>NC_090934.1:1244307412-1244915172 GCF_040938575.1 Ambystoma mexicanum
CTATTAAACTTCAAAGCTTGGTCCCAATTAGCGGATAATCCCATGGGCTTTGATGATCCAGAAAAAGCATTTAGGTCAGCTCAATTGCTACCTTATGCAGTTGAAATTCAGATTAAAGAGGAAGTCACCATCCCAGAAAGGACCCGACAATTCTCCCTGGAAGTGAAAGTTAAAAGAGGACAAAAATTGAAAAACCCTGATGCCTATATTCATCTAAATGCTTCTCTCCAACAGCAAGGGTTAGGGGTAAACCCAACACCATTAGTCAACATAGAACATGACACCATTCCAATAGAGCTGGATAACAGCGACTTAAAGAGTATTACTCTAGCCGCAGGCACCATTATTGGAATGGTGGTTGATGACCGACATTTCTCCATTGATTTAGGAAATTAACTGTTAGGACCACTCCCCAAGGACTGTTTTGACAGTCACAGTGATGACAATACAACACCAGACAGGATCTTTATCCGGCATGGGGGGAACTTCCTGGTGTACACTTCTTGCCCTTATGGTAAGGAAGATGTGACTTGTGACTTTAGAAGGGATGAGGTGATTTTCCAGGTCCATGAGGGCTGCCTTTCCCACCTGAAGCCTCCAGTCCAAATCAGCACTCTGACCAGGGACTCCTCCACCCAGCTGGAGGAGGCCGCTGAGATAGCAAAACCAGAAGTCTTTCCAGGCTTCAGGCAGATGGTGGAAGAGAGAGTCAACCTAGTTGATGCCTGTGTGACTCTGGAATAGAAGCAAAAGTTGAAACAAGTTTTCTTGGATTTCCAAGATCTCTTTGCGGTAGACTCATATGACTGTGGTCGCACCGACATCCACACAACAACAATTCCCACGGACCCTGGCATGACTCAAGTGTTTGTGAAGCAATATCACTTGCCTCTCGCATCCCTGGAGTCCCTTACTGAAATAATTAAGAACCTTGAGTCCCGGGGAATAATCCGTCCAGTACAGAGCACCTTCAATAATCCGGTGCTGGGAATATTGAAGCCAAACGGCCAGTGGAGACTCTGTGCCGACCTTAGGGAGCTCAACAAACGGGTCCATACTTCCCGATGGCCTCTGCCCTACATTGACCAAGGGCTGGCCCAGATTCAGGGGTCACAGGTATTCACTGCAATAGACCTGACCAATGGATACTGGACCATGCCTGTCAGTAGGGAGGACCAATACAAACTGGCTTTCACCTTTGGGGGCCAGCAATACACATGGACCCAGACTCCCTTCGGATACCTCAACTCCGGCAATGAATTCAACATTTTCCTACATAAGGCCATGCCCGACCTGGGTGCAAGGGGTAACCTGGCTTATGTAGATGATGTCTTCATCAAAGGTTCATCTGCGGAGGAACACATAGCGGAGATCAGTTATGTTCTGACACAATTGAGGGCCGCCGGAGCAAAACTTTCCTTTCAGAAAGCACAGTGGTGTAGAACCCGTGTTAATTTCTTGGGGCATGAGATTACTCCTCAGGGTCTCTGTCCCCAGGAAAAGAAAGTGGAAGCACTTCAGAAACTGAAAGACCCCACAACTCTGCGGGAACTAAGGAGCCTCCTTGGACTGACTAATTACAGCAGAAAGTTCATTGAGGGCTACGCAGAGATCACCAGACCCCTGATTCATCTCCTGAAGGGGGGGGTCAAGTGGGAATGGGGCCCAGAACAAGCCGAGGCAGTAAGACAACTCAAAAGAAGCCTCTCACAAGTGCCTTGCCTAGCTTACCCTGTCAGAAACAAGGAGTTCTTCCTGGAGACGGGGTTCTCTAATACGTGTTTGACGGCAGTATTATACCAAAAGCATGACAAGGTCAATAAAGTAATCTCCTATGCGAGCAAAACTTTATCCTCTGTGGAGGAAAAATTCAACGATTGTGAGAAGGCACTCCTGGCAATGGTGTGGGCATTGAAGAATTACCGCCCGTTCATCCAGGTGGGAACACATCATAGTGGAGACTCCACACCAGCCTCTGCAAAATCTCCTAAGTGACAGAATCTGGGCCGGAAATGTGAGTAATTCCTGAATTACTTCCTGGATTCTGTCAATGCAAGGCTTTCCTGTGGAGGTCAGATATGGGCAAAACAAGAAGAGTCCCCCCCACGCAAGGTCTGGCTGACTTGCATGATTGTGCCAGAGAAAACTGTCTCAAGGACGAAAGTCTAAAAATCAAGGACAACATGGAGGCATACCTTAATTCCCCCCACAAAGTCTTTGAAGAAGACAAGTGTGAGGGAATGCCCACTGTCTATGTGGATGGATGCTCTTACCATGTTGACAACAACGGGGAAAAAGAACTGGTGGCCGGCGTAGGGAATGCATGGGTGAATGAGTCCCCAGAACCCTCCGCTGGGTACAAAATTGGTCCCTGAAGTAGTCAGGTAGCAGAGTAGATGGCTGTGCATCAAGCCATCCTCACTGCTGTCCAACAGCAACTCCACAAACTGGTCATAATCACAGATTCGGATTATGTACGGAACGGGTTCGTGGAGCACCTGGTTAATTGGAAAACCAGAGGCATGTTATGTGCTAATAAAAAAACCCTTGAAACATGGGAAGTTAATCCAAAACATTGATGACCTGGTCACCTCGAATGGGATGACCATCTACTGGAAAAAGATCAAGGGCCATTCCAAAGTAGAGGGACCAGACAAAACTGGAAATGACTTAGCTGATCAGCTGGCCAAAACTGGGGCCATCCAAGGGGATCTAATAGAAATAGAGTCCCTGTTGGGGGAAATCCAGGTCACTGCTATCACTAGGTCCCAGACAAATGCTCACAATGATCTTTCAACTGCACAATGGAGTAAGGAGACCCCTGATGCTGATTTAATTACGGCTCAAAAGGGGGATCCAATAATTGGTAAATTTTACCAACACATTGAGGACCCTGAGAACTTTCCCCTGACGGATACCGATTTCATTGGGAAGGAGGACCTTACAGTGTTGATGAAATGTCCAAAGATGTTCCGAATCCAAGACGGTTTGTTGGTAAGGAAATCCCAAGCTGGCCATGATCAGTGGGTGGTCCCTACCTCATTCCGAAGCCTGATGTTAAGTCACGCCCATGATGCGGCCACCGCCGGTCATAGGGGGTTTCACACAACACTGGAAATCTTAAGAGAGGTTGCATACTGGCCACACATGGGGCAGGACCTCGACCAATACTTGAAGGGGTGTCTTGTGTGTGCACAATTTCAGCCAACATCCCTCACACACCGGGCGCCTCTCCAAAAGAGGGGGGTGACACTGCCATGGTCAGATTTGCAAATCGACTTTGTAGGCCCTGTAATTCGCTCGTCTAGAGGAAACAAGTACATGTTGACCGTCACATGCTTGTTTACCAAGTGGGTGGAATGTCTCCCGGCCCCAAACTGCAAGGCAGAAACAGCAGCTGCCCTGATGATTAACCACATCTTTTCCCTTTTTTGGTCTACCTCAAAGGATTGAGTCAGACAGAGGTAGCCATTTCACCAGCGAGGTAATGACAAAGATGTGGGAGATACTGGGGGTCAAAAGGAAGTTACATATTGCTTACCGGCCAGCTTCGTCTGGGTCAATAGAACACTACAACCGGACCATTGTGAGCATCTTAAAAAAGTTTGTGGCAAATTGTGGGCCAAGTTGGGATATCCGATTACCTCTGGTCCTAATGGCCATGAGATCGAACCCTTATTCTGCAACCAACATGTCACCGTTTGAGCTGATGACTGGACGTAAAATGGTGCTTCCCCAACATTTCCTCTACAGGACCCAAGAGCAGACGTTGATAAATGCCTCCACAACTCATGAGTATGTGGAGAATTTAAGGAAACACCTCCAACCTCCAACATGCTTTTGCCTATGCTCAGCGGAATCTACAAAGATCAGCTGATAGCATGAAGGCCCACTACGACCTGAAGACCACCAGGAAGGAATATAATGTGGGAGACCGGGTTTATCTGTACATTTTCCACAGAAACCAGGCCAAACAGCGAAAATGTTTGCCTACATGGAAGGGACCGTTTGAAATTATAGACAAAGGCCCTCATTCCAACCCAGGTGGTAAGTTCCCTACTTTACCACCATGGTGTAAACTCTGTTTACACCATGGTGGATGGTGGATTTACCGCCCCATTCCAAGGTGAGTGGGGCGGTAAATCCCCAATCCCCGTTTACCCTTCCCCATTCCCATTTTTGCCCCATAGGGCATAATGGGAGTGGGGAAGGCTCTAATTACAGCACCGTAAATTACGGTGCCGTAATTAGCACCAAGGACGCTTAGCGCCTTGGTACTTAACGCCTGCTAAAAGCAGGCGTTAAGGTGGAAATCAGGCGTTAAGGGTTAACGGCGCTGACGGCGCCGTTAAACCCTTAACGCCTGGGTTGGAATGAGGGCCAAGGTCTCCCCAGTAGCGTATAAGATCCGCATCCCCAAAGGTAGTCTGGCGGAAGGGGAAGACAAGTGGGTACATATAAATCAGCTAAAGTGTTGCCATCCCAGGCACACTCTGCAGCAACTGGAAGAGTCCTCTGCAATACCAGAGGCGACTGCTCCAGATTAATTCAGTTCCACCCTAAAATATTCCACATATAGCCTATAAAATTCTATGATTCTTGAACATGTTCTTGCCTCCTGATTTACATAATGTATATGTTAATGTTTTTGACTATAAAATGCATATGCCGCCCCACTATATCAATAGTGGGGGAGAAATGTCTACGAATAAGTATTGCCGCTTTTGCTTTATCATTTTAGGAGAGATGAAACCATGGAGACTGACCAAGGAGAACGGCCCAGGGACCGGGAGCAAAGATCCGAGGGGCCCATAGTACCACCCAATATTCCCATCAGGACAGGCGAGGAGAACCGATCGATCCAACCGGATGGAGGAAAAGATGCTGAACTGTGCCATCTGCGGAATTGGAAGAAGAGGATGCGAACATACCAACGCGTGGATCAAAACATCCTTTGCACCCGACTCCTCCTCGACTCGAAATCAAAGCGCAGTCGGGCGGGGGGGCTTGTTGGGTGCAACAAGCCCCCGTTCAAGTTATTATGATGCAACACTTGGTGCTGTGGGCTTAGGAAATCCAAGAGGGCAGAAAAGCCCACATTTGCGCCAGAATCCTGGAGAACCGTGCAGTCTTGCGCACAGCAAAATGGTCCCCTGACCTGCCACCCACCAGTGCGAGCGTGAGGGGCCAGGAGTGCCATGAGTGAAATGTGTGCCAAAGGAAAAACAGCAGTGCCGGTGGCTAGAATACAAAAAAAAGCGCTTTGAATTCACCTTTGTTTCTCTGAAATGCAAGCTAAAAATGCCTATTTTAAACATTGCAAGATATTCAAAAATCTCAATGAACACCAGCAGACATTTGGCAGAATGTAGTCTTGTGTGCATACAAAATCTGGAAAGAGAAAGAGCCCAAAACAATGTTCATAACAAAACTGGCTGAGCTGTGGATGTCAGCAGCTGAAGTGAAAGTGGACTGAAAGACACTAAAATCTAAATGTTTAAAATAAATGAGTGACCTACTGTTGAGTGTCACATAGTTTGCAACTGTTGAAATGTCATAGTTTTGAACTTAGAATCAGCGTTCTAGCTGCATGTGTAAAAATTGTCAGTTTGATTTGAATGTAGAAAACTGGGTACCAAAGTGACATTTAGCTGAAGCCTGGCTTAAGGAGATTGAATTCTGCCTGAAAACCACCCCCGACAGGAGTTGAAACTTGATCAGCAGCTGTGTTCCCAGGCCTGGCTGCATTCTGCTACCCCTGCCAGGAGATGACACCTCTCTGATTGAATTAGGGGAGGAGCACCTGGGGACTACAGGAAACTAAACAAAGCACTGTCCTTGGCCCAGGCAAATGTTAAATTAGGAGGGTCGTAAATGGCTTCCTCTTGGAAGGAATCGGGGAGGGCACTGCATCTGTGAGCCAGCTGAGCTTGGGGGAAGTGGATAAACCAGAAATTCCACCATGTGCTTTGGAAAACCACACCCCTCGGGGCCAGAGCATAATTTTAAAAAGATGGATAGTTCATTGTGCGGACTTGTAAAAATTATATAAATAACATCATCATTCTTGCAATTTTTCTGTGCACATTTTAAGAGGTGTTAGGACTCTGTGGTGTGTTCTTGGGGATAGTAGCGGAAAAAAGGTTGTTACTCCAAATGTATGCATGTTAAAAATCTGACACTTTATCATCTGAAACCCATATCCCTGGTGCACATTTGTGTAAAATCTGGAAAGGTTTAGAGGTCGTTATCTGGATGAAAAGGGGAGAATTCTGTCATAAGTGGACACGATATCTTACAAAGACAGGGATCGGATGGTTTGGTGCTACAGAAAATATGTTAACTGGACGTATAATATTAGAAAAATGGTACATAGATAAATATGTATTTGGGTCAGAAATAGATTTGTGTGCAATTTGACAAGGGGAGGATCCTCTGACCATAAACCTACCTCATCACTCTGACTCACAACCCAGTTCCCCCAATCAAGGGAGAGAGGAGGAACTGGCCAATGATAAGTTGAGAGGGTTGGGCATGCAAAATGAGCCGACCCACCCACTTTCTAAACACATAAAAAGAGCCACTGGAAGCCAGACAGGAGATTCACTTTCAACTTTCTTGCGGGACGCTTTGCAGGGAGACTCCAGACTTCAAATCCATCAATCTCCAGAGACCAGAGAGACCCAGAAAGCAGCGCTGTATCCAGAACCACTAGCAGTCCAAACCTGACCAGATCCGTGATGGAGGCCCATTCCTTTCAAAATTATAGCGTGAGTACTCAGCCAGGACTGTGCAAAACCAATCTCTTAGTTTAAAATAATATAATTCAAACTATTTAACCTATCTATAACTACACCATAGCATTGTGTGTCCTTTTGATTCAAAGCTGAAAAATTGTCATCTGTCATTCTGAGCTTTACTTTTATTTTGAGAATCTACCTTCAGAAAATCGTCTGTATCTCCGGAACCGTTTGTCCTAGGAACGAACTTTCATTCTGCAGCTAAGATTCTAAGCTTTCCAACGAGCCTAAAACCGACTTGCTACCCCTTATAGTGCCTCTGTAATTGCGCTCGACGCACGTGACTAAATTGCCGCGATTTGACATTTTGCTTCATTTCAGCCACGTGTAAAAATATTCACCCTTGCTTTCCTTTGCTGAAATTCGTTTGCAACCTGACACTCATTCGTAGAGCATTGCTAAAGTGATCCTGAACTAATTTAAAGTAGCCATCACTCACCCTGAACCTCTAGAGGGAATAAAAATCATTTTAGTATATTGTTCACTTCATTGCATACCACCTTTAAAGTACTTTGCCTGTGTTTAAAATCATAGTTTTACAAAGGTAGCGGGCGCCCCTCTCTCGCAAGAACAGACATGATAACCTGTTCAGTGGTTATTAACCATTTGAGAGTTCGCAGCCACTGCTTTTACTCACTGTGCCTTTCACAGATGGGAAATATCCATTTGCATATCAGTCTTTGTCCTGCCCAGGGGCAGTCCAGCACCGAAATACAATGGCAATTTCAATCTGAACGAGAGTACCACCAGCAACCCCATACACGTGTTTCACCCTTGTTGGGGATCATCAGTGAGGTGAAGCTGATGCCTCTCTAAGCACAGTGAGAGGGAGACCACGTCTGGTTGCCCCCAGGAGACCTAGGGTTACCAATCCCAGGTTCCTTAAAAAATAGTTTTACAAAGGTAGCGGGCGCCCCTCTCTCGCAAGAACAGACATGATAACCTGTTCAGTGGTTATTAACCATTTGAGAGTTCGCAGCCACTGCTTTTACTCACTGTGCCTTTCACAGATGGGAAATATCCATTTGCATATCAGTCTTTGTCCTGCCCAGGGGCAGTCCAGCACCGAAATACAATGGCAATTTCAATCTGAACGAGAGTACCACCAGCAACCCCATACACGTGTTTCACCCTTGTTGGGGATCATCAGTGAGGTGAAGCTGATGCCTCTCTAAGCACAGTGAGAGGGAGACCACGTCTGGTTGCCCCCAGGAGACCTAGGGTTACCAATCCCAGGTTCCTTAAAAAATAGTTTTACAAAGGTAGCGGGCGCCCCTCTCTCGCAAGAACAGACATGATAACCTGTTCAGTGGTTATTAACCATTTGAGAGTTCGCAGCCACTGCTTTTACTCACTGTGCCTTTCACAGATGGGAAATATCCATTTGCATATCAGTCTTTGTCCTGCCCAGGGGCAGTCCAGCACCGAAATACAATGGCAATTTCAATCTGAACGAGAGTACCACCAGCAACCCCATACACGTGTTTCACCCTTGTTGGGGATCATCAGTGAGGTGAAGCTGATGCCTCTCTAAGCACAGTGAGAGGGAGACCACGTCTGGTTGCCCCCAGGAGACCTAGGGTTACCAATCCCAGGTTCCTTAAAAAATAGTTTTACAAAGGTAGCGGGCGCCCCTCTCTCGCAAGAACAGACATGATAACCTGTTCAGTGGTTATTAACCATTTGAGAGTTCGCAGCCACTGCTTTTACTCACTGTGCCTTTCACAGATGGGAAATATCCATTTGCATATCAGTCTTTGTCCTGCCCAGGGGCAGTCCAGCACCGAAATACAATGGCAATTTCAATCTGAACGAGAGTACCACCAGCAACCCCATACACGTGTTTCACCCTTGTTGGGGATCATCAGTGAGGTGAAGCTGATGCCTCTCTAAGCACAGTGAGAGGGAGACCACGTCTGGTTGCCCCCAGGAGACCTAGGGTTACCAATCCCAGGTTCCTTAAAAAATAGTTTTACAAAGGTAGCGGGCGCCCCTCTCTCGCAAGAACAGACATGATAACCTGTTCAGTGGTTATTAACCATTTGAGAGTTCGCAGCCACTGCTTTTACTCACTGTGCCTTTCACAGATGGGAAATATCCATTTGCATATCAGTCTTTGTCCTGTCTTTGTCTTTAAAATCAGCCTTGTGATCTAAGCTTGCTAGGGGGTAACTGAATTTGGATTGTATTCCTGAAGACTGTGTGTGTTACTTCCGCCACCTTACATTGCATAGAGGGGGGGTGAATTGCCAAAAGGGGAAAAGTGATTATATTAGTTTTTGCTGAAATCATATCCAGTTTATTCCTGTGTTGCTTCTTTTTCACCTGGCATTTCCTTGAACCATATAAAGCATTCTCTGCTACCTTAGTCCTCTGTTCCTAGTCATAAGTCACCAGAACTGTGCTATTGTAGGATTACCTATTGCTGATTACTGCTCATATTCACAAGTGTGATATCAATTATTAATTTATTATAAAAGTATGATATATATATATATTGTTTAATTCTCAAATAAACCTTTTAAATTTGCAAAACAAACTTACTTATTGGCTCAGTGGGGTCAGGGGGATTCTAAGAGAGGGGTGTTATATAAGGGTTGTCATCCAGAGTACACAAACTGGACATACAAATATATAATTAAGGGCTTTCCTTGAGCAATCCCAGACAAGGCACTGACTTAGTGGGACTGCTTGATTGGAGTCTTTAACACTCCACGCTGCCTCGGTACATGGCACGACACGCTGGACAGCGTAGATGGCTGCTGGGTGAGTCCAACTACTAGGCCCTGTGCAGTATTGAGTGAAGGTGGTGTCCGGTAACCAGCATAGCACACCTGGTTACTGGGTGACTCCAACTACTAGGCCCTGTGCAGTGTTGAATTGGGGGTTAGGGGGCAGTAACTAGCATAGCACACATGGCTGCTGGGTGAGTCCAACTACTAGGCCCTGTGCAGTGTTGAATCATGTCCCAGTTTGACACCCATGACCAGTGGATGTGCACACTGCATGCATTAAACCATCATTACTCCTACTGCAATCTTCTGAATCAATTAGCAAACTTCTGTGAAGGCGCACAGAGGCCACACAGGGTGTTAAATGGGGAAGGTAAATGAAGAACAATAGCAAGGTGAAATCAGGCCCACAATTGTCAAACCAGTAAACCGCAAACATTCAAGTGCGCAGGACCCTACTCGGTGTTGTGAATGCATGAAATGTGCAAGTGTGTAGGTGTAAGTCAAGGAGCAACAGAATAGTACCATGCCAGAGTGGAAGGCCTTGGCAGCTGTGCCACCACGTATGATGAATATACAGTGCATTCATAACTACATCTATTCTGTACTGCAACATCCTAAAAGCTACATGTACCAGAATGCACCTCACCATTGTGACTACAACAACAAGCAAAAACGCAGTCCTGCAAACACACTATTGATGCACAGCCACAGAATGCATAGGCTACCACCCCCAAAACATCATCTTGCTGAACACACGTGACTGGTACATTTTGCATTATTAGAACCGGATACATGTCTTCATTACGGATACTTTTCAATTCAGTGCTGATGTACAGCCCTGAAAAGGTTGGAAAGATTGTGCTTACATGTGCCATGTTGCATAACATGTGCATCAGGCCACCGTCCCCCTCCCCCGACATGGACATGCTGCCACCAGAGGCTGATGAGAACACTGATGATGAGGCGGCTATTGGACAGCGCCGCAATGGCAGGGATGGACTTGCCACATGTGGGGAACTTATTGATCACTACTTTTGAGCACATTTTACACACACGGCACAGGACATTGAGCACACTGGGCCCTGGGCACTGTACATGAATAAATGCACTCACACTGAAAGATCAATGTCCAGTCATGATTTCTTTTACCAACACCAAATATATTGTGATTTGAAATATTTACAATTGAAAAAGGCCTTAACTCTCTCTACCATCCCACCCAGCTATGCCTCCCCACGCCCCCTCCCCAACTATCCTTCCCCACAGCCTCTCCCCACTATCCCTCCCTACACACACCCAATCTATGTCCTAATTACGTCCCTTTTTAGGCTGAGGGGTGTGCCTTTCGGCAGGGCGAGTCAGCAGCTCTGATCTACTCCTTGGGCTGCTTGGTAGGGAACTTCCAGTAGTCGAACTTGTGCATGGTGCCAGTGGCAAGGGCATGTGCCGTTGGTCCACAAGTGCCTGCACCAACACGGATATGGACTCCACCAGGGATCTCATTACCCTGTTTCCATCCCTCATGTGCCGTGCCAGATGGCTGCTGTGGCTAGGCTCTGCATCCGTGCAGACCTCCTGGAGGTGGCCTGAAGTGTCTCACGAATGAGCTGCACCTCATGCAGGTGTTGTTGCACCATTCTGGCCATTGATTCCTGTTGGGCCTCCATCCTAGACAGGCGCCCCTCAGTATCCCTAACATTGCGTAGGGGTGGTGGTTGTGTGGGTTGAGGGCTCATTGGGCCCACAAGACTCAATTCCTCAATCTCCACATAGCTCTGGTCGCTAGATAGAATTTCGACTCCACCGTTGTCCCCAATGTTGTTGGGTAGACCCCCTTGCCGAAGGGGTGCAGGTGCCACCTGCTGGGGTGGTGGATGTGCCACAAGTGCCTCCTGCTGGGGTGTTGGATGTGCCACAGGTGCCGCCTGGTCGGGTGGTGGCTGGGTGGCATCTGCCTCCTGGTTGGGTGGTGGCTGGGTGGCAGGAGTAGTTGCCCGCTCCGGTCTGCTGGTGGATGCATTTGAATCCTGGGTGGAGGTGGTGGTTGTCCGGCGGCGGTGTGGCCTGGTTTTCCTGGATGTGGTCAGCTGTTCATCTGTATTTGCAGATGATGTGCCTGTGTGGGTCAGAAAGACAGGGCATCAGTGATGGGTGTGGATTCATCAAACAGACATAAGTGCTAGTACTTTCAGATGTATGTCCGTTGCCATGGACATGGTGGTGGCCATGGCATGGTGCACACATGCATGTGTCGGGGATGCTGTGTGGGTGCATGTGTGGTGTGCTGACATGGTGTGTGTAGTGGATGTTGCCGGGTTACTGGGGTTTCCCGGTTTGGGTGTAATGGGTGTGCCACACAAGCTGTATGACATGGTGTTTTGTGTGATTGTGACACAGATGTGTTACACATGTGACTGCTGCCTATGGCAGTTGCTGCGTTGATGATGATTTAGCGCGATGGGACATGGTGGATGGGACAAGTGGGCTACATGTATCATTGATGTGTGCATCTTGTCATTTTCTGGTGGTGGAGGTGATTGACACTGACTGTCAGGCCTGTGGTTCCATTTAGGGTTAATTCACGCCCTTTTACTCACACTGATTACAACATGCCACAGAACAGTACAACACGCATCCATGTAAACATCAGCAATGTTCATTTTCCTTCCATGCATCGCAATATCAGAACATTCAGCCCGCACTACAATTCTCAGACATGCCGGCGTTCTATCCCCAGGAGCCACTATGGTGCTGATTGGCAGTTGCCGTGGAGACTAAGGTTGCATGCAGAAGCTGCAATGCTCCGACACTCGTTGCGATCACATGACAAGGTTCGCCCTATTTAGTCCACTCCGTCTCTGACGGCGCCACTTCTGATTTACTGAAGTGTTTTGTTCTTGTATACTCTTTGTCTACTTATTTACGAACTCTGTCTGCTACCGGATTCCTTCTTGTCTGCCTCTAGTCTGTTTTGGCGTGATTGGATACTGCTTGCATACCTCCTGCCTGATCATCGGACCACCCCACAGATTGCTACGTTGTGCCCATTTGTCCTGCGCCTTGGAACTATTATCTTGCCGCTCCGGTACTCGACCCGGACTGTTTTTTTGGAACTCCTCTGCCTCGTGTGATTGTGGAATACCTTGCCACTCTGGTACTCGACCCGGACTGTTTCTGGAACTTCTTCTGTGTTTCTCCTCTCGGAGCCAGCATCCTTTTGCCAACACCAGTGGACCACCCAATTTCATCTGGATATTTCTCCCGCGATAAACTGGTACTGTGAAGTGGAGCATAAAACCCCTGCCCAACTGCCTTGCATGGACTGGAACCCCATATTAGCAGTAGACCTATAGGCGTACGCGTGCCGTCGGGATAGTCGTTGGGACTAGAGACTGTCTTCCCGTTTCAGGCATCCTCGTTTCATCGGGATAGCTCCATTGGGTTGCTCCCTCTTCTTCAGTACCAACTACAGAGCTGCCACTCTCTATCTATTTGTTAAGTCTTGTCACCTTACACACCATATACTTCCTTACTCAGAAATTCCTCATTATACAGTATGTTACACTTAGCTTATTTCTGTTCATTATTACAGATCTTGGTGATATCGGGGTTAAACATTCTTCCACCATTGGCCCTCAACGAGGAAGGTTCCTCCACCTCACGTGCAGAGGTCAGTCCTTATCCATTAGGTTCTTGATTATCGAATTGTGGTTAAAGTTACTGATTGTGTCCTTTTGCGTCCTAGGTCAACGGGTGTTTGCTGGCTTCCATTCTTTCAAGGAATCCATCCTCCTGTTCTGTTAGTATTTACACTAGAGAAAAAGACGTGTATTGCTACACGTCAACCCTCAGTGCACTCCAATGGGACAAAAAAATCCCAAATGTATTATTATAGCAGGTAAATATTATACATCATCCAATTTAGAATTTTAAGATTTCTCCGTACAATACATTTTTCAATGTTATCAATGAAGCAATTTTATGATACAGACTTTAGTAAAAAGAAAAGTACCCTTCGCGGGTTATTTTAATCAATTAAAGCACCAAACAGTTTGTTTTGTAAATGTTTTCAAACAAGAAAGAAAAGTAAATCAACATCACAAGATTTGCAGAAACATACAGGGAAATACACTTTAACCCCACTAATCAGATCATGACACTAATTGAGGAAACCCTTGATGAAGCGGAACAGATGGGGAAGATCTCAGAGAAAACACACAGATTTCTAAATAACAAGCATCCAATCACGCCTGTCCTCTACATACTGCCTAAGATCCACAAGAGACTACTGAAACCCCCGAGACGTCCAATCATTGCAGCAACAAACAGTATTTTGGAACCTCTGGCTCAATATTTAGACTGCATCATGCAACCATTGATTCAGGGTACAGAGACTTACTTAAAAGACACCACAGATTTTCTGAGAAAACTACAAAATGTTCAATTCGTAGAGGGTCGTGACGTCCTCTTCATCATGGACTTCATGTCTCTTTACACTAACATAACCCATGAAACAGGCCTAGAGGCGGTGGAGTGGATGTTGTTGAGAACAGGAGATTGTAAAGCGGATCAGGTTTTTGTCCTAACTTTGTTAAAATTAGTGTTAATGAACAACTTTTTCAAATTTGGGGAACGGTACTTTCTGCAGATCCCGGGAACCAGCATGGGTGCAGCAATGGCCCCATGCTACGCTAACATCTTTGTTCTTTTTAGAACACGAGCACGTACTAACATCTCCCAGATGGTCACGCCATTTGTCACTTTATACACGGTATATCGACAAAATCTTTGGGATCTGGACTGGTCCAAAGGACGAACTACAGCAATTCTTCTCTATGAAGGACCAAATGAATCCAAGAATTAGATTCACGGCATCTACCAGTGAATCAAAAATGCACTTTTTGGATGTTGAAGTTTATGTGAAAAATGGCTGAAAACACGCATCTTTACAAAGAAAACAGACAGGAACAGCCTGCTCCTAGAAACGAGCTTCCACCCACAAAGAACGTTGGAAAGCGTACCGTTAAGCCATTTCCTACGGTACAGAAGGAACATCTCGGAAGCCACAGAGTACTCAAGGCAATCATCCTCTCTACAAACTTAATTTATTGAAAGGGGATACAACAGGAGTCTGATTTCTGAAGTAAAAGAAAAAGTGAACTTTATCCAAAGAGAAACCCTTTTGACACCTAAACCTATCCAAGAACATCAGAAACTGGTATATGTGGCAACACACTCAACTCAGAGTAAGAGAATAAAAAGAATAATTCAGAAACATTGGTCTATGTTACAAATGGATCCAAAACTCCAACAACTCTTTCCGGATACTCCGACATTTGCTTACAGAAACAACAAGTCATTACGCAACAGTTTGATTAGAGCGGACATTACTACCACAAGAACTGGAGTATCTACCCACAAAAGAACTATCCTGTGTCTAAACTGTCAGCATTGTAGCAATATAATAAAAGGAAACACTATCAGACACCCACACACAGGGAAAACCATCCCCCTTAAGCATTCCTGTACATATGATTCATCCAACATTATCTATGGTTTAAAATGCCCCTGTGGCCCGTTTTATGTAGGCATGACCATCAGAAAGGCAAAAATATGTTGGTCAGAGCACAAATCGAATATCAGAACAAAGAATCAGAAATCACCAATTGCAATGCATTTTGCAGAAGCTAGACACTCAATAGCGCAACTGAAATGTGTGATATTGGAACAGGTCAAACTCAGCCCTAGAGGTGGCGACAAAGTGAGAACATTACAACAGAGGAAAATTATGTGGATCGATTCACTTGACTGTCTCAGCCCCAGGGGCATGAATGTAGACTTTGATCTAATGTGCTATGTTTGATGTGTTAAAATTTGGATGTAATGTGGACCTGAAATTGACTCAAGATGTATCTGAATTTGACGTGTGAGGTTTAAGCCCAATGTGAAGGGCGGACTATCGAGCCTGTAGTGGCCTAGATTGTGAACGTCAACTAAGATCCTGAAGGAGTTTTGAGTGTATATGACGGAAGGAATGTATGAAATAAGTGTATTAACCAACGTTCACATTTGAGATTGATAATGTGTAAGATTATAGCACGGAGTGCCTTAGGAAGACATAGGCCCTCATTCTGAGTTTGGAGGTAGCCGCCTCCAAAATCGGTCTGACTCCGGTCTAGTGAAGGGAGCAATTACCAGTCCAGTCCGAGGTTGGTGGGACCGGTAATTCCCCATTCACCAGAGCCATTCCCCATTCCCATTTGAGCCCCCATAGGGCTCAATGGGACGGGGGAAGGCGGCAATAACGGTACCGCAAATTGCGTTACCATTATTGACCCCAGTGTTCCTTTGCGGGTCCCGTCCATAACGCCTGGTAAAACCAGGCGTTAAGGGAGGACCCGCAAAGGGACCTCAGAATAGGGCGCAGTCCGAGTGGCCCCATGACATCCGCCCCGGTGCACCTGAAGACCAATTGAGAGTTAATATTTATGAATTGAACTTGGTCTCTCAAAATATTAAACAGTCCAAATCAAACTTGATAGTGCCTCCCTCCTTCCCTTTATATTCTGTTAGTATTTACAGACAGGGGTTTCTATTGCTAGAAAGAATTTGTCGGCTACACTACAGGGTCAACAACCCGGCGGATTCTGACACTGACGTGGCTTTGGGCATGTGGTAGCACGGCAGTGACAACAGCAGTTGAGCAGTGTCAGGGGATGTGTGACTGAGTGCCTGCAGGTGCATCTTGTGAGGGTGATACAGGGGACCTGTGTTATGTGTGGGTGGTATATGTATGTGGGTTGTGGGCAAGTTCTATGTGGATGGGTGCAACCGGGTTGAAGGTGGGTGGTCTGGCAGCAGGGCTGGACTGGCATTGGGTTCAACATACTTGACATGTTGGCCTACTCATTTGCATAGAGACTACAAAGTGTGTGATCTGACATTGGGCTTACAGGGACTCACCAGCCTCATCATACGTGACACTTCCAGCCTCCGCATCTCCAACTCCCTCAATAGCCTCCAGTTCCATGATGCTGCTGCATGTTTCTTCCCAGGCCTGGAGTTTGATAGGTGGTGCAGGTCTGTCTCCTGTGGCCGTGCCCTGGGCGTGCTGTGCAGAAAGGAGGTTCCGCACCTGGCGATGTAGATTGTCCCACCTCTTGCGGCAGTCCTTGACTGTTATGGGGGTTCTCCCGATCACTGACATATTCCGGGCCAACTCCTACCAGATGGCCTTTTTCCGCAATTGGGTTTGCCGGTGTAGATCACTGCTGAAGACTTCTTCCGCATTCTCCGCTAACGTGTCCGCCAACATGTTAAGTTCAGCCTCGCTGAAACTCGGCTTGCGCCTCTGTGCAGCTGATTGCCTTGAGGACATGTCTGGGGTACTTTGTTAGTGCTTTGGATATGGCTCTGACTCCTGTGCACTGAGGATTGCAATGGATTGTGCTTTGTTAATGGCTGCCGGTACATTTCCTGTTCCGGCAATCACGTTATTTCCAATCACGGTAATACTGGTACCGGTAACAACTGTGCCTGTAGGTCCTGGAGCGCAGAGCCAGAATCGGAGTCAGCAGCAGCGAGGCTGCCGGTATGGGGGTTTTTGGGGCCGTTTGGTGGTGTTACCGGCATGCCGGTGCTACCGTTTCCGGCATGACGGAATGCATGTGCACGCCGACACAGAATCAACCGTTGATACCGGCAGCAGTGCCACATGGACACAGTAGCACCGGCATGCCGGTAATTCCGATTTTCTACCAGCAAACTTGTAATGAGGCCAGTATGTGGCTTAAAATCTCCTTTACCAGTTTTAGTGGCAAAAACGACTATCAGTGATTTATTTGCGCCGGGTAACCCGGAGAAAATAACTTTAAAAAAAGTAACAACTTACCAAGAGAGAACAGACGAGGAAGGAGACAGAGAAAGTATGAACAAACACTGGATCCACAAATAAGGATCTGATTTATTTTGAAATGCTTGTGTGTGTCATACCTTTAATAAAGTGCCTAAAACCAGTAGCAATAGCACAGGTATGTACGCAACTCAAAGGCCCTCACAAAATGACCTGTACAAGTAACCTAATGTGAGTGGCTTTGAAATAAGTATTGGGAAGGAGAATAATATCATAATACCTCTGGTATGGCTACCGCAAAGGTGGGGGGCATTACATTTAGTGTTGAAATCCTGAATGTCGCTGTATGAAATGTTGGCTGAGGATAAAAGATTACATACCACGTGTTAAGTGATTTCAAATATAAATTATCCTTGCTGTATTACTTCTTCCTTAAGGAAATCTGGGGTGATAGAGTGTATAATGGAAACAGCAGTGTTAACCCTCAAGCTAGGGATAAACATTGGGTTGAGATGGGGGTCAAAGTTGGTACTTGAAGATTCTAAAGAAACCTGTACACTAGAAGCACAAATAAGGGATCCACCTACTGATTTTCAGATTGAAGCTTTGCGTAAAGAACCAGTATTGAATGAAAACCTTGTTAGAAAGGGAGAGTTGAACACTAACAGAAGAAAATAAAAATCAAAAGGTAAAGTAGAAGTTGGGAAAAAGGAAAAACATCAAAATAATGAGAATCAATTTTTGGGATATTAACAGAAAGAAACCAAAACTGGATGATTAGTTAAGAAATGCAAAGAAGGAAGGAATAATCAGTGATGTGTGTAATTTCACAATATTAGAAGGGGCAGGTGCTCATTTTAGGAGTAAAAACCTCACCATAGCATGGACGCTAATGGAAAATTTTACTCATGATGTTACGATGGTTTATGGTGCAAAAAGCCTGTGTGACGAAACATCCCTTGTACAGGTGTGGTCAGTATGCACAGAAAAGGAGGACTCTGTGGGCGAGAGGAGAGGTTGTGGTAGGAAGTATTGTGACACAAGATAATGATAACAGTGTATTAAAGAATGACATAACGCTTAGGGACGCACTTCCCAGTTGGGAACCTGTTTTTTTTTTAAACTCTTTATTGATTTTATAATAACATTACAAAAACAAAAAAACATATAACATATAACATAATTGGTTGTTTGGCACTGTGCGTGGGTATCACTTCATATCTTCCATCTCAGAGTGATTAGGCGATCGTGTTGCTTCGGGCTGCCTCTTTCCCTGTGGTAGTTTCAGAGTTTTTCGGTATATGCCCTCCTGTTCCCGGGGGCTCCTCGAGTGTCTTTATGTCCTTCCTCTACTGTTCCTCTTCCCTTCTAGGATCGTCCTCTTCACTTTCCTCTCTTTGTTCGAATATGTTCTGCATCAGGGAGTTCCATGCTGTTATTTTTTGTCCTGTTTCCCCTTCTCCTTTCTGCGCTGCTCTCTTCCACACCGTCGTTTCTGCCATTGCCCACTTCTTGCGGTCTGCCCACCATGAGTCTACTGTCGGGCCCTCCTTTGAGTTCCAAGCCATTGCTATCCGCTGTTTAGCTGGTATGCATATTAGGTCTTTCATTTTTGCAAGATGCGACCTATGTCGGCCTCCTCTCGGGAAGAGGCCTAGCAGGTACAGTTCTGGGTTCTCCAATTGTATTTGGAGTCCACTTCCGGTCTCTCTGTGCTTGATACTGTCCCAAAAGATCTGTATCACTGGGCAGGTGCAGAACATGTGTATCATGTCTGCTTCCTCATCAGGGCAGCGGGGGTATGTGCGGGGGTCTCCCGGCTTCATTCTATTCATCCTTTTGGGCGTGAGGTACGCCCTATGCGTGGTGTATAATTGTGCTTGCCTGAACCTTGCGTTCCTCGATACTTTTTTAGGGTATCTCAGCGCCCTGGTCCATTCCTGGTCGCTAAGGGGTCTTCAAAGTTCTTCTTCCCAGCGTCCTGTTATGTGTAGCTCCTGCTGGTTATTGGGTCTGAGCATTTGTTCGTATAGCCTGGAGGTTGTGTGTCCCCCTTCTGATATATCATACCAATCATCTAGTTCACCTCCTATATCGTCTTGTTCTGGCCGTTCCGGCCACCTCTTCTTAATTGTCAGTATTATTCTGTTATATAGGATGAATTGGCCTTCATGTATGTCATATTCATCCACCATGTCCTGGAACTCCACCCATTGCTCGTCCTTCCTTAGATCTCCTATTTGCACCACCCCTTTGGCTTCCCATTGGGATCTGTATATTGCTAATGTATTTGTGTCTGTGCCTAGTAATCCCGCTAGTGGGATCTGTGTTGAACAGGGATCTTTTGCCCTCTGGATTCTCCACACCCTCACCCACAGGTCTGTTGCGAGCTTGAGCATGTTTGGCAGGGTCCTGTGCAAGGATTTGTCAATCCATGGTAATTCTCATAGGTAATATAGTTTCAGTGCTGGCTGAAAGAGTATTTTGTCTATTGATTCATCTTCCCCTAGCCATTTGACCAAAAATTGCAGTTGCCCTGCTAGGTAGTATTTTTTGAAATCTGGCAATCTGATGCCTCCTTCCTCATACTCCCTCTGCAGGGTTGTCATAGCGATCCTACACCTCCCCCCTCCCCACAGGAATTTCCGTGTTATTGTGTTCAGCTTCATGAAGAAGTTTCTGAGTATGGCGTGCGGAATGTTCGTAAAGTAATATAACAGCCGTGGGAGTACCACCATCTTCGGAATGGCTGCTCTTCCCATCATCCCCAGTGGGAGCGTCTCCCAAAAGCCCATGGCCTTTTGTATTTTATGTAGGGCCGCCTGTGTGTTGCGTTAGTGTGACTCGGCGGTGTTGTGATGTATCTCTATTCCCAAATATCGGAAGGAGCGCGGTGCCCATGCTAGACCCATATCTGGAAGTTTGTCTCGGGGGACTTGCTTCAAGTCAGCCAGGGGGAATAGGACGGCCTTCTCTTTATTGATGGCTATCCCTGAGAGTCTGGTGTATGCATCAGCTGCTTTTAGGAGGCAAGGTAGGTTAGTGCGCAGGTTCTCTACGAAGAGAAGGATGTCGTCTGCATACAGCGACATCTGATGCACCACTCCATTTATATCTATCCCTGTGTACCCGTATTCTGCCCTGAGTAAGACCGCCCACGGTTCCAGAGACATTATGTATAACATTGGTGACAGTGGGCGCCCTGTTTGGTTCCCCTGTATATTCTCCAGGCTTTCAAAATATGTCTTCCCGTTTTCACTCTTGCTCTGGGGTCTCTGTATAGCAGCCGGATCCATCTAAGAAACCCTTCCCCTATACCAAAGTGTGCCAAGACACTCAGCAACCACTTCCAGCTCACAGAGTCAAAGGCTTTAATGGCGTCTAATGACACTACTGCGCATTCGCCCTGCCTCTGATTCGTCTGATCAATGACATGATGAAATCTGTGGAGGTTCCATGACATGTTGCGTCCTTGGACGTAGCCCGTTTGGTCTGAGTGGATCAATGTGGGGATTACTAATTTCAGACGGTTAGCTAGGACCGCTGTGAGCATTTTAGTGTCTTGGTTGATGAGGGAGATAGGCCTGTAGGAGGCGCACTCTACCGGGGACTTCCCTGGTTTGAGGATCGGTACAATTATCGTTTCCAACATGCTGTGTGGTAGTTGTGCTTTCTCATATGCCTCCTGGTATGTTTCTAGCAATTTTGTGGCGATAGTGCCCTTATATGTCTTATAAAACTCGCCCGTGAGCCCGTCTGGGCCCGGAGATTTGCCCGAGGGAAGCTTGGAAATAACTGTCTTGATTTCATCCACCATAATAGGGGCATCCAATAGTTGGGCCTGTTCTACTGTTAGTTTCATTAGCCTAGTCTCTGCTATGGCATCTACGATGTCCTCCGGCTCCACTTCTGGATTAGGGGCATAGAGCCGCTCATAAAAGCTGGCGAATAGATTGTTTATATCTTCCTGATTCCTGACCTCTGTCCCTTTTCCATCTTTTAGTACAACTATGGGGTCTCTCTTGTTTTCCTGTTTAGTAAGCCATGCTAGGAGTCTACTAGGTTTATCCCCTTCTGCATGCAATCTCTGTAAATATTTCCCTTAATTCAGCTTTCCTAGTTTTTCCCAGAGTTCTATGCATCTTGTTCTTAACTCCAGTATTTCCCTGGGTTCCTCGCCCACCCTCTCTGCTCTATGTTCCTCCGTTTTTATCTCCCTTTCGAGTTTGTCCAGTTCTTCCATGATAGCTCCTTTCAACCCTCCTCTTTTCCCAATTGCTGCCCCCCTTATCACTATCTTAAATGCGTCCCAGAGAGTGGCATTACTTTCTTCTTCGGTTGAGTCAAAGAAGCACGATTTCCCTTGATGTATTACCTTAAGTTTGGCGGGTATAGGAGCATGTATCGCACTCCTGCAGTCCTGAGGCGCTCTTTGGTCGGGCCGAATCTTGCTCTCTGTTTTTGGACCATGACTATATAATCTGGGTAGATGGTGATCTTGGAGGAGTTTCTTGTAATCACTCCCCCTTCTCTTGAGATTGATAGTATCTTCTCCCTGTCCTTGAAATTCATGATCCTGGCGATCTTCGCTCTCGGGGGGCACCTGGCTGAGGTCTTTTAGTCAGTGCTCTGTGCGCCCTCTCCACCGCGAAACCCTGGGACAGTGTTCCAGTCCCTATCTCCTGGAGCATGGTTTCGACATATTCTGTAGGATCCCTGCCCTCTTCGCCCTCTGGAAGCCCGACTATGCGGATATTATTCCTTCGTGCCCTTTCTTCCGCCCTTTGTTCAAGGATCTTGATCTTCTGCATCACCTCCGACATTTGTGTTTGTGTGACAGAGACGTCCATGGTGTTTTGCCGCACTTGTTGTTCCGTTGTTGTTACTCTGCCTGTCAAGTTTCTGACATCCTGGCGAAGGAGGCCCACGTCTACCATGATCGTATCAAGTTTATTTTCCAAGGATGTCTTGAGGGCGCCTATCGTTGTGTCCATTTTGGCTTCAAGGGACGCTTTCAGGGCAGCTATTGCTTCTAGGATCGGTCCTTCATTTGTGTTTCCCGCTTGTAGTGTTGCGCCTGAGGTAGCCATTGCTGTATTAGGCTGAGCAGGTTGTTTATTTCCGGGTGTTTTAGTGAAGGCTTCTATGCTGGTTTGCTTAGATTTTCCCTCTGTTTTCCGATTTGGCATTATCTCTGTGGAGCCCTCTTTGATACTGCTCGATAGTCAGTGGGTCTGGGTTCGTCCGTGTCCCAGCCCTATCGGATTCTGAATGTCCTGGATTCGATTCCTGGGCTTCTCAGCTGTAGGTTCTAGCTTTTCTGTGGGTTGTTGTGCGCCCTCTTTATCTACTGGGGGAGCTTATTGTGCTGTCCCTTCTCTAGTGCACTTCCGTGTGCCTTCATAGTTCTTCCTGCGGCACAAACCTCTCAGGCCTACAGGGCGAGTAGCAGTCCCGTTTCACTAATTATTTGCGTGAATTGCCCTGTGTTCAATATTGTTCAGTGTGCACTGACTCTCGTCCCCTGTGTACCCTCCTTCTCCCAGGTTTATCTGCTCTCCTCATCTGGCACTGTGTGGTCTTCTCCCCGTGTGCCTTCAGTTAGCCGCAGGTCACCGGCACGGCAGGGTATGCTTCCCTTTATGTTGTCTGCCTCTCTCTCCTCCTGCTGCCTCCTCCAACTTCTGGGTATGTTTCCTCTGCCAGCCATGGGGGCTTCTGGCTGATTTTCGTGGCCCTCGTGTGCTTTATTTCCTTTCAGACAGGGTGGCCCTGGAGAGGGATGGGTCTGTGGCCCGCTGCGCCTTTGTTGGAGTGGGGCCCGGTTGCGCTCTCTCTGCTGGGCTGGGCAGCTGGGCTGCTGGGCTTCTTCTAGCTCTGTCCCTCTGCAGCGTCCCTGTCAGTGCCACGGGCTCCCCTTCTTGTGTCTCCTCTGGGTAAGCTTCTTTGCCAGCCGTGGGCGCTTCTGGCCGATTATGCTCGTGTGCTTTGTTATTCTGGCGGGTGGGGCGGCTCCGGGGAGGGATGGTCCCGTGGGCCGCCACGCCTGTGTCGGAGCGGAGCCCAGGCGCGCTCTCCCCGCTGGGCTGTTGTGCTGTGCCGCTGGGCTGCTGTTTTTTTTCCACTCCCCGTCCCTCCGCTGTGTCCGTATCAGCACCCTGGGCTCCCCTTCCTGGATCGTCACTGTTCGGCTTCGGCCGCCTCTCCGGAGGGTCCCTTGCTATGCTGGGTGTTGACTCTTCACCTGTGGTCTCCTCACTCCCAGGTCACGAAGTGCCGGCATTCTCTCCAGCGGTTCGGGCGCTCGCGCCCGCCATTTTGTTTCCTGCTGCGTCTTCGTTTATCTTTTTCTCCCCAATCCTGGTTCCGATTTTTGTCGGGAGACTCAGCGAGTGTTCCACAGATGTTCCGACGTCTGCTTCTATTAATTTAAATGTTATTTCAATAGTTATGCAC
This sequence comes from Ambystoma mexicanum, assembly GCF_040938575.1. Classification (NCBI taxonomy): domain Eukaryota; kingdom Metazoa; phylum Chordata; class Amphibia; order Caudata; family Ambystomatidae; genus Ambystoma; species Ambystoma mexicanum. The sequence goes on from NC_090934.1 coordinate 1,244,331,256, forward strand.
CAGTTTGACTGGATCTGCTTCAGGATCTCGAAGGAGCTTCTCAATCGTGTCTCCTACTGCATGGCTGCCAAGCCACGCCCCCTAGAACCTGTTTTGTTATGCGGGATGGAGGCACCCTTTCACAGTGATAACAATCTCCACCCCAATAGACATAAAATCTTTCAAATGATACACATCATTCCCACGTTATGGGTAGTATGAAGGAGCTAGACAATTCGTCCCGTCTTCCCAGGAGGGGAGCCACTCCCTGAGGGTCAGGGAATGCAGGATCTCACTGGCAGTGATTCCCATCTAAGGGAGAAGGCTCTCATTCCAACAAGGTGCTCCCTATGAATAATACTCTGTCCGCATATATGGGAATATAAGAGACTGATGTTACTTCTGTTTTGCATCCAACAAATACTGACATTGCTTTTACATCATTAGCTCAAGGTAGTACTGGTATTACAATGAACTCAGCAACTGACTAAAAGCAACACACCCCTTTGAAGTACGGTGACGAGAATAAAGGGACAAGGAAACTTGAATGGAGGAGTTGGAATCCTACAGAGGTGCACTAGACCAGGGGGCCAGTGGTATCATGCAGATAGGCAGAGAGAAGGCAGAGATGCCAGAAGGCTGGTACTGAGAAAGGCGATACAGTTAAGTAAGAGATGGGGATGGAAGAACTGTCTTGCCTGGTGGTGGGATTACGCTGCAGCTGTGGTGGGCCTGGGACTCGGAAAAGTATGCTGAAGCCAGGACAGGTCAGAGGGACGAATCCTCCACTTGAAATGCGAGAACCACAGAGAGAGCTGAGAACACTTCTTTTCTGAAATATCTTGTATGAACTGAAAACCCTTCCCACAGAGAGATCTAAAGGACAATTGGCCAGACATAGCCTAAACTGAGACGCTATTGCTTTCGCTTATATTTTTATGTTGTTTTTTTCATGGTGGTAGGGCCAGATATCGATAAGGTTTGAACTGAGGACTACTTTTGATTTTGATGACAGACCAGCACCCTTAGCTTAGTTTTGTAGGTAGGGAACATTCCTATTGGCACTAGGGATAGATATGCATTTTCTTTTTAGTTTAATAAACACCCTGGAAATGTTATCCTTGAGTCCGACTCCTTCTTCTGGTTTGCCTCAGTAGGAACTATGCACGAATATTGATTGGGTGGAATTTCGAGATCAAGACATAAGCTCCAAGGTAAAGGTATATTTTAAAATAAAAGGAAAAGCCACGTTTATTTTTGGGGAAATTAATGAATTATGGAAATTAGGTTTTGATCTCTATCCATTATACAGCAACTCAGATCCTTGTTATCTATAGGTGTGTTACACATGAGAAACAACAAAAAATTAGGAGAAAGGTTTAAGGTATTCTGTAGAATCCTTGGCTGTCATTCCTTCTCCCCTACACAGAGGCCCCTCCCATGAGGCCATGGAGGTGTGGCCGCTACTGACAGTGCCCCTGGGGGTGGTACTTAGTGGGTGGATCTCATGGGGAGGGATCCCCCTATGCGACTAAGGATGACTGTTCAGGAAGAACTCGGTATGCCCAAGACATATTCCCACCTCCCTCATCCTCCTAACCCACCCAGAGTTCACAATCCCATACAATTCTATATATCTTTGTGAAGTAGATAACCTGACCCCCCCAGAGAGTACTGGGGCGAGGAAGAGTAGGGATTACCTCTGTAGGTCACCTACAGAAACTGGGATGAAGAAGAACACAAGAAACTCACTTAGGAGTAATAACAGCAATATTGAGACGAAGAGGGGGCACAGAGTAATGCAGAGTGACCCGTGGAACCAACAGGAGTGGTCCAGACAATACGAAGCAAACACAGGTATACTCTGCGCTTTTTTTTAAATCCTAATATGTGGATTAATACACAGGCATTATTGATGGATGTATTTGCACATTTTTGTATTATGATGCTGCTGAATATAGCACTTGCACTTTTTGATTGAGCAATGATGAGTTGTTTGATTATGTGCAAATGAGTGTGTGGAGATAAGTGATCATTATAGTATGCATGTAATTGTGATCATTATTAGCACTTTGGCACTTTATATTGACAAAATATGATTGTGTTTGTGAATTAATTACAGTGAATATAATAAAAAATATGTATGTGTATTTGTAAAAATTGTTTTTGAATTTCTGATTCCAGTGTGTACTCTAGTGGGTGAAGGACCTTCTATTGGTGGCTCATCCTCAATTAATGTGGTAAATTGGCTTATGTCCACCAATCCCCATGTGATACCAGCCCTTTGCACATTACACAGATACACTCCAAGCATAAAAAGGGAAGAAGGACTTTGCAACCGGTCAGGTCCTTCCTGGAGGTGCTGGGAAATCTGAATGCAGCTATTGAAACGGAGACGCCAGGAGTGCAGAAGTGGAGACACTTGGTTGCAGACAGAAGCGTCCCTGGTACATAGCTCTCAACTCACAGGCTTTTGGCGGGTGTCACCCGCCTTGTAAAGGTCTGACTCACCCGCCAAGCCTCCTGCACGCCCATACATTCCAATGGGCGTCTCACCCGCCAAAAACAAAATCGGGTGATTTCACCCACCTTTGCAACACAAATGGTTGAGAGCTATGCTGGTAAACCCGCCATGGATCGACCAGAGCAGGAGGTGGAGAGAAGGACAACCAGCTGACGATGGGAGCTGGTGTGCACAGGGAACTGGAAGCGCACCTTCAAAGAAGCAAGCAACGTGACAAGGATACTGTGGTTCTTGGAGTGGCCGCGAGAGAGCCGAAAGAGGGAGAGAGACCCACGGACAACCGGAGATCGCCGGTAATGAGCCTGGAGAGGTCCAGGTAACTGGGACGGTTGGTGGAAACCCCTGAGGGGTGGAGAGGCTGCAAAGAACGGGTCTGGGTCCTACAACAAGTAATGTACTGCCTCCAAAGCAATCTTCATAGTCCCAGTACCTGGCAGGGGAGTATACCCGGTTAAGAGAAGAGAATCTCACGCATCCTGTAAGTGCACCGGGAGTGCTGGAAGGTTGCTTTGCTGCTTGGAGCCTCTTTGTCTCTCACTGGACTTTATCGTGGAAATTGTTTAGCCACTTTAAGGAAAACACTGAGTGATACAACTCCCGCCTCTTCAACTGTGTCACTTCCTACTTAACTGGAATGCAGGCGCATCCACACGCGCGAATCCTGTAAGTGCACCGGAAGTGCTGGAAGGCTGCTTTGCTGATCTGAGCCACTTTGTCTCTAACTGGACTTTATCGTGGAAGTATGGACTTATAAACGTTTAAGCCTCCTCGATTAAGAATAAGGACTAAGACCTTGCCTTATAATGATATATTGTCTATTTGTCTTGTAGATTGTTTTGCCACTTTAAGCAAAACACTAAGTGATAGAACTCACGCCTCTTCAACTGTGTCACTTCCTACTTAACTGGAATGCATGCGCAACCACGTGCGCGTATCCTGTAAATGCACCGGAAGTGCTGGAAGGCTGCTTTGCTGCTTCGCTCTGCAGCGAGCAGCAAGCGCTGCTCCACGGGGCCCCGGATGAGTGCATCACCAACTTGAAGATTCCATTTATGCTAATCTTTTTGTGGCTACTGTGACACTCGCCCTAATAGTGTATTAGCACTGTTCTGGCAGGCGTCGCTTTCATTTACATGCAGGTTGGGCCCTACACGCTAAAAACAGATATGCCTCGTAACGTGGTAGTTATGTGCCCCTCTGTTTTGCTTAAATCTACCCCTCAAAAAGCATCACCTGTTAATGTGAGTAAAAGAAAATTGTCTAACCAGCCCATGTTTACTACTGATAAGAAAATCACTGCTGGAGATATTCACAACTTCTGTAAGCCGTGTGCTGAACCGATTGTGTTTGGTGGCAGGGACGTCGTTTCACAGCCGCCCTCAGTAGTAAACCTTATTCCTGTGACACCACAAGAAATATCCAATGTAAATGTACTTAATATTTCTATAACAGACACACAGATTATTTCTGGAGCATGTGTTCCTTCAAATGCACCTTGTAGCGACTCACCTGTTGTTGACTTAACCAGTCAGGTCGGGGCACAATCTATCTGTTGGTGTGCCAGCATGCGTTTCTCCAATCACTAATGCTCCCCCTAGCAATAATGACAGTTGCTGTCATTCTCCATGTATGTTTCACCAATCGAGACATGATGCTTCCAACCTTTCATTATCTTTCTCACGCCCTACACCACTAAGACCACAACCTCAGCTCTGTCCACTCCAAGTGCCTTCTTTTACTTCTCACACTCATGTTCCTTTGATAGAAACTACGTTAAACGCTTTGAATCTAGCTACTCTTTCGCTCACCAAACTTTTTGAGACTCTTGATGTAAAATGATCCCATCAATCCAGACAGATAACATAGTCTCATGGATCAACAACTTTGATAAAATGATTGGGCCCACAACTGACCATCAAGCAATCCATGCAGACGACTGGTGTTATGTATACACTCAGTCGCGAGAATTTCCTGACCTAAGCAAAACTCGCTGTCCCCTAACATCACCCGCATCAAGTGCTTTGCCCACATTCACCTCAATAATACGGCCATGCACAGAATATAGAATAAATCGCAAGGCCCTTACCATAGTTAATCAACCTACAATTAACCTTGTTGAAAACTTAAAAGACTTACCAGCAAAGCAATCAGTACCTATGGCTGCTGAAACTGCAAAAGTAATAACACCTAAGCCAACTGTTTTATTTAATATGCTTCATCCAAATTCTAAAACTGAATCTCAAGGTGACCATGGGCCTCATTGCGTGCCAGGCGCTCCTGTTATGTATGATGCCTGATTACGAGGTCCCCTAGCGGGACCCGGAACAGACGGCTGGTAAAACCAGACATCCCTTCCCAGTCCCGCGAGGGGAACAAGGAGCTAATAACGGGCCCGTTATTAACGGGCCCGTTATTAGCTCCATCCCCATTCCCATTGAGCCCTATCGGGGCTCAAATGGGAATGGGAATGGTTTTGTGCATGAGGAATTACCGGGTTCGCCAAGGTCAGAATGACCCGGTAATTTCTCATTCACAGAACCCGGTACTGGGACCCGGTATGGAGGCAGCCATGCTCTTATTAAGGGCATGGCTGCCTCCATACAAGTAATGAGGCCCCAAGAATCAAAAGAACTTGCCTTCACGTCCAAAAGCAAGTGTCAAACAGTTTATCAGACATTTGCAACCTGTTATTAAACCTTCTACGCGCATGAGCAATACTGTGATTAGCAAATATAAACAGCTTGCCCGAAACAAGCGCAAGCTTGCGACCGTAGATGTGACTGTTCCTGCAAGTTACTCTCCTCTGAGCGACCTGATTTCAGCTATGGACAAAGGCAAGGCGGAGATTTGCGAAAAGTCTATACCGCTCGCTACTGTTAATTAAAACTCTGCTAAACCAAGCGAAAGTGCTGATGCTGGAAACAGTAATGGTCTTACAATGGTCAACGACGTTCTTCCGCAAATTAGAGCAGAGATTCAAAAGTCCATAGAGGATTTTCTCAAATTGAAACAATTAAGTGTGCAGTCGACTTCCCCCGGTGTTACTACCTTTCGCAAGAGTGATACGTTGCAGTGGCATGTGCCTCTGACAACATGACTGTTGCGGCTCAATATAGTGATGCACTACTGGGAGTGAAAACCTCTGTTACACAGAATAAAATATTGCCTCACCAAGATAGCTTGCCTATAAGTCAACATGTAGATACGCAATTGAAATTTCATCGCTTTTTATTAAAATGCTGACCGTCACCCTATCCCTTGTATGATTTGAGTCGGAACTAGTGTATTGGCCATATTTGAGGAAATTGGTAGCTTGCAGGATGTCACATCTGCGGACATAAGTCAAGTAGAATTTTTGAATGACGAGGATGTGTCTATGGTGAGACTGTGGTTGACTTCAATCTTGGTGAGAAATGTGACCTGGCAAGCAAGAATGGAGATGTTTTCATTGGGCTTTGTTCTTACACAAGTCCCTTCCCAGCTAAAGGGTGAACAAGATAGCATACAACAGCAAATGTCAAGGGTGGAATGACCTATTAGGCACTCTAAAATGTATAACCATATGGAAAACCCTTGTCGAACTCGCAATGAAAGACAGACTTATCTTCATGACAATAGAACTGCGATGTTGTAACTACCTGATACAAGGGTGTGAAGGTAGTCTCTCTTGCGAGTTGGAATACCTGTGGGTCTTCCCATTTATTTGGATCGAGTGATGATGTTATTTCGTCCTTTGACATAATAGCAATGCAGGAAACGTGGCTGATGGAACAGCCGAGGTGGAATGACCATAACATTGATCTTCACCCAGTACAACCAGCCTCGAAAGGTCGTTCCTCATCAGGAATATTGGTAGCTGTAGACACTAATAAAGGTCATGAGGTTCATCCGTGGGTCACCCCAAACCTTTATTTACAGATTGTCATAATTACATATCATGGTGGTGTGATTGCTTTAATCAATATTTATCAAAATCCGATAGCTATATCAGATGAAAGATAAATTGGTGACTTAGAAGAGTTGTTAAATACATCTGCGCAAATGCCTGAAATTACTAATACCATTATAGTTGGTGACTTGAACCTACAGTGTTTGTCACCAAGTAGAGCAAAAACCACCTCTATTTGCTTAAGGTGGCTATCACTTATGAAGGAACGTCAATTATTGATGCTTAATGGCTCACTTGTCGTGACATACCTCCCAAGAGTACTTGGCGAAGAGCCAACAGCGAATCCATTATTGATTATATTTTTACCGATAAGAACACCTATAACCAGGCAACAAGATTCGAGGTAATTAACCAGGCTCATAGTGAACACGAGTTGTCTTTACAGTGGTCGTGCGATATGGTTACACGACAATTTTTGTATAATCGCTATCAACCGATCCTGACATTGGGATGAACAATCCTTGTTTGAACTTAATAATAACATCATGTACGAGTCCTCACGGGTTGTGTGGCCAGGGGAGTCATAAACATCTGTATTGCAACTATATAAGGTGCATTTTTCTTCAGCATCCCGGTATTATTCAAGAAAGGAAAGCCACTTTACGCAAACAAAAAAAACTGGCGCTACTGCTTCCTATATCTGAGAGATTTAAGACCATCCAATCATTAAAATGTAAATATAATAATTGATTGCATTTGCACAAAGCGCATTTATTTCTGTGTGATGGTGAAGCTATGTTAAATGCTGCACACGCCAAAAGTACATCCCAAATATGGTCCTTGCTCAATATAGCCAGGCACTGTAAACAATTGCCAGTACAAATCAATGGAGTCCTTGAGTCTGAATGGGTTACATACTATTCTAAGATGTACGCACATCCTGGCATTCATCCATTACAAAATGATATTGAATATTTGAGCTTTGCGAATTACAAATATTAGAGGAAGATATTCAATACTTTATTGAGAAATCAAGTAGTTCAAGGGCTCCTGATGGATTGAACATTTTGATGTTCAAGCAACATCTGCAGTTATGGGCCAGAATCCTTTTCAACATCTTCCAGGGAATATTGATTCTAACGTTATTCCGAGCTCATGGACTTGTTCAGTCATTGTACCCATTTTCAAGAAGGGTGATCGGTCCTGTCCGTCAAATTATAGGCCGATTGCCCTTCTTGATGCTCTGGGAAAGATCTTTCTCGTTTCATCTTAAGAGAGTTTAACAAATGGGCTACCCAGTATTCTAAGCAAGATCCCTACCAGACTGACTTTATTTCAGGAATGGGCACCACCTGTTAACAATTACCTCTATTATTTCTGTCATGCGCCGCTCTCCGTGGCACTTGTGGCCGCGGGTATTCTTGGGCAGCCATTAGGCTGTTCCAACACGTGCCGCCCAGCGTCACGCAGCAGTCTAGTTGTTAGAAACAGTGGCTGCTGGAGGTACTTGGCACCACCCCCTCCACAGCCGGCGCGTTGCATCCGTTGTGGTCAGATTCCACTACCTTTGGTCCGCTGCGCTAGTTTTCTCTCAGTTCTTTGTTGGAACCCTGTTCTTCTCCTCTATTCCTCTGCCGTAGCTCCTTGCGGCCCCTGGCCCTCGCGCCGGCACTCCCCCTCTCTCTCTCTCCCTCTCTTTTCCACTCTTGCTTTCCCTGCCTTCTCCCTTCCTCCCACATCGGAACTGTTTCCGGCGTTGTTTTCAGGGTTCTCGGCTCAGCTATTTCTTCCTACGCACCTCCCGCACCTTGGCAGTGCTTTCCTCTACTTTCCCTTTCATCCCCCTACCGTTCAGCCTACTTGCCTATCTGGAATACCAGCTCCCTCCCGTCCTCGTCCAGTGTTTCCCTCATTTGTATCACTGCCGTTTAGTGAGTTCTCAGTTTCCTTACGTCTTGACACAAGTCGAGCCCACCTACCTGAGGATCCTTCGGAGTGGTTCAACTTGCAGAAGTCAGATTATACATCAGTCCTGCAGTCCACAGGGGTTTTTTGTGCCGTGAAGTGGCTTTTTCCCCAACAGTCAATCCCAGAAGAGGAGTCACAGGTCTGCATTGGGGAAAGCATTCACTGTGGTTTCCTCCCACGGTAGACCTTTACGTCATTAAAAATATACTACCTATCCTGGCACCCCGTGGCCTGAAGCAGTCCAAATTCCAGTCTCTCAGGTGAGGAGGAGGAGGAGAGTGGGGAGGTTCTCGCTGAGGGATTTGACAATTTCTAACTTTGCACCCTTGAAACAGAACCTTTATTTCGTTTTTGTTGACCTGCATGCAGCTTTTGATTCGGTATCTAGAGAACTGTTAATTGAGAAATTGCTTTGCGTAGGTTGTCCCATCTACATCCTAGCTTTGATCAAAGCACTACATAATAACACCAAAGTCAAGGTCAGATTAAATGTACAAGGGAGCTTGTCATTTTACATTGAAACAAGCAAAGGGCTCAGATAGGGATGCATCCTTGCCTCTGCTCTTTTTAATTTTTTTATTTCTGATATTCAACAGGCATTCATTGATATCACATTGGATGCCCCCAAATTAGCTGCTCAATCCATCCCTGCATTATTGAATGCAGACAATCTGGCTTTAATTTCTGAAACGCCGAAGGGCCTACAACGTCTGCCAGAGGGTTTGGCAACGTATGTCCAGAATAACTTGCTCACCATCAATCTGGACAAAACTAAAGTTATGATCTGCAGTAGATTCAAAAAGCCAAGTGATAAAAATTCTACATGGGTCATACATGGTAAAGAACTAGAATGTGTTCACCAGTATTTATATTTGGGAATTCCCATTGCTGACCGTTACAATGACAAAGTCCATATAGCTGCTTTGGAAGCAAAACTAGGCAGGTTTATTGCTCAAACTAGTATCATTCAAAATAAATATGGAAAGTTCTCACTGTCACCTGCACTTATGTTTTATGTACAAAAGGTGACGCCAGTCTTATTATATTGTTCAGAGACCAGCTTGGTGTGGAACAAGTTGTAGGGCAAATTTTGGAGGCGATTGCTCAAACTGCCTAATTGTGTTCCTGTCGGTTGGATCAGAAACAAGATGGTATTGATCCCCCTGTTTGCAAGATACCTATGGCAAGTGATTGCATTGTTTAGAAAGTGCATTTTAGCATCAGATTCTACTATGCTGATAGGCATATTGTCCAGACAATTTTTCATCCGTTTATACGAAAATGGAGACTTATGGTAGTCCATGCCGTTGCACATGCTGATGTTTCGCTTAATGATTTATTGCAAAATCCTGTTAGGGTGAAGACCAAACTATTTCAATGGGATTGAATTAAAACCAAAGAGAAATACATGTGTTTCTGAGATTTTAGAGGTAACCCATTCCATCACAAAAGGTATAGTGCAAGAGAACCGTACTTGAAAAAATCCCCTTACATACAATATCTGAAAACATCTGTACGAGAGTACAAAGAGCTGTCTGCAGAATTGTTAGGACAATTGATATTTTGTGGCAATATACCAACGCTTAGATTTGGGGCCATTGCCTTCTTGAATGTACTAAAGTTGAAAGAAACACAAATAGACAATTGGATGATGATTGGATACTTGCAGATAATCAAGAGAGTGAAGGTTTACTTTATTTTAATTAAATTGTGGAATCATATTAGAAGAATGGCATTAAGCTGAAGAATTGTGATATTCACTAATTTCCGATCAGGAGTGATTCCTGGAACTATTTGAATAGAGTAACGTGAAATGTAATATTTTAAATAATTTTCAATTCAGTCCAAGCTATGATGAAGATGTATTTGCATTTGTATTGTATTTGTATTTCCATTTGTATTTTTATACTTTTCTTTCTTTTTTACTGTTCTTTTTAACTTTTTTAAAATGTGTTATATCTGACAAGTTATAATTATTGTTAAGTTGATGTAAATCAGCTAAATTAATAAAAAAAAGTAAAAATACATCTCACAGGTCTGGGACCCACACCAATATACTGAGAATGGCCTCCAAAGCAATCTTCATAGTCCCGGGACCTGGCAGGGTACTGAACCAGGTGGGCTGTGAATGAACCATACGCCCTTGCATGTTGAACTGTATAGGCCTGAGAAAGGCCAGGGGAAGAACCATACCCTCTGGCGTGTTAAATTGTGGAAGTCTGATAAAAGCCAGGGGAAGAACCATACCCTCTGATGTGTTGAACTGTACACGCCTGAGAAAGGCCAGTGGAAGAAACATTCCCACTGGCATTTGGAACTGTGAAAGCTTGAGAGAAACCAGGGGAAGAGATATATCCCCTTAAGATTATGAAGGTGCCTGGGTCCCGAAGATAACAAGCCATTGTTAAGGGGTCTGGGACATGAAGACAAAAAAACATTGTAAAGGGATGTGGGACTCACAGATAAAGAAAACCAGTGTAGAGAGGGCCTGGGCCCGGATAAAGTGAGCTAGGGGAAGGGAGTCACTCCCCCTGGGGTTTGTGAACATTGTGATAGATCTAAGAGAGACCAGGAGACAGAAGTCACAGGGCCTCATTATGAGTCCGGCGGTAACCGAGCCGGAAAAACTGGCAGGTTTCCACCCGACTCGTATTACCATTCCGCCTCCATGATTCCCAGAATTACCGGGTCATTACGACCCCGGTGACCCGGGAATTCCGGAGGCGGAATTCTGGAAGTCCCCATTCCCATGGAGTCCCTCAGGACTCCATGGGAATGGGGAAGTGGAAACACCGGCACCATGTTGTAATTATGCCGGTGTTTCCATGTCCGCCTGCAGGTCAGACCTGGCGGGAGTGACACCTCCCGCCTGCAGAACTTGAAATCAGCAAGTCCGGAAAGAACGGTGGTGGCGGATTTACTTAATGAGGCCCACAGTCTTGGTAGACCATAACTGATTTTTTTATTTTTTTCAAGAGCCTTAGGTTTAGTCACCCTAAGTGTCCTAGGGTCATCCAGACGTGGACCCCTAGCTCACTGCTCAGAGAGGCACAGCTCCACCTCACTGATGATGCCCAACAAGGCTGAAGCATGTGTATGGGGTTGCTGTTGGTACTCTTGTTCAGGAGGGAATGTCCATAGCATTTCGGTGCTGGACTTCTCATGTGGGTGGGACAAAGACTGATATGCAAATTGAAATTTCCCATCTGTGAAAGGTACAGTGAGCTAAAATGTGGCTGCGGACTCGCCCATGACTAACATTTTAAGATAAGTACTTACTGTTAACTGTTTATAATTCCAGCAGGGCAGTAGATTTTGATCAGGTTTTAAAAGAACTAATCAAAATTTTGAAATTGGGGACGGCAAAAGGTCAATTGGGGAAGAAAGATTTTGGTGGAGACGTAAACGCGAAGTTTAATAATAGAATAGAGAATATGCCTAGAGCAAATCTCTCCCAAGAATTGAATATACCCGAACCAGCTTCACTGCAAAAAAGGGTAATCACCTCAGACAGACATGGCAGTTTATTGAATAACTAGAACCTTATTATCCAGCATGGTTGTGCCTGTATGAGACATCCCTGGAAAATACACTTTATGTAAGCTGGGGAAAGGATTTATAGTGGATTTTACTTTGCCACTTTGGATGTATTCAGGGAGATCTCAAATCTCAGCATTTTAAGAAATTATTATTGAGATCATACTACACTTTCTTCAAATTGGGTTCCATCCCTTATGGGACGCGATAAAGACTAATTATTTGGAGCAGTTAAAACCTTTCATAGTGGTGCAAGACTGGTCTGGCAGGGGAGAAACTTACAGAAGGTGAGGGAATTGGCTCTTCAATATCAAATAACTCTGGTGAGCAGAAAAATATGAATTCTCAGACCTTCAAGAGCTATGTAAAATCATGGTCTCACCAAAGTGCTGGATTTGAGGGATCCCTTCTAATGGGGAAAAGGCATTGATAAACAGTGTCCCTACAATGTTTGCATTGCAAAAAGAAAAAAGGAACTATGGTTTAATTTAAAAATGTACGTAAAAGATGGATGAATGAACATGTGACACAGGAAAAAGTTAAAGCAGCAGTGTAGAAACTGGCTCAAATATTATAGAGAAAATATGATGTAGCATAATCTGAGCCTTCCTTCGACCTCTGCTTTCACCCTCAAGGTTACCTTCATCCAATCCCAGTAGCACCTCCTCAGGTGGCGCCCTAGCCCTTTCCCGAAAAACCTGAGACTGCGCTTCCTGTACTTCCACACAGAAATGCTCTATTTTGGGGCACCTCTGCCAGATTATGGAACCACGTGCCCTCCCCACCGCACCCCGTCCAACACCCCTGTGAGGACCCAAGGTAAATTTTGTGGAGGCGAGCTGGGGTGTAATGTACCAACATTCCCGTAGTTGCGTTGCCTTGACCACCTTAGGGGATCAGCCCCCACAGTCTCTCCCAGTCCTCCCAGGTCAATTCCCTCCTTACCTTTTTTTTCGCCAACATCCCATATAGGGCCAGGCGGGCTGAGGGTATGGCTTCATCTAGGATTCTATGTAGACTCGAGATCATTCCTTTTGAACCATCATGTGTTAGAAGAAACTTTTCTTAAGGGGTAAATTGGCGAGCAGCAGCTACTCTGACCTTTGGGTCTTGTAGCCAGTGCTGCATCTGAAAGTACCGGAGCCGCTCGTTTTCTTACAATGCGGAGCCCTGCTTACTTTTAGTAAAGGGTTTAATAGTTGGGCCCCGAAACATGTCCTGCAGTTTGTGGCACCCCAACTCCCCCTCCTCCTCCCGCCATTGAGTAAATGCTTGTGGTTCTATTCCCAGTGAAAAATTAGGGTTTCGATATATAGGAGTGAAAGGGGATGGGAAGGTCATGATCCCATATTTCTCAGCCAACTTATCCCACATATCCACCACCATCCTTGTGATTACACTCTGGTACATGAGCTTCAGTCTGTGCTTCCGCGGCAGCCACAGGACCTCCCCTAGATCATGCCTCACTACTGCTCGGTCCATTGCCACCCACTGTTTCCACGTTTCCCCCGAGAACCACTCCAGAATGATCCACAGCTGGGATGCCTCATAGTACAGTCGGAAGTTCGGGAGAGTCATCGCTCCCAAATAAAATTGCCTGTAATATTCCCTAGCTCGCCAAAAAATCTTTTTGGGACCGCCACTAGGAGAGCCTGAAAGAGGTAGAGCAGCTGAGAGAGCGGCATCATCTTTACCACTGCCATTCTGCCCATCCATGAGATCCTGAACATCTTCCACTTTAGGAGGTCTGCTTTAATAGTGGCCATCATAGGTGGGTAGCTAGCTGCATACCAGTCAGTGAGTAGTGTGAGAAACCTGAAGGTATCTCACCCGCTAGTCCCCGGGGATCTGTTATCCAGGTGGCTGAGACGTGGCCATCGCTTTTGGATCCAGTTCCTGGGGGTGGACCAGTGCGGGAGGATCACCTGGATGAGGTGTCTTTGGGGAGTCGAAGTGGGACACCGGATGGCAAGACGTGGTATCCCCTTCCCTGTAACACCTTTACCCCATCCTACCAGGTAGTTTACTTAGGAACTCACCCCCCCCCTTTTCCAGCACGAACACTTTATCACTGACAGCTCACTGTGAGGGAAAACAGACTAATAACCAAGCTGTATACCTGATGTGTCCCAATATAATGGTCAGGCAGGGTCAGGCAATTACTGATCATTACACACACCTGACTTCCATCACACGCCTCCACACAGATAAAAGGCGGAGGACGAAAGCACACTCTGAGCAAGGCAAAGCACATGAGGAAGCAGCATTTCCAAGATGGCAGTTTAATGCAAGGCGAAAGACGGCAAGACAGACCAAAGAGGATGGAAGTGCCCTTGACATTTTAACTGAAAGACCGTAACTTTCATGACCCTTCGAGAATAGGAAACTTAAGACCTGGAATCAAAGCTGAAGAACCCTGCATTGTGTGTCAGAGGTACCCGGGGCTCTCCTGCGTCGATAGTCAACGCGGGGAGAATTGTTTGCCGCAGTGGTACTGTCCTTGGGTCCTACATCACAGCAGTACCAGTGAAGTCAGCACAGCCGGTAAGTTGGGGAAACTGATACCAGACTGGTCTGTGTGGAAACCAAGGTTGCAACCGGCAACATTGTTTAAAGAAAACTGAAGAGAACAGTGTATGAAGTGTATGTGGCAAGTGACGCAAATATAATTAAAACAGCAGATGAGTGACTGAAATTTGAAGCTAAAATATGATGCCGTAGAAATAGTGGTCCGGCACCACATGGGTGCTCATTCGAAAGCCACTGATAAGTATCCAACTGAAAGGTGACATATGTTAAAACGAAGGGAATTGTGAAATCGAAGTGGTCCTGCAATGGGTCAAGCCACACCCTGTGCACATTCGAAATTCTTCGATACTTGATGTAAATTGAAATTGGTCCAAGCCCGGCCGAGGGAGACTAATTGTGTTAAAAAGAGATCTGAGTGCCCTCCTCAAACAAGTTACGGGGATGGGGGGGAGTTAAGGGATCAAGGGGAAAGGTTGGGGGGAAAGTTGGGAAGGGGGGAGGGAGGGAGGGGAGGATCAGGGAGGGAAGTTACGGGACAACCACAGAAGGGAGAAGGGGAAACCACCGGCATCTGCGACCATTAAGGCAAACCAACCCGAAAGAGACATGACAGATACGGGGCACATAGAACAGGATGGGGCTGAAAATATTAACATATAACGTCATCGGACTAAACTCTCCAGTCAAAAGGAAAAAAGTGGAACACTTTCTACACAAGGAGAAGTATGACATAATAATGTTCCAGGAAACACATATAAAGAAAAAGGGAAGGGAGACGCTCCACTTGAAAGGATATAACCATATACTACAAGGTAACGATAGGGAGAAGAAAAGGGGGTCCTGATCGCATTCGCCAACTCACTCAATGTGCACATTTGAGAAACACTATCAGACAAACAAGGTTGGTTCATTTTTACAAAAATATGGATCGAGAACCGTCAACTGATACTCGCAACAATATATGCCCCAAACATAGGCCAGGATAGATTTATAAAGGACACATTAAACAAATTAGAAAGAAAACTTCACCAAAGAGGAAAGAATACTAGTCGGGGATTTCAACATTGCATGGAACCCCAGGGAGGATCACTCAAACCTCAAGCAATTACAACAGGGGACCCTGACACAATCCATAAAAAGCACTATGCAAAAATTGGCACTAGACGATGTATGGCGAAGAATCAGGGGCTCGACCCCGGGCTACACTTACCATTTTCATGTACACGGCACAAGCTCGAGAATAGACTACATATGGGCATTGGTTAGTCTACTAGGGGAGATTCAGAAGGCGGAAGTCGGGACCATATCACTATGAGACCATGCCCCCGTATGGAGATCACTTCCAACGCTCTGCAAACAATCAGGTCTATGGCGGTGGATATTACCAAAAGAAATCATACAAGATCCGTCTTGCGAGAGACAATCAGAGAACAGATAGCGGAGTACTTGGACCATAACAACACACCAATCACTAGACGAACCAATAACAACAGCGGAGGTAACAAGAGCAATCAAAGAAATACTGAAAAACAAAGCGCTGGGACCGGACGGCTACACGGCCACATTTTATAAAACCTATGTGGATCCCTCTCTCCAATACTAACAGACCTCTTTAATACCTTCAAAGACACAGCCAATATTACAAACTCAATGAGTGAAGCAAAGATACTGGTCTTCCACAAGAAAGGGAAAGACCCGGAGAGCCCAAGCTCATATCGCCCCAAGCATTAATACATTTGGATGCCAAATTGTATACTAAAATACTAGCCAACAGACTCACACCGCTACTCCTCAAGCTGAAACATCAGGAACAATCTGGATTCATATCAAACAGAACAACACATGACAATATCAGATGAATCACCCATCTGATAGAAAAGGTAGGAATCACAAACATTCCAGCAGCAATATTAGCGATAGACGCGGAAAAGGCATTTCGACTGAGTCGTGTGGTCAATGCTTTTCGGCACAATGGAGAAAAGGGGCATGGGCGAAACATATATCAACATTATACGCGCCAAATAAAAGTCACCCACGGCCAGGATCGCGGTGAATGGAGAACTATCAGATTCAATCAGAATAGAAAGAGGCACAAAACTGGGGTGCCCCCTCTCCCCGCTCCTGTACGCAATCTTCCTGGAACCACTCCTAACGAAAATAAGAGAAACACCCGACATAAAAGCCATAGATATGGGAGGGATATCACATTAAACAGCAGCATAAACCAAAGACATGAAAATGACCATGCCGGCCCTGGTGAGAACACTACCACATCTCATTCAAGAAATAGAAAAATTTGCTTCCATCTCAGGACTCAAGATCAACAGGCAAAAATCAATGGTAATGGTCTTGGCTGGAGACAAAATAGAAATCCACAGGTGAGCAGAGGAACTAAACTTGCGGGTAGAGGAAGAAGGGGTAAAATACCTTGGAGTCACCATGAACAGCAAAATCAAAGATCTCTACGCAGGGAACTATCCGAACCTCCTAGAACAGGTGAGAAGAGACCTAGAAAGGTGGAAGCCACTGTCAATTACATGGTGGGGCAGAATAACGGTCATCAAAATGACAATCTTGCCTAGACTGCTTTACTACTTCCAAGCGCTCCCGATACGGATCCCATCCTCGTTCTTCAAAACACTCACCAAAATAATATCCAAATACATATGGCAGAACAAAACACAGAGACTCTCAAACCTAGTCCTCACAACACAAAAATCAATGGGAGGCATGGCACTCCCACACTTTTTCGGAAATATTATGAGGCAGCCCAGCTGTGGGTGTTGAAGAAATGGATCCTGAATACGTAAGAGAAACTATGGGAATCACAGGACAGGGCAGTGGCAAGGACAAACCTGCAGCATTTACTCTGACTAAAATCGGAACATAGACACCCGAATGTTCGGATAAGCAAAATCATGAACACCACCAGTATGGAATAATGCTACCAAAAAAGAAACACTGACCAAAGACCCTGCCCCATTCATGCCTCTATTCGAGAACCCGAAATTCCTACTGGGCACGGAACAGGAGCATTCCAGAGATGGCAAGAAGCGGATTGCACAAAGGTGAGGGACATGTACGAAGACCAACTCATCAGAATGTACACAGAATGCACCAAACTCCTTGGCCTCACAGAAAAGAACAGATTCAAATATGAACAACTCCACCACTGGTTATCCTCCCCGAGAATAACACTAGCGGAAATGAGAGCCCTGACCCCATTCGAATCATATATCATGACATAGCCAGGGTCAAAGAAATTAGTCTCAACCATGTATAAATTCCTAAACGCCCAAACAGAAGAAACAAAATAGCACTATATGAAGAAATAGGAAACGACACTAGGAAGAGAAATCACACAACAGTGGACCTATATCTGGCAAATAATCCCGAAATGGACAAGAGCGATCCAGACAAGAGAAGCATGGACAAAGATAATGATCCAATGGCACTAAACCCCGGAAAGAATACACAGTATGTATAAAACTACACAAAATAAATGCTGGAGGGGCTATAACGCAGAGGGCAATTGGAGATAGATATGGTGGGATTGCACCAAATTACAAAACTTCTGGATGGAGGTAAAGGCCCAAATGCAGGAAATGTTTAAAGGCACAGAAAACCCAGGAGAAGAGGTATGTATGTGCGGAATGTGGGATCCCAAGGACAGGACAATGACAAAGACACAAAAGAGGAATGTCATGGGCCTCCTTATAGCCGCCTGGCTAGCTATAGCCCAGAAATGGAAGCAAAAGATGCCTCCGTCCAATCTGGAATGTTTGCAGAGAGTATGGTCATACGTTGTGATGGAGCGCATCACATATAACATACAGAGGGCTCGCCAAAACTTCATAACGGACTGGGGAATGGCGTTAGAATACCTTCAAAGTGATTACATGCTGCATTGGTGCGCACATCGTATATGCATTTTGGACATGTTTACATGAGGGAACAAGGACTCTAAGGGTGTGCCAATGGAACTACAAGAGCACAACAACCGGAGGGAGGGGAGTGGGGTGAGGGAGGGAAAGGGGGAGGGACGATGTTAAAGTCCCAATGCTTATGTTTATGAAATGCAAATAAAAACATGCTTTAAAAAAAAGGGGGATCTGAGCCCGGATGAGGGGATCCAGGATGAACCGTGAGTAACCTGAAATAGAATATCCTACGAATATTGTGTTAAAGGGATCTGAGCCCGGATCAGGGGAATCCACGGTGAATAGTGAACCACCTGAAGTGAATACTTTTGAAAATCTAAAGAGTAAAATAACTTGTTGTTCATTTGGTTGCATCAGGCCCTCTGAGTGAAGAGACTTTGAGAAGCAAAGAGACTTGCGCACAGAAGGCCCTGATGCAAATGATTGAACTGTATACTCGTGCTAAAGAAGCCAGAGACTGTGCTGCGCTCGAGTCAACCGTCTTGTCCGTGCTGAAGACGTGGGAAAGGGAGGCCAACGGCCTGAATATCCTGACATACAATTTTGTGAACACTTCTTTATTTTGCATAACATTGTTTCCCACACTGTTTGTATTTAGAGGTAAGGATTGGCAATAGGTTTATTAGTATAGGCCCTTTTATTTTGACAAGACACCTCTAGGACTGTGTTATTATTATTTGATGGTTGTAGCTTGCACTCATGTGTAGATTTAGGATTACATAGGCATTTTTCAAACCCTTTTTTGAATTTCAATAAACACGCTTGAGCAGTGGTCACTTGTGTCTGTCTTACTGTTGGTACCATGCCTTCCTTACAGTAGTGGGGTTATCCTTCTACCCAGTTACTTGATGCTCTCTGGGCTCCATTTAAAGGGGGAGGAAGTTTTCAACTCCGCTATATCTCTTCCTTTCACCGTAAGGTTCAATAATTCTGGTTTGGTTAGATTAATCTTAAGGCCAGAGGCCGCCACAAACTCTGATAGAATTTCCCTACAAGTTCTTATGGATTCTCTCGGCCGCGAAAGCAACAGGAGCATATCGTCCACAAATGCGGCTACTTTTTTCTGGGTGCCAGCAAAGGGTATATACCGTGCACCTCTCCTAATTCCCTTATGGTTTGCAATAATGGCTCAAAATATATTGCATTTAGTCCCCCTGCTGAGTTGGAGTCTACGGGACAGGGACCCATTCACCAATAGATGTGCCATTGGTGTGATACAATTGGCATTCACCATTCATAGGAAATCCCCTCCTAGACCCATCTTCTCCATCACCTTAAACAAGAAGGGCTACTCCATGCAGTCGAAGGTCTTTTCGGCATGGAGGGATAGACGGACCACGAAAGTAGAGGTCTTGTGAGCTTTCTTTACTAGGTGCGCTACTTGTCAATATTATCGAATTTCTGCCGCCCTTGTACAAAACCCCGACTGATCCGGGTGGATTAGAGTTGGTAGGAGGCCTTCTCGCCTATTGGCCAAGATTTTGCAGTATATTTTAGCATCCACGTTTATTAACGCTATTGGTCTGAATGATCTACACCTCGTGTGGTCCTTGTTGGGCTTAGGGAGAAGGGTGATTTTAGCCTCCTCCATGGATGCCAAGATTTTTCCTGAATCCCAAAAGTAGTTACATGGGCTGGTTAGGTTCGTAACGAGGGATCTCGCAAAAGTCTTATAGTAATGTGCCGTAAAGCAGTCCGGTCCTGGGGGATTGGGAGGGGGTGGGGGGAGTCGCTATAACCCTCCAGACCTCCTCTTCAGTGATCCTCTGTCCTAATGTTTCCCTTGCATCTGCCCCCAGCGAGGGGCAGTTAACCCTGTCCAGGAAGTCCTCCTACGACTGAGTCGATGATTCAGGGATACAAGCCGTCATAATAGCTGACGAAACACTCCCGAATCTCCTCTGTGCAAGAATGACGGTGGCCTTGGTCATCTAGTATCGCTGTGATGGTGTTACCTTCAGCTGCCCCCCTAAGCAGCCGCGTCAGAAGCGGGTCGGCCTTATAGTCGTTTCGATAGAACCGCTGGCGAACGAAGAGTAAAACCCTCTCTGCCTTCTTGGTTCGCAGGATTCTTAGCTGGTCCACTGCTTGTCGATATTCCCTCATTGATCCCCTGGAGGGGGCATCTTTCGCTCGCTTTCTTCTCGCTACAACCTCGGCCCCCAGCTGCGTCTTGAGCAGCCTCATTTGTCTAGCCCTCTGCGCCCTTAAGGCAATGGAATCCCCTGATTGTAGCTTTAAACGCATCCCAGTGGATACTGTCCCCCGTGTCCTGGGCTTTGTTTGAAGCAAAGAAGTCCCTGATTGTATCCTCCACTTCCCCCCTCATAATGGGGTCCCACAAGAGCTCCCCCGGAACCCTCCAACCCCAGATTACTGGTCTGCGCCCAGGCAAGCATAGGCCCATTGTGACCACGGAATGGTCGGCTACTCCAAGTGGACCAACTTCGATGCCTGATACTGCTCCCAGAAGAGGGGCGACACCCATAAGTAGTCAATATGGGATTGGGTTCTGTGCACGCTAGAAAAGAATGTGAAGCCTTCTTTGTTCCCCTGAACTCCAAACGTCCCTTAGACCAAAAGCGTCAAACCTATCCCGTATTAAGGAAGTGCCCAGCGTCCCCCATGTGCATTACCCCATACTCATATGCAGTTCCCAAGACCACGCCAGGTTGAAATTGCCGATCAGAATCATGTGGCCCTGCGCAAATTCCTCTATTGTAGTCAGTAATTCTCTCAGAAAGGCCTACTGCCCCACATTAGGTGTGTAAATTGATGCCAATGTGTATGTGAACCCTACGTGTTCCCCCACTATAATTTCTTCTGTGGTCGTATCCCCCAAGGGGTCCGCAAAAATCCTCTGGACCACCCCTTTCAGATCCTTGTCCATGACAGACTCGGGCAGATTTTTTATCCCTATATTGATCCACCCTGATCGATTCTCCATGTATTCCATCTGCACTTCCAGGTTTTGTGTGGCCATGTTGAGTCACTCTATGTCTTCCCCGTGTGCTGTCATATCTTGGTCCACATCCTGTAGCCACCTTTCCAGTATGTATGTCCTTTCCCCCAGCTGGCTGACCTCCTGTCTTATTTCCAATAACCTCGAGTTGAGGTCTGATCGCATTATTTGGAATTGTTCCTGGAATGCTTGGGTCAGTGACGTTGAAGGGGCATCATATCATCGTGGAGATCTGTTCTTGAGATGGGCTCATTGGCATCTGCCACTGCGGGCTCTCTTTGATCCACCATGTCTTGTTTGGACCCCTCGCTTCAGATAGTCCCATAAGGTGTGGAGAGTGCCCAATGCATCACCCGGGACTGATGCTTGCCTCAAGTCCTTTGCTTTGGTTTTTGACATTTGTCTTACTTCCCCCGGCTCCTTGCTTCTGGTAGTCTGCTGTTCCTGGGGTTTCCGTTGAGTTCTCTTTGCATATTTCGACTGGCCCTTTTTCTCTGCGTGCTTCCTAACAGTCCCAGAAGAGAGGGGAGATGTGGGAGGCCCGTTTCTCCTGCAAGGGTTCTCCTCTCAGCCACAGCCGCCTCCTCTGCCTTTCATCTCTTTGTGCCGCTGTTTTTGGATCACCCGTCAGAGCCTACCAAAGGGTCAGCCTCCCCGGCTGCTCTGTGCTTGCCAGGTCGTTCGAGTGGCTCCCGGTTTCTCCCCTGGGGTCCTTACGGTGGATCCGTTGACCCTCACAGTTCCCCCGGGGGAGTTCAGTGTCCTAGTTTTGCCTGGGTTGGGGCCTCCTCACCCCGGGCTTCTCCTGCTGACTCACTGCCACCACCCGGTGTCTGCAAGGGCACTTCCACTGCCAACCACGCTGCTGGGATGTGGTGCAGCCCTCAGTGCTATCTACCAGTTCTCCAAGCTCTTGGTGTCTATCGGCCCCTACTGTTGCCCACAGCAAGGATGCCACTCCTGTCCAGGTGTGAAGCAGCTAGTGGCAGGAGCCTGCTATATGCTGATGTTGCGGTGTCACTCCAACAGGCCAGCTCAGCGTGTCTCTTTTCCCTATGGGAGCAACAGGATGGTTTCTTTTCCCGGGCCGGGCCTCCCACATTTCCCAGCTGAGGAAATGCCCTGTGCCTGGTGGTGATATGGCACTCCTACTGCACACTGGGATCCGGCACACTCCCTGTGCCGGGGTGACGTCCTGCTACAATCAGTGTCAGAAGTATTTAATATGGGGCTCACACTCCTCCAGCCTCCACCTTCATGCACCGCTCTGCCGCAGCGATTCCTGCTGGTGTCTGCTTCCTCAGGTGCGGGCCTGGCAGTTCCTGGCCAGCTCCTGGTCCGAGTGGCTGCTTCGGGCGCCCTGCCTGCTCCTCCCTGACTCCTTCTACTGGCTGGAGCCAGCCTTCCAGTCCTGCTTGGGATGGACAAGTCTGCGGCAATGTGTGGCCTGTGCGTCGGTTCAGCACTCCTCTTCTTGCTGGGGCCAGGCGCACACCACTGTCCGGACCCACTCCTCCTTGCTGCCTCGGGCCACAGTGCCGGACCGGGTCTCTGCGGGGCTGCGGCACCTTCTGAATGCCTCCCGCGGGATTCCAATCTCCGGCTGCTCGCCTGCCCTTGTGTCTGGAGGTGGTAGACTGCCCTCCACTTCCCACTGCAATGGATAAATGCCAGCACCTCCGGGGTGGTGGGGATGCTTTCAATGCGTTGCGGGCTTGCGGTGCTGCTGCCGACAAGTCTGTCTCTCACCCATGCAGATCCACGTCCTTGCCTTTGCTAATTCTGCGTTGCCTCCCCGTTCCTAGGGCTTCTGTGTCTTTGGAGTAGGACCTCCATGAGTTCTGTTTTGTTTGGTTCTGCTTCTGCTTCGTTAGCCTCGTGTTGGCTACGGCCCGGTTTTGTACGCAACACCCCGCCCACTATACTGTGTCGCATAGTGAGCGGGGTGTTGCGGGGGACACAGAGGCTGCAGGGGTTTCCTTCACAACACCCTGCTCACTATACTTTAGAGTATAGTGAGCAGGGTTGCGGGGGAAACCCCTGCAGCTCCCCTGTAGTCTGTAAGTGTATTCGCATGAGAAAGGGGCAAACTTTTGATAGTTAGCACCTTTCTCATGCGAACATTCCAGCCGCGGCAAAATCAGCCGCGGCCGGATCACTTAGAATCCTACGGCCCTGCTCAGCCTTATGTATGTGGTTGCTTCTCTCATCCTTTGTCAGGGTATTCGGCTTCTCAAGTCTGCGTGTGCTTTGGGTTCTTCAGCCTGCCTTGGTTTGTGAGATACTTTGACCCATTCATCTCACAGCACAGCGCGTCACAGTTAGGAATATGAAACTACTTTAAAAGGAAACAGCAAGACTGTACAATTGGTAAAGTACATTTATTTCACATTAAATGTTTCGATAACATTCGGCGTCTGACATAATTGATCAAAATGGTAATTTTTTCCTTTGCTGTCGATCCGCAAATCCGCAAATGTTTATCGTGAGTCACGCGCTGTTCCTTTTTGGTACACAGGGTGTTCGTTTTGTCTAAATGAAGCACTTCGGTCGCACCGTGAATTGCAAAGCTGGTGCAAGAACTTGGCACTAGACCACCGTAAAGGTTGTTATTGGACCTTGCCTGTTGTCCCAAAAGATTGTTAAGTATATCCAGTGATTGACATGTAGCTGCAGCTGGTGGTTGAAGAATCCATCGGTCGGGGTCTGGAATAGATGACAATCGCAGAATGGCACGATGTACCTGTTTGCAAAAAATAAAAATAGAAATGTGTCTCAGTAGCCGATCTTTCTTACAATTAATCATTTTCTTAATTAGCACAGAGGTGACACAATGTGAACCGAGAGAATACAACATGGAATATCAAAGTACTCCGCTATTTGCTTCCGAGGATAGTGCAATGGAGTATGTTGAGCTCTAAACGTAATGCATAAACTGGGCAACAATTCAAGGTGCTGTTACGCTCACCTGGCTCCCACAGGGGCGTTGATCTGAACTGGGCAGCTGCAGTCTCCACCAATGTGACGCGTAGTGCCGAGATGACGGACTGGACTGGCCCACCTAGCGTCGTTTGCTTGGCCCGTAGGAATATTCTTCTGCAAATGGAGAAAGGGAATTAACCATCCGTGGAGTTGAGCGTTAACCCCCCCCACTCCCGCAGTTCTCCTCACTGATCACCTTTGATGTCCCCTCTTATAGTCTCACCTGATGGTTTGGAAAGATGAGCTCTCCATCCTGCATTGAGCGCAGGGGCGCGTAGATAACCAGTTGCTTCACTGGCTCGAAGGAATTGGTGAGTTCCAGAACAATATTGACTCTGAGATTCCCGGCAAGACGCCGTAAGTATGTAGTTCATAAGAGTTCAAATGTCTGTCTTTCACTCTTGTCCGATTCCTTGCAGGTTGCAGCTTGATCCTAGCGAAGAGTTCCTCGTGGCAACCGTAATATTCAGGTAAGGATTTGTATTATCCAACACAGTTCGATAAAATAATGTCAATATGTAACCTGTTGCTTTCTCCCTTATTGAGGCGCTGAGAGAAAGTATGAAGTCTCTGGGAATAATGCCTCCGGCGGTAAAATCGGGTAAGTCTATTGTGGTGAGGAGGTTTCCCCTTGTTTGTCCCTTTCTTTCATCTTGCTGTCCTTTTGTTTGCCCTTAGGGGCCGGGATTTGGCGAGGATGCAGTGGAAGCTGGGCCGACCCGTGAAGAGGAATAGTTCCCCCGGTGGTAAAATCAGGTAAGTCTATGGGGGGTAACTAATATTGCCTCTGTGTATTCCCTTGGCTCACCTTGCTGTTCTAGTGTTCCCCTTAGGTGCCGGAGTGCGGCGGGAGCATGCAGAAGGATGCGGTGGAATGTGAAGATGCTGCGAAGGCCGGTGAGTTCAGCGCGGCGCTGCAACAGGCAAGGCGATGCGCATAAAATAACTTCTTTTTTCCAGCTCGAAGGCGCGATGGACCGGGAATTCAGGTAAGGATCAAAGGTATTGTTCTTGTTCTAACATTTTCTCCTTCTTTCTCCCTTTTTCTAGGAGCTCCAGACTCGAGGCGGGCGTGGCAGAAGACTGGATGCAGACTTGCAGGCACGGTGAGCGTTACGCTGCTGGATGCAGAGTAACGCGAAGCGTGTGCTGCTCTTCGGGTGTGGTTTAAATAGCCTCCAAAGTAGTCCCAGGTAAGTATTACTCCCCAGCCCCGCCCGAGTAAAAAATAGTCCCTAGGTAAAGTAGTCCCTTCCAAGCCTCTTTTGGCTTGGAGCTCTTGCAGCATGGTCTGCATCAGGTAAGTTTGCAGCATGGCCTGCATCAGGTAAGTTTTAATCTAGGAGCCTGGCACCTATGGCGCCAGGACTGACTCTCCATATGAGCCTGGCGCCATAGATGCCAGGACTGCACCCAAATAGCCCCTAGCAGGGGTTGTTGGGCTTGCTTGGAATAACTTGATGCCTGCTTCCGGGGTTGCTGGACTTGGTCTGGGTCCCCGGGGGTAGGCATCATGACAGCACTCCCCCCCAAGGCCCTTCCTAAAGTCGTCCTTCCCTGTGGTTTCGGTTTGTCTGGGAAATATCGGTGGAATTTTTTCACCAATCGGGGTGCATGAACGTGGTCACTGGGTTCCCATGACCTTTCCTGTGGTCCGTAACCTTTCCAGTCGATTAAATAAAAACGTTTTGACTTTTTCAGCTTGGAGTCCAGGATGTTCTTAACTTTAAATTTGGGTTCCCCATCTACAAGGATGGGGTATGGTGGCTTGGTTAGTCTTGTCCCTGGTTGCACTGGCTTCAAAAGTGACACATGAAAGACGGGATGAATTCGCATTTTAGCAGGTAAGTCCAACTTGACAGCCACCGGGTTGATAATCGCCTTAATAGAGTAAGGTCCCAAATATCTGGGGTTAAAGGTCCGTTTTCCCTTTAGAGGTATATGTTTTGTGGCTAACCATACTTAGTCCCCTATCTGGTATTGTGGAGTATCACTTCTATGCCGATCAGCATCTTTCTTGTATTTTTATTTCGCCTGTTTTAAATGTGCAGTTGCTTCCTTAAAGGCTTGTGTAATCGTGGCGTGCAGATGGTCCACTGCGGGCATTTCTAAGTGTTGGGGTGAGTCAAGGTCTGAGGTTCGAGGATGGTGCCCATATAAGGTATAAAAGGGGCTTTGTCCAGTTCCAGAATGTACTGAATTATTGTATGCATATTCGGCGATCCAAAGAATGTCTTTCCAATTACTCTCAGTCTCATGTAACATACAACGCAGGTATTGTTCGAGAGTCTGGTTGGTCCTCTCCGTTTGACCATCGGTTTGGTGGTGGTGACTGGTCGATAACCTCACATCGATTTGTGCCAATTGACAACATTTTTTCTAAAAATGTGAAATGAATTGACTGCCCCGGTCAGTGACCAATATGGACGGAAATCCGTGTATGCGAACAATGTTTTCGAGGAACTCCTTGGCCATGATTGAAGCTGAAGGTGATCCCTTTAAAGGAATAAAGTGGGCCATCTTGGAAAAAAGATCTACAATAACTAGAATGGTGTTAAATCCATTGCATGGGGGTAGATCAATAATAAAGTCTAACGATAAGGTGTGCCATGGTGTAGGCGGAATGTCTAAAGGTTGTAAGAGTCCAGCTGTTTTTTTTCTTCTGACTTTTGTTTTGGGCACAAATGCCACAAGACATCACAAATGATTTAATATCCTTTCGCCAGGTGAGCCACCAGAATTGTCTCTTAATTTTAGCTTCAGTTTTTGCAAGACCTGGGTGCCCCTCCATTAGGGTATCATGATAACGGGAAATGACTAGCTCTTGTAGTTCCTTGTGTGGCAGAAATAGCCGCCTTTAGTAATAAGGCAGGTCATTGGTGACTAAGTAGTCTGGGCCTTTCTTTACCCAGTCCTGCAGGGCTGTAGGATCAAAGAGTTGCTGGATCTATACCTGAATGTCCTCTAGTTTCTGTAGAGTAGTCATGCCAAGAATCCTTTGTTCGGAAATTATAGGTACTGGTTCTGGGTTCACTTCTGCCTCTCCCATCCCTATTCGGGATAAGGCGTCCGCTTTACCATTCTTACAACCTGGTCGATAGGTTATTACGAAATCGAACTCGGCAAAGAACAATGCCCATCGGAGTTGGCGTGACGATTGGGCCTTTGCTGTCTTTAAATACTGTAAGTTCCGGTGATCGGTGATCACAGTAATGGTATGCCTGGCACCGAGAAGATAGTGCCGCCAAGCCTTGAAGGTGGATTTAATAGCTAATAACTCCTTGTCGGTAACCGCATAGTTTAACTCGGGTGCCGAGAACTTTCTGGACCAAAAGGCTACTGGGTGAAGCTGGCCAGTTTCAGGGTCCTTTTGAGACAGGACAGCTCCCATGGCTAGACTGGATGCATCAGGTTCCACTATGTATGGAAGTTCAGGGCGTGGGTGCTTTAATACAGGTGCAGACGTGAATTTCGCTTTCAGCTCTTGGAAGGCATTTTCAGCTTCTTCAGTCCACATAAAGAGTTTATTTTTTCGCAAGAGTGCTGTGATGGGATGTACAACATGTGAAAAATCCGGAATGAATCTGCGGTAGAAATGAGCAAATCCGAGCATGCTTTGTACCCCTTTAACTGAACTGGGTGATGGCCACTTGAGAATTGCGTACAGCTTTCGAGAGTCCATTCGGACTCCTTTTGGAGTCAGGATAAATCCAAGGAATTCAACTTCCGTAGTATGAAAAACACATTTTTCCAATTTTGCATATAACTTGTGCTGGCGTAGTTTCTCAAGGACTGCACACACGTGCTTAACATGGTCTCATTCTGAGGAGGAGTACACTAGAATATTGTCTATGTACACGACAACACAGACGTCAAATAGTTCACAAAGGACATCGTTCATAAAATACTGGAAGGCTGCTGGTGCATTGCACAACCCGAAGGGCATCACCTGATGTTCGAATAATCCGTACTTGGTGCGAAAGGCAGTCTTCCATTTGTCGCCTTTCTTCACACGTACCAGATGATATGCCCCTTGGAGATCCAATTTAGTGTAGATGCAAGCATCCTTTACTTGGTCTAGTAATTCGGGGATCAGAGACAATGGGTATCGGTTCTTCACCGTAATCTGATTTAATGCGCAGTAGTCTATGCATGTTCTGAGGTCACCTTCCTTTTTAGGCACGAAGAACAAAGCTGAGGATGCAGTAGACTTGGATGGGCGAATGAAGCCATTAGCAAGGTACTGGTCTAAGTATTGTCGTAGGTGAAGGTTCTCAGGTTCCGTAAGGGCGTAGATCCTGCTACAAGGGGGTTGTACACCGGGTATGAGTTCGATTTGACAATCGTATGATCTGTGAGGTGGTAAGGTGTTTGCCTCTTCTTTTTAGAAGACATCCTGGAATTCTTGGTATTCTGGAGGTAGTTGCACGACTGCTGTGGTTACTGTGGCCAGGCCTGCGTTCAGATTTTTCTTTGGGTAACAGGTTTGTGCACAATCAGGGAAGGTTATTCTCTTCTCTCGCCAATCAATACAAGGATTATGTGTTTCCAACCAAGGTATCCCCAGTATTATTTGGAACTGTGGGGCTTTGATTAGATCAAACACAATAGTCTCTCAGTGCCCATCCTGACCCAATAGTGTCATCTCTGCGGTGGAATGAGGTACAGGCCCAGAGGCAATTTCAGTTCCATCGACTGTGGTGATGACATCTGAGGTGGTTTTTCAGCAGAGAGGTAGATTCATCCTGGAAGCCAATTCGTAGTCCACATAGTTTCCTATGGCCCCGCTATCAATGTATGCCCTTACTGCGTGCAGACGCAATGGCTGCCTTGGATCTACGAGGACCATTGGTATGATGAAATGCGAGGTCTGAGTATCCTTCTTCAAGCTCGGCAAGTGGACCTCTACGCTTGTCGGGCGTGGTCGTTTTCTGAGTCTGACTCCATATGGCTTTTATCAGCAGCTCCTACCACCTTCTTGGGTGGTTTTACAGGGCAATCCCGTAGAAAATGCCCAGAAGTTCCACAATATAGACACAATTGCATTTGCTGTTTCCTTTCTCTTTCCTTCTGGGTTAAGGGTCCTTTAACCCCTCCGATTTGCATGGGTTCTGAAGCATCTGCTCCTTTGGGGTTGGTGTGGGTTTTGACCAACACCCGATTCTCAAACTTGGCTCGATCAGCCTTTCTGTTCTGAAGCCTGTGATGTAACTGGACCACTAAGTCTATATATTCATCGCAGTCTTGAGGTGGGTTCACGACTTGAGCCAAGACATCCTTGAGTTCTCCTCGATGCCCTCGATGAAATAACGTGATTCGTTTTACCTCAGACCATCCAGTTTCCACTATCAACCTATTAAAGGTCGCGATGTAGGATAGAAGGTCCTGGTTACCCTGTAGTAGGGACAAAAGTCCGTTGTCCAGTGCCTGTCCTTGGGAGTGTCGGGCAAATAGTCTTTCCATGCTCATTTGAAAGCCCTGAAAATCCCGAAGAATTGGGTCATACTGAGTAACTAGTGGAATTGACCAATCAGCTGACTGCCGCTGAGATATGACAATACAAAGGCTACCTTGGCTTGATCGTTTGGGAAGGCTCCAGGTCTGCATAAAAAGTGCAAGCGGCATTGGTTCATAAACACGGCAAACTTTTTGGGATCTCCGGCAAAGCGTTCGGGTGGAGCTAATGGAATATTTCCTGGTAGGTTTATTTGCACAGGGTTACTCGATGACACAGGAGCTGGATTTCCCCCGGGACCTGGTAGGGGTGCTTGTCCAGCCTGGCTTTGCAGTAGTTGCCTAGCAAGCTCATCAGTTCGCTCCTTTGACAAAATCAGTTCTCTCCTAAGAGCATTGGTTTCTTGACGGGTAGAATGCACTTCAGCCCTCAGTTCCCCTAGTAATTGGGCCAATTGGTCAGTTTCTGAGGCATCCATAATTCCCGGTGGGAATTTGTGGGTAGGCTTCACGTTCTGTTACGCTCACCTGGCTCCCACAGGGACGTTGATCTGAACTGGACAGCTGCAGTCTCCACCAATGTGATGCATAGTGCCGAGATGACGGACTGGACTGGCCCACCTAGCGTCGTTTGCTTGGCCCGTAGAAATATTCTTCTGCAAATGGAGAAAGGGAATTAACCACCAGTGGAGTTGAGTGTTAACCCCCCACCACTCCCGCAGTTCTCCCCACTGATCACCTTTGATATCCCCTCTTATAGTCTCACCTGATGGTTTGGAAAGATGAGCTCTCCATCCTGCATTGAGCGCAGGGGCGCGTAGATAACCAGTTGCTTCACTGGCTCGAAGGAATTGGTGAGTTCCAGAACAATATTGACTCTGAGATTCCTGGCAAGACACCGTAAGTATGTAGTTCATAAGAGTTCAAATGTCTGACTTTCACTCTTGTCCGATTCCTTGCAGGTTGCAGCTTGATCCTAGCGAAGAGTTCCTCGTGGCAACCGTAATATTCAGGTAAGGATTTGTATTATCCAACACAGTTTGATAAAATAATGTCAATATGTAACCTGTTGCTTTCTCCCTTATTGAGGCGCTGAAAGAAAGTATGAAGCCTCTGGGAATAATACCTCCGGCGGTAAAATCGGGTAAGTCTATTGTGGTGAGGAGGTTTCCCCTTGTTTGTCCCTTTCTTTCATCTTGCTGTCCTTTTGTTTGCCCTTAGGGGCCGGGGTTTGGCGAGGATGCAGTGGAAGCTGGGCCGACCCATGAGGAGGAATAGTTCCCCCGGTGGTAAAATCAGGTAAGTCTATGGGGGGTAACTAATATTGCCTCTGTGTATTCCCTTGGCTCACCTTGCTGTTCTAGTCTTCCCCTTAGGTGCCAGAGTACGGCGGGAGCATGCAGAAGGATGCGGTGGAATGTGAAGATGCTGCGAAGGCCGGTGAGTTCAGCGCGGCGCTGCAGCAGGGAAGGCGATGCGCATAAAATACCTTCTTTTTTCCAGCTCGAAGGCGCGATGGACCGGGAATTCAGGTAAGGATCAAAGGTATTGTTCTTGTTCTAACATTTTCTCCTTCTTTCTCCCTTTTTCTAGGAGCTCCAGACTCGAGGCGGGCGTGGCAGAAGACTGGATGCAGACTTGCAGGCACGGTGAGCGTTACGCTGCTGGATGCAGAATAACGCGAAACGTCCGCTGCTCTATTCGGGCATGGTTTAAATAGCCTCCAAAGTAGTCCCAGGTAAGTATTACTCCCCAGCCCCACCCGAGTAAAAAATAGTCCCGAGGTAAAGTAGTCCCTTCCAAGCCTCTTTTGGCTTGGAGCTCTTGCAGCATGGTCTGCATCAGGCAGGTTTGCAGCATGGTCTGCATCAGGTAAGTTTTAATCTAGGAGCCTGGCACCTATGGCGCCAGGACTAACTCTCCATATGAGCCTGGCGCCATAGACACCAGGACTGCACCCAAATAGCCCCTAGCAGGGGTTGTTGGGCTTGCTTGGAATAACTTGATGCCTGCTTCTGGGGTTGCTGGACTTGGTCTGGGTCCCCGGGGGTAGGCATCATGACAGGTGCACAAACAATGTAATGATTTATTAGCATAGAACCAGGGAGAAACGAGTGGTGGTCTACATGCGTCTCGATGCTGGCCTGCCCATGTGCCCGGTAGACAGCACAGCACACAACGGTTGTACTATCAGTTCATTGCAATATGCCACATAGAAAGAACAAGTACAATGTGACCCAGCAATAACGGTCAGCTATTCGTATTTCGACTAGTTCTGGTATAAAATTGTCTAAAGAGAAAACTTACATTATATTCAGCATTTCCATTCTCTTAGCGTAATGCAGACCGCAGATGCAGAAGTTTCATAAACTGAACTTATAGGTAACTAGGTCCAGTTTCAGAATGGGCAACCTTATCATATCATATGTTGTTACACCCCCCCTTCAATTCAATCCCTTTCGGAATGGTCCCTGCTTCTCAAGGTCAAAAAACAATAGAACCTTGTACTGTGCGCGGGACGCGTGGGTCTCCCCGCTTCGAAGCAAAAATTCAAAGCTGTTGACCTTCACTCACAATGAACATAATTCTTACTTTGCAACATCCAATGTCAACGCATCCATGAGAACATGATTTTTGAAGCACAGGCACAGGATGAAAAAACTGGGGGCTGTCACTGATCATTGTTCGTTGCGCTGCTCTGGTGTATAGGGGAAACTTGCCAATGACAGAAAGCCCCCTACTCTCAAATTATAGTCGATGTAACACAAAAACTGAGTCGAAATGTGTCTAGTAATAGGCCCACGTCTGCTTATCTCATGGCCTCCTACCCCATGGCATGTTTTCACAGTCAGTACTTCTTGCATGCCTAGAATGTTTTGTAGCCTAGGTCGAATCCCTTTTGTGTGATGTGCAGATATTCAGCTGTTTGAGGAACTTTATGGCAAGGCAACTGCCAAAACCCAAAGATTCTTACACACTGTTATCCATTGGTCATTTACACGAAAAATGAAGGTCCCACCGTAGCTCGACTAAACTGTGAAATGTGAAAGCAATCGTAATAATTATACTATTTTTTTAAGAAAAGGACTAAGAGGATAGATTTCAAAAGACAAATTGCATACTTTATTTGTACAGAATATTAAAACATTTTTGTCAAAAATAAAAACAGATGGTAGTCATTTGTACCAGGATTTGAACGATTGAATGAGCTCTGCTTTTGGTGGACATGGCAAGTTGGCAATGTTTTGTGGCAATGTATCTGTGCTCTGAACAGATTTGTGTCCAATTCCATGAGTATGCATCTCTACAACATTGACAATAAGATCTTTCACAAAATCGAATTCCATTTTGTCATATACTGGTTTGCCAACCCATTTTTTGCTTCTTTTCGTAAAGGCCATAGTGTAGCAAAGCATCCCTATGTTTCCTGCAGTCCTAGATTGTTCCCGGTCTATATTCTCGTTATACACTAATACCGCTGGTAAAGTCCCAGATTTCATCCCTTGGATGCCGAAATGCATCTTTTTGGCCTGTGCTTTAGTCACATATTGTGGAATACCTCCAAATCTCCTGTGTGACAGAATTCTGTGAGTCCCTTCAGATCTCTTGATAGAGTTTTATCAAACACAATCTTCTCAAGTGCTTTGTGTGGAGGTGAAGATGGGATCAACCACTTCTTCTTCCGTGCCTCCTCTGGGGACAAAGGGCCATGTTCACATTGGTGGAAATGTTGGTTTTCTGTCCAGTGGTGAACGTTGGACAGTGGTGCATTAGTGACCGCCATTTTTCCAGTAGAATTTCCACAGACCCGTCACATGTTTTGGAGCGCCACCAAAGATGGTTGCTGAAAGACTGGGACCATTGTGAAAAACTTTCAAAACCTTTTTTTTTCCCTGCCGCCTTGATTTTTTTATTGATTGATTTGGCAACATGCCATACATCAAATTGATGTGTAATATTTGGATACTGCTCTCTCATTGTCTTGGCTATTGAAACGTGTCTGTCCGTGGCCATGAAGTCGATTTGCATTCCCCTCGATTGTAGCTATTGCAGTGATTTTATAAAACCATGTTTCTCCATGGCCACTGAGGATTTACATTGGGACACCTGCACGACCACCAAACTCACAATTTTCTTAGTTTCCATGTCCTAAAAGTGGTAGGTGCAGTACTTAGCAGAAAATCCGGGGCTGTCACACTGTCCATCACCGGCTAGCCTAAACCATTTGTCGGAGAATGTACTTTGAATAGCCAATTGTTCAATGTTCCAAGCTTCACTAATGACAGGGAATAGATAATCACGTTGGTATTTGTAGTATTGCGTTTTAGAAATGAAATGGAACCCCACAAACTGAAAGAAACTGGATAACTTCGTGAAACTAGAGCCACTGAAAAGTAAAGCTGCTGCACACAGTAGATTGCCAGCCGGCACCTTCGCCAGCATCGGTTGAGCAGACCATGAAAATGTTTTATGGAACTTTTCACAGGTGGCGTGTATTTTGAGGTTACTGTCTTGTGTTAGACGAGTCACGCTCACCAATGGCTTCACACATACTACCCCTCCCACTGAATGCAAACATTTCAGCATCTTTATATTCTCCATCAAGCTGCTGTCGAATACTATGTATTTGGCCTCTTTTATTAGATTGTCACCCGGCAACACTGTTGTTTCGGACTGAACCATTGTTGACATATCAGCCAAACTGGACATACTATAGTCAATATCTTTGTCTGGTTCGTCGGTCAATAGTGTTGATGCTTCAGTCTCTGTCATTTCAACATCTGTTACTTGACTATGGATAGGAGAAAACATCAATGTGGACTGTTTTTTGGGGGCCATTTTTTTGGCGGGTGTCGATTGTGTCAAGTGCTCATCGAGTAATGTAAAACTATCTTCTATAAATTCACTTTCACCTTCATCTGGCGGAGCAGGCACATTGTAGCAATGGTCCAAAAACACTTTGCTGGATTCACCGGTCACATTAAATTCATTTCCTGGCCATTGGACATAGGCATCTCGAGTGTGAACACGCCGCGCCTTAGTTAATAGTTCCTCCAAGGTGAAAACAGTTTGGCCAGCAGCATCTGTCATTGTATCGCTGTCTGTGTCTGCATAGTCCGTACTCCATCGGGCAACTACAGGACAGATAGGAAAAGGGATGTTCAGTGTAAATCCAATATAGAGTGTTGTGCAATTTACATTTAAAAAAAGCATATAATGAAGGCCTCAGCACAAAACAATTGCCAAAAAAATAAAGTGTATATAACTAACCTTATTTTTATTTCTTTTCTTTGAAACCTTCTTTACACTAACATCACTATCAGCACGCTGGCCCACCGACTCAGATCCACCTGCCTCCCGTTCAATATACGGATCTTGTATACATCCCTACAAAAATTAGTATCCTTTTAAAATAAGTAATTTGCATTACACATATAATAAGACTGACTTTCTTTCGTCGGATGGTACTGTAAGTATGCATACCTCTGGCTCCGGATCAACTGTAAGGTCTGATTCCAGAACAACTTCAAGGGATAATGTAATTGTAGAGGACGCTCCAGCATCTCCCTGAAACACAGTACTTGCATTAGTAAGGACGAAAATATTGGAAAATGGACACACAATTTGGAAAGACGACAAAGGTACGTATCAAAAGTAAAGTACGAATGAAACATTGTGTAAAACAATTACACGATATGCAAATATGATCAGATTATCTCGTCCAATTGAACTGCGAAGACCAATACCTCTGGCACCGGATCTACTACGAGGGATGTTGTACTTGCAGTGGACGCTTCAGCATCTCCCTGAAATACAGTACTTGCATTAGTAAGGACGAAAATATTGGAAAGACGACAAAGGTACATATGAAAAGTAAAGTACGAATGAAACATTGTGTAAAACAATTACACGATATGTAAATATTATCACATTATCTACAATTCTGTGCATAAAACCAGTCTGGAACAGAATAGCTAGGTAAGATTACCTGATACACACTTGAAGTGGTTGATGACTCCAGGCAAGACATGGATGTTGAATCTTGTTGCTTCATATTCGGTGGATAGTCATGGAGTTGTAAAGGGAAAGTATTATTCCATTTAGAAATTCCAACATTAAAAAGTGGCATGTTTGGAGACTGAATACGAGAAAATTATGCTTATGTAAATGCATAATATAGCATAGTTATCTGTCTCCATAAATCAATTTTCTATGTGGGTTCTCAAAAACAAGGACTGATGTTTAGCAAAATAGTCATTATTTAAACAGCTATTCAATCACATAAATATCGAAAGTATTATAAGTTACATTTACATTTACATTTACATTTTACATTTACAAAGTATTATAAGTTACATTTACAAGTGGACCTCTACGCTTGTCGGGCGTGGTCGTTTTCTGAGTCTGACTCCATATGGCTTTTATCAGCAGCTCCTACCACCTTCTTGGGTGGTTTTACAGGGCAATCCCGTAGAAAATGCCCAGAAGTTCCACAATATAGACACAATTGCATTTGCTGTTTCCTTTCTCTTTCCTTCTGGGTTAAGGGTCCTTTAACCCCTCCGATTTGCATGGGTTCTGAAGCATCTGCTCCTTTGGGGTTGGTGTGGGTTTTGACCAACACCCGATTCTCAAACTTGGCTCGATCAGCCTTTCTGTTCTGAAGCCTGTGATGTAACTGGACCACTAAGTCTATATATTCATCGCAGTCTTGAGGTGGGTTCACGACTTGAGCCAAGACATCCTTGAGTTCTCCTCGAAGCCC
The DNA here is from genome assembly GCF_040938575.1 of Ambystoma mexicanum. Classification (NCBI taxonomy): domain Eukaryota; kingdom Metazoa; phylum Chordata; class Amphibia; order Caudata; family Ambystomatidae; genus Ambystoma; species Ambystoma mexicanum. The sequence goes on from NC_090934.1 coordinate 1,244,367,787, forward strand.
TCGATGAAATAACGTGATTCGTTTTACCTCAGGCCATCCAGTTTCCACTATCAACCTATTAAAGGTCGCGATGTAGGATAGAAGGTCCTGGTTACCCTGTAGTAGGGACAAAAGTCCATTGTCCAGTGCCTGTCCTTGGGAGTGTCGGGCAAATAGTCTTTCCATGCTCATTTGAAATTCCTGAAAATCCCGAAGAATTGGGTCATACTGAGTAACTAGTGGAATTGACCAATCAGCTGACTGCCGCTGAGATATGACAATACAAAGGCTACCTTGGCTTGATCGTTTGGGAAGGCTCCAGGTCTGCATAAAAAGTGCAAGCGGCATTGGTTCATAAACACGGCAAACTTTTTGGGATCTCCGGCAAAGCGTTCGGGTGGAGCTAATGGAATATTTCCTGGTAGGTTTATTTGCACAGGGTTACTCGATGACACAGGAGCTGGATTTCCCCCGGGACCTGGTAGGGGTGCTTGTCCAGCCTGGCTTTGCAGTAGTTGCCTAGCAAGCTCATCAGTTCGCTCCTTTGACAAAATCAGTTCTCTCCTAAGAGCATTGGTTTCTTGACGGGCAGAATGCACTTCAGCCCTCAGTTCCCCTAGTAATTGGGCCAATTGGTCAGTTTCTGAGGCATCCATAATTCCCGGTGGGAATTTGTGGGTAGGCTTCACGTTCTGTTACGCTCACCTGGCTCCCACAGGGGCGTTGATCTGAACTGGACAGCTGCAGTCTCCACCAATGTGATACATAGTGCCGAGATGACGGACTGGACTGGCCCACCTAGCGTCGTTTGCTTGGCCCGTAGAAATATTCTTCTGCAAATGGAGAAAGGGAATTAACCACCAGTGGAGTTGAGTGTTAACCCCCCACCACTCCCGCAGTTCTCCCCACTGATCACCTTTGATGTCCCCTCTTATAGTCTCACCTGATGGTTTGGAAAGATGAGCTCTCCATCCTGCATTGAGCGCAGGGGCGCGTAGATAACCAGTTGCTTCACTGGCTCGAAGGAATTGGTGAGTTCCAGAACAATATTGATTCTGAGATTCCCGGCAAGACACCGTAAGTATGTAGTTCATAAGAGTTCAAATGTCTGACTTTCACTCTTGTCCAATTCCTTGCAGGTTGCAGCTTGATCCTAGCGAAGAGTTCCTCGTGGCAACCGTAATATTCAGGTAAGGATTTGTATTATCCAACACAGTTTGATAAAATAATGTCAATATGTAACCTGTTGCTTTCTCCCTTATTGAGGCGCTGAGAGAAAGTATGAAGCCTCTGGGAATAATACCTCCGGCGGTAAAATCGGGTAAGTCTATTGTGGTGAGGAGGTATCCCCTTGTTTGTCCCTTTCTTTCATCTTGCTGTCCTTTTGTTTGCCCTTAGGGGCCGGGGTTTGGCGAGGATGCAGTGGAAGCTGGGCCGACCCATGAAGAGGAATAGTTCCCCCGGTGGTAAAATCAGGTAAGTCTATGGGGGGTAAATAATATTGCCTCTGTGTATTCCCTTGGCTCACCTTGCTGTTCTAGCCTTCCCCTTAGGTGCCAGAGTACGGCGGGAGCATGCAGAAGGATGCGGTGGAATGTGAAGATGCTGCGAAGGCCGGTGAGTTCAGCGCGGCGCTGCAGCAGGCAAGGCGATGCGCATAAAATACCTTCTTTTTTCCAGCTCGAAGGCGCGATGGACCGGGAATTCAGGTAAGGATCAAAGGTATTGTTCTTGTTCTAACATTTTCTCCTTCTTTCTCCCTTTTTCTAGGAGCTCCAGACTCGAGGCGGGCGTGGCAGAAGACTGGATGCAGACTTGCAGGCACGGTGAGCGTTACGCTGCTGGATGCAGAATAACGCGAAGCGTCCGCTGCTCTATTCGGGCATGGTTTAAATAGCCTCCAAAGTAGTCCCAGGTAAGTATTACTCCCCAGCCCCACCCGAGTAAAAAATAGTCCCGAGGTAAAGTAGTCCCTTCCAAGCCTCTTTTGGCTTGGAGCTCTTGCAGCATGGTCTGCATCAGGTAAGTTTGCAGCATGGTCTGCATCAGGTAAGTTTTAATCTAGGAGCCTGGCACCTATGGCGCCAGGACTAACTCTCCATATGAGCCTGGCGCCATAGACACCAGAACTGCACCCAAATAGCCCCTAGCAGGGGTTGTTGGGCTTGCTTGGAATAACTTGATGCCTGCTTCCGGGGTTGCTGGACTTGGTCTGGGTCCCCGGGGGTAGGCATCATGACAGGTGCACAAACAATGTAATGATTTATTAGCGTAGAACCAGGGAGAAACGAGTGGTGGTCTACATGCGTCTCGATGCTGGCCTGCCCATGTGCCCGGTAGATAGTACAGCACACAACGGTTGTACTATCAGTTCATTGCAATATGCCACATAGAAAGAACAAGTACAATGTGACCCAGCAATAACGGTCAGCTATTCGTATTTCGACTAGTTCTGGTATAAAATTGTCTAAAGAGAAAACTTACATTATATTCAGCATTTCCATTCTCTTAGCGTAATGCAGACCGCAGATGCAGAAGTTTCATAAACTGAACTTATAGGTAACTAGGTCCAGTTTCAGAATGGGCAACCTTATCATATCATATGTTGTTACACCCCCCCTTCAATTCAATCCCTTTCGGAATGGTCCCTGCTTCTCAAGGTCAAAAAACAATAGAACCTTGTACTGTGCGCGGGACGCGTGGGTCTCCCCGCTTCGAAGCAAAAATTCAAAGCTGTTGACCTTCACTCACAATGAACATACTTTCTTACTTTGCACAATGTCAACGCATCCATGAGAACATGATTTTTGAAGCACAGGCACAGGATGAAAATACTGGGGGCTGTCACTGATCATTGTTCGTTGCGCTGCTCTGGTGTATAGGGGAAACTTGCCAATGACAGAAAGCCCCCTACTCTCAAATTATAGTCGATGTAACACAAAAACTGAGTCGAAATGTGTCTAGTAATAGGCCCACGTCTGCTTATCTCATGGCCTCCTACCCCATGGCATGTTTTCACAGTCAGTACTTCTTGCGTGCCTAGAATGTTTTGTAGCCTAGGTCGAATCCCTTTTGTGTGATGTGCAGATATTCAGCTGTTTGAGGAACTTTATGGCAAGGCAACTGCCAAAACCCAAAGATTCTTACACACTGTTATCCATTGGTCATTTACACGAAAAATGAAGGTCCCACCGTAGCTCGACTAAACTGTGAAATGTGAAAGCAATCATAATAATTATACTATTTTTTTAAGAAAAGGACTAAGAGGATAGATTTCCAAAGACAAATTGCATACTTTATTTGTACAGAATATTAAAACATTTTTGTCAAAAATAAAAACAGATGGTAGTCATTTGTACCAGGATTTGAACGATTGAATGAGCTCTGCTTTTGGTGGACATGGCAAGTTGGCAATGTTTTGTGGCAATGTATCTGTGCTCTGAACAGATTTGTGTGCAATTCCATGAGTATGCATCTCTACAACATTAACAATAAGATCTTTCACAAAATCGAATTCCATTTTGTCATATACTGGTTTGCCAACCCATTTTTTGCTTCTTTTCGTAAAGGCCATAGTGTAGCAAAGCATCCCTATGTTTCCTGCAGTCCTAGATTGTTCCCGGTCTATATTCTCGTTATGCACTAATACCGCTGGTAAAGTCCCAGATTTCATCCCTTGGATGCCGAAATGCATCTTTTTGGCCTGTACTTTAGTCACATATTGTGGAATACCTCCAAATCTCCTGTGTGACAGAATTCTGTGAGTCCCTTCAGATCTCTTGATAGAGTTTTATCAAACACAATCTTCTCAAGTGCTTTGTGTGGAGGTGAAGATGGGATCAACCACTTCTTCTTCCGTGCCTCCTCTGGGGACAAAGGGCCATGTTCACATTGGTGGAAATGTTGGTTTTCTGTCCAGTGGTGAACGTTGGACAGTGGTGCATTAGTGACCGCCATTTTTCCAGTAGAATTTCCACAGACCCGTCACATGTTTTGGAGCGCCACCAAAGATGGTTGCTGAAAGACTGGGACCATTGTGAAAAACTTTCAAAACCTTTTTTTTTCCCTGCCGCCATGATTTTTTTATTGATTGATTTGGCAACATGCCATACATCAAATTGATGTGTAATATTTGGATACTGCTCTCTCATTGTCTTGGCTATTGAAACGTGTCTGTCCGTGGCCATGAAGTCGATTTGCATTCCCCTCGATTGTAGCTATTGCAGTGATTTTATAAAACCATGTTTCTCCCTGGCCACTGAGGATTTACATTGGGACACCTGCACGACCACCAAACTCACAATTTTCTTAGTTTCCATGTCCTAAAAGTGGTAGGTGCAGTACTTAGCAGAAAATCCGGGGCTGTCACACTGTCCATCACCGGCTAGCCTGAACCATTTGTCGGAGAATGTACTTTGAATAGCCAATTGTTCAATGTTCCAAGCTTCACTAATGACAGGGAATAGATAATTACGTTGGTATTTGTAGTATTGCGATTTAGAAATGAAATGGAACCCCACAAACTGAAAGAAACTGGATAACTTCGTGAAACTAGAGCCACTGAAAAGTAAAGCTGCTGCACACAGTAGATTGCCAGCCGGCACCTTCGCCAGCATCGGTTGAGCGGACCATGAAAATGTTTTATGGAACTTTTCACAGGTGGCGTGTATTTTGAGGTTACTGCCTTGTGTTAGACGAGTCACGCTCACCAATGGCTTCACACATACTACCCCTCCCACTGAATGCACACATTTCAGCATCTTTATAATCTCCATCAAGCTGCTGTCGAATACTATGTATTTGGCCTCTTTTATTAGATTGTCACCCGGCAACACTGTTGTTTCGGACTGAACCATTGTTGACATATCAGCCAAACTGGACATACTATAGTCAATATCTTTGTCTGGTTCGTCGGTCAATAGTGTTGATGCTTCAGTCTCTGTCATTTCAACATCTGTTAATTGACTATGGATAGGAGAAAACATCAATGTGGACTGTTTTTTGGGGGCCATTTTTTTGGCGGGTGTCGATTGTGTCAAGTGCTCATCGAGTAATGTAAAACTATCTTCTATAAATTCACTTTCACCTTCATCTGGCGGAGCAGGCGCATTGTAGCAATGGTCCAAAAACACTTTGCTGGATTCACCGGTCATATTAAATTCATTTCCTGGCCATTGGACATAGGCATCTCGAGTGTGAACACGCCGCGCCTTAGTTAATAGTTCCTCCAAGGTGAAAACAGTTTGGCCAGCAGCATCTGTCATTGTTTCGCTGTCTGTGTCTGCATAGTCCGTACTCCATCGGGCAACTACAGGACAGATAGGAAAAGGGATGTTCAGTGTAAATCCAATATAGAGTGTTGTGCAATTTACATTTAAAAAAAGCATATAATGAAGGCCTCAGCACAAAACAATTGCCAAAAAAATAAAGTGTATATAACTAACCTTATTTTTATTTCTTTTCTTTGAAACCTTCTTTACACTAACATCACTATCAGCACGCTGGCCCACCGACTCAGATCCACGTGCCTCCCGTTCAATATACGGATCTTGTATACATCCCTACAAAAATTAGTATCCTTTTAAAATAAGTAATTTGCATTACACATATAATAAGACCGACTTTCTTTCGTCAGATGGTACTGTAAGTATGCATACCTCTGGCTCCGGATCAACTGTAAGGTCTGATTCCAGAACAACTTCAAGGGATAATGTAATTGTAGAGGACGCTCCAGCATCTCCCTGAAACACAGTACTTGCATTAGTAAGGACGAAAATATTGGAAAATGGACACACAATTTGGAAAGACGACAAAGGTACGTATCAAAAGTAAAGTACGAATGAAACATTGTGTAAAACAATTACACGATATGTAAATATGATCAGATTATCTCGTCCAATTGAACTGCGAAGACCAATACCTCTGGCACCGGATCTACTACGAGGGATGTTGTACTTGCAGTGGACGCTTCAGCATCTCCCTGAAATACAGTACTTGCATTAGTAAGGACGAAAATATTGGAAACTGGCCACACAATTTGGAAAGACGACAAAGGTACATATGAAAAGTAAAGTACGAATGAAACATTGTGTAAAACAATTACACGATATGTAAATATTATCACATTATCTACAATTCTGTGCATAAAACCAGTCTGGAACAGAATAGCTAGGTAAGATTACCTGATACACACTTGAAGTGGTTGATGACTCCAGGCAAGACATGGATGTTGAATCTTGTTGCTTCATATTCGGTGGATAGTCATGGAGTTGTAAAGGGAAAGTATTATTCCATTTAGAAATTCCAACATTAAAAAGTGGCATGTTTGGAGACTGAATACGAGAAAATTATGCTTATGTAAATGCATAATATAGCATAGTTATCTGTCTCCATAAATCAATTTTCTATGTGGGTTCTCAAAAACAAGGACTGATGTTTAGCAAAATAGTCATTATTTAAACAGCTATTCAATCACATAAATATCGAAAGTATTATAAGTTACATTTACACCGAAAATACAGGCGTAAAGCTAAATCTGGAATCGTGACTCACCTGTGGTGGCATTTTCACGAATAAAGTCGGAATAGCGTTTGGGAGCAATTTACGAGTTGTTCTCAGTTGATTCCTCTTTGTGTACAAGGATGTGTCGTACATATCCGGGTTGAAGTGCAGGCTGCAGATGCAGTATCGATGGCCCCTCTTGTCCTCCAAGACTTGTTTGACTCTACTTTCAAGCTCTTCTGGTGGATATCCGCAATATCTGACCCATTCTCTTATTCGATCAACTTCGGATTTGTCATGGGTCTTCGAAGGGCAACCGAAAATAGACCAGGCAGGCATTGTTGTAAGTTCTGCAAAACAAAGGTCAACATTATTAGAAAAGTATTTTGCATAAAAATGTGAGAAAGAATAAATTGGACCATACATTGTTCATTGCACGCTTTCTTTTGGGCACCACAGCAAAACCAATGCAGCGTGGGCGGCTGTATTATAGGACAAATTTCACAAACGATTCATTGATGTGTTCAAAATCAGAACGTGTTACTCGTCCCTTGCATGTTCTATCATGCACGAAAAGGAAACATGCTTACACTATAGACACGGACCGCGAAGGATGCAATTCAATACCAATTGACACTGATAAAAATTGATATATCGATAACATAACAAAAAGAAACTCAAATCAATAGCAATAAGACAAATTAACATAGCACTAGTGAGTGTGTTACTTCGAAATAGATATACATTTACAAATGAAGGAGATATGATTAGGATGCATGCCCTTGCCTTGACCAACAAACAGTTGGATTCATCAAGCAGAGTAATTAGTGGCAGGAGAACAGGGAGATGTTCACAGGTAGCACACTGACGAGTTCACTCGAAGTGGTCACAGAGTGGCACGATCACGAGTTGACTTTCAGTGCTCAAAGATGTTCTCATGGCAAATGTCAAGTGGTTCATAAAGAATAACAATAAGGGGTGTGTTTGTGAATGAATGACGTGTATATGTCGTGGTATTATGTGTATTGCCGGGGAGTGCCCTGCTTCAAGGGGAGCCTGCCTAGAGACACGGGGTCTGAGGAGGCCATATGAACAATGACCCCTGGGTGTAAGATACCTTTTGAAGTGTACATTTTGTTTGGCACCTTGGCCATTCGCGCCCCTGACAGCACCCCTTGGCAACGAACGTCCACTGGTGCGAATTGCCTTTGATAGTGGAGGGGGGGATGGATGGGCCTGGGGCGTGCAGACAAGGCACCGGAACACTGCTGTATGGTAACACACTTGATTCACTTAAAGGCATGATCCGGTAAAAAATATTATTCTCGGCCATGTTTTTTTAAGCCTAAGTGGCTCGATTTTAGAAAAATTTCCTATGGACCTTACCCGAGTTTTCGTCCATAAAACGCACGCGAAAACAGGCACCTGGGCGCTGCCATTTTGTGATAATCCTATCGTTTCCCCCATCGCCCTGGCTGACCTGCTTTTGCGGCACTAAATCAAATCCCCCGCCCCTGAGCCTGTCATCAGCAGACGCGTACTGCCCATTTCCCAACGCCAAAGCACGTCTCGTGTCAACAATCGCTGCGCCTCAGCTAATGACGTGTCGCCATGGAAATGGCAGGACGCCTCTTTCCTCAATAAGTATAAACAGACCGTTTCACAACACATAGCAGCAGATTTTCGATTCCATTCCTCTCTCTGTGTTACTTTGAGTATTTTGTGACCCGTTTCTGTGCTCTGGTCAGCTACCTTCACCGCTTGTAGCCCGTGTGAACACCTGTACCATCTCTATAAATTATTGTACTTTGTTTACCACACAATGGCTACAATAATGCCCTACATGTACGAGCACGAGTATACCGAGGAGGAACTACTGGAAAGGGAAGCACGCGAAAATGATGGGGATTCGGACAACAGTTGGGAGGACGATTCAACAGATGAAGCTCCTGGGCCTAGTCGCATGGACGGCGTCTCCATCTGGTACACATGCAATCGGTGCGAGCTAATGCCAACCGAGGACGAGAACTGCTGCTGCCGAGAAAACTCGGGATGCCTGGCCTACATTTCGGAAGGCGAGCCACGACCGCAATGCATCACCGAGCTGCCAGACTTCAGGGCAGCCTGCCTCACACGGGCCGTTTTGAGAATAATGATGGTGCTTATGCACGAACTTCGCGCAATTGTTCGTCCTCGTAATACGAGTAACGAGTAAGTATACTCTGCTTGTCATGCCACTCCTATTTCATGGTCTTCTACTATATCCAAAATGATATATTCATCTCATAGTAACGCATGAAAGTCGTTCAATAGTGTGCATTGTCTAGATAGCATTTGTCCATGCTGAATGCCATTAGTTACAAGAATTGTCATTGACAACAAATGCTTATTAACCTTTTAAGTGCCAAGGACGAGATATCTCGTCCTTGGGATTACCTCCACAGTGCCAAGGACGAGATAGCTCGTCCTTAGCACTGAAGGGGTTAATTAAGGAGAAAATGTTAGAAAGTATTGAGTGTTGCAATACCGAAATCACCAAAAAGGGCTTGGCACTGGAGGGGGAAAACTTACCTTGGTCATTTAAAAACAGTTTGTTTCATTCCTTTTCATAGGTGGTACATGCTGGCGGCCTATCGTTCCTTTACATGGTGGCTCCACGGGAGGCTTGGACACCGCGTTCGAAGAGTGATACCCGCCTGTGCCGTTCGTGCCATAAGAGAAACGTTCCCGAGTGACAGCGGTCAGTACAGGGGATTTTCTCTCGCTGTGCTGCAACCTGACCTGTATAATCTTTAAAGTCTTGTATTTTTGTGTCATGAAAATAAGTTACAAAATAAAACACCACATATATTTTAACAATAGTTGTTTCGATTTTTTTAATGAATCAAGTGTGTCTCCTTTCAAGGTTGGACGTCAGACATCTGTGCGCCGAATTGGTGAAGGTTATGGTCGCTGTGAAGCATGGTGGTCACTATCTATCTAAGCTAAAATAAAATATTCTCGATAATGCGTGCACTAAATAACACTTGTTCAAAGTCTTTCAGTAGGTTATATCTCTATAAAAGCCACACATATATCTATAATATCAATTAACATTGGATTATACAGGCCTTAGGTCAAGGGTCTTGACCACTATAATACACTGGTTGAAGTGTGGGTCTGTGCTCACAAGAATCTCCGGTATGTGGCATTTGTTATTGATAGGCAACGATATACTGCAGTAGAGGGCAAGGGGTCTCCATTCAGCAGTCTTCCTGTGCCTTATCTGCACGCCCCAGGCCCCTCCATCCCACCCACCCTCTATCAAAGGAGGTGCGCGCCAGTGGATGCGCGCTGTCAGGGGCGCGAAAGGCAAAGGTGCTAAACTACATGTACACTTGAAAAGGTATCCCACGCCAAGGGGCCATCGGTCACATGGCCTCCTTAGACACCGTATCTCCATGCAGGCCTCCCCTTGATGCAGGCCGCCCCCTGCAATCCACATAAGTGTGTCACCATTCGGCAGTCTTCCTGTGCCTTATCTGCACGCCCCAGGCCCCTCCATCCCACCCACCCACTATCAAAGGAGGTGTGCGCCAGTGAATGCGCGCTGTCAGGGGCGCGAAAGGCAAAGGTGCTAAACTACATGTACACTTGAAAAGGTATCCAACGCCAAGGGGCCATCGGTCACATGGCCTCCTCAGACACCGTGTCTCCATGCAGGCCTCCCCTTCAAGCAGGCCGCCCCCCCCTAATACCACGACATACATACGTCATTCATTCACAAACACACCCCAGTTTCTAATACTTTAAAAACCACTCGATATGTCTCATGAGAACATCTTTGTGCTTTGCAAGTCAACTCCTGAACGTGCTACCTGGGAACCACTGAGATCTATGCTAATCTGCTCGTCGTCGTGCTATCCGTGAACTTCTGTGACCGCTTCGAGCATACCCATCAGTGCGCTACCTGTGGCCATCCACCTATTCTCCCGCAACATACTGCTCTGCTTGCTGAATCCAACTGTTTGTTGGTCAAGGTAAGGCCATGTATCCTGGTCATATTTCGCAGATTTTTAAATTTCTATCTATTTGCGAGTAGAGTACCCAATAGTGCTATGTTCATTGGTCTCATTGCTATTGACTTGAATTTCCATTGCTATGCTATCAATAGATCTATTTATTTTCATCTGTGTCAATTGTCATCGAATTGCATCCTTCGGGGGTCCAGTCTATAATGTAAGCATGTTTCCTTCTCGTGCAAGACAGAACATCCAAGGGACGAGTCACATGTTCAGAGTTTAGTATAGAGTTTTGCATCAAATCTTTATTCATGAATATTGTATAATAATGTCGATATTTACTTTTCAGATTTGTCAACAATGCCTGCCTGTTCGATTAGCGGTTGCCCTTCGAAGACCCATGCGAAATCTGAAGGCACTACAATGCATGTGTTCCCGAAAACTGTTGATCGAATCAGAGAATGGGTCAGACATTGCGGATATCCACTGGATGAGCTTGAAAGTAGAGTTCAACAAGTCTTACAGGACAAGAGGGGTGATCGATACTGCATCTGCAGCCTGCACTTTTCCTCGGACATGTACGCCACATCTTGGGTAACAAAGAAGAATAAACAGCGAACGACACGGAAATTGCTCGCAAACGCTATTCCCACTCTATTCGTCCACATTCCGCCTCTGGTGAGTCAAGTGTCCGGATTTAGCTTTAGGCCTTGCGGCAGTGTGTAGGTAGCCTAATGGATTAATTGATATTTTAGGTGTTGTATCCCTTGTAATACTTTTGATATTGATATGAGTGTATAGCTTTTTGAATAATGACATTTTTCAATAAATTCTTTTTCGATTTCATAACCCACAAACGAAATGTATATATATGGGAACAGGGAACTGCGCTATATTGCGCATTTTTCAAGTATTCTGTCGCCTTACATGGCTATTTTTAATATTGGCATTTCATTATCAATCAATAATTTACCTTTACAACTTCTTGACTCTCCCTTCAATCTGAAGCAAGAACATTCTACATCCTTGACATGCTCGCAGTTATCAACCACTTCTAGCGCGTATCAGGTAATCTTGCTACGCTACTCCGCTACAGACTTGTTTTATGCGTGTCAAGTAATAGTTTTATTCTATCGTGTAACTATTTTTTCGAATGTTTGGTTAGTGCTTTCCAATTGATATACACCTTAGTTACCGTCCACTGGTGTTTGTTTTCAGTTATAATTAGTGTTATCCATGCTAATGCAAGTACTGTCTTTCAGGGAGATGCTGAAGCGTCCGCCACATCTACAACATTTCTAGATGTTCCTCACCAGCAGGAGGTATGGATACTGACAGCTCCATCGAGCGTCATCATCAGAGCTGTAATACTTGTCGTTTGATTGTTCTATGCAATGTTTCATTCGTGGTTAGCCATTGATATGTACCAGTGCTGTCGACCCCAAGTGTGTGTTATGTTTTCAATATTGTAATCCTTACTAATGCGAGTACTATGTTTCAGGCAGTTGATGGAGCGTCAACCCCTGCACTTGATGCAGAGCCTGACATTCAAGTAATTCCAGGGGAAGTGGAAGCGGGACCTTGCGTATACGAATCGGCGCAACAGCTTTCGGAAGTGCGCACTACATTTGCAACATCCATAGATTTTCTTCAGCAGCACGAGGTATGGATACTGACAGCTCCATCATGCGTGATCATTTAACGTGAATACATTTGCTAGACTTTCTTCCCTATTAACGCAAGTGCTGTGTTTCAGGGAGACGACGGAGCTTCCACTACAATCACAACATCCCATTTAGATGCAGATGTAAAGGAATCAGTGAAATCAGTCGTTGAAATCTGCATATTTTGAGTTTCCTTTATTGTTTTAGACAATGCATCATTTGTGGTTATCTCTTTATATGTACCTGTGCCGTCGACGCCAAGTGTGTGTTATGTTGCAAATATTGAAAACCATACTAATGCAAGTACTGTATTTCAGGGAGATGCTGATGCCTCCGCTCCAATACATATTCATGGCAGTCCATGCGGAGCCAGAGGTATGGATACTGACAGTTCCATCGAACTACATCATCACTGGTCGAATACTTGTCGTTGATTGTTCCAAACAATGTTTAAATTGTGTTTGGCTATTGAGATGTACCTGTGTGTTCGTCCTCACGTGTGTTTTATGCTAACAATATTTTGATACATAGTAATGAAAGTACTATGTTTCAGGGAGTCGATGGAGCCTCATTCCGTGCTGTCTATGCGGATACAGAAAATATAGTCGTTGCAGCGCAAGAGGAAGGGAGGACATGCGGAAACGAATCGGAGCTACAGCGTGCAGATGTTGAAGGTCAAGTCAAAAAAGTTGCAAAGAAAAGAAACCAAAAAAAGGTTAGTCACAAACAGTTCATAACTTTTCAAAAATGTTTGTGCTGAGGACTATTATATGTTTTTTTCCAGTCAATTGGACTACACTTTATCTTGTGTTTAAACTGAACATCCCTTTTCCAATCTCTCCTCTAGTTACCCGTGGTTGTCAGAACTATACATACACAGACAGTGAAGCGAATGAGAGATGTTGCTTGCCAGACCATGTACACTATGGAGGAACTATTCATTGAGGCGCAGCGTGTTCAGGCTCGAGATGCTCCTGTCCAATGGCCAGAAACTGAATTTGCTGAGTTTGGAGAATACAGCAAAGTTGCATTGGACCATTGCTACAGTGAGACCGCACCACCGCATATTGAAGATCAATTCACACAATCTAGACCCGCCAAAAAATTGCCACCCAAAAACCTGTCGACATTGTTGTGTTCTCCCATTAATGCTGAAGTAACAGATGTTGAAATGACTGAGAATGAACCAGCAGCATCCATCGACGCATCAGAACTTGATATCAGCGATATTACTTTCCAATGTGTTGAAATCTCCACAACGTCACAGGCCGAAACAACGTTGACGCCGGATGACAATCTAATGAAAGAGAGCAAATACATTGTATTCGACAGTTGTTTGATGGATATTATAAGTATGCTGAAATGTGGGCATTCCGTTAGAGGGAAAGTATGTGGGAAGCCATTGAATAATGTGACTCGTCAAATAAAAGGCAGTAACGTCAAAATAAAGGCTGCCTGTAGATTAAATCATATGTTCTCATGGTCTGCACAACCGATGCTGGGGAAAATGCCAGCAGGCAATCTACTGTGTGCAGCTGCATCACTTTTTAGTGGCTCCAGTTTTAGAAAGTTAGAGGCTTTCTTTCAGTTTGTGGGACTCCATTTCATTTCTAAAACGCAGTACTACAAATACCAACATGATTATCTGTTTCCGGCCATTAGTGATGCTTGGAGAATTGAACAATTGTCTCTAGCAAGTACATTCGAAGGGAAACGATTCAGGCTAGCCGGCGATGGACAGTGCGACAGCCCTGGATTTTCTGCCAAGTACTGCACCTACCACTTTCAGGACATGGATGGTAAGAAAATTGTGAGTTTGTTGGTCGTGCAGGTGTCACAATGTACATCCTCAGTGGCCATGGAGAAACTAGGATTTATAAAATCAGTGCAAGATCTACAATCAAGGGGAATGGACATCGAACTCATAGCCACGGACAGACACGTTTCAATTGCCAAGACAATGAGAGAGCAGGTCCCAAATATTAATCATCAATTTGACGTATGGCATCTTGCTAAATCAATCAGTAAGGAAATCTCAGCTGCAGGAAAAAAGAAAGGTTTTGAAAGTATTTTGCAGTGGTCCCAGTCTATCACAAACCATCTTTGGTGGAGCTCAGAAACTTGTGAAGGGTCAGTGGAAATGCTACTTGAATGCACTACTGTACCAACGTTCACCGCTGGTCAGAAAACCAACATTTCAACCAATGTGAACATGGGCCATTGTCCCCAGAGGAGGCAAGGAAGAAGAAGTGGTTGATTTCATCTTCACCGACACACAAAGCCATTGAGAAGATTGTTTTTGACAAAACTCTATTAAAAGATTTGAGAGGACTGACAGAATTCTGTCACACAGGAGGTTTGGAGGTGTTCCACAATATGTGCCTCAAGTACAGACCAAAGCGCTTGCATTTTAGCTATCGGGGCATGAAACATCACACTCTACTAGCGGTCTTGGCCCATAACAGCAATGTCGGACGTGAACAATCTAGGACTAGGGGTAAAGTAAGGATGCCTCGCTACAATAAGCGCTTTTCAAAACGAATGAAGCAATGGTTGATCCAACAATTCTATGATGAAATGCAGTTCGACTTTGTGAAAGGCCTTATTGTTGCTGTCTTAGAGAAGCACAGATATGGAATTTTGGACGTTTCTGTGCAGAGCAGTGATGCGTTGCCACCGAACATTGCAACTGTGCCATGTCCACCCAAAGGGGAGCTGGTTGTGAGGTACAAATCCTGGTTTAAATAATTGCAACACGATTGTCTTTTTGTAAATAAATGTTACTGTACAGTGTACCTGGAACCCTAACCCCTACCTTCACCATCATGGGTGGCGAACAAGCTGACCATTGTCTGAATATTGCTGACCATGTCTATATGTCTATAATTGCAATACGATTCTCTTTTTGTAAATAAATGTTATTGTACAGTGTACCTGGAACCCTAACCCCTACCTTCACCATCATGGGTGGCGAACAAGCTGACCATTGTCTGAATATTGCTGACCATGTCTATATGTCTATAATTGCAATACGATTGTCTTTTTGTAAATAAATGTTATTGTACAGTGTACCTGGAACCCTAACCCCTACCTTCACCATCATGGGTGGCGAAATTGCTGGGTGTCATCTTTGAATTCTCTCTATATTCACCTCATATATGTGTATGTATATATTTTTCTCATGTCTCATCTCATGTAAATGTAAATGCTGCGCACTGTTGCGCACTGTTATTGGAGGGGAGGCTTGCGTATTGCAAACAATAAAATAAACAAACAATAAATCTCACTTTTAACTGAACTCCTCTGGTACTTTATACTTTCCCTGACCTTCATCCAAAAATTAAATGTCTCCATAGTTATGATTCTTTGGGGCTGCAAAGCTCGCAGACAACGGGGACAAAATTGGGGGCCTTAGAACACGCCAAGCGGGCCGTGGCATTTGGGAGAGAAGCCAGTTCGCATTTTCACATTGAGGCGCACTACATAGATGGATTCAAAACTTCAAGTTCTCACAGATGCCTTTACTACGGGATGTTGCAAATAAAGAATGCGAAGGACAACGGCTTTGATTTTCAGCTCGCGGCCAGAAGAGGCCCACAAGTCGCACTGGAAGTATAAGGTTGTATTGTTTTTTTACCTTGAGACAGGGACCATGCCGGAAGAACTTCATTTGAAGGGGGTGTGCAATAACGTAAGAGACGATAAGGCAGAAAATTCTGAAACTAGACCGAGTTTCATGTTAGTTCAGTATACGAAAAATCGTTGTCAAGAGCACTGTCGGATTTACAGACTGCATTACGCAGAGACACAATGGAAATTTCAAATATAATGTGAGTAAATCTTTAGACGCTTTTATACCGGAATGAAGAATTAATGAATGGATGTATGAATAAATGAATGAATGAAGAGCTAGGAAAAGAAACGGAAACGTGTTCGTAGTGGGCACATGGGCATGCAGGTCCACAGGTTCCAACTATCTCGTTCCTTGGCCCAGCCACTCTTCCCTGCACTGCCTACCAGCACTACGGGACTGTCTCTGTATCCTTCAGCCCCTTCTCCCGGCACTTACCTTGCACTTGCCACCAGCTGGCCCTATTATTTATCTTGTATTCTACTAACCATGTACAGCACTTTTGCCCCCCTCTCCCCTTCCCCTTGCGCGATCTGAATGACACCTGGCCTAGTAGTATCGTTGTCTGTCTCTCCTTGTTCCCCCCCTGCCTCGTCGCACCTTGAAACACTTGTGTATAGGCGCGTTACACATGCCATATCATATATCATACAGGCATGTAGACAAACAGTCGTTTCTCATTGTGTGCTGGCCTCGATTTATCTTGTTACTTTTCGCATTGATTTTAGAGACGAACATACTCCATTGAACTATCCTTGCAAGCAAATAGTTTCTGATCGGCTGTAATAAATAAAATTAGTAATATTAATGAAGTTCGGCTAGCGAGACTAATTATAATTTTTTTGTTTTCATAACAGGTATTTGATCCCATTCTGCCACTGCCATCTGTTTGAGACACCGGCGGATGGATTCTTCAGCCTGCAGCTTCGTGTCAACAACTGGAGCACGATCACCATATTATGGGACGATCGCCAAGGGCCCACATGCCCTTACGCTGTACTAGTGGCTAGAAGCAACATATCAACCTTTACGCTGGACTAGTGCCTAGTTGATGGAACAGCCTTGCGGTTCACCGTGCTTCCAAAGTGATTCTTTTTACGAAAATGAACACCCCGTGTACCATAAAGGAACAGCGCGTGACTCAAGATGAAATGGAACAGTTATTGCGAATACAGATAAAAGAAAATAAATGGCTTTCGGAGTTCATATGGCAATTGCTGAATATTCTCTAAACATTTAATGTCAAATAAATGTACTTTACCAAATGTACTGTGTTGCTGTTTCATTTTAAAGTACAGTTTCATATTCCGAATTGTGGCGCGCTGTGTTGTGAGTTGATCTGTGTTGGTTTCCGGGTTCTGTGTGGAGTCGCGCAGAAGACGACTTGGCGCGTTTGCCTACGCAGCACAGGAACGTCACGGAGAGAGGCAGGGAATATGAATGTTTTCATAATGTGAGGCTCAGGGGCGGGGGATTTGATTTAGTGCCGCAAAAGCAGGTCAGCCAAGGCGATGGGGGAAATGATAGGATTATCACAAAATGGCAGCGCGCAGGTGCCTGTTTTCGCGTGCGTTTAATGGACGAAAACTTGGGTAAGGTCCATAGGAAATTTTTCTAAAATCGAGCCACTTAGGCTTAAAAAAACATGGCCGACCCGTAGGGACAATAAAAATTTTTACCGGATCATGCCTTTAAAAACTGAAACAAAAATTGATAAAAAATATGTTGTGTTTTATTTGGTTTCTTATTTTGATGGCACAAAAATACTACACATTGTAAAGGTCTGGTTGCAGCCCAGCGAGGAAAAATCCCCTGTACTGACCGCTGTCACTGGGGAAAGTTTGTCTAATGGCACCAACGACACAGGCGGGTATTACTCGTCGAGCGCGGTGTCCAAGCCTCCCATGAAGCCACCATGTGTACGAACGATAGGCCACCAGCCGGTACCACCTGTGAAAGAGAAAGATACAAACTGTTTTTAAATGACCAAGATAAGTGTATTAAACCTTAGTTGTCAATGACAATTCTTGTATGCAATGGCATTTTTGCCAGGACAAATGCTAACTAGACACTGCACAATATTGAACGACTTTTATGCAACTATTACTAGAGAATTGCAAGACTAAACTGATATGACAATGATATATTGAAGTTACGAGAATACAGGAGACAACCATGAAATAGTAGTGGCCTAACTAACATCACAACCAGACTATACTTCCTCATTACTGGGATTACGAGGGCAAACTGTTGCGCGAAGTTCGTGCATAAGCACCATCAAAATCCTCAACACGGACTGTGTGAGGCAGGCTGCCGTGAAGTCTGGCAGCTCGGTAATGCATTGCGTCTGTGGATCGCCTTGCGATATGTAGGACAAGCATCCTGAGTTTTCTCGGCAGCAGCAGTTCTCCTCCTCGGTTGGCATTAGCGCGCACTGATTGCAGGTACACCAGGTGGAAACACCGTCCATGCGACTAAGCCCAGGCTCTTCATCTGTTGAATTGCCCTCCCAACTGTTGTCCAAAGCCCCATTGTTTCTGCATCTTTCTCTTTCCAGTAATTCCTCCTCGGAATACTTGGGCTCGTACAGGTAGGGCATTATTGTTGCCAATGTGTGGTAAACAAACGGAAGTTATTTATAGCGGTGGCTGGTATCTGTTTACACGGGCTACAAGCAACAAAGGTAGATGACCAGAGCACACAAACAAGTCACAGAATACTCAAAGAAATACAGTGAGAGGAATGGAAAAGAAAATCTGCTGTTGTGTGTTGTGAAACGGTCTGTTTATACTTATCGAGGAAAGAGGCTTCCTACCGTTTCCATGGTGACACGTCTTTAGCTGAAGGGCAGAGA
Source organism: Ambystoma mexicanum (assembly GCF_040938575.1). Lineage (NCBI taxonomy): Eukaryota > Metazoa > Chordata > Amphibia > Caudata > Ambystomatidae > Ambystoma > Ambystoma mexicanum. The sequence goes on from NC_090934.1 coordinate 1,244,386,417, forward strand.
ACGTTGACACGAGACGTGCTTTGGCGTTGTGAAATGGGCGGTATGCGTCTAGTGATGTCAGGCTCAGGGGCGGGGGATATGATTTAGTGCCGCAAAAGCAGGTCACCCAGGGCGATGCGGCAAGTGATAACATTATCACAAGATGGCCGTGCCCTGCTGCCTGATTTTGCTTGTGTTCAAGAGACGAAAACTCGGGTAAGGTGCATAGGAAATGTTTGTAAGATCGATCGACTTATGGTTAAAAACACATGGCCGAACCATAGGGACAATAATGTTTCTGGCCGAACCATTCCTTTAAGTTGCAAATTACCCGGGATCCTACTGTTTTTTTTTTTAACAATATAGTCCTAATAATCTAGTTTAAGTAAAATCTGTTCTTTTTCTCAGCCGATTTTCTCTCTTTCACGGCTTCATTATCAAAAATGAACCTCCTTTTATTTTGCAAATCTCATCCAAATCTCCAGCTACAACCATCGTTCACTTTTATTTTGTCCCTGTGATGTGCATCTATTCCCCAGCCCAAAAACCTTTCCCACGTGTGATTCGGCTGCATCGTGTTCTTACTTTTAACTTGTTTTTTAATTGTCTGCCTTTTGTTGAGAACTTGCCTTGTGGTTGCTAGTGTTTATAGACTTCTGCTATTGTGAGAAATCATATTTGCCTCATAGATTTAACTGCACATTAATTATTTATTTGTCAATTTCCGAGTGTCAGTTCATGCCATTGTAAAGGGCTTTAAAATTTTGTCTCTTATTTTATGAGTGAAGGTGGGATTTGGATTCTGTTTGCTGCACAATATCCCAGACTCCCTGCTGCTTCTTTCTGTCCATTCCAAATTCGATCCATAGGGGTTTGGGACGGCATTGCAGGGGGAAATCTTAACTCGGGTGCTATCTACCCAAAGAGAAAAAGTGCTCCTATTCATTTGTGCTTTGTATATGTTCTAATAGAAGGTTAACCAAGTGTATTGCTTCAGTTTCCATTGTAATTATCACCCAATTGGTGATTGCTGCCCCATATTAAAATTTGTATGATTTCCTTTGAATTTTAAAATAAATAAATATTGCATTTTCACCAAACGGCTTAGTTCATGGTCCATTGTGACCCGGGGTATTTGAAAAAGAGGGTGTGAGACGGGCTGTGTACTATCTCAAATTGAATTAGCAGAAAATAAAGAAAAGGCATCTCAATTGAGCGCTACATACTAGGCTAAAACCAAGGTGTGTGTCGGCCGATTGAAATCCTTAACAGGTTGGTTACTTCTATCACCCACATATTGGGTTTTGTGGGTCGTCAACCCCGGGTGGGCTACAGGCCTGCTCAGGCTGTGTGGTCTATGGCTTTTCTCACCCAGCTGTTTCTTGGATGCTGCAGTGTACCTTTTATACATCGCTGCTACTCCTGTAAGGAAGGCATGGTATCAAACAGTGAAGACAGACACAAGTGATCACAGTTCAAGGGTGTTTATTGAACTTCAATGGGTTGGTTGAATGCCTAGCTAAACCTAAATCTAAGGATGTGAGCAGGCTACAACCATCAAATAATAATTACACTGCCCTAGTCGAGCCTGTCAAAATAAAAGGACCTATACTTATAAACCTATTGCTAATCCTTACTTCTAAATAGAAAAATGGTGTGGGACAATAGTATATGCAACAAAAAAAAGTGTTCAAGAAATAATATGACAGGATAGTTGAGCAGTTGGCTTCCCTTCCCTGCGTTTTCAGCATGGTGCAAGGTAGCACGTTCGAGCTTCACAAAAACTCTGGCTTCTCGGCCACTAGGATACAGTTTACATCATAGGTATCAGGGCATTTTGCCAAAGCCTCCTTTCCAATAACAGTGATGGTGTGGCTCTAGCCAGTATATGCATAAGAAAAATGGTTGTTTGTCCTGAAGAAGGTTGCCGTATATAGAGAGCACTATTGATGATGCTCGTGGAGAGCAACTGAAACACGTGTCGACGTGAGAATCTGTGGGAACTATACAACACAGACTTTTTTGTTACCCCAAATTCATGGGGAGTTCTCTTTATGAAGTATAGATGCTCTAAGATACAACAGATTAATGACGGTTTTCCTTTGTATAGACCATTTTGTTGAGAAAATTAGTGTGATAGCTTGTTGAAGAAAGTGTGAATGGGAATGAGTGAAAGTGTATGAGCCACAATGTTTTATGAAAACTGTGTTTAATATTTATTTTAGATCTGTTTTTTGAATAAAATAATAATCTTGGAAATAAAAACCAAGTAAAAGAAAACCTTTTGCCTATCCCACCATTCCTATTCCTGTCTACTAGTCCACCTCCCTGTTGTTTCTTAATGCAGGGGGCCTGTCATAACAAACAAGCACCAAAGTTCATTTCTTATCAGGATTTTCACATGATTCGCCCTCCTTCAGGCTTGGATCCCTTTTTACCACAATATTCCCAACCGGTCTCTCTCGTTTGGGCTCGAACCATGGATCTCTTTCGCGTTCGGGAGCTCTCAGCTGGGGTAAACACGTCAGACTCTAGATTGGTCAGTCCCTGAACACTGTTACTGCTGCATTTTAGGGCTACTGCAATAACTCGTGACCAGGCCCAAAATAAGGATGAACCGAGGCCTAACACACTGCTGTGTTCTGTTAATTTAATTTGTATTTCGCGGATTTGGAACAGGTCTTGTCATGAACTGCTAATTTATCTCCAAAGTTAGGCTCTCTTCACGTGCATTGGTTTATATGTGCCGACCGATGTGGGCGATGTGGGCTTCTGGGACGGGCCTTCAACGGAGTCTGAACACTATATGAAAGTTAGGTGAACAAGTTATTTGTGAAATTATCTAAAAGCAAATGTTTGGCATGGGGAAAACAAAAAAACAAAAAATATAATTGTTATATTGGTATCTAGATATGACATAATTATATGAAGTCTATGATTTTCTATATTTATGAGATTGGATTGGGACCAAACGATCAGACAAATGGTGCAAAACAAAAACTATTATCAGAGCCCAAGCTCTTAAGACCTCGCTCAGGGGTTTTGATCGAAAGCTTGTGGTATTACTTTGGAAGTCCTTCTGGAGGCCTAAACAATGAAGGTTGTACCTACTATTTTATATGCAGCTCTGTTCAGTCATATAAATGGCCAGGATCATTGGCAGTATCTTTGTGGCGTCCTGCCTTCAGGTTACTCAATTCAGTGCCTGTGCAGTGAATCAGAACCAAGTTGAGTAGTTAAGAAAATTTACTTTTTTCATTAAGACATGGACAGCTAAGGATAATCCTCTACTATGGTCTTTAATAGAAATTATGTTAAATACCTCCACTGTCTTTTTGGTAGATTACAAGGAAGGATGTATGACATTTTTTAACAGAGAATGACTATATACACTGAAAGAAGTTTTGCACACCCACGTCAAGTTACAGTGCTAAATGAAGTTGAAGAGGAAGCCTGGAGGCGGGATTATATTAAAAGCTATCAATATTTATTGAATAGAAAGCTTTTAAACATTTAGAAATGTTTTCCTCTGAGAAATTGCCCTCAGAATCATATGATATGCTTTCCTTATATGGATTTTACATTTACATTTAAGACATGAAGGATGAATTGCCATGGGGCACTAGAATTTTGAGGGCTGCGCCATTATTTTCCAAAATATCTTCTAAGCTGTTGCTTATGTACCAGCAGTTTTGAAACTCTTCAGCATCTGTACTTGACTCGTCTTTTAACAAAATAAATTAGAGATGTATGGTTGTTTACAATAATTTTACAATATGGACTTCATTGACCATGAAGATTTTGGAAATGTCTAATGGTGGATAATCAAATCTCTTTGATCTTGTCTTTGGTTAGTTTTTGGAACAGAATCAATTTGTTTTTGTTAGAATGAACGATGGAGAAAGTATTATGGAATTTAATCATTTAAAGAAACAACAAGTAGATAGAATTTCAGCACAAAGGATTTATTTTTCTGTGTATTGTGTATTAAGAAAGCATTTGTGTGGAACATTTTTGTAAACTATAACACATTAAATTAAAAAAGAACTAGAGTGTTTATGTGCAATGTGACAAATGGAGGGTATTCTTCCCTTCTCCCCGGGGGCGAGCCTCTCTGTTTGAGGCTAGGGAGGTAAGCCCGCTCTGCAAGACCCTCCCTATGGGTTTGGGCAAGTGGGACCCCACTGGGAAAGACTCTTCCTTACGGGACAAGGACTCCCGTTCCTGAGAGGAACTACCTTGACCATCCACCATAGCAGTATATATGGAACTATCTGCTATGAAGAATACTCTGACATCTGGCTGTTTGGCTGAAGACAATGTTGAAACACACTATTTGTAAAAGGAAATGAACACGCCTCTTTAAGGAGGGAAAGATATTTAACTAGGACGAGTAGAGTGCAAGAGCAGAGGAAAGTGAGAGAGAATCATAAGCAGGGGAAGCCTCCTGACAGCATCGCATCAAGCAGAGGTGGAGAGAGAGTGCTGTAAGCAGGGGAATCCCCCTGACATCACAGCACCTTGGAGAGGCAGTGCAGAGTAAATCCATGGAGCCGCAACTTTCAAGCAAGCGCAGAACGCCAGTCTAAAACATTGGAGGCCGGGCGTTGGCGGGAAAGAAGAAGCTGTTGGGACCCTGGGGAAAGGAACCCCACATCCGATGGTGGCGTAACCACGATGACTTTGTGGTGGGCAGTACGGCTGATGAACCGTGCCAAAACCATTGCACTGGGGAGTGTACAAAGCTCTCTAGTAACCACGCCCATATTACAGCAGCAAGGAGAGAGAAGGCCGAGAATGGGAAGCCGGCAACAGCGAGAAGCACAAAATCCAAAGCAGTAGAAGAGGACCCGAGCGAGTGCCAATCCCCACCACATTCCCCTGCACAGTTATTGGGGAGAACAGGAGAAGTGGGAGGCCACCGGAACATTGTTACAAAATAAGAAGAACTCGTCCCAGTGAAACAAACGATATATTAAATATAAAACTGTTGAACTCGAAGTGTGAGAATAAGATCAGGAGAATAACGAATAACCATGAAATAGAACTAATTAGGGCTTTGGCACAAATACCATGTGAAGAGGGAAAAGTACCCCATGGCTTACACAGTGGAGACTGGAGAAAGCCAGAGATAAAGTCCAGCAATACTGCACAAGAAATCAAAATATCGTATGAACCATACTCAGAAAGGCATACATGGTTAAACCAAAGTATAAGGAGACGTATTAAAGAGAACGTTCGAAAAACAAATATCCCTAAAGAAAAAACCAAACCTAAGAGTGTTCTGAATGAATTACAAGAATTTAGCAAGGAGGTGGCAAGAGACTGCTCAGAAGAACATTGTTAAGAAAACCTTGGATTAAGGAAGAGACATTTATAGAAGATAACACCAGGATATGAGAGACATTCTCTTGGTTTCATTAAAGTTAGTTAACGTAGTGGTAGGGTCAGTTAAAGTTAGTTTGGACCGTGGACATATTTATTTGTGACTTCCTGGCGACCGACGAGCACCTTTAGTTCATTTAGATAGGCGTGGATACCAGTAGGGAAAGAGAGGCCTTATTCTTATCATTTGATACAAAATTAGCCAAAATGTCCACAGCGTGTTTGACTCCTTCTTCTAACTTGGCACAGCTAGTAAAAATTTAAATTGATAAAACACTGTAGGGACTATCTCTGTTTAATTATTAAATATGTGGCAGTGTCATGAGTGAGGTTTTCTTGGAGTAGCGGACAGTGTGAGCCGATTCAGTTATAGGGACTTCTAATTTTGGCAGAAAAGGCACAGTGACAAAAAATTACTTGCCCAGGAGCACACACTTTGGTCAAGTGGCAGAGCTGGGATTTGCAACCAGTCTTCAACTCTTGAACACATATCTTTTCAGATGTAGTTTATAGAAATATAGTTGGCCACAGGTTTGTTTTTTTTAACAACTTTCTTTATTTCGGTTGCAGCCCTATACACAAATAGACATATGAGATGACCTATCCCTTACAAAACATTGCATAGCTTACCCCAGATCCTCCTCCTTCCATGTACCTTCTCCGGTCACACCCAGAGGACTGGAGTCAGTTTGTGGGCACGTACCGCCGACGGGCGGGGCGAGGGGCTCTAGGATCTCAAGAAGGACGTCAACGCCGGGAACTGGCTTTGGTATTCCAGAACTGGTGCCCAGCAGTCAGTGAAGTGGTGTAAGGCTCCTTCTCTCGCTGCAGTGACTTTCTCGGCCACCAGGATCTCCCATACTTTAATCCACCACAGGAAAATCAAAGGGCCTTCCTGCGTTTTCCATTTGCGGCTCACAGTTATTTTAGCCACCAGCAGCGGTTGCGTAAGCAGTTTGGCAGTGCGTCCTGTTTTGGGGTAACTCTCCGGTCTTGCTACTCCCAGCAGGATCACCTCTGGGTTCATAGGTAGCTTGCGGTTGGTAATGTCCTCAACGATGTGTGTAATCCTGTCCCAGAACGCCCGCACTGTGGGCTATACCCACCACATGTGGAAGAAGGTCCCCCGTGCTCCACAACGCCTCCAGCAAGCCGGGTCTATAGAGGTCTGAAAATGGTTCAAGCGTTCCGGGTGGATAATACCACCGGTGGAGGAGTTTCAATGCGCATTCTTTATTGGTAATACACCTAGAGGCGGAGTTGATTCTTGTCCAAATATCTACCCACGTTTCGTCCTCAGTGGGGTGCCCCAGATCCTCTTCCCACCTGGCCATATATGGAGGTTTGGCTATCAGCATATCCCCCTGTAGGAGTCTGCACAGCTTGGTGATCCGCTGTTATGATCACCTGGCTCCCAGAGGGGCGTCGGTCAGACCCGGAAGGCTGCGGTCTCCACCAACGTGATTCGTAGTGCAGAGATGACAGACTGGACTGGCCCTCCTAATCTTGTCTGCTTGACCCATAGAAGTATTCTCCTGCAAGTGGAGAGATGGATTTAGCCACCCGTGGATTCAAGTGATGGCACCCGCCACAGTCCTCCCACTAATCACCTCCGGAGTGCCCTCTCACCAATCTCACCTTATGCTCTTGGAAGATGAGCTCTCCATCCTGCATGGATTGCAGGGGCGCGTTGATGCCAGTTACTTCACTGGTTTGAAGGCATGGGAGAGTTCCGGAGAGTATTGACCCTGAGGTTCCTGGCGAGGACCAGTATCAAGTTCATAGATGTCCGATGTTCACTCTTGTTCCCCCCTTCCTTCCCTGTCTTGCAGCTGAGTTCGTGAGAAGGTGCTCTCGTGGTAGCTGGTGGCACTCAGGTAAGAGTCTGTATTACCCGACGCTGTTCGGTAAATGTTGCACGTGTTTAACGTGTTGTTTTCTCTCTCATTGAAGGTGCGGCACATGAAGATGTGGAGAGTTATAGAATAATGCCTCCAGTGGTAAATCAGGTAAGTCTATGGTGATAAGAGTTATATTTGTTGGTTTTCTCAGCTCACCTTGTTGTTTTCTTTTGTCCCCCAGGTGCCGGAGTTCGGCGAAGAAATGATGGAGGCAGCGCCGAATCGAAAGATGCTGCGAGGACTGGTGAGTATGGCACGGCACTGCAGCTGGAGATACGGCACGTACTGAAATGATGTTCTTTCCAGGTCCGGAGGCGAGATGGATCCGGAGTCAGGTGAGGAATTCGAAAATAGTTTGTTTTCTAACCTTGTCCTTTTCTTTCCTCTTTGTTTTAGGAGTTCCAGATTCGAGGCAGGCGTGGCAGAAGACTGGATGCTGACTGCAGGCACGGTGAGCGTTATGCTGCTGGATGCAGAATAACGCAAAGCGTGTGCTGCTGTTCGGGCATGGTTTAAATAGCCTCCAAAGTAGTTCCAGGTAAGAAGTTCCCCAGAACCACGCCCGAGTAAGAAAATAGTCCCTGTAATAAAATAGTCCCATCTAGTCCTCACGTTGGCTTGGACTTACTTGCAGCATGGTCTGCATCAGGTGAGTAAAGTCTATGAGCCTGGCGCTTATGGCGCCAGGACTGATTTCTATGATGAGCCTGGCGCCTAAGGCGGCAGGACTGAACCCAAACAGCCCCCAGCCGGGGCTGTTGGGGTTTTAAGAAGAATCTGGATGCCTGCTCCCGGAGCTGATGGGCTTGGTCCTGATGCCCGGGGGTAGGCATCATGATATCCGCCCCCTACGAGGGCCTTCCTGTAGAGCGTGCTCCAAGGGGTGAAGGTCCCTGGTGGCCTCTTGTCGAATTGTCGACTGTGAGATCTAGTGTTGAATCTGTGCGTAAGTAAATCTCTCTGTTTCTGTGAAAGCGGACCTTGCATTCTTCGATGCTAATTGGGGTGTCGTTATTGTAGAGCTGTGAGAGGGTCTGAAGGCCTCCTCTGGACCAGTTGCTAAATTGTGCTATAACCATTATGGGTGAAAAGTCTAGGTTCCGGAGGATCATGGAGAGTGGGCTTAAGTCTTTAGGTAGCTTCTTCCTGCGCCAGGCCCATGACCATGCACTTAAGGTAGCTTTAGTGGAGGACAGAATCGTCGGCCAAAGGTTGGGAGTTATACCTGGAGTGGGAAGCAAAGAATTCAGTTGAGGGGGACATTTTGCTTGTTCGTTGCAAGTCCATTTTGGAGGATTTGCTTGCTCTGCCAAAGCTGTGGCATTCGATAGTTGGGAAGCTATGTAATAATTAATAAGGTTGGGAAGGTCCATCCATCCCCATTTCGCCGCTCCAGTCATGAATCTAAGAGGGATTCTAGCTTTGCCCCCTTTCCAGATGAATTTCGAAAGTTTCTTCTGTAGCTGCTCCAGGGGTTTCTTTGGGAAAGGAACCGGCAGGGTTGAGCTAAGGTATAGCAGTCTGGGAAGCAGATTCATCTTACATGCTGTAAGAGATTTCTTGCCCCTCCCGGCGTTTCAAGTCAGCTTCCAATTCTTTGAAAAGTGGGGGGAAGTTTGCTGCATATAGCTGTTTTGGATCTGCTGTAATGCGTATCCCAAAGTAGGGTGAAGACGTAAGGTTCCACTTCAGCGGGCATTGTGTTTGGAGATCTGATGCGCCGTCAGCGCCCACTTTTACACTCAGAGCCTCCGATTTGGAGTAGCTTACCTTGAACCCTGCCACCTGTTCAAAGGCTTTCAGTTCCTCCAGGGCGGCGGGGAGAGAGGATTGACAGTTTGTGATGGAAATCATGACATCATCGGCATATAGGGAGATCTTAAATTGTTCGCCATCTATGTTTAATCTAACTATCTTGCCATTTAGGCGGATCCTTTGGGCGAATAGCTCCATCATGAGGGGGAAGATCAAAGGCGAAAGCGGGCACCCCTGCCTCGTCCTGCATGACAGTGTAATCTGGCCCGAGAGTTTTTGGTTCATTCTCAGGGACGTTTTCGAGGCTTGATAGTTAGCCAGCAGCATCCTGCGGAATGAGGGGCCACAATGAAAAGCTTCCAGCGTGAGGCGCATGAAGTTCCAGTCCACTTTATCAAACGCTTTAGTGGCGTCCAAGGTTAGGACTGCTAGCTCCTGCCGGTTCTGAACTGCTACCTCGATGAGATTGAGGGCCCAGAGAATATTGTCCCCCATGCTTCTCCCTCTGATAAAGCCTGTTTGGTCTGGGTCTATGATGGATGGCAGGACTAACGCCAGTCTGTTCGCTTTTGCGTCTATGTTAAGGAGAGAAATGGGCCTTTACGATGTGCATTCTTGCGGATCTTTGCCAGGAGTAGGATTGTAATAGATTCCTGCATGGAGGGGGTTATTGTGCCTGAGTCTTGGAAGGAATTGAACAGCTCTGCCATTGGGCCATGGAGCAGGGAACAGAATAGTTTGAAGAATTTAGGTGAGAAGCCACCAGGACTGAGAGCCCTAGGTCTAAGGGATTTAAGTACCAACTCAATCTCTTCATCTGTAATGGGGGCCTCCAAAGCAGCTCTGTCCGTTTCTGATGGGTGTGGTAGTTTGACTTTCACCACAAATTGTTCCTGTTGCGCTTGCGGCCGGGGAGAGGTCATCAGCGTGTCTGCTTGGTGGGCTTTTTGCTACCCGTAGTTTTGCTTCTTCCCCATATAGAGTCTTGCCTTCCTGGCTCCTTAGGGCTGTAATGTAGTTTTGTCGGTGAGTTCTGGCTAGTTTCTTAACCAAGAATCCGTTGGCTTTGTTGCCATTCACATAATAGCTTTGCTTGGTCTTGATCAGAGTTTGGGACGTGTCCTCCGCATAGTGGGCCTCCAGCTTCGTGTGGGCTAGCCTCAGAGATTTAGCCGCTTTGGGTGACCATCCCTTCTTATGGAGAGCCTTCGCTTTTGCCTCTTCCTCTTCAAGCTGCTCCTTTATTTTGGCACGTCTTTTCCGGTATGCTACTGCCTGAGCTATCAGTTCCCCTCTGATCACAGCCTTCATGGCTTCTCATCGTGTTGCCCTGGACGTGAGATCTGAAGGGTTCTCCCTGAAGTAGTTATGTATTGCTTTAGTTATGGCTCCTCACACCATCATATCGTGCAACACTGGCTCATATAGTGCCCAGAGAGGCCTTTCCGGGGGGCCCGGATCAAAAATCCAGGCAGTCAGCAGAATTGGGGCATGGTCGGACAGGACCCTTGTGCCGATCTCAATGTCATCAGTGAACGCCAGCAGTTGTGGACTTGTCAATATCAAGTCTATTCGGGACAAGGTGCGGTGGACATGCGAGAAGAAGGAGAAGTCTGCCGTTTCAGGATGAAGGACTCTCCAGGAGTCTACAAAGTTCAATTATGGAAATAGATGGCATAGACCCACCGCAATTTTGAAGTCCCTACGTGCAGGGCGCTGGATTTGTTCAACGAGGGGTTTGGGACCCCGTTAAAGTCGCCACCCCTAACAACTTGGCCTTCGATAAAGGTTAGGAGCGCTGCTTCCAGGTCGGTGTAGAATGATTCCTGGGCCTCATTCGGAGCGTAGACGGCAATCAGTGTGTGAAGTTGGTCACCTTTTATTGCAATGTATCTGCCGTCTGGGCTTTGCAAGACCTTCCTTTCCTTGAAGGATGTTCCCTTTGCAAGCAAGATTGTTGTGCCCCCTTTCTTGTTGTGGGCAGGTGTCAGGTATTGCGTCGGGAATGCCCGGTTTTGTAGGCGTGGGGAGTCTTCTGCTTGCAGGTGCATCTCCTGGAGGAACACCACTGAACTCTTGAGGTCCTAAACACGCTTGATGGTAGATTTGCGTTTTTCTGGGGAGTTCAGATCTCTAACTTTCAGTGAAATGTAGCGCAGTTTTACATGTGGGGGGAAGGGGTCTCGATGTTCACACTCGCTGGTTAGGTGGGGAACTGGGGGGAAGAGCCATCGAAGGGGAGGTCATCTTCAAGTGTTGAGCTATAAATGCCATGTTGCTGCAGTCAGGATTTATTTATAACCAAACCAGGGCCAAACGTGGCATGCCAAAATTGTGGGCCAAACAGAGGGCCCAGCAAAAGGGTTACCAACAAAAACTCAATCAAACCAGGCCCAAAGGGCCCAAGGCCAGAGTATCTGTCCATTCACTCGGCTGGGACATATCGTGGGACGCCCGGGCGCCAAGAGAGTATGTTGCGGCACAGAGGTCAGGAGCTCTTTGTTAGTCTTGAGTAGCGGGTGGTTCCCCTCCCCCTCACACCCTTTCCCTCGGATTTTCATCCAGTGATTCCATTGTGATTTCGGAGTCGAGCTGTGGCTTTTATCCAGGGATGGGTTTGTCAGGTCCTCGTCTGGGGTCGATGGTTCCCCCCTCATAATGCCTTCCGCTTCTTCGAGGGAGTGGATCACCCATGTCTGTCCTTCGAATGAGAATTGCAGTGTGGCTGGGAATAGCCACCGATATTTGATTATCTGATCCTGGAGGAAGACCGTTAGTGGCCACAGGGCTCTCCGCCACTGGACTGTAGTGGGCGCCAGATCCTGACAAATGTGTATCGAAGCCCCTTGATAAGTCAGGTCACCTTGTGTGCAACTGGTTGACATAATCTCCTGTTTTTATGGCATAGAAATGGACCCTGGTAATAACTTTCGGAGTGTCCGTTGCGGGGGCATCCCTGCGGCTCCGTAGTCTGTGGGTGCGTTCCTACATGAGTAGTGATTTGTCACAATCTGGGAGGAGCGTTTGGAAAAGGTCACTAATGTAGGATGGTAGGGCCTGATCCGATATTGAGGTGGGAACCCCTCTAATGCGAATGTTGTTCCTGTGCGCCCTGTTTTCTAAGTCTTGCTGCTGACGGTGCATACTCTTGCTGTTTTCTTCCAGGGATTGGAGTTTTCGCTGCAGCTCAGTAATCTGTGCTGAATGTTCTAGGATTTGGTCCTCTGTCTCACCCACCCTGTGTTCTACCTCTTCCATTCGGTTGTCCAGCCCCTCTATTTTAGTCGCCACATCTGTCATACAGTTGCGGAACTCCATCTTAATGTCCGCTAAGAGGGCTTGAATATCGTCTTTCGTGGCCCATTGGCCTTGAGACCTCTCTGTTGACGTGGCCTGGGCTTGGGTAGAGTCAATCTCTCCTGCGGGTGTAGCATACTGGCTACTGGCTATGTCTGCTGATTTCGGGTCTTTGTGCTTGGCCATTGTGGAGTATTGCTGGATATCACCTGGGCTGAGGCCTAGTTGGTGGAGGATTGCTGGTGTCCCGTTGATAAGGGAAAGTTTGTAGTCCCCTGATGAGATCGGCTTTATCAGAGATTCATGCGGCTCCTGGGTTATGAACCCGACTATGAGGGTGCCAAATCCTTTCGGGGTGGGTGGATGTGCTCGGTCTGTAGGTGGAGAAGCCTCACGGCTGGGTGGGTGGGAACTCTACTTCTCCCGGCATGGACAGAGATAGGGTATTGCAGTGGGAGTTCCTTACAAAGGTGTTAGGGGACGGGAGTGCCGGTCCTGCCATTAGAAGCCCTACTGGACGTGTGAGGGGCCTTCCAGAAACTATGGAGCCAATATCGGCTCCCTCTGATAGTCGGGCTTCAGAAGTGTCATATGGCGCTGTCTGGTTTCAGGGGCTGTTCACCAGGGGTATCTGAGAGGGGCCCGGCCTCCTGCTTTCCCAGCTTTTACCGGCAATACTGCGCCATCCTCTCTATCTGTCTGTGCCTTCCCGGGGTTCTGAGCATGATGCGTGGAGCTCCGTCGGTGTCTCTGTTGCCTTTCTGGCCAGCCTGACGTAGGAACGCATTATGGAGGCTTCTTTCCACTCGGAAGCCGTTGTTGCAGCAGGATACTGTAGTCACCTCCCTAGTGCGGGCTGAAGTCATTGGTCCCGTTATAGAGCAGCTGGGGGGTTCTACTCCGATTGGATCTCCAGGTTGGTGCGAAAGAGCCCTCCCCTGTGGGCTGCTCAAGGTGCGCTGGGTCCATGGGTCAGCGGGCTTTCCGCTAAAGTGGGCCAGCCCCTGCAAGAGGATGCCGCTTGCACGGTGTGGGCTGGGGGCCTTTCCCTCCTCTTTATCTTTTTCTGGTTCCATGAGGCGGTGGAGGGTATGGGGCGGCCTGGGCTTCCACAACTGTGGCAGGGGTCCCTCTCTCTACCGGGGCCCCCGTCAGTCCTTCAGCGCTTCCTCCCGTGTTCCCACAATGATTCTGCCTGAGCCGGTCTGGAAGCCTTTGTTGCAGCAGTTTGCTGTAGATGCCCCCCTGGAATGGGCTGAAGTCATCAGCACTGATACATGGCAGCTGGGGGCTTCTACTCTGATGGGGTCTCAAGGTTGATGCTCCGGAACCCACCCCTATTAGCCGCTCAGGATGGTAGTGCAGGATTTGTGCGTCAGCGGGCTTACCACTGATTGGGGTCAGCCGTTGCGGGAGAGCGCTGCTTGCATAGCATGAGCTGGCAGCCTATCCCTCTTCTTGACCTTTCTCCGGTTTCACAGGGGGGGACAGGGACGGATTTTCACAGCTGCGGCGGGAGTCCGGCTCTCCACTGGGGCCCCCGTCAGTCGTTTAGTGCTTCCTCTTGGGTTCCCGCTATGATTTTGTTGGAGCCTGTCTGCAGGGTTGGCTCTGGGTTGCCTGTCGATCCATGAGAGCGGCTATCTTGACATCGGGCTTCTCAAAAGCCAAAAAATGGGTGTGAGTGCTAATGCCTCATGTTGCCAAGTTCAAGAGCGGACTGGAGACAGGCGAGCGAGAACCACCGCGCTAATGAGACCGGTTCCCTCTCCTCCGACCCGGTGCTTCAGCGAGCCGCCATGTTGGGTCTGTGTGCTCTGCCTCGGCGATATCTCGAGCGTGCTGGAGTCACGAGATTACAGCTCTGGTTTTCACCCGGAGTGAGAGTGACTGCACCGGGAGGGGTTCCACCACCCGCTACGTCGTTTTCTTGCCAGAATAAAGCTTCTAAGATGGGCATATATTGGCTTAATCCTGGGCATCCCACTGAGCTTTTAACGAGGCATCCATATCGCCGGCACCTCAAGCCACGCCCCCGGCCACAGGTATTTTTACAAATGTGGCTTCAACACCACCTGACTGTGGAATGCAGTGTTAAAAAAAGTGTGATTGTGTTTTGCTAACTAAAGTAAACTGCTTTTACAGCATTTACATTATTGCTTTTATGGTGGATATATTTAGCCACATTCTCTAAATCAGCAATATCCATTACATTCAGGAACTATAGGTGAGGATTATTTTAACTGTCAAAAGAAATGTATCTCCAAACAATGCTTTTATTATTTTTAATGTATAAGGTGACCTGCATATGTGAAACATGTTTTATGCTCTTATTGCAGGTTCCAAGGATGTTAGGGCAGGGATCGGCCCTAGGGCATACTGAGTAAAGTGCCTCTACTGCAGGATTGCCTTCTAGCATGATCAAAGCAGAACCTATTTAATGGGAAGTATGGTGTAGAGGCAGATCAAGTAAGCAATTTTGCTTGTCTTCACATATTAACAATATCAGCACACAGGCGGGACGACGAGAAGAAGTCTCTCTAGTCTCCAGGATACCAACCCTCTACCTGGAAAATCGTCATGACTTGCTTGCCCTGTGCCACCGCCATGTCCCCTCCTCACCCCAATACTCTGTTTTATAAAGATGACTTGAAAAGTACAATTAACATAATAAAGTAATCAGACAAATATATACATTCTTATAGAAATATGTTAAGTAAATAAAGTGTACAATTGTTGCATTATTGTCCCCCATCTTGAATGGAAGACTACAAATACTGAAATGCAATTCAGAAGAATGCTAAAGAAACGACTGTGGGTTTTGTAAATGCACTTTCCAGACGGGCCTCATTACGACCCAGGTGGTAAGTTACCGCCTGGGTCGTACCCTTACCACCATGGCGTAAACTACGTTAATGCCATGGTGGTTGGCGGATTTACCACCCCATTCCAAGGTGAGTGGGGCGGTAAATCCCCATTTCCCATTTTACCCTTCCCCATTCCCATTTTCGCCCCATAGGGCATAATGGGAATGGGGAAAGGCGATAATTACGGCACCGTAAATTACGGTGCCGTAATTATCGCCAAGGTCCCTTTGCGGCATGGATTGTAACGGCTGCAAAAAAGCAGCCGTTAAAAGCCATCCCGCAAAGGGAACCTTGTAATCAGGCGTTAAGGGTCGGTGCCGTTTACGGCGCCGTAAACCCCTTAACGCCTGAGTCAGAATGAGGGCCGACTTGTAACAAAACAAAACAAGTGTGAAAAAGTTACATGGTTGCTTATCAGTGTTTGACAAAGGCCTACTTCATATATAATGTGAGGAAAATATGACATTCTCTGAGAAAAAAATGTTAAATCTTTCTGGTGTGTTAATTAAGAACTCATGGAAATAAGCAATATAGTTTAAAACTTTGTTGTGTGATCTTTTAATTGTGATTGATATTCCTTTATTCGACTATAAAGTCGTCGGGCAATACATGAAAACAATGCGTTGCATAAAAATCATATCCCATTACTACAACAGTACTACAATTAAAACTCATCTTCTAATTTCAATGTGAATAACTATTGTCCTGTGAATACACATATGGCAATCAAAAAATCATTATTCACAATAAAATTCAACAACTTAAACCGTATTTCCACCATAGCTAGCAATTAAAAAACCTCAGTTACATTACATAAGCATCAGATTTTCTAACAAACTGAATAGCATTGCTTCAAGTGCGAACATTGTGAAATACAAGCAGTGGTTTATGATATTTGATCCTTAGGTCTTTCAACCCATCACATATAAATATAAAGTGCGTAATGTCTTCCTTAATTCCACCACATAATAGGCAGTTGCTCCCCATTGAGTCTTTCAATTTTTGTTGTGTATTCACGTACCCTCAAATAACCTGTTCTAAATTCTATATACAGGGCACAGGTGTAATTTGGGGCAATCATGTCTAAATAGGGGTCATACCCAGGGCTCTGTTTAAAAATCAAGCCATCCTGACACCGAGACAAAGACAAACATCCTACTCTCATATGGTAGGTCCTCAAGGTTACCCAAGCATTTTTCATCTTGAGTTTCATATATTTGGTAATCAAATCAGGGTTCAACCATTAACGTGTAAGATCTAGGGCTGCAAAACAGTTTTTGACATGGGTAAACCAAGGAATACTTTTAACCCCTTCCAGCTTCATCACCTGCGTGACAGCCTCATGAAATGCACCCAGTGCTGGATCCCCCCTGATTCTAAACCAATAGAATACAGGTCTCATGGCCAACTCCTCTTCCAGAGGGCAGAGATAGCATTACATGCGGGCCAGGGCTGTCAGGGTACCTTGGGGCAGTAGAAAAATGCTGTTTACAAACTTATTTTCAATTATGTTGGTAGTCTTACCCCAAATGTCCACCCCATATAGTGCCGCTGCCTTTGCTTGCGCCTTATAAACTGGTACACATTTTAATTGTTTTGGAAGCATACATAGATTTGGGAAGATTTTGTGCACTTTCCGAATAAAAATGCCCCTTTTGCAGCTGTCCTATCAAAATAATGATAGTCACATTGTTTAAAAATTCTAGACGACATCGACATTTCTGTAGATCTTTTGCTAGACGACCCGGATAAAGCTAAGTCAAAACTATGGCGATGGGATTGGTGCCATATTTGGGATCTTTGCAACATCTATACAATATTCAAAACTGGAGCCTTTATACATAAATCAATTAATCAACTTCCTGCGTACTTAGAAAAATTCCCCAATCCCATTTATGCATTCGCAATCCTACGGCTAAGATTTAATCTATGGCTGACTAAAACTAGACTGAGTTTATTCAACTGGCTAGGCCCAAAGGAATCGAACTGTAGATTTAGCAAAAATCCACACTTAGAAGAATCATTGAGACATCTCTTTCTAGATTGCGCATCATTAGTAGATCTGAGAAAACTATATCTTTATAAACACTTTCAGCATTTGAACTTGCTAACTAAAGATGGACTTGTATATTTAACGCGACTAACATCTCACTAAACATCTCAATAGTCAAGTTTCTGCTAGCTCTAAACTTATAGGAAAACTAAATTCTAGAAATCTAGTGTCTAATGTTGGGGAACTATGTGTAGGTGCAAAGCTTGTTTTAAGTATCTATTCTTAATATGCTGTACACAAGACTTCTTCTTTTAACCAAAAAGATGTTTATCATTTTCTTCGTAGCATTTGTTTGTATGTTCTTAATGACCACTAACATTGTGTTAACAAACATTGCATCATTAGTTCAAACACAAATGATTTCTTTTATACGTAGTCTACCGCTATTCTAAATCTATTTTATTCTATAATATTTTAATAGTTTAATTATATTTATAGTTTTAGCAGACAGTGATTTGTATAACAACTGCCAATGATCTTGAAGAAATATGTATCTACTAACAAAACAAATATGTGTAGAGAGTACAAAATACAATGTAAATATGTTAGTTTGTGTCATGACATGTATCTCACCTGTTGAAAAAGTTGAAGATTCAACCAAAACAACTTTCAATAACGGTTACTGTTGGATATATTTTTGTGGTTATATGTATCTTATAATTCTTGGTAATATACTGTGGCAACTCTTTGGGGTATTTTTATAGTGGTGAGTCTAATTTCAGAATATTGCCTAATACTTGTTTTTAGCAGGGTCACTAACAAACAAGCAAAATACTGAACTTGATGCACTCTGGATGAATTGTTCATGCCCCCTTGTGGTACCTTATGTACAATATCACACTACGCTCTTTTGGCTGAGTTTCAACAATTGTAAACCATGCAATTGAAATATCGCACATTCATTCAATCTCTCTAGTAAAACAGCTCATGGCAGCTACTATGTATTGAGATATCTCTCATCACACTTCTGTCTTTTTATGCATTTCAAATAAAAAAGACAAAATGCAGCATAAACGCAATAAGACTACAAGTTATTTTGAAATCTGTTTCTTTATCGTAAGATAGAAATATGCATGTTAGACAGAACAACAGTTATGCGCACATCATAATTCACAGTGCAAATGCATTGCAATAGCTTATGTGTGCCAAGTCTTGCCAACTGTCCTTGGCAACGTGGAACTTGGCAAGAGAAATACACTTTGGAAAAAAGAAACAAAGCAGAATTTTACATAAATGCAGGGTTACATGGACATTTAAAAATAGACAGCACCTAATATGATGTGACCTACTTAACCTCAACGAACTGACCTCATTCAAAACAGCAGCCCCTCACTTAAAGTCATATTTACCTAGATGTGTTGGCGATATTTATGATTCAGTTTGGCATGGCGATCTTCCCCAATCTTTCTGCCTGCCTCGGCCAGGGTCGCTCAGATAAGGACTGTTCCAGCATCAGACAGCCAGCTAGCACTGAGTTCCATCTCTATTCAGCCCTCTTTTACTTTGTCTCCCTGTGCCCAAAGATGAATGAGTTACTCCCTCTAAAAACCCATTTTATTAAATCCCCCTGTCATTCAAAGGAAACACATCCCCTTGAGCAGATCATTCCACTGCAATGGCATGCAATTTAATTGCTAGAGAGCAAAAGATACATCTTTTCTTGAGCTTCCTGCTCTACAAAATGCTCTGGTTTCTGTGGAATGGATCTTCACATTGTTTTTATCACGCAGCGCAAATTCAGCATGCACGTTTAATTTCCCATTTTAAAGAGCATCATGCATTTTCCAAATTTGCATCCAGCTTATTGCATCATGGACTAATTTGCACTAAATGTTATTAAGGGATTCAGTTACATGTTAACTGGGCTTGGGTTAGATTAGTATGTTAATTGATATTAGTCTTATGTTTAGCGCAGCCCAGTCTATTGAAATATCATCCTGAAGCAATGTGCAATTTCAATGATGTGCTCTGTGCATTGGCATCTATTTAATTCTGCCTGAGTCTCACACTCTTGAGTCCATAAATGAGTTTCACCCCCTGTCCCCCTATTGCAGTTCAAACCCTTGCTAACATGTGCATTCTAACATGATGAACCTACCCGTTGAAATGTAGAGTCTCACCGATAAAATTCAGAGCCCATACTCCTACATTACCTAAATTAACTGTCACATATAAAAGAGATCCACTTCAAAAGCTCTGTCAAAACATAAAGAGTGCTACATAGTAAACTATTTGAGAGGCCTGCTAGAATCTGCTGTGCAGCATCTGCTGAGCTGCTAGGGGTGGTTATTTGGTTTTAGAGCATGGGGGGGGGGAGGGGGTTGGAAGGTTACATCACCACCTAGGACAGGAAGAACAAGCATTGGTTATGCAACAGTTAAGGCTTTTGAATAAGTATTTTCCAGGCGCTGACATAACAGTACTACCTGGCCGAAAGATGGCAGAAGGTGTACAATTGTGTGATTACCTGGGTGTTTGATGTATTTGGCATATGAAAATATGCATACATAAACGAAAACTGTTGGCATTGTCAGTGTTTTTTTAACCGGACTTCAGTACGAGGAACAGATATAAATCAAGTAGCTGAAGGCACACTTGGTCAAGACATTTTGATTGCACCAGCATCCCATTTACAACTGCAAGTCCACTATTTACTATATGCAGACTACTTTAAAATAACGCTGCCATGCCGAAGTTTGGTGTTATAGCTTGAGAGTGCTAGCTCTAAGAGTCCCAGGAGGATGTGCTTTGGAAAGGGAAGGTTGTGAATGGGAAAGGCAAGAGGAATTAGCATGGCCATGGATAGTCAAAGGGTGGCTAAATAACCAAACAACACCCACAAGCTATGTCCATCCTCACATAGGCATGGTGTACAGGGGGCCAGTTGACACTGTTGTCCTTGGACGTGAGCAGGAGTGTAATATTGACCCCATGAAAATTCTGCAAGTATTTGCCTGGGGCGTTCAAAAATGAAAACAAAAAAAATCTGGATAGTGTTACTCTCTTCTAAATGACTGGGCACGGCAGGGTTTCTGGCTCCCCTCCTGCTTGTGAAGTGTTAGCTTGCAACTTGCAAATGTTGCAAGTACTACTCACTTCAAATTGAGAAGTCCAACTCGTCAATGGACCACCTTAGCCTTGAATGGTGTTGAGCATCACTGGAGCAGTAAGGTGAAATAGGGGAGCCTAAAGCAGAATGATTCAAAGATAGCTCTGTAGGAAAGGTGACATTGGCTAAGAGTATATCTTCAGTCCTTCCGGTACATCCTATGCATACATGCCAACCCTCCCAATGTAGGGGGGAGACTCACGATTTTTCAATAAACAATAGAGCTATTTGTTACTGTCTCCCACCTAAAATAATTATAACGCCAATGCAATCCTATGGGAAAAATACTGTCTCCCGATTTCTGTGGTATAATCTCCCCCTCAGGGGCTCCAGAATGTTGGCATGTCTGCCTATGCCCTATGGTTTCTGTTGGTGTGTTGTTTCTACCTTGAGGAGGGTCCCGGGAAGGGTACGGCTTCTTCCCTCACTGTTTGAATTTCTGAGCCGTTGCATAAATAAAAAGTTGGTACCTTTGCGCTCTGCCTCCTCGCGAGTCCCTCTTAGCTATGCCCACCCAATATAATAATTTCAACTACTGGGATGTGCAAAAGACACTCCTATATGTACCTTGGTATACTCATGGCAGCGAGTGGCCATGGGAGGGTGTAGAGACATCGCGAGAGCCCGCGCTCTCGCGAGATCTCGCGGCAGGCTCAAGCTCCGCCCCCGCGCGCTCCGCAAGAGTACGGGATGAGCGGAGGACGCGATAAGGTGCGTCCTGCTTAGCCCTTCTGCTACGGGGCCCGCTCCTTACATATCTTGGACAGAGACTCCAGTGCGACATCCTCTCAGCCACCTTAGGCCCGTTGGCCCTTATCTTTAAGGCACGCACGTTGTGTGCACACTGCATAAATCTTGTGAGTAAATAAATACAACGTCACAAGATCAGAGGCTCCTGTCTTTATTGAAAGCATTATACTACATAAATTGGCGACGAGGATCACCACCAGAACCCACAGAGGAACATGCAAGGAGCAACGCCACCGCCACCATTTCTCCAAACTCCAGGTAGGCCTGCCATACCATGGCCACAATGGCAGCCCCTATTCACGACATATGTGGAGGCCCTAGGAGGGGCGGGGTTTTCAGCGGCGAGGCGCAGGGCCATGCTACTAAATGCCCTGGGAGTGGAAGGACAGAGAATATTCGAGAGTCTCACCCCGATACCGGTGGATGGCGACAATGACAATGTTTTCAAGGAGGCTGTCAGGAGAATCATAAAAAGGTTTGCCAGTAAAGAGAACACCGTGCTCCACCGGATACGGTTTTACACGCGAAGACAAGAAATATCTGAACCAGTTGACGATTACGTCACCAAGCTGAGGGAATTAGCGGCGC
The DNA here is from genome assembly GCF_040938575.1 of Ambystoma mexicanum. Lineage (NCBI taxonomy): Eukaryota > Metazoa > Chordata > Amphibia > Caudata > Ambystomatidae > Ambystoma > Ambystoma mexicanum. The sequence goes on from NC_090934.1 coordinate 1,244,408,101, forward strand.
TGTGTAATTTTGGCAACAATGCGGAGAGTCTCATATGTGACATTTTGGTCGTCCACACTAACAGCCGGAAAGTCCAAGATAAGTTTATTGTCGAAAAGGAACTGCAGTTGGAGAAAGCGATTGAGATCGCCAGGGCAGTCGAGGAAACGGCGGGAAGACGAAAGGAGCTTACTGGGCCCCAGAGTTCTGCAGAAATGCAAGCAGTGGGTTTCCATGCAAGAAAAGAGAGGCCGGCAGCTGACACGAAAGAAGGGAGAGGGAACAGAAAAGAACCCCTAAAGTGTTACAGGTGCACCAGCACGAAACACCTGGCGTTTGACAGGGAGTGCCCAGCCAGAGACAAGGAGTGCTCCATTTGCAAACGTATTGGCCATTTCTCCATTGTGTGTCGGTGGAGGAACAAGAAAGTCTCCAGCCTCAATGCAGATCGCAATACGGAGAAAGAGTCATCCTCAGAAGATGAAGGTAGACCCACTGTCATCATGGTTAACAGCACAAGAGCGAGGAGAGAGAAGCCTCACTGCATGATCAAGATTGATGGCATGGAAACTAGGGTCATGGCAGATTCAGGGTCCGATCTAACGATCATTCCCCTTCGCACGTATAAGGACATGGTGGGAAAGGAAAAGGTGCAAGTGCTAATAACGAAACACAAACCCACGGTGTTTGGAGGGGCGTCAGTCGAACTGTTAGGATATATCAAAGCCAAAGTTGAATTCAAAGGAAGAGAAACCACGACCAGGGTCTATTTCAGTCACGAAGGCCCAGCAGTGCTAGGGTGGGACGACCAAGACAAGCTGAAAATCAGACTGGATCCCAGCACCGAAGAACAAGTCCTGTCGGTCAGGGTGACGAGCCGACCTGTTGTCCAAAGTGACTATCCAACACTTTTCTCCGAGGAGCCGGGGCACATCAAGGGTTTTCTGCACAAAATAATACTCAAAAGGAATGCGGTCCCTGTAAAGCACCGAGTGAGACCGGTACCAGCCACGGCAAGGGACATCCTTAGAAGTCAGTTGGAAAAGATGAAAATGGAGGGCGTCATAGAAGAAATCGAAGCATCTGAATGGCTGAGCCCTGTCGTGCTCATAAAGAAACCCCAATCACAGGAACTCAGGGTATGCATAGACCTACGCAGCTTAAACTTGGAAGTCATCACAGATAATTACCCTCTTCCAAGCATACATGAACTCATTCTGTTAATGAAAGAAGCCAGGATATTTTCAAAACTGGACATGAGGAATGCATATCACCAAATACAGCTACATGACGAGTCGAAACCCCTCACGGCATTCATCACTCCATTTGGCACATACCAATTCACCAAAATGCCATTCGGGTTGTCATCAGCAGCGTCGGCGTTCCAACGCATGATGGATGTCTTGCTAAAGAAAGTTAAAAACGTAGTATACTTCCAGGATGACATCCTCGTGTATGCGGAGGATGAACAAACGCACGACGCCACGTTAAGAATTGTCCTAAACAAGCTACAAGAAGCAGGGGTGCGGTTACGCTATGAGAAATGCCAGTTAAGAGTGAAAGAATTTGAATACTTAGGATATAAGATTTCAGAAAAAGGGATCAGTCCCAAACAGAATCTCATGCAAGCAATCATTAAAGCACCGGAACCAATCAGCAAAGAGGAAGTAAGGTCATTTCTGGGGTTGGCTGAGTACTATGCGAAGTTCATACCGAAGTTTTCCGAGACCACGGCACCCCTTCGCGATGTACTCAAAAAGGGCTCGGAATTTGTATGGCAAGAACCCCAAAAGACAGCTATGGTGAAGATAAAACAGCATATCACAGATGCACCATGCCTCCAACCGTTTAATCCGGCGTGGGTAACAGTCGTCACCACCGACGCCAGTGCTTATGGACTGGGAGCAGTGCTAACACAAAAGAAAGGTGACACTGAACACGTTGTGGCCTTTGCATCGAAGGCATTATCGGAGGCGGAACAGAACTATTCCACCATTGAAAAAGAAATGTTGGCCTGCGCATGGGCGGTGGAACATTTCAGGACATATGTATGGGGCACCAAATTCAAGTTGGTGACTGATCATAAGCCCCTTATCCATATGCTCAGCCCGGGAGGCACAAAAGTTTCCACGCCCAGATTGGCACGCATTGAGGCCAAGCTGCAAGAGTACACGTTTGAGATCCAGCATATCTCAGGCTGGAAACATTCACAAGCTGACTGCATGTCGAGACTGCCGGAGGGTAAGGATAAAGCCACCACGTTCCTCCATGGAGAATGCATAGTTGCATCCATTATGGACTTGAGAGCGCCAGATTACCTGGAACTCAGTGAGAGACACTGGGAAGAGGAAGACGGGAAAGACCCCACCATGGCCATGATCCGCAAATGGACCAAGGAAGGTTGGCCTAGTGAAAAGGCGTTACCCGAGGGCATGAGACCCTACTGGAAGGTGTCGGATGAACTATCGGAAACGGAGGGGATAATCATGAAGTCAGACCAGATTATTCCTCCCACAGGAATGAGAAGAATCATCCTAGGTAGAGCCCACGCGGGCCACTTGGGAAACACCATGACCCGTCGCAGAGTGAGAGAGGCCTACTGGTGGCCATCCATGGACCAGAAAATTCGATCCATGATAGAACGTTGCCATGAATGCCTCAACAGCGACAAGAGACTTAAGGTCCGCCAAGCACCCCTAATACCCACGGAAATTCCAGAAGCTGTGTGGTCAAAGGTCGGCATTGACTTCATAGGGCCTTTGGAAGCAATGGCACCCGAACACCGGTACGGCATAGTACTGGTCGATTACCTATCCAAGTGGGTGGAGGCCGCGTTCGTCCCAAACATAACCACGGCAACCGTTATAGAAGTGCTTACAGAAATTTTTCAGAGGGAAGGCCTCCCCAAGGAGGTAGTCACAGACAATGGGGTGCAACTAGTCTCAAAAGACATGGAGGAATTCTTAAAAAGGAATCACATAAAATAAAAGAAAGCGGCCCTGTATCACCCCCAAGCAAATGGGCTTGTTGAGAGGGCAAACAGGTTCATAAAAGGCGCCATCCAATTGGCAACAGCATCTGGCATGGACCCGCTCAAAACCACCAAGGAGGCCATAGCAGCCCACAGACTCACACCAAATGGGATCACCCAAATATCCCCGTTCAAAATGTTGAGAGGGAGGAGTGCGGCATCCACGCTGATCCCACCATGCTTGTCGAAAATACGAGAAGATGAAGCGGTGGACATGGCAGAAGTAGTCTGGAGAATCGAAAGCGATAAGGCACACATGAAATCATGGAGTGATCGGAGAAGAAGAACCAAGCAGACGTATGACATAGGAAAAGGAGACTTGGTTAAAATCCAGTTACCGAAGAAAGATCAAAGCACAGGGTCTCGGTTTAGCCGACCCATCAAAGTGATTCACAAAGGAGCAAATCATGTTCGCACGGAAGACGGGCGAGCGTGGAATCTTGAAAGAGTGGCACTATACCAGAAGAATCGAGGAAGAGCGAAGACCCCGGAGAGATCACAAACGGAAACCGAAAGAGACTATGGAGCAAGCGAAGAAAGAGAACCAGAAGGAGACAACAGAGAGAGGGTTGAAACCGAGGTTGAACCGGAAGCACTGGGTGCAGATCCCGATCAGGAGCAACAAGAGAATTGCACCCGAACTGATGATCGTCCCAGAAGGGAACACAGAAGACCGGTGAGATACAATGACTATGTTTTACAATGATTTCGGTGTGCGTTGAAAAAGGGAGATGTGGAGAGACATCGCGAGAGCCCGCGCTCTCGCGAGATCTCGCGGCAGGCTCAAGCTCCGCCCCCACGTGCTCCGCAAGAGTACGGGACGAGCGGAGGACGCGATAAGGTGCGTCCTGCTTAGCCCTTCTGCTACGGGGCCCGCTCCTTACATATCTTGGACAGAGACTCCAGTGCGACATCCTCTCAGCCACCTTAGGCCCGTTGGCCCTTATCTTTAAGGCACGCACGTTGTGTGCACACTGCATAAATCTTGTGAGTGAATAAATACAACGTCACAAGATCAGAGGCTCCTGTCTTTATTGAAAGCATTATACTACAGAGGGGCCTGGAACAGACTGGACCTATCTAGGGTCATGGTGGTGACAACAGATGTGTCATTCTGACATGTTAGTGGCCCTCCATCACACAGCTGATGCCCCTGCTTGTGTCTGCTAGCCAAAGCAAAGGTTAATTTGATTTGATTTATTGATTTATAAAGCGCCTCACACCAAGGAAAATGGAAGAAGTATTTCCAGCCTGATCTCCCCGATCCCTGTAATGCCAGCGCCACTACCTGGACACACACAGGGTAATTCATAGAATTTCGCAGAAAAGTGTCGCAAGCGTCTGGCGCAGAGTGTCCGCGTGCGATTGTCTGCGCCAGGCACGTGCGCTAAAACCGATTTCCGCGCACAGCGTATTCATGGATTCTAGGCTCCCAAACCAGCCGTGGCGCAGAGTATCGCAGCGACCCTGCAGCAGCGCCAGTAACGCCCCCAAGAACGCCCTCGCGCAAGGAAAAGCCATCAAAATCGCAAAATCATCGCAAAGGGCTGCGCTAACCTTGGACCAGTTTACAGGGCTGCCAAACAAGGAACGCAAAGCGGGTAACGTTCATATCAGGGGTACGCGGGAAGTTTTACATGCGATTAGCCAGGGTACGTGTATTACAGGGGTACGCGGGAAGTTCAACACGCGATTGGCCAGGGTACGTGTATTACAGGGGTACGCGTGAAGTTTTACATGCGATTAGCCAGGGCACGTGTATTACAGGGGTACGCGGCAATTATCACACGCGATTTGGCTGGGTACGTGTATTACAGGGGTATACGGGAAGTTTTACACGCGATTTGGCTGGGTACGTGTATTACAGTGGTGCACAGGAATAATCACACGCGATTTGGCCAGGTACGTGTATTACAGGGGTGCGCGGGAATTATCACACGCAATTTGGCTGGGTACGTGTATTACAGGGGTGCGTGGGAAGTTAAACACGCGATTAGGCTGGGTGGGTCCTCACAGGTGTACCCTGTACACCCTCCACGGCCCCTGCAGGCCGCCCACACCACAGGGGACTACCCTGCACACCTGCTCATGTCCCCCTGCACCCCCACCCCCCAGCAGTGCAGGGGCAGCCTCCACCAGGCCCCCACCCATGTCTCCCACCACCCCACCCCCCAGCAGTGCAGGGGCAGCCTCCACCAGGCCCCCACCCATGTCTCCCACCACCCCACCCCCCAGCAGTGCAGGGGCACCCACCACCAGGCCCGCACCCATGTCTCCCACCACCCCCACCCCCCAGCCACCAGGGGCACCCACCACCAAGCCCGCACCCATGTCTCCCACCACCCCACCCCCCAGCAGTGCAGGGGCAGCCTCCACCAGGCCCCCACCCATGTCTCCCACCACCCCACCCCCCAGCAGTGCAGGGGCAGCCTCCACCAGGCCCGCACCCATGTCTCCCACCACCCCACCCCCCAGCAGTGCAGGGGCAGCCTCCACCAGGCCCCCACCCATGTCTCCCACCACCCCCACCCCCCAGCAGTGCAGGGGCAGCCTCCACCAGGCCCCCACCCATGTCTCCCACCACCCCCACCCCCCAGCAGTGCAGGGGCACCCACCACCAGGCCCCCACTCATGTCTCCCACCACCCCCACCCCCCAGCCACCAGGGGCACCCACCACCAGGCCCGCACCCATGTCTCCCACCACCCCACCCCCCAGCAGTGCAGGGGCAGCCTCCACCAGGCCCGCACCCATGTCTCCCACCACCCCACCCCCCAGCAGTGCAGGGGCAGCCTCCACCAGGCCCGCACCCATGTCTCCCACCACCCCACCCCCCAGCAGTGCAGGGGCAGCCTCCACCAGGCCCCCACCCATGTCTCCCACCACCCCACCCCCCAGCAGTGCAGGGGCAGCCTCCACCAGGCCCCCACCCATGTCTCTCACCACCCCACCCCCCAGCAGTGCAGGGGCAGCCTCCACCAGGCCCGCACCCATGTCTCCCACCACCCCACCCCCCAGCAGTGCAGGGGCAGCCTCCACCAGGCCCCCACCCATGTCTCCCACCACCCCCACCCCCCAGCAGTGCAGGGGCACCCACCACCAGGCCCCCACTCATGTCTCCCACCACCCCCACCCCCCCAGCCACCAGGGGCACCCACCACCAGGCCCGCACCCATGTCTCCCACCACCCCACCCCCCAGCAGTGCAGGGGCAGCCTCCACCAGGCCCCCACCCATGTCTCCCACCACCCCACCCCCCAGCAGTGCAAGGGCAGCCTCCACCAGGCCCCCACCCATGTCTCCCACCACCCCACCCCCCAGCAGTGCAGGGGCAGCCTCCACCAGGCCCGCACCCATGTCTCCCACCACCCCACCCCCCAGCAGTGCAGGGGCAGCCTCCACCAGGCCCCCACCCATGTCTCCCACCACCCCCACCCCCCAGCAGTGCAGGGGCAGCCTCCACCAGGCCCCCACTCATGTCTCCCACCACCCCCACCCCCCAGCCACCAGGGGCACCCACCACCAGGCCCGCACCCATGTCTCCCACCACCCCACCCCCCAGCAGTGCAGGGGCAGCCTCCACCAGGCCCGCACCCATGTCTCCCACCACCCCACCCCCCAGCAGTGCAGGGGCTGCCTCCACCAGGCCCCCACCCATGTCTCCCACCACCCCCACCCCCCAGCAGTGCAGGGGCAGCCTCCACCAGGCCCCCACCCATGTCTCCCACCACCCCCACCCCCCAGCAGTGCAGGGGCACCCACCACCAGGCCCCCACTCATGTCTCCCACCACCCCCACCCCCCAGCCACCAGGGGCACCCACCACCAGGCCCGCACCCACGTCTCCCACCACCCCACCCCCCAGCAGTGCAGGGGCAGCCTCCACCAGGCCCCCACCCATGTCTCCCACCACCCCACCCCCCAGCAGTGCAGGGGCAGCCTCCACCAGGCCCGCACCCATGTCTCCCACCACCCCACCCCCCAGCAGTGCAGGGGCAGCCTCCACCAGGCCCGCACCCATGTCTCCCACCACCCCACCCCCCAGCAGTGCAGGGGCAGCCTCCACCAGGCCCCCACCCATGTCTCCCACCACCCCACCCCCCAGCAGTGCAGGGGCAGCCTCCACCAGGCCCCCACCCATGTCTCCCACCACCCCCACCCCCCAGCAGTGCAGGGGCACCCACCACCAGGCCCCCACTCATGTCTCCCACCACCCCCACCCCCCAGCAGTGCAGGGGCAGCCTCCACCAGGCCCCCACCCATGTCTCCCACCACCCCCACCCCCCAGCAGTGCAGGGGCAGCCTCCACCAGGCCCCCACTCATGTCTCCCACCACCCCCACCCCCCAGCCACCAGGGGCACCCACCACCAGGCCCGCACCCATGTCTCCCACCACCCCACCCCCAGCAGTGCAGGGGCAGCCTCCACCAGGCCCGCACCCATGTCTCCCACCACCCCCACCCCCCAGCAGTGCAGGGGCACCCACCACCATACACCCCACCAACCTGGATGACTCCGTGCCATCTTCCCTCGTTGGGCCCTGTGGGGTCCCAGCTGCCTCTTCTGCTGCTGAGGAGTCCAACTCCGACCTCCGCCTCTTGGACCTCCCCTTGCCAGCTGCGGCCTGGGACACGGCACCAGACTCCTCACTCCCCGACGAGATCACAACTTGGGAGGGGATCTGGCCCTTGCGTCTCCGGCTGGTGGTGCGACCCCTGCCGCTGTGCTCCACAGCACCTGCTCCGTCCTCTTCATCAGTTGACGGTGCAGACAGGGAGAAAGAAAACACAGGCATCAGGGCACTGTAAAATGGACTCATACACACATGACAGTTATACATGAGTGGCATAGGTAAACCTCAGACATGGCATCACAATCCCCAACACACATGTCATTTCAACTTGCACACATGAGCCATACCACAGCCATGATGCAACAGCCAGCACCATCCATTCACATACAACAGCATGTGCAGCCAAAGGTCATCCACACATCACATGCAACATAGGGAGTACACTACACATGCACACACAACACCCAACCTGCATGCATGTGTACACCTCCGCCAACTGTCGCAGTGTCTCCATCGACATCCATGTCACACCTGACAATCATTCCTCCACATCCTGTGCCATGCAAGCCCACACACACAAGCACCATCCATGTGTCACACATGAGATCCCTCGCATGTGTCACCCTCACAGCCCTGTACACCCCCCCTACTTGGCCACATAAAAATACATGTTCAACCTGCACACTCCTGGCACACCACCACACGCACAACTTACTATCAGTATGCATGTACACTTACCGCTCGACTCCAGACGGGTCTGCTTCTCAAGGACATGGATGTGGAGCGCAGGGGATATGCGTTCCAGGACCCTCATCTGATCTTCCGACAAGTGGCCCCGCCCGCCCCATAGCATCTGCTGCCATCATGAGGCGCCGGGCCTTGTTGAGGGTGCTGGACCTGAAGTCCTCCCAGCGCTTCCTGACACATTAGTAGTCGCGGACTGCCACCTCCTCCGCGTTGATGGCAGTCACGACGTCCATCGGCGCGCAACCTTCCGAAGAGGGCATCATACTGCCCCACGACATGCTGCACCAGGACAACAACTTCGCTGGCACTGAAGCTGGTGCCCCTCTGCCTCCTTGGCCAGGGGTTGCCACTGGTGCCAGATGTCGTAGTGCCCGACATGGCAACCCCAGAGGCAGGAGTGGGTGGGCAACTGGGTCCTGGTGCTGGGCTGTGGGGTGACAGTCGGGAGCCTTTGGTTCCAGCAGGGGTGGTCACAGCAACAGCACCCCTGGCTGATGTGCAGGCAGCAAATGGCAGGGCACGTGGCCAGCAGGCAGTCAGGCAGCAGCAGATGGCAGGTGGGAGCGTGCTCAGGGCTCTGGGGGGCAGTAATTTGGCCTCCTGGGCAGGAGCGTGGTCTTCCGTGTGCTTACTCGTGGACAGCCTGATAGGGAGTGATTTTGCACGTGAAAATCCCACACGTCTGCGTGTGAATCGAAGAAAGGCCCTTAGCGCGTAAACCCATCAACAGCATATGCGCGTCCATGAAGTCACGTGCACGTGCAGGAAAATGTTGCGTGACACGTCCGAGTGTCAAAGCGCGTGATTGGAGAAAATAGACCTACACGCAGAAGTCACAAAGCGTGTAAATGGTTAAAATGGACCTACACGCAGTAGTGACAAAGCGTGTGATTGGTGAATATGGATCTACACGCAGAAGTGACAAAGCGTGTGATTGGTGAAAATGGATCTACACGCAGAAGTGACAAAGCGTGTGATTGGTGAAAATGGGCCTAGCACGTACACGCCGCGTAAGTGACGCTGTACGTGTGGGCCTGTATATAAGGTACGTGTAGAACACCATTTCCTTGTACGTGCTTTTCGTGGAGAGCGAGTGGGTGAATTCTGTACTTCTTGTCGTTTCACACGCGATTTACTTCACAGCGTTTCCAGTTCGTACTCCCTGTTACCTCTGACAGCTTTTTCTCTTTTTTCTCTCGTACCGGTTTACCTGGGCCTGTTCCCTCAAACAGTGTCCCCTTCTACTGTTGTCCTGTCTCCTCAGACAGTGTACATATCTTCTTTTGGCGGGGGTGTTGCCAACCAAACGCGCTCATTTTTCACGCTCTTTTACCTGGCAGACGGTGAGTCACGCACGTATCTAACTTCTGTGCTTGCCCCGTGTGTAGCCTACCCCTTCAGAGGTCATTCTAGGCTGCGTGTGACACGCATACGTTCATTCTTGTGTTACTGGGTGCCACAGCGTAGTGCAGGTTTTTCTTTCTGCACACGTGGTCTAGGAGGGGTTGCGTGCACGTCATCTCCCTTTTTTGGGCCTCCTGTGCGTTGCGTGACCCGTCATCTTTCCCCAGGGGTTAGAATCAGCCTTGCTAGAGCACTAGGGTACAATTACCATCTGGTACCCAACCCCTTTGACCCCCAATTGCCCAGGACTATAGTCTACAGCCACTCCCATACGCACATTAATATCAGTACCATGGCTGGGAGGCGAGGATTCCGTAAGGGTGGCAAAGGTGGAAGAGCCACAAGTGGTGGCCGTGGTGGATCCGGTAGGGGACGTGGTCGTAACTTGCAGGGTGAGCCTGTCCCCCCATGTGCGGAGGACCAGTCAAGGGCACCCATTATCCCCCCCCCTCCCGTTGAGGCTGATGTGGCTGACACCATCCATGCTCAGCCCTTGTTGGACCAGCCCATTGTGGCACCACACCTGGCTGACTCCATGGCTGACTTCCAGGTCAGCAGGGCTACCACACGTGCGCTGGTGCACGTTGATGCCATCATGCCACGTGGATCTGGGGCTGCAAGGTCATCTGCTGCCCCAAGTAGGCAGGGCGGAGAGGCTGCAGGGGCAGCTGCGGCTCCATCCACCCCAGCTCTCACACACCCAGCCAGGACAGTGTCCGTCCTAGTCCATTCTGCTGACATTCCCCATGACACCATTACACTTGAGCCAATGCCTGCACCAACTCCCATGCTGAGTGTGCAATCCCACACACCTGATACAGAGCCCACCAGGGCTCCTGCCCCTAGTGTCCAGAGCGGCGCAGGACACTCAGGATCACCACCACCTTCCAAGCGGAAGAGGAAGAGTGCTCGTCCGGCACAGGCTGATGCCCCAGACACGGCTACACAGTCCGGTCCGTCGAGGAAGCCCAGCTTCACGGATGACGAACTGAATGCACTTGTCGAGTATGTGTCCGGACATGATAACGAGATGGTCATTGTTGCAGGATCAAAGACCACACCTGCACAACGCCAGGCACACTGGCAGACCGTTGCGGACATCGTAAGTGCCTTTGAAATCGTGAGGCGCTCAGCCATGGATTGCTACAAGCGCTGGAATGACCTAAAGCGCAGGGCAAAGAAGAAGCTGGCCTCAAGTCATGCCGCAACTCTAGTGACTGGAGGTGGGTCTCCAGTAGAAGACATGGAACTCACTCCACATGAGTCAGTCGCTGGGACCTACGTCACGGAGGAACAGATCCAAGGCGTGGGAGATCTGCCTGATTACGAGGCATTGTCCGGTGAGTGCACATGCATGTGTGTGTCATCCATGTGCATGGTGTGTGTGTGAGGGCATCTGTTTGTGTGCCAGGTGAGAGTGTGTGCGCCTGAGTCGAATGTGTCAGCCATGTGCTTCATGCAATACATCCTGCACAGCTGCAATTGGCCATTGCAGTATCCCTTCTGCCAACAGTAGACATCTAGCCCAACAGCACCCCAGTTGCCCTTGAAGTGTCACCTTGCCACAACATTGTTGCTTATTTTCCTATGTTCAATCAGACAGATTGTATGCATTCCACCACTTATACTAGGCATTCCTCAGTCCTCTAGTCACATGTCTGGCATGGCCATGGTAAAGTGGAGTGACTTTGTTACCTGGATATCATATGTTCACACATGTCCCTGTGCAATTGGACCATATTGGACTGGCAGCTCCAGGTGATAAAGCAGACCTGTTTCAATTAGAAAAGCTATTGCATGTGGGAACTGGACAGAATGAATAAGTGCTGCCCTCCTCTCCATCTACACTCAATAGCAATGGCACATGCCATCTGTGTGATGGCATGTGTGTGTCACCTGGCAATCACAGGGCAATGTGTGATGCCACTGCCAGGCAGCATGCAGAAAATGTGTTCATCTTCCATCTTTGTGTAATGAGTGTGTGCCATTTGCCTGCCCTTCATACGCAGTGAGGGTGCATGCATGGGAGGGTCTTAGTCATGTGGGACATGTGTCAATCAAGTACTGGTTCTCTTGCTTCTCAGCCCTCATTGTGTGCCATGGTGCTAATGCGGGTTTCCATTTTTTTGTTATTATGTCATTGCAGGGGAAGACGCACCTGATACTGCTGGGGTTGTGGAGATGTGCAGAGCCAGGAGGGGTCCGAGGGCCGACCAACCACCAGTGAGGGACGTGGTGTGCTGGTGGGTGAAAACCCACAAGTGCTACAGGTTGTGCTCTCAAGGGGTGTCTCTGGCTGCACCTCCCCCGAGCTGTACTCAGCTGTTGACTCGGATGATGAGACCTACGTGCCGTCGCAGGTGAGTGTTCCAGGGAGGGAATCTGTTCTGTCCCACCCACCTGCACCAGGGTCAGAACCCTCAATGGGGATGTCAGTGTTGGCAGCTAGGCCTTTGGTGGTTACGGATGCAGGGTCACACTCCGCGACATCTGATCCTGTTCCTGGGCCAGCAGATCAGAGGGGGAATGCAGTCCTGCAGCCTCAGGCAGTGCCGGCACAGCAAGGCGCAGTCCGCCTTGCCCCAGACAGGTGTGGTGCCCGCCGACGTGGTGGCCGTACGCCACCTGGCAATACCGCATGGGAGCAATCCATTTACGGTATGGCTACCCAACAGGCAGCATCATCCGAGATGATGGCTCAGGCCATGGATAGGGTGGCCACTTCCATTGTCCCCCCTGAAAGGCTGATGGAGCGACTAGAGCAGGCAACCGACTCCATCTGCCAGTCACACAGGGAGGACATGTTGGCGTCCAACAGGGACAGGCGGGCGGCACTGGCGACTCTGCAGGAGGCCATCTCCATAGAGTCCCAGGGCCACAGGGAAGCCCTGAGGCAGGAGCTACATCAACTCAGGACGACTCTAGTTGAGCTTGAGGCTTCAACACACCAAAGGACAGAACAGCAGCTGGAGCGTCTCACCCGTACGCTCTCAGCTGAGATGCAAGCAACGAGGGCGGAGGTCCGGGCATCCCGTGAGTTGTTGCATGGGGACCTCCGCACCCTCATCCTCCAGAACCAGACCTACCACACCCGCATGCTTGCAGCCACGGAGGAACAGAGTAGGGCCTTGCGTGGGCTGCCTCCCATAGTGCAACCACCTCCGGATGCAGCTGCACAGGGTGATAATAGCGACAGCAGTGATACTCCCACAATAGGGTAGCCGTGTGGGCCATGAGCTCATGGAGGTGTTTTTTTTTCCCAGGATCCACACAGGTGGTTTCTGGTGTGCACCCTGACCTCGGACCTCCTGGGTGGCCTCCCCAACCCCCCCGGGCCCTTTAATGGCCATTTTTTTTTTTTTTTTTTTATTTTTATATTTTTCCCAATTTTTTTGGGACAATTTGTTGGCTTCCGTGGTTCCTGTGGGCATACGCTGCATTGTGGCTCGGCACATGCAGGCTTGTCATGTATTAGGTTCAGATGCCTGGGTTTGAGTCACACACACCCCTCCTGCTTCCCGTTTCCATGGGCTTGCAAAGGGTGTGCCCAAGTGACATTGAAGTACATGGTGACATTGGACTCCCACTACATGTGTGGGTAGTCTAGTCAATACTGTGTATACATTCCTAGTGCATATTGCTGTTGTGTTGTACACTGCATGTTGCATTGATGTGTAACTCATCATCTGAGTCTGCCTCCCAATTTGCAGGTCCCTTCCTCATGTCTACACAAGGCCCTCTAGTCTGGAGATGGGGTCCTTGTTGGCAGCAGTGCACCTACAACTCTACATGGCACCAACACTGTTCAGTTGGAAGTGGTGGGAGTGCAGGCATATCCAGGTGGTGAGACAACTTATTTATCACATTACTGAAGTCATGTTAATGGTAGTACCTGCTCAAATTTGTTGTTGGTCCTGCATTACAGTGAGCATTTCAGGGGTAGGAAGTTTCAATTGGGGACACTGTACATTGCAACACTTGTCATGTTGTGGGGATTACTTTGTTTACCTGCACATAGCATGACATGGCACGGTGTGTTGTGTGGCGGTGCTGGGGATGGGTTGGGTGACATGGCACTGTCCTCTTGTTGCATTTAGCAAGTGGGTATTCATTTTGGCTGCTTGAATGTGTTTCTTCACAAAACTGCATTGGTGTTGTGTGTGGGTAGGGATGCACACATTGTAACACTTCCAGGTGAACAATCTCAGGCTGATATGCTTTTCACGGTTGAATCTCCAGACATTCAGGATCAGTGTCAGGTTGAGTCATCATTGACTGTCAGATGGAATGTGCCAGGCCAGTGTGCACTCCACAGGGGAGTGAATACTATGTGAAGTAATTAGCCACTAGCTGTGTACGGGTTGCCTCCCCCGTGCCCTTTCCCCTCCCATGCGCAGCGGCTGTGCATGTGGTTGGGGATGTGGGGCCACCACCATGTCCACGGGCAGGCCCCGGTGTGTTGCAACGTTGTGCAGGACACATGCTGCCACTATGATCCTTCACACTACTGGGGGAGCGTATAACAGCTGCCCGCCAGAACGGTCAACGGAGCGAAAGCGTGACTTTAGCACTCCGAATGTGCGCTCCACTATGCCCCGGGTTGTAATGTGGGCTGTGTTATATCTTACCTGGGGTGGCGTGGTGGGGTTCCGAATTGGCGTCATCATGTGGGGGCTGAGAGGGTAGGCACTGTCCCCTGTGGAGGTGGTGATTGGTATCATTGGTGGGGTTGTGACCTTGCTCAGTATCCAACATGCATGCATGTGCAGTGGCATACATACTCACCAAGCAGCCATGTATCGCCATGCCGCCCAGCATCTATGTCCCGGCATAGGGTGGACATTCGGTAAATGAAGCTGTCGTGGGTGGACCCGGGATAGTTGGCATATACTGAGGTGATGATTCCCTTGGCATTACATACTACCTGCACGTTGATGGAATGCCAGTGCTTGCGGTTCCTATAGATGTGCTCAGATGCCCTGGGGGGACGTAGAGCCACATGGGTGCAGTCGATGGCACCTAGCACTTTGGGGAATCATGCCACACCTTAAAAATCCTGGGCCGCAGCATGCCTTTCTGCAGGTGTTCTGGGCAGGTATATGTGCCTGCGGACTGATGGGCGTGCAGTGATGATGTCCAAGACCTGGTGTAGGCAGCGTGACTGGGTGGCCTGTGACACCCCACCCACTATGGCACTTGTCCGCTGAAATGATCCAGTGGCTAAGAAGTGCAGTACATTGAGGACCTTCTCCAGGGGGCTGAGTGCTTGGGAGCACAGGGTGGGTGATGTGAGGTCATCCTCCCACTCACTCACCAGGTCCAGTATTATGTGTGGTGGAAACCTGTACCTTCCATACACCTGGTCATCAGGCATCCCGAACAGGCTGGTTCTGGGTGTGAATATTCTGGCCCTGACTCTCCTCCTCCTCCTCCTTTGGTAGCCCACTGCCACTGCTGCTAGGAACGGTATGTTCATCCTGGCATCTGGCTTGTCATTTGATAAGTGCGCAAAATAATGCTTTGCGCGTGTACTAGGCGAGCGTGTGACCCGCGCACCCCTGGAATCTAGTTCCCAGTCCAATAGCGTGTGGAAATTCCCACGCACCACGGGATACAGGTGCGCTGACGTACTTGCGTGTGTAAGTGCCCGCACACCCCTGAAATACACGTACATAGGCCAATCGCGTGTAAGCGCACTTTTGTCCAATGACACACGATGACACTCGGACGTGCAGTATTTTCACGTGTGCTCCGTCATCACGTGCTGAGTGGGGAACACCCGTGCGGGTCACGTCACAGACGCGCTTACGCGCTGAGGGACTCTGGTCCAATAGAATCGCGTATGCGTGCTGACGCGCTTACGCGCTAAGGGCCTTTCCTTGGATTTCACGCTGACGTGCAGGATTTTCACGTGCCAAATCACTCCGTATCAAGCTGGCCACCCGAAAACACACGGAAGACCACGCTCCTGCCCAGAAGGCCGAGTTACTGCCCCCCAGTGCCCCGAGCAGCCTCCCACGTGCCATCTGCTGCTGCCTGCCTACCTGCCTGCCTGCTGCCACCGTGCCCTGCCATTTGGTGCCTGCACATCAGCCATCTGCAGGGGTCCAGTTGCTGTGTCCACCCCTGCTGGAACTGAAGACTCCCAACTGGGATTACATCGCTCCACAGCCCAGCCCCAGGACCCAGTTGCCCACCCACACCTGCCTCTGGGGTTGCCATGTCGGGCACTTCCACATCTGGCACCAGTGGCAACCCCAGGCCAGAGGGGCAGAGGGGCACCAGCTTCACTGCCACCGAAGTTGGTGTCCTGGTGGAGCATGTCCTGGGGCAGTATGATGCCCTCTTTGGATCGTCCCGCGCCAGCAAGGAAGGACGGGAGAGGATCTGGGCTGACTGTGTGGTTGCCATCAACGCGGAGGGGGTGGCAACCCGCAACGTCCAGAAGATCAAGAAGCGCTGGGAGGACTTGAGGTCCAGGACCCTTGTGAAGGCCCGGCGCCTCGTGGAGGGGGGCCGGGGCCACATGACTTCCATCCAGAAGAGGGTCCTGGGACGCGTACGCCCAGCGCTCCACGCCCAGATCCTTGAGAGGGAGGCCCGTCTGGAGTTGAGCGGTAAGTGTCCATGCATTACTGTGTGAGACAGGGCATGTTGCGGTGTGCTGGTTCTATGATACTTGCCTGTATGTGTGCCATAGGCCATGTATGCATGTATGTGTGCAGGGACATCATGGTAATGCATGTGCGACCAGTGATGTGTGACCCACGTGGTTGTTGCATGTGTCCAAATGCGGCATGGGGAGCCCTATGCAGATTTTGAACATGAGAGCATGCCAGTCTCTGTACCTGGACATGGGTGGGGGTGAGGGATGGGTGCTGATGCCAGGTACATATATGGTAGCCATGTCTGTGTGCCTGACCTGCGTGTCTGTGACTTTGCATGCCATGGATGCATGACACATGTGTGTGACAATGCACAGATTCAGTGAAGCAGCCAACTTACCCTTGTTTTGGCTGTGTTTGGTGTGTTTGGGGCCAGATGGATGTGACTGAGGTGAAGTGTGTGCATGTGATATGCATGAGCCATGATGCATGTGAGTTGCATATCATTGAATGTTTCAAGAGTCCATTGGACATGCATGGAAATATCCATGGCATGCAGCATGCCTGTTACTGTGTGTGTTTTGCCTGGACTGACCCATGTGTTGTGGAGGGACATGATGGAAGTGTACTTTGACAGTGGTGCTCATCTGCTATTGCTTCCTGTCTAGGGGACCATTGTGCAGTACCCTGATGCTTGTGTTCTTTGTCTCCCTCTACGCAGCGGCTAGTGAAGAAGAGGGCGGAGACGGCGCTGTGGAGCAAGGCGGCGGGGATGCACCCACGGCTGCAGCGGAAGGGGTGGGTGAGCCCCCACAGGGGCCTGCTACGGCGGGAGACGGTGAGGAGCCATCCAGGTTGGTGGTTTGCACAGAGGAGGAGGAGGTCGCCACTGGGGCACACATGGGGCCTGGTGGGGGGCATCCCTGCTGGTGCAAGTGGTGCAGTCCAGGGGCAGGAGGCAACACAGGTCACCGTGGAGGGGCCTGTGCATGTCGCTGTCCTTGACCCTGTGAGTGCACCACCATGCACCAGCAGGGATGCCCCGTCCCAGGCCCGTCCGCAGGTAGTGGGGATGTCCATGTCACCTGACTCCACTCCACCTGCGGACGTGGGAACCCCTGGCCGTGTGGAGAAGGTCCTGATTGGGGTCGCGATGCGCACGGCTGTGATTCGTGATGCCGTGCGTGCTTCCCGGGAGGAGCACGCACGTCATCACGAAGTGCACCGTGCCGACGTGGCCCAATTGGGATCGGCCATGTTCGGGGGTTTCCTGCATGTGTTGGCCAATGTGGCGGCCCTCTCCTCCTCTGTGCAGGCTATCCACCAGTCGTTCTCCTTGCCGTCTTCCGGGCCAGATGCCACCAGGGCCCCCTGTGGACCTGCCCCGACCAATGCAGCCAGCTCGGTGGGGATCCCATCCCTGCCACAGTTGGGAGTCGGAGGTCCAGCAGGGGTGGACAACACAGCAACTGGACCCCAGCAGATGGAAGATGTGACAGCATCATCAGGCAGGGCACGTGCACGACGGCGTCGGTGGTTTCCATCAGCCTGGATGCCGTCGTGCTGGCAGAGGCAGTGGCGTCGGAGGCAGCAGCGGGCTCGACGTGGGAGGCATAATGGCTCGGGGCCATCAAGATCAGAGGGGCAGCCATCGGCCGGAGGGCAGGGCAACCCTGGGATGGTGGTGTCTTCCGTGTGGGAGGAGTTGGTCCAGCGGATAGGTGCGGAGCGGCAGCGGGGGGAAGAGGAGCGGCTCGCCATGGTCAGGGCGGAGTTCTCCATGCGTCGGGCATTGAGGCGGGCTGAGTGCCTCGAGGAAGCTCGCAGGGAGTTTGAGCTGAACATGGGGTTATCCCTGCGAGACCTCGGGGCCAGGACAGAGTCCCGCCTCCAGGACATCGACATGGAGTTCGATGATGCCCTGGCCAGCAACATCAACAAGTGAGCCGCAGGACTTGCCCGCTGCCTTTGTATATAGTTATTTAGTTAGTTAGTGTTAGGTTTCCTTTATTTTGTTTTATTATTTTGGACCGCTCGGACAATGGCCACTTTTTTGTATATATTTTTTAGATTAGGTAGTAGTAGGTTTCATTTATGGTGTTGGGCTCATGGACCCTGGAACATTCCTGTATATAGTTTGCTTTTTGTAGATACTTCTTTTTCATTTCTTATTGTGTTCACCATGAGGAAATGGTTTTTCATATTTTTTCATACTACATGATATTGCTTTGGACGACAATTTTTTTTTATTCCTTTGTTTTTTTGATTATGACTTTTGTTCTCGGACATGGACCATTAATTTGCTTATCCACATAGTTGTATGTTTGATTTGTTTACTTATTTTTGATCTATAATACATTTTTTATTTTTACTTTCACTTGTGTTATTTTCTCATTGGTTTCATACATGTCATGATATGTGTTTTGACATTCACTTGCACCCATTGTGTATGTGTGTGTGTCGGGCATGTGTCCATTTACATTGTTGCCATTGGGGTTGTATCATGTAATTGCATTCACTATGTGGGTGGATGCTATCCTTGCCTGGGTGTTTGTGCTGGGTATGCTGCCCATTACTGCCATGATTGTGTATCGTCAGGACCTGGGGCCAGGGGGACATGTGTGGGTGCCTGGTGGAGGTTGCCCCTGCACTGCTGGGGGTGGGGGTGGTGGGAGACATGAGTGGGGGCCTGGTGGAGGCTGCCCCTGGATGGTGGGGGTGGGGGTGGTGGGAGACATGAGTGGGGGCCTGGTGGAGGCTGCCCCTGGATGGTGGGGGGTGGGGGTGATAGGGGACATGAGTGGGGGCCTGGTGGAGGGTGCCCCTGGATGGTGGGGGGTGGGGGTGATAGGGGACATGAGTGGGGGCCTGGTGGAGGTTGCCCCTGCACTGCTGGGGGGTGGGGGTGGTGGGAGACATGGGTGGGGGCCTGGTGGAGGCTGCCCCTGGATGGTGGGGGGTGGGGGTGGTGGGAGACATGAGTGGGGGCCTGGTGGAGGCTGCCCCTGGATGGTGGGGGGTGGGGGTGATAGGGGACATGAGTGGGGGCCTGGTGGAGGGTGCCCCTGGATGGTGGGGGGTGGGGGTGATAGGGGACATGAGTGGGGGCCTGGTGGAGGTTGCCCCTGCACTGCTGGGGGGTGGGGGTGGTGGGAGACATGGGTGGGGGCCTGGTGGAGGGTGCCCCTGGATGGTGGGGGGTGGGGGTGATAGGGGACATGAGTGGGGGCCTGGTGGAGGTTGCCCCTGCACTGCTGGGGGGTGGGGGTGGTGGGAGACATGGGTGGGGGCCTGGTGGAGGCTGCCCCTGGATGGTGGGGGGTGGGGTGGTGGGAGACATGAGTGGGGGCCTGGTGGAGGCTGACCCTGCACTGCTGGGGGGTGGGGGTGGTGGGAGACATGAGTGGGGGCCTGGTGGAGGCTGCCCCTGGATGGTGGGGGGTGGGGGTGATAGGGGACATGAGTGGGGGCCTGGTGGAGGGTGCCCCTGGATGGTGGGTGGTGGGGGTGATAGGGGACATGAGTGGGGGCCTGGTGGAGGTTGCCCCTGCACTGCTGGGGGGTGGGGGTGGTGGGAGACATGGGTGGGGGCCTGGTGGAGGCTGCCCCTGGATGGTGGGGGGTGGGGGTGATAGGGGACATGAGTGGGGGCCTGGTGGAGGTTGCCCCTGCACTGCTGGGGGGTGGGGGTGGTGGGAGACATGGGTGGGGGCCTGGTGGAGGCTGCCCCTGGATGGTGGGGGGTGGGGGTGATAGGGGACATGAGTGGGGGCCTGGTGGAGGGTGCCCCTGGATGGTGGGGTGTGGGGGTGATAGGGGACATGAGTGGGGGCCTGGTGGAGGTTGCCCCTGCACTGCTGGGGGGTGGGGGTGGTGGGAGACATGAGTGGGGGCCTGGTGGAGGCTGACCCTGGATGGTGGGGGGTGGGGGTGGTGGGAGACATGGGTGGGGGCCTGGTGGAGGCTGCCCCTGGATGGTGGGGGGTGGGGGTGGTGGGAGACATGAGTGGGGGCCTGGTGGAAGTTGCCCCTGGATGGTGGGGGGTGGGGGTGGTGGGAGACATGGGTGGGGGCCTGGTGGAGGCTGCCCCTGGATGGTGGGGGGTGGGGGTGATAGGGGACATGAGTGGGGGCCTGGTGGAGGGTGCCCCTGGATGGTGGGTGGTGGGGGTGATAGGGGACAGGAGTGGGGGCCTGGTGGAGGTTGCCCCTGCACTGCTGGGGGGTGGGGGTGGTGGGAGACATGGGTGGGGGCCTGGTGGAGGCTGCCCCTGGATGGTGGGGGGTGGGAGTGATAGGGGACATGAGTGGGGGCCTGGTGGAGGTTGCCCCTGCACTGCTGGGGGGTGGGGGTGGTGGGAGACATGAGTGGGGGCCTGGTGGAGGCTGACCCTGCATGGTGGGGGGCGGGGGTGGTGGGAGACATGGGTGGGGGCCTGGTGGAGGCTGCCCCTGGATGGTGGGGGGTGGGGGTGGTGGGAGACATGAGTGGGGGCCTGGTGGAGGGTGCCCCTGGATGGTGGGGGGTGGGGGTGATAGGGGACATGAGCAGGTGTGCAGGCTAGTCCCCTGTTTTGTGGGCTGCCTGCAGGGGCCGTGGAGGGTGTACAGGGAACACCTGTGAGGACCCACCCAGCCTAATCGCGTGTGTAACTTCCCACGCACCCCTGTAATACACGTACCAAGCCAAATCGCGTGTGATAATTCCCGCGCACCCCTGAAATACACGCGCCCAGGCTATTCGCGTGTGGAAATTCCCGCGCACCCCTGAAATACACGTACCCTGCTGTAATCGCGTGTGGGACTTCCCGCGCACCCCTGAAATACACGCGCCCAGCCTATTCGCGTGTGGAAATTCCCGCGCACCCCTGAAATACACGTACCCTGCTGTAATCGCGTGTGGAACTTCCCGCGCACCCCTGAAATACACGCGCCCAGGCTATTCGCGTGTGGAAATTCCCGCGCACCCCTGAAATACACGCGCCCAGGCTATTCGCGTGTGGAACTTCCCGCGCACCCCTGAAATACACGCGCCCAGGCTATTTGCGTGTGGAAATTCAAGCGCACCCCTGAAATACACGCGCCCAGGCTATTCGCGTGTGGAAATTCCCGCGCACCCCTGAAATACACGCGCCCAGGCTATTCGCGTGTGGAAATTCCCGCGCACCCCTGAAATACACGCGCCCAGGCTATTCGCATGTGGAACTTCCCGCGAACCCCTGAAATACACGCGCCCAGGCTATTCGCGTGTGGAAATTCCCGCGCACCCCTGAAATACACGCGCCCAGGCTATTCGCGTGTGGAAGTTCCCGCGCACCCCTGAAATACACGTACCCTGCTGTAATCACGTGTGGGACTTCCCGCGCACCCCTGAAATACACCTACCCTGATGGAATCGCGTGTGGACCTTCCCGCGCACCCCTGAAATCCACGTACCCGGCCAAATCGCGTGTGAGACTTCCCGCGCACCCCGGTATACACGCACACGTATTTTTTGTCAGCGTGTCCGTGTTTGTGGGTACCCCTTTGCACGTCATTTGTCCTGGAGGGCCACAGTATAGGACATTCATCATGGCAGTACATGGGTGCTATTTGTTGGCGCACCTTTTGGCGCACATTTCTTACAGCCGCAGAGACGCTACCGCCTGCTTTCTTGTGGCGGTCGTGTTTGTGCCTGTGCGCTGGTTTGAGCGTGCGCTTTTTTGCCCTATTCTATTCCATGAATACGTGTTGTAGGCGAGCGTGTGGGCGTTCCGCGCACTTGTGCCCTGTGCTTCCCCCGTGACGCCCACGTTTTTGCAAGTTGTTGCCCATTCCGAGTGTTACGCCCGTGTTCCGCCTACTTTTGTTGCGTGCGCTGCGCTATGTGCGAATTTCGCTGTGGCCTGTGCGATTTTCGCTGTGACCTGGCGTACGCTGTTTGTTGGCCTGTGCGCCAACGTGCGCCGCACACTTTTTTATCGCACATCCGCTGGTTTTCTCGCGCACGGCCTTCCATGAATCGACGTGCGCTGCTTTTCGTGCGATTTTCGCACTTGCACTGCGATTTTCGCTATTCCACTGCGATTCGCACGTTTTTGCCCACTTGCGCCGCGCTAATTATTCCATGAATCGGCCTGATAGTTTTAATGGGGAATACTGGATCAACGTGTTGTGGCCCGTACACGTAAAGACATATCCACGGAGCTCGCGAAAGGATGCGCGAATCATCGCTTGCCTGCAATGCAGCCTGCGCACGCGTATAAAGCTCAAACTGTCAGAGGGCCTGCCTGAGCACAGACTTTCCCTTAGCACTGACTGCATGAGTCAGGCGTGCTCCACGAGTGCCTGCCTTGTGATTGGTTCATATTATGACGCCATGATTTCATATCACTCCGCTTGGAAAGATAGTCCTGTGGTGCTGTGATCCCCTTTCCTGTTTACCTGCTCCTCCGCCACCCTGTGCAGGGAGAGAGAAGAAGAAAAGGTGAGGAGATTGCGTCACTGCGACGAGCGAGTTAATGCTGATTCTGAAGGGGCTCAATAAATCGTTACAAGGTGGCGGAGGGATCCGAGGCTGAGTGATGCTCCCATGGTGATCACCTTGGAAAGGAGACTGGTGCTCGACAGCCGGCGCTGTCAGAGGAGCTGAGTGCGAGCACAGAGCAGGACGCAGGTGAGAATCCTGCTGGGTGGCTGTGTTGCATCGAGTACGGTAGAAAGACCCGGAATGCATTTTTATAAAAGGGAGCAGTGGTTTTCTGGTTTGTTTTAAGTAGATTGATGGAGGTTCGAGACTGTGGGCAGAATTGATTTCTGAGGGGGCGACCTTTGGGATCGAGGGTGTACCGGTGTAGATTTATCACCCCACCGCCCCCCCCCCCCCCGATCTGTGGCGTAAGGTTAGTCTAATGTTCAGTAGTTCTTCATTTCAGGGGCACAGGTTTCGCGACCTCTTCAAGTCTTCCTTCAACTGCCACGGACCGTTAGGGCAGGGGTTCTAGCACGCAGCATCCCCCCCGGCGCAAGCGCTAAGGCGTAATTGAGGGCCACGCTTGGAGACGCTGTCGTGCGCGCGGACGATCACCCGACCTGAGCTAGGGCGGTGGGAGCCGGAGGGACATGGCTGGGGATTGATTTCACCCGGCAGCTCTGCGCGGCCACGAAGCGCTTTGTGGTTGCCATATCACTTTACAGCGACAAGGAGCGAGGCCTCGGCTTTATCCCACTGGGAAGTCGGGTTTGTTTGAAGGGTGTACGTGGGTGATGCGCGGGATAGCATAGCGGCGATGCTGGCGCTTGCGAGCGCTGCATTGAGGAGGTATGTGGATGCAGTTAGCTTTGGGGAGAGAACCGGGCGCTTCCCTCGGAAATGATTTGGGTGTGTCCGTTCCCTAAGAGCAAAGTGGGGCGAGGTGCGTGTGCGAAAGCCTTAACGAGAATTCACTACTATGATTAAACGTAAAGGACTAAAGGTGATCTTTACGGTTGTAACTGTCCCATCCAAACCTTTAGGTCTGTTGTCCCAATTCAAGTTTTTGGCATTCGCCAGGTCATGTCTTTTATCCCGTGCTTCTGACGCCTATTTTTTTTTTTTTTTTTGTTCCCCGTGTTCGTTGAGATCTAGTCTTTGGGGAGGAGGGCGGGGCATGGTGGATTTACGTGCCCACGGGCATCGACTTCGCTTTTTGAGATGTGTTATATCGAGCAGTGTTGCGTGGTAGGGAGTGTGGCCAGGGAGTGTCTTCCCTGTACCTGCCACTCGCTGCCAGTGACCTTCATGCCAGTGAGCCCGTTGGCAGCTTAGCTTGTCACCGTTGCTGCTCCCTGTGGGAGCTGGTTTAAACTGCTTCTGCGCCTCCTATTTAAGTCTCGGGCTCTTAAACTGAGCCTCCTCCTCTACAACTCGCGGGATGAAAGCCAACCACCGCGGCATGGTGCATCAGGTTTGACGGGGGGAGCAATTTTCATAACGTGCCTGACCGTTTACTCCTTAATGAGAAATTTCCGGGACCTGCAGCTCACTAGATGCGTTAGACTGAATCCCTTGATCTTTCCCTATTGCATATGCGGTCGAAGGGTGATGGGAGTTGTAATTCAAAGCACTGGGCGAGGCGAGCCAAAGGTTGCAGATCCATGCCCTATGGTCAGGCCTTGGCTGGTATGAGAGGATGGCTCGGGTCTCCCCCCTCCGACCCCCAATAAATCATATGACCAAGTTCATCCTGCTACACAAGATGTCTACCATAAGAATTGGCTTCGAGAGTGTACCTATGTCAGGATTTGACTATGGGTAACCTCCAAGCAGATTAGCTTACTGTATGTGTTACAGCCTTTGAAACCTGCTACTTGAAACCCCAGGGAAGGGGTGGCAAGAGTACCATGCACCCCAAGACGTGTTTATTTCTAGCGGTCCGATTGCACCTGCTTAAACACATAGGATACCTGGCAGTGTGCGTTTTTGGGATCTTCTGCACACAACGCGGCACATATTAAAATTATAACCGCCTATAGTGTAGCATTCATCGCCACCATACTGGTCTTGTCTGCCTCTGAAAGTTATCATAACACAGAAAGCTACTACCTTACGGTCTAGCTACTGCGAAGAGCTTTCTTATGTTAAGCTTCTGGATTCGGAGGTTGTCTGTATTTTTACATTGAAAAGTATGCTTGTTCTGCATGAGATGTATTGTGCCTCGTTGAATGCCGAGATGCTGGTCTCGTTCGAGTTGGTACTATTGGATAACTGATGTACTCCTTGAATGCACAATAGAAGGATGGACATTTGAAACTGTCCCAATAGGATTCCAGCTGCAGGTTCACACTAATCTGTGCTGCAAGTGCTTAACACTTTGATTTAACTTGAAGGCATTTTTGATTCCTGTTGCCGTTTTTGACAAACAATGTCTGCTACCCTAATGTCTGTACAAGATGTGTGTGTGTATATATAAAGTTATATACGTGTTAATCCTCTATCGTAGGATTGGTGGTCATAGGGAAAGGGAGCACGTAATGTACTGGTGCAGCCCCATCCAAAGCTATGACTGCGTTCTGTCAGGCACTGTTTTAAATGGCCGAGTATGTTCTGGAGACTTGTGATCTGTCACTGGGGATCCATTGCTTTTGTAGAAAGTGCACAAGTTGCATGTGTGCTTTGTATCCTTTATCATCTAGGATTCGGTGGGTTAGCCAGGGTACATAACACTTGGTTATAGAAAAGGCTGATCTTCAGCCAGCCACTTTTAAGAAATATGGCAACCGATTCAAAAGCAGTTTGTCAATTGCCTAGGTTTAGTTAACAAACCCGAGTGTAGGTTAAACCTTGTCCCGACTCCTAATCTTGTTGTTCAATGTAGAGTCACAAAACCAAGACAACGCTTTATCAAATGCCAAGGACTTAAGTGCTCTCGAATATTGGAACCACACTCTGTAGCTGGATCGTTTTGCTGACTGTTAATGAGCACTTCTGGCAGTGTTAAATGTCTTATGGCGAGAAACTGGGTGTAGCTAAGCAAAGGGGTTTTTTCAAAGTTCGACTAGGGAATGGAGTAGCGGCAGAAGTGCAGCTGCATGTATGTCCAGGTGGTTATTTGTGCAGGAAACGGGTCAAGTAATGCAATCCTTGCTCATCTTTGCAGTTTACGACATTCTCCATGAGCAGGGCCCCTCCACTAGAACCACAAGTGTGTTGTCAAAGTCTAGGAAAGTGATGCAAGATGTTGGAGAAAACGCTGAGGAAGGGGTGTTGGCCGCACCCTCCATCTTATATAATGCACGGAAAGCAGTCTAATAATGGCCCTTTGTCCTGCCCACAAAGAATCCTTCTTATTTTAAAAAGCGTACCTCCCACTCAATGCAACGCACTTCAGCCAGTGCTCACCATCCTATTAACGCACAGTCAGCTAGGTACTATAAAACTGCATCAGTGCCGTATTTGCTGCAACACTGCACTGCGCTTCTGTCACATGATCCCAGCACTTGCACAATCTCAATGTCACCTGGCCTAGTAGGATCGTTGTCCCGGTCTTCCCTGTTTCCCCTCCCTTGCCTTGAAACACTTGTGTATAGGCGCATTATGAATGCCATATCATGATCCATCCAGTTTCATTCACTGCTAGCCTGTTGCGCCCACCTAGTCTGCCAATGCCCTTCAGCCACTGATCCATCAACTAATTCACCAATGAATGCGATGTTTAAAAAAAAAATAACTGCTAGCCCTGTTTTGTGAGCGCTAGTGCTCTCATTGAATGCCATTTCTGTCGGTAGAGCGCCCCTGGTAGTCTGTATCGGGACAGCCGACCCTAGTTTCCTATGGAACTTGCAGATGCCTAGTATTCTATGCAGGTGACTTCTAGAAGGTGGGTCACCAGTTTAAGAGGTGAGCAGTCAGGTAACCCTACCCCCACACCCTTCAGTGGTCTCTGGCAATGTGGTCGTTATGCAAGGGCTCAGGGGCCCGGATCCCTCCTCTGAAAACCTGCCTCCCCTCCCACCACCACAATACACACGGGGCCACAATCTATGCTGCTGCACAATGAAGAGCTGTTAATTTCCCCCTGCAGCCAAGAGCAGCCCCTCCAATTAGAATCAGAATGTAGTGACTTAATGGTTTAGTGCTTACATTCTGATGGAAGTGGAGGTGCAATGGGGTGTGGTAGTTGTTGTGCTTAAAAGATTCTCTGCAGGAGTGCTTCTGACCTGTCACATTGCCCTTGTATAGGCGGCCAACCTTACTTTGTCTGTGGCCTCCTCTGTACCCCTCCTAAATTTGGCTGCCACTTTTCTGGGGGGGGGGGGCATCCAGGTATCCCACCTAATCAGGGGAGTCGGACAGGAGGCCTTCTCAATGTGGGCCTATGGCCTCTATCTACTTAGTCCATCTGGCACATTGATGCTGTTCTGCTGCTACCAGAACGAGGTCCCTTTTCCTTTGGCATACTGTAGGCTCTAAGCCCTTGACAGTGGCGCAAAGGCACACGTTGACGCTTGGAAACCAGCAAAAACCGACCCCACTTTAACCCAAGCAACGCTTCGTGGCTTCAAGCACTTGATGCATATACAGCCCTGCTTGCTAGTCCAATGATGTGAGCACGCGTGTTGCCACACTTTGTATTGGTCAATTATATCGCGCTTAATGCTTCGAATAGCCGCACTAGGGACCAAAGTTGCCTCTAAACTATCCTCTGGCGTCCAGTTGGACTGTAGTCCATCATTCAGCTGACGCTGTGCCTTTACCATCGCACTAGAAAAGCCCTCCCCCTTCTAGTTTATTTCTACTGATGGGGGGTGGGGGGGATGCCAGACCGAGGTTAGTCTCCCCCGAACCCTATGAAATGCGTTAAGATAACGGGACTGACTGGGGTGTCTGTTGAGCGCACTGTCAGCAGATGGCGATCAGCCAAGGACCGCAGTTATTTCTGCTCTGCGCCATCAGTCGATGTGTGGAGGAGGGGAGATGCGCGCGCTTCGGTGACCTTCAAATGGATGAGCCGCCCCCGGGCTTCGTGGCCTTTTTTGCCGTCTCGCTGCCCTATTGAGCTTGTATTTCGTCCACGGGCATTCTCTCCTGCTCCACCGAGCACCACCTCCTGGTGCCAGTGTGATGGTTAGACGGTGACTCAGCTCTGTTCTACGAGAGCAGCCGCACGTACAGGGATGCATGCGGGCCTGCAGGGGAGGAGCCGAGGGATGCTGCGCGGATTAGTTGCCTCGCCACTGAGGGATGCCCCTCCCTGCACACGAGAACCGGCATCAGTTCAGCAATGGTGGTTGAAGCACTCACACGGAATAAGCTCATTTCTGTTTCTGACGACATTAGTAACTATACGGAGTGCCCATACCCCACACCCGCATCTAGGTGTGCTGGCTACAATGGGCTTTGGAAGCTCACCCGAGCTTTCCATATACCCCTCTAAATGAGCTGGCATACAGTAATAGTGCTTGTGTTCCTTAATCACAGCCGTCCTAGTTTGTCCCTCTCATTTCGTGGACAAGTGATCACTGTCATGGGACTGGAATTTACATAATGACACCGCTGACTGAGACTCCATTGGGCAGTTTGGCTGCTCTGCTGGTGTTTTAGCAATCCTGCATCTTGAGGCAACTGCAATGTCAACCTCTGCTTTTGAAGTAGTTTGCTGCAGGAGTAGTTGGTAGCAGCAAACCTTTGGTGCTGGTTGATTAGTGGAGCTTCGGGGATTGGATAAGCAGGAGCTAAAAGGAGTTCTTGGTATTCAGCATTAACCAGTGAGCAGGAGCTACCACAGCGGGATAAGGAGCTAGTACAGTGTACGTGAATGTGACTTCCACAATAGATTTCAAAATCTATTTTTTACTGTGTACGACCCAATATGCTTTTAAATGTTGTATCGACGTGTCCTAAATGCAGAGATAAATTTGCATAGGGTAGTCTCTTGGCCTTGGAGCCAAAAGTAGCTTCTGGTACATGTTGGTGTCAAGTTAACCAGGCTCATATAAGCTCAAAGCAGGAGCTAAATGGCTCTCCTCAATTTCGAACCCTTGAGTTATAGGTGGGTGGGTCTGCTGATTCTTGCAATCATATTTACATATGGTGGCTTAGCCATCAGCCTGGTGAGAATTTCTCTGCCCCTCTTCCCCAAGTATGTAGCACCCCAATGTAAGTGCTCCCCTTTTGTCCGTTTTAGGGTCCATGCATTAAAACCCTAAATTACATGTCATGTGAAAATCTGTTCTAGCTGCTATGGGTGCTACTTGCTTGTTTTGGTGGGGACACCCCTAGCTGGGATGGGGATTGCTCTACATCATAAGATCACATTGGCATGGAATATATAGAGGATGCAAGTTTAATACATGGGATAAGATATATACGTTATCGTGAATTCCTATAAAAGCTGGTGATAAGCACACTTAACCACTTGCAGAAAGTGACTTGGTGAAGAAAACCTTCTATTGACTGTTGGTTTGCTTCCTCCTTGCTTGTCTGCTGTGGGCTTCTTTACCCTTTTGACTTTGAATCTTGGCAGTCCCCACCTCTTACTTTCATAGGCCCAGTTCCAGTCTATGCAATGAAGATGTGCCCCACTGTAATTTTTCATACAACTTCATTAGTCGTGTTGGACAATCAGTATTTCTGGCAAAGTTGCATGCTTGAACCACCATATTCAACAGAAGATCAGCAAGCTGGTTAAAACGAGCAAAATAATAAATACTAAGTTTGTCATCTGATGAACGGACTATGTTTCTTCAGCCCTGTTTACATTCGCCCGTATCCCTGGACATTGTTCTAATGCTTGTTAATGGCCCTTTCAGTACTACCTCCCCCATGATAAACGTGTGGTGCTTTTGGTTTAATATCAAATCTGTCACTCTGATACCTTCTCCCCGCTCTCCAGGAGTTTATAAATGGTTTCTCTGTTGTATCCAGTCCCCTCTCTAGAAAGACATTCCTGTCCCGTCTAGTAGAGGTATGTTTGGGTCACCTGCTTGCTGTATGAATGACTGGAACCAGGTGAATCTGGACAGCACTGCCTTTATTGTACCAGTAACCAACCACACACTCCTGCCTCCCTTTGCATACATCTCTCTCCAACTGTCCACTGATCTTGTGCTGACCGCTTTTTCCCCATTCTCGAATCCTAGCTCTGCCATGCCACTGCATGAGAGCTTTTGGATGCTGCAAGGCAGTATCCCAAATGTAGCTCCCTTTAATCTATCCCTCAGGTTAGCAGCCTCCATCAGTATTGTCCTGGTGTACTGCTGTTTACACTCATTAGGCATAGGGGAAATTGACGGACTTGTGATGGACCTGTTACTACGTGGGCTGGGAATGTCTTTCTTGGAAGGGACCTGGAGAAACAACTTTGGTTTGCTAGGAAAGCACACATCACCAAGAAGATGCAAAAACCATGGTACTGGTACCAGCCCTCGACTACTGCGCTGAATCAAACCCTTCATCCCCACCTCAGACTTCAGCTCAGTCGTCCAGCCCTTTGTGCTATCTCATCTGGTTGAAAGCAATGCCCTCTTAGCAGGTGTCCCAACCACTATTCCCTGGAAAGCTGTCCAGTATCCCTCTTCACAGAATAAATTCAACCCCCCCCCCCTCCAAATGGAACTAGACTGGGAACTCCTTCATCACCAACTAAACTCTGTTCAGAGTGCCATCATACTTGGCTGAAAAGATTACCATTTTAGATCAATGTAGCACCAGAAGAGAAGATATTGCCAGACGAATCTAGGAAGACAAGAAAACAGCGCTCCTCCTGAAAATCCCACTCTTCAAGGAACACTTTGTTGAGAAATGATGATGGACAAGGTTTCTCCCCCACCCCCACTGCGTTCCACCTCTTTATCAAACACTCTTGATAGGCTTCCACTATATACATTTCCTACATAACATGCATTCCATGCCATTTCCCCATGTGAGCAGTGCACTAACATGACAATTTTGTTTCATATTCGGTTAGCAAAAAAGGCAACATTGCCTAAATGTTACATTTTTAAAACCACCTCAGGGTTAGCAATGTTTAGCTCCTGCCTGTGGCCTAGTAGAGCCTGGTTTGCTTGACACCAACAGCTACCATGAACTACTTTTGGCTCCCCAGTCCAACTGATGCCAAACACCCACTAATATTCATTTAACTGTGCGTGTGACAATCTATAAATGAGCATTTGTACACATCCATACAACATAAGTGGTCATATGGAAAAAGTGATACGTTGGGGGTTTTATGCATAATTTAGATTTGCGGGAGGCTATGTACTATCTCCTGGTTCCACAGTGGTAGCTCCTGGTCGCTGGTTAATGCTAGATACCCAGGAACTGCTTTTAACATAATTTCGATCACTGTAACATTCCTACTACCTTCTGAATAGAACCCCTTTATCAAAAGCTTGGGCTGCCTTATTATTTCAGCCTTAGCCCTTGGTTAGAGGTTCATTCCGTGACCTAAACTGGCCCTGCTTTGTAGCCAGCTTCAGTTCCGTGTCTATTGTTACTGGGTTGCTTTCCATTTCTTTCGCATGGTTGTTGATCTACCAGACCATGGTAGATTTTGTAGTTATTCCTTACCAGGTTGGTGGGTTGCCATTATCCTGGAAAAATCTGGTGGATTGGGCAACGTCTCATCAAACGCAGGACGAGCAGCAACCCAATGGAACAAGACTGTATCGACCAAAGCATTTCAATAGAAAGGGTGGTTCAGATATTTCATAATATTGACGAGTACAGCAACGTTTCTGTATGAGTGCTGGTTCTCAGCATACAAGTTATTGGGCGTACACAGCTTTCTCATGCCTGGGAGAGCACAATCTTGATACTAGAGGAATGTTCTAGCGTACATTGGAGTAGTTTCTGCAGTGCACTGTGGTTCCTACACAGTTCACGGTGAGATGATCTGCCTAATGCTGCTAGTTCTACCTGTTGGAGCCACATTGCCTCGGAAGGCGGTTCTCTAAAGTGTTTTGATGTGCCAAACGGGAAAGAAAGCGAGGATTTCGAAAGCCAGTAGCCTTCTGCAGTGGTCTCACAAATCAGTTATGGCAATATGGCTCTGTTAAAAGAGGCATCTATTAAGTGGGGCAACTGGAGGGGGTACCAAGAGTTTGAAATTTAATTTCTCCACACCATACTTCCTGAAACTGACGCCAGACTGATCTGCCACTGAGGTGAGTGGTGGGGTTGTTGGGGGTAGCTTGGTTCCTCATCCCCCCCCCCCCCCCCCCGCACCCGCTGCTTTGCTGTAAATGTCTGCATGGGCCTAGCCTTACAAGGTGCTGCAAATCTAGGCCAATTACTTGCAGTATGAGGTGTCTTCAAAACACAAACTAAAGGCGCTGTTGCTCCTGCTCACTTGACTTATCTTGTACATGAGCACACCAACGTCTTGGCAGAATAATGGTCGTGCTTGTGACTTGTGGATCCTCTCGTCTCGATCGTTTGGTATCCACGGTAACTTTGCACTTGCCTGCCATGGCAATGTACTCACTTTAAATGTATAGCCCGTTATGTAATCCTAGATTCCCACCAACCTCCTCCCCGTCCAGTGTTGCAACACTCGGCACCACCAGAAGTTTAGGGAAGTTGCGAACTGATCATGCAAAGGGCACGCCAAAGACGAGCAAGTGGGCATAGTTTCTTGCATACAAAACTTGGGGTCTCACTGTTCTTAAATGTGTTTCCAGGTCATGAAAGCCTTAAAGTTCGGTGGAAAGGTTATACTACTTGTTCCCTGCAGGATGTGTACTGTCCTCTGTAGTGTACACCTGCTGCTTTCTTTGCCATGTGCTGGAAAATGCCGGATGCCAGCCTTTCCTACTTGGTTCTGTCAGCTAGTATTTATTTCCCTTTACTATGAAATTACCATCACAAATTTTCGACCAGCCTTTTCTGAGTTCTCACTCCATTGACACACTACTAGTAGACCACCCTGAGTGCAGGGCGATGGATTTGGTATCTTTGATTGTACCAATGGTCATCCTTAATTAGTTATGGTCCATTATCTGGTCTGGGTGTGACCAATCCTTTTCCAGTTGAAATCTGTGCCGAACCCTAAATACTCTAGAAACTTTCTGCTAACTGCAAATAATGGACTTGTTGCATTCCTAATTCCCAGCAGTGGTGGGGTAAGACCCCTTTATAAATTTAGAAAACGGTCTCCTTTTTTTATTTTTTTTTGTTGTTGGAGGTGGTGCAGCACCCTCGTTGGCAGTCGGGATAGATCTAGATGTCCAGTGTGTCCTCTCAACATCCACACTTCACTCCAGTCACAGGGGCTTTGAGAGATAAGTTTTAAGCTTGGGCCAGATTGTTGGAAGGTGTTGGTGTTCTTGAATTTCAGGATTTTCTTTAAGTTTTGGGTCTTCCATTTGGATCACCAACCTGCTGTTGTACCATTACCTACTGAAGTCGTGTTTTTTTTTTTGTTTTTTTTTTTTTTTTAATTGAGCGAGTTTGTGGCATGTGCCCTATTGTGCCTGGCAGGTGTACAATGTCTTAGAAGTTCTACTTCTTTTTAAGCAGCAGGGTGCAGTTTCCACCATAAATGACGTTCACGGTGAAGACTAATTGAGGTTGAAGGTGTATCGTGGGAACCTATATCAAGAACGAGTTCAAAAACAAATCTCAAATGTGCTCACCGCCATTCATTCCAGTGGAACTTTGCTATATATATATGTGTGTGTGTGTCCCTGGGTGACAAAGGCGCAAGAAATGGGTTTGGTTGCAAATTGGGGCGTGATGGGTGGGGGTCCTGTCCTGACACTAGTTGGTGGAGCTTGTTTGGTTTCTCAGTTCTCCTTGGCAATTGACTTAACAGAGGGACAGCATTCGTGTGCTAGTAGGGGAAGGGGGCGAGCAGGATGAAGCAGAGTGGGCAGGGGACAGTGCTTGGACGGATGAGTAACAGAAGGTTAAGGAAGAGTATAGGTAGGTTCTGTTGATGAGTTAGTAGTGGCGAGACCGCGGGTCCTTTTTAAATACTAGAGATTGCGAGTACATGGTTGTCTTTTTTTGGGGGGGTGAGGGGAGTAGGGTTTGTGTGGGTTAGAGCCATAGCAGGATTTCTGTGTAGAGTTGGCATATTTTTCTTATGACCTGGTTGATCCTCGCAGCAAAGTTGTAAGGGTTTCAGACTGCGATCAAAGTGAACCTCAAGGTTGTAAGCAATGGATAGGAAAGTATGCCTGGTGATTAAGGAGATGAGGGAAGGAGGGGGTTTGTGTCCATGGCAGAGAAAGGTAAGTGGAGTCTTACAGGTGTTATGTATCAGGCACCATAGTCCTCAAGGTCTGGATGGTGCTTAGACAGTTTATGCGCTTTGTAGTTTGCAGGGGTGCATGAGCGAATATTACCAGAATATGGTTTGCCAAGTAAGTGTTGAAGCTGAAGGAAGAAATGAGTATGCTCGGGTATGTGTAAAGGGTGAAGAAAAGTGAGCCTATGACTGATCCCCTTGAAGTTCCACCGGCGTGGTGGAGGGGAGTGTTGTATTTGAGATGCCTTTGTTATATTTAAATAAAATCAACTTATAATTCTTGTTTCTCCATCCTTTCTGTAGAAATTTGTATGTTCTTTATAGTTTTCTGGTGGTGGGGAAAGGATCCTTTTGTATTCAGCAATGAATGCTTGCCTTCCAGCTTCCTGCGCTTCGACATCCCCCCCCTTAATATTTTGATATTTAGAGCCAAGACTTTTTTTTTTTTTTGAAGGTCTATGGTTTACTTGTTTCACCAGATGGCCCAAAACAGTGCAACATGAGGATGAATCTTAACCTTGCTTGTGGCTATGTTCAGCTTGCTATGTAACGGCTCCTGGCTTCCCAGATGTAGCTCCTGCTTACTGTGTGATGTGGGATATCTAGGAGCTGCTCTAGCTCAACAATCCCTATGGTTGTAAACTGGTCCTGCCTTACTCTTTTCTAACACTGCTGTTATGTTGGTTCCCTACTCGCACCCCTGAAACCCACCACCCCAACAGCCTCACTATGTTTGAGCAGAGCAGTGTCACCGTGAATGTTGATTGGCCGCAAAATTGATTGCGTTTCTTTTGCATCCATTTCACACGAGATTCTATGGTCTTCAGTTGTTGTGAAATACTGAGCTGCTGGCTCAACAGCATTTCTGTAAACTCTTGCATGCACCTTCTGTTCTAGGCTTGCCTCACCCATCCGAGTAGCAACATGCCGCACCCTGAAACCCTATACAGTATATTGTGTTCTCTGGGTTTGCTGCCAAAATGTCAGTATTTGTATTCCAGGAGGGAGTGTGCCAGTTGCATGCCTTTTAATAATAGGAACTCTATCATTTTTTGATAGCCCTCCCGTAATCCCCAACTTGGTTGCAGAACCCCACTGTACCTGCTCACAGCAGTACTTTGGCATCGGGTGCAGAGCTTGTAGGCTGTATAGGTCCCTGGGCATTGAAACTATTAGCTTTTTCTGTGCATGAATTTAAGCTTGGGTTTTGATAAGTGAATATGAAATGGACTTGCCGATTCCAAGGTTTGGAATTGGAAGCTTGATTTCAAGCTGTATCGGTCCAACATGAGCTGGACATTGACAAGTGAGCTTGATGTGTTTCTTCGAGGTGTCGGTGAGCGAGTCCGCTCGAACGCTGTGCCCAAAGTGCTCCTGTGAGATTTCCAGTTGTATGGCAACATATTTGAATTCTTTAAGGCTGGTACAATGCCAAGGTGGGTGGTACTTGCTCTACCCACCTCCCTGTGCCCCATATTCTAGTCCACGTAGATGGTATTGCTTTACAATTCTGGATAGCTTTTCACTTGTTTAAGCAAACATTACTAGTTGTTGACGCTCAAGAATAAATGAACGGCGCCCTAATAGCTTCGTCTTCCACTCTAGACATCTATTCACTAGTTCCCATATCATGTTGGCCTGTGATTACACTGATTTTGAATACACCTGCCAGCGGTTGGGAGGAGACAGTACAGGTTGTCTGGTAGGCGGAGACCCAAGGTTCTTGGAGTAGGCGGTTTTATGTAACCTGGGGACTTCAGCAGAAATCCTGCAAGGTGCAAATGTCTAGCCAACTGTATCAGTGTGCAGGAAGTGTTGGACACCAGAAATGCCGATGGCAAGCTACATTAATGTATGGTCTGGCTACTGTGGTTCTTTTTGGATTTTGAGTCCCTTTCTGCGGCCCATGGATTGACTTTTTTTTTTTTTTCTCACTAGGTGAATCTCAAACGCAACCATGTCGCAGATAACCATCTCTGAAGCGGGCAGCGCCTTTATCCAGACCCAGCAACTCCATGCTGCCATGGCTGACACTTTCTTGGAGCACATGTGCCGCCTGGACATTGACTCTGAACCAATCGTGGCAAGAAACACAGGGATTATCTGCACCATCGGTGTGTTCAGGAATTGGAGGGGGGGGTGGAGGATGTGAGGACTGACTGTCTTCTGTAGCATTATTTAACTATTTTGGTTCCTATTTCTCGAGCTAATGCTTTAATGCTTTTCTTCAGGCCCTGCATCCCGTTCTGTTGAGATATTGAAAGAGATGATAAAATCTGGAATGAATGTAGCTCGCCTCAACTTTTCTCACGGAACACACGAGGTAAGGAGTGAGCCGTGGAATATATGCTGGGGTGGGTGTGGCAGAGGGTAGCTTTTTGTGTTCTGTTTTGCAGACGGGGGTGTTAACTTTTTCAGGCGAGTTGCAAATACTGACTGAATGCCAGATCATAGGCAAGGGGGTGGCAACATGCTCTTCCCTTGGCAATGGATCCGGAAATTAGCAGGGGAGAAGAGGAATTAACTAAGGTTGAATGGGAGAGGGCGGAGTGGCCATGTGCGTGTTCATGTGCCGTAGCAGGACTGCATCTGTTCTGTGCATCAGGCAGGGTAGTGGGACATCCGAACACTTTTGGGGCTGGGATCTGTTGTCATGGAAACTCTGGTTTTAGGTTGTATAATCAATTTAAACTACTTCGATTGCACCTCCCTGCCTTAATCCTCCTAACTTCTAGGATTTTTTTCTTTGCATCCTTGCACTGCCAGTGATGTTCTTCCCAGGGCCCGACATCTGATTTTACTCCTGACCTTTAGTCAAAGGTCCCATGAAACTGAATCCATAATGGGTTTCAACTATTAATAGGCGTCTCCCGGGCGGAGCAGCAGCCTCTTGCACTGGCAATGCCTGCTTCTGAACTCTCCACCACTTGCAAGGCTTTTGGATGAAAGGCACCGAGTAAAGGGACTTTAAAAAAAAAAAACATTTAATTATTTTTTTGGGCGGCTTGTTAGTATGATCATGAGTCAAACGGCAAAATGTGTACACTAAATGCATGTCTGTATAATGGCTGTTTTTTGGGAATTAATTAGTATGCCATCAGACATTTGGCTAACATTACAAATGTTATATTGTAGTTCTATACCCTCTATTCCACTCTTAACTGCATGTGTCACATTTTGTAGCTAGTAACTTTCAAGTGGGTTCTTGGTGTCCTTTATAGAATATGCAGTCGTGAATTCTAGTTGTACATGGAGGCAGAATGCCTTTGCCGTTGTGGCTGGTGGTTTCTGAGGTCTAGTTGATAAGACTGCCAAAAAGAATCTTTCTTTAACCATGTCAAGCAATAGAATCCATTTTATCCACGTTCAAAATGTTCTTTTACAAAGTGTTTTGTGTGGCGATAACTTTCAACGTAGAGCTAGTGACATTTGAGTAATGTAAATCTGTAGTTTCTTATTACTTTGCGTATTTACACACATACAAAATTCTCGACATCCGAGACTCAACTCTTCTGTTTGTGTAGTCGCTCCTAGGGGAACCCTGATTGTTTAAACAACTGTGCTTTGATGGCCTGACTGTAGGCACTATATAAATACCAATGCAATATCAATCGCATTAGGCTAAGGTTCAGGAGTGGGAAAGAAGAAGCCATGCAATGGGGATTTGGGGGTGGGTTGAGGAGCCAGTTCCAGGTAGAACATCTTCAGTTTGAAGACTGAGTAAATCCCACAAGATTACAACAGTAATGCTGCAAGATGGCGCACATAAAAGTGATGAGGGGTATTGGGAGAGGGGGGAAAAAGCAGGTAGCAGAGTGAGCGTTCCTGGAAAAAAGAAGCAGGACATATGTTGAGTGTCTGTGAAGACATGGAAGACTTTTTTAATTCTGAGCAATATTTCACTTTATCGGGGAATCTGCGAACTGACACTCTACCGCAGGAATTTAAATCCTTACCTGAGTAAGAAGTGGGGGAGGGGATTACTACAGTGCCTACATCTCCTGGGTCGTGGCTAGTGGGGCCCAAAAACTATAACAAAATCCTTGAAATCTTGTGAAAAATACAAAGCAACAAAACTTTGTAATGTCAGTAATCATTGTGGTCATAAGCTGTGCAGCAGGGGGTGCATAGTGAATGTGGACTTGATAGAAATGTCTTAGAATGCAACAAACATCTGATCGCCTTAACCAAGATGTTTTTCATTGAATAAATATACAAAGTCCAATGGGCGACCATTTTTCAGAAGCCATCATATCCTTTATCTCAAGATTGCTGTCCGGGGAGGGAGGGCTGGGGGGGGGTAATTTCAGGACTTGCAAAGCCAGAAAGACCTATGAATTCCAATGCATGCACACTTTCAATACACTGGCAGGGGGCTTGACCAGACATCATGGTTTCATGAGTCACTATTTCAACTAACAATCACTTTTTCCATCCATGGAGATACAGGTATCGCCATCCAGACCTAACCTTTTCCAAAGTGGTTCCGACATTGAACTCTCACTGCACCAGCGCCTCTAAGGAAATTAATTGTTGCCCCATCTGCCCTCCAAATGCCCCAGCCAAAGAACTTCTATACATGCCTGGGCCCTTTTACCTAGTCAAACCCCACCTTTCCTCTTGATTGTGATATATTACAACTCCGCTCCAACGGCCACAAGCCTAACCTATTAAATTACTATCTCCTCTTTCAGACTTCCAGAGGCACAAGCCTGATGTTTGCGCTACCAGTGATTTTGTAAAGGGACTGGCCCGACATACTGAGCTTAAACACCTAACCCGCCCCACCTGCCTTTCTGAGAGCCTTTTTTTCATTGATTGCTCTCCAATTTCACTAAACCCTACCCCACTTAACATACCATTTTTAGACCTTTAAGATCGTAACGTGTGGGGTCGAACACTTGACTCTCTGAGCAAAACTCTGCTTCAGACAGAACTGGGTATCTGCAGGAGGGGATGTGTAGGCTGTTTGTGTTTTTTTTTTTTTTTTTTTTTCTCAAATGTTTCACTCCATCTCTGCTTGAGGACGGGGAGACATGGCATGAGAACTCACAAATATGTAAAATGACTTACTTTCTCCAGCCTAATAGATTACTCTCAATGTGGGTGTGGAGGGTGGCGGTAGGGGAAGGAAGCTCTGTATAATTTTGTGAGTGCCAGTTGTTTTTGTGGTAAAATAGAAGTCACCTTGTGTATTTCATGGCTTACTCCGAGGCAGCAACTGGAAATTGGGACACAATCTCACTTGAAACCCCCCAAATGATCCTTAACTGCCTGCCTTTGTGGCGAACTGGCCAAACAATGTGGTGGCTAGGGAGCCCACACATGACCATTTCTTACCCCCCACCCCCGAAAGCCTCTCAATGTATATCCTTTCTTTAATCTGTCTTCCTTTCCAATTAACTCTTGCTGGACATCGGTTGGGTGATTGCATAGTTGGTGAGGTCAGGATAATCGTACCCTGACGCGCCCCCCCCCCCATCCCCTGTATAGCAGCTGTTGACCGTACTGCCATTGGAGAAATGAGAATGAACCCCACAAATTACCCTTGGTCTCTCTTCTGATATGCACCATTTAGCCACCCACCAACACACAATCTGTCCCACCCCTTCCCCATTGACCTAGTCCCAAGTTGCCCTTCTTGGAGGCACACTAGTTTCTCCTTTTCAAACCAAATTACCCCTGTCAAAGCTTAGCGATGAAACCCACCACCCTAAATGTAAAATCTTACTGGTCCCTCCTCACCTTTGGGCTAGCCTTGGCTCTAGAGGGGGTTGGTGCAGATTGGAAGGTAAAAAAGAATGCCACGTGGTCTAGTTTACTGCATTACCGACTTTGAAACTGAATATGATCCAATCTCTGCATCCTCACATCTGTCATTTCTCGTTTTCCCAAATCTGACTGACATGTTTGACTGCTTAGAAACCATA
The DNA here is from genome assembly GCF_040938575.1 of Ambystoma mexicanum. Classification (NCBI taxonomy): domain Eukaryota; kingdom Metazoa; phylum Chordata; class Amphibia; order Caudata; family Ambystomatidae; genus Ambystoma; species Ambystoma mexicanum. Next base: position 1,244,448,081 of record NC_090934.1, read on the forward strand.
CTCCTCTCAACCCTGTAGCACAAGTGTTGATGAGTATGGAACATTTCCCACCATGTATAAAGTCTTACTTTCATGGAATAATCTGCACAAGGGGTTTCTTTAACCAAGATGTTCACCATTGTTTGAACTTCAGCCCTGGTCTACAAACAGTTCCTTTGATGGTGATGGTTATCCACTGCACCATAAGGGTGCTTTATGCATTTGAGCAGCAGCAGCAGTCTGGAATCAAATGGTCTAGGGTATTCTAAATCCCTTTCAATGTTTAGGGTGCTGTGATTTCTGTTTTGAAGGCCACACAAAAAATATTGTGTGGCCTTCAAAAGCAGAGTTGGCATACATTTGGGGAGGCTTTGTCCACACCATCCACTCCTGTGCTGGTGGGCTTTCTTAGATATTGGGGCAGCGGGGGGTGGGCATATGTTACCCCCTAAATTCTTCACCCACCCCAGACACACTGATTCAGACATGCAAAAATACACACTTTTACATGTTTACCTCCTTGTCACTGTTGACGGTTCAATTTAAAAAGGTCTCTCGGAGCATTTCTAGATTGGTCGACTTTTTGGTTTGACACCATGTTTAGAGGTGTTTCTGCACTAGCAGTATGGTGGAAACAGCTGTTGCTGGCTAGGTTGCTAGCTAGGTTGCTACGTAGAAATTATCGCTGAGCACGTACTCTGCTGTAGGTGGCATTGAATTGAGGGAATGGAGTTCTACGTTGCACAGTTAAAATCTTTGTCTTCCCATTTTCTTTCCCAACAGTACCATGAAAGCACGATTAAGAACGTAAGGGCGGCTACAGAGAGCTTTGCTTCAACCCCCATTCACTACCGACCAGTGGCAGTTGCGCTGGACACCAAAGGGCCAGAGATTCGAACAGGACTTGTAAAGGGAGTAAGTGTCAATTTGTCATTCTGCTCCAATTGTCTAAAGGGACTCCACAGGCTGAACTAATTTCTCCCCTCCCTTCTTACCTCCAGTGTGCCACAGCAGAGGTGGAGTTGAAAAAGGGCGCTGAGCTCAAGTTGACACTGGATGATGCCTTCATGGACCACTGTGATGAGAAAAATCTCTGGGTGGACTATAAGAACTTGCCCAAGGTCGTGTCTCCAGGCAGCAAAGTCTATGTGGATGATGGTCTCATCTCTCTACTCGTGAAAGAAATTGGTATGTGGCTGCTTGCACCTTGTAGGTAGCTTGCCCTGTGCCTCAATGACTCTGCAGTATTTTCCAGCTTGTCTGAGTTTGGGCAGCAGAGGAGTGCTTGGGCGTCAGAGGGGTTGTTTGCCTATGTTTAAGTGGTTAGAGCTTTGACAAAATAGTCTGGATTCTAATGTTTACTAGAGTCTTGCCTTCACCAAAGCTTCCTGCCCTGACTAGTATAGGAACACTCTTCCTGCTACTCTTTTGTTATTGATGCATGGTAACGAACTTTGTTTTATATTAATAAAGCAGGCTAAGTTGACTTTGGCAAGAAGGGGTCTTCTTGTTGAGGGCTTTACTGATGGTTGTAGGGGACTTGTTCAACAGTTAATCAGTGGGCCATCACCATAGTCTAGTATAATGCGCTTGCTTTCCAGTGTACAATGTGAAAAGGGTTTCTCCAGCATTGGATCTTTCATGGATTCACATGCTTAGAATATTCCCAGCCTGACGACGGGGAATATTCTAAGCATGTGAATCCATGAAAGATACCAATGCTGGAGAAATGGACTTACAGGTAAGAAACTATTCCCTTCTCCAGCATTGGCATCTTTCATGGATTCACATGCTTAGAATATTCCCCGTCAGGTTGGGAATCCCCGGTTTCAACCGGGGATTCCCAGCCTGACGACGGGGAATATTCTACGCATGTGAATCCATGAAAGATGCCAATGCTGGAGAAATGGAGTTACGGGTAAGAAACTATTCCCATCTTGGTGTAAATGGTGTGCAGCTTCAATGTATTTGTGCCAATAGAGGAAGGGAAGAAAACCTAGGGGTTACCAATCGAGTTTGAATCCAAGGAGTCTGCTTTTGATAAACCTTCTTGGCATTGTGGTGGTTTGAGTGGCACAATTGCTTTGCCATATAGTTAATTTAGGTTGACTTAGTTTTAATGTCCTCTTAAGGTTAGTTTAGTATACACAAGGCTCATGCCCCATGCGAGCATCGTAGTCCAAATGTTTCAGCGCAGCACCAAAAAATGCACGCAGAGCATGCAAATTCAGCTGTTGTCATTTATGGCCATCCTGTTGGGGTAGGGGGGGGCACAGTAGACTTGACAAGGGCTGTTGATGGGTGGGTCAATTACTTGCACTGGTATTCATGCTCTGGCTTTGGTCACTAGTTGCAAGCAAGTGCCCAACGATTGGGCAGCTGGTGGAAGAGAATTGGGGCACTGTGGTAATGTTTTATAGGGGACTATGGGTTATTTAGTGGTGCAAGTATGTTACTGAAGGAAAAACCCTTACCCTATTAGGGTATTTATTGAGCAGACCTAGCTTTTGGAAGCAACAGAGCTTTACAATCCTACAGGGAATTGGGAGCAGAGCCAACAAGGAGTGGGGATATAATAGTGGAAGGAGGGCAATTTCCAAAATGATCTATACAAATAACCAGGGTAGGTAACAGTAGGCATCAGATCAGTCCCTTTTATGGTGAGGAGTGACAGTGTATGGACCTACAGATATTTCGGAGATGGAACGTCTCTGGCACATAGCTTGCAGGAGTGGATCACAAAGGATTGGTTAACATTTACTTTGAGAATGGTGCAGTGCTCAAATTGTTCAGATTAGCCCCATCGTTATTAAAGGTGACATCACAACTTCATAATTTGTTTAATTTACTTTTTCTGCTTTACTTCGTCTAGGTGATAATTACGTCCTTACTGAGGTGGAGAATGGTGGTACCTTGGGCAGTAAGAAGGGGGTAAACCTCCCTGGTGCAGCTGTTGATCTTCCTGCTGTTTCTGAGAAGGACATCCAGGACTTGAAGTTTGGAGTCGAGCAGGATGTGGACATGGTATTTGCATCTTTCATCCGCAAAGCTTCAGATGTTGAAGCAGTCCGGAACGTCTTAGGAGAAAAGGGGAAGAACATCCGGATAATCAGCAAGATAGAAAACCATGAAGGCGTGCGCAGGTGCGTGTTGCCCTGCCTGTTCTGTTAATTGGCATTTTGAGGATTGGGGAGGTCTTTAGGTGGAGTTCTGTTGGCTCTTGTGCAGGTAAGGAGTCTCTTGGTGCTGTGCAGTTGGAATTTTGGGCAGAACGGCTGCCTATAGAATTTGCAGTAAATGTTGGTTCTATGTACAGTCCCAACTTGCTTTTTCTAGCTTGTGTAGAATTCCAATGGGCAGCTCTTACCTCACTAATTAGTTAGCATGAGTGAACACAAGTTTACATATGCTTGTCCATGGGCTGATCGCATTTCATATAGCTTGACACTATTCCATTGCGTTTCCTGTTTGGTCTGGCTTTGTGGTGGCTAGTGATGTCTAGAAGAATTGAGGCACTTGTGCCGGCAGTGCATATGTGCAAATTATATTGCGTTATCGTTGTACCTCGGGCAGGACTAGGCATGCAAGTTCTGCTTAGTACGCCAGGAGGGAGGAAGGGAAATGTGTCCCTTGCACCCTAACCCCTTTACCCCCACAATGAGCCTTTGGATGTGGCCAGTTCAGATTGCTGTTGTCTGTACTGGCGTTGCTTCCCCCAATCTGTTCTCTGCCCCTAGTCCAGTAGTGGGGATGGACACTGGCCTTGCAGCTTGCTCTGCGAATGCAACTGGATGGTGTCAGTGTTTCTGTTTGAAATGTGCGCAGCAGCACATTGTTGCTATTGGGCTTCATTTTATTTTCAAACCAGTTTAACTAAGGGTTAGAGGCTGCAGTTTCTGGCCATGTCGTTTGGGCCCGCATAGTGTATGAGGAGTTATTTCAGTTTTTGTTTTTAGGTCCGATTTTGTATTTTGCAGGTTGTTGTGGTGGGAGGGGACAGTCTTGCACAACATGCATCTTGATATGCAAGAGTGATGTCATTAGCTTTTATGTTTAAAAACTAGTGAGACTTGATTTTAACATGTTGCAAAAGTTGTTGCCGGGGGTGTGGGGTTGTCGAGGCATGTAATACCTTTTCTCCAGCATGGGGTCTGGCATGGATTCACATGCTCATGCATATTCCCCGTCAGGCCGGGAATCCTCGGTATAGAAAAAAAATCAGTATCAGTTTCTGATCTGTCTTTCTTAGTAGTAACCAATCGCTGGTTTCTGGGTCATACTGCCCCAGTCAATGACTGCCCTCTCCCTAAGCCCTGCCTCCGGCAGCCATCCTCAGATTTTTACCACACGTTCAAGTGTTGGGAGTCCTCGGGAGTCCTCGTGCTGTACCTCTCGAGCTTTTGCTGCGTTTTCGTGCTTTTTCAGGAGATATTTCTCATTTTTCGGTTAAATAGAGCCTCAAGCTCCACCGTTTCTACATCCGATCAACGGGGATCCGTTTCGGAGTTTTCTACGCCCCGCAAGGGTGAAGATTTCGTCGAGTTGCGCTTTTGGAGGATTCCAGAAGTTCCGAGGCCTGCCCCGGAGAAAGGAAGCTCGACGCCCGGGTAGCTGTTCAAGACCTGCCCTGGATGCCAGCTTCAGAATGTTTTCAAGGAGGACGAGCATTCGTTATGCCTCTACTGTCTCCATGAGGACAAGACACACAAGGAGAAGGCTGTGCTTTTTGTGGGAACATGTCGGAGCGGACCATGAAGGATCGCCACCTCCGTCTCGCCAACTGGCTGGAAGGGAAGAGCCCGTCAGGCGAGAAGAAGAAAAAGGTCTGAGCGGTCTTCTAAGTCCTGTGAGGGCACCCCCGGCGACGGGGGGCCCAACAAAAGGCTAAGCACCGCGAGTCTGCGGGTGCCGAACGGTCGGGCTCCTTGGCTGCCAGGCAGGGCGCATCCTCCCCCGCGCCATCAACCACGAGCCAACGCTCTGGCTCGGGTAAGAGGAAGTCCGAGAACCCGGCAAAGCTTCTGGAGAGGCCCCGGTCGATCTCGAAGATTCTGGCAGAGGGGGAGCGAGGCTCGGACCCCCCCCCTTCTCCCTCCCCAAGTTGAAGGCCCTAGGCGTCCAGAAGGTGACGATGGCCTCAATTCACCCTGCTAAGACCTCTATTGAGGATGTTGCCGCGGCCCTGGCTCAGCCTGTGGAGGCTACACCAGTGGAGGCGCCCTCAGAACCCAAAGTCTCCCTGCCACCGCGGAGGGAGTCGTCTTTCAGGCCCATTGAGAAGACCCCCACGAAGTCCTCATTGGAAAAGGTGGGGGAGGGGCTGGTGGCATCTTGGATACAGACACAACCTCTGAAGAGCTCATCGAAGTCGTGGAAGAGGCCCAACCCATCGGGAGGGATCCCGACGAGAGCGCCTGTCGCCGACAAGGCTCCTCAAGAGCCCTCGCGCCAGTCGTTTCCGGCGCCGCAAGACACCTCGGCGGCCATTTTGTCAGCGATCAGTCCTTATGCTCGGAGATAAGGACAAGGTTGCCACTTCCCCCGACAGAGGTACCGGAGCCAGGACCTTCGGAGAGTCCACCACATAAGAGGACGCATCCGACGCCACCTCTCCCACCTCTGCGGCCTGCTCTGCCTTCCCCCTGGTGTACTACCCACGGGGATGATACAGGCACAGACACGGCTACGACCGGTACAGATGACGACTGAGGCGACGACGGAAACGTGTCGCCCCCTGCTCTGGCGTCCCCGCCCGACGAGATTGGATCCTTTCATGCCATGATTTCCAGGGCATCCGAGCTTTTTCAGCTCTGCCCAGAAGAAAAGAAGAAAGAAGGGTTACCTTACCAACCGCGCGAGGATAAGAGGAAGACTGTCCTCGCCGTACGTCTTCTTGATGACATCTGGGATGAGGGGCTCGCCCTCCTCAAGAACCCTGTCACGGCGCCGGCAAAGAGGGACCGGTACGAGAAGAAGTACCGGGTCCCTGACGCTGCCCCCTTGTGCCTCCGGGCACAACCTACCCCGGATTCGGTCATCTCGGCGGCAGCAAAGAAAGCTGGGGGGCATCGGCCTCGACAACTTCCCCGCCGGACGGCGAGGGCAGGAAGTTGGACACGATGGGACGACGGATCATCTCCTCCGCAGCGACGACTATTTAGGCGGCCAACGCCCTGGCTATCGTAGCCCGCTACGACGGAGTTGTGGTTCAAAAAGGGCTGAGGCCCTTGAAATCCTACAGGAGGGGGGAAATTGCTTCGGATCACGGTGGCAACAGACATCGCCGACTGTCGGGTACTGTCAGGTTGGAGTGACATATTCTTTACATACAGTATCATATACTCATTTACATTGGGTCAGGGGAGACACATATTTAGTATAGAAAGGTTTTAGGAAGTTATTATGGGTTATATTTTTAAACAGTCAATTTTGCCCTTAACCTTCATTGCAGTCTATGGAGATTGCCCCAAGCCAAGATGGAGGTTCTCAGTCTAAATTCTGATTGACTGGAGATTGCTTATAGGGAGGACAATGAACATTCTAAACTGCCTTTCATCGTCCTTGCCCAGCTGAGAGGTTGTGTGCCTTGTTGCTCCTGCTTAACTTTGTCAAGGGTGACAAGTTTCTAGCAGTTGAGCGGAAGATCTGAAAGTATAACTGGAGTCGTGTTTGGAGTTTGGTGGAGACACGGGACAGGAGTCAGAAACTTCCATTTTTGCTGAGAAAAGAAGTGTTCAAGTCTTATTCAAGATAAGTGACTTTCTAGATTTGTTGAACTTTGTAAAAAGGTTATTTTTATCTAAGGGATTGAAATCAAATCTATCTAAAAAGATTGAAGCGCGTACGTTTGTTTTTATCGCTACATGTCTAATCAAACTAGCGCAAGTTTTTTGTCCGTTACTTTTCGCCCGCGTGTCTGTCTCTGCGCGTGAGAGTGGACTCGCGTTTACTGTTAGTTTACGCAAGGGTTTTTACTGTACATCAAGGCACAGAAGTTCCATATGGTCACCCACCAGCATGTGCTGGGACAGCTGGAGGAGGGCGATTTCCTGTCGTCGTTGGACTTGGAGGATGCCTACTTCCACATCCCCATTCTAAAAGACACCGAAAGTTCCTCAGGTTCGTGGTCCAAGGGCGGCACTACCAGTTCAAGGCCCTCCCGTTCGGATTGAAGTTGGCACCCAGGGCATTCACCAAGTACCTCGCACCGGTGGCGGCGCAGCTGCGCCTACAGGGGATCCACGTCTACCCCTACCTGGACTGGCTCATCCGGACAAGGACAAGGGAGCTCGCCGTGGAGCACACTGCGAAGACCGTCCAGCTGCTCACGGACCTGGGATTCTCCAACTTTCCAAAATACCACCTGGTTCCGTCGCAAGTCACCCTGTTTCTGGGAGCCAAGTTCGACACAGTGGCGCGGCTGGCCTCGCCGTCGGAGGAAAGGACCAGGACCATTCTGGGCAAGGTGAAGCATCTGCTGGCCACGGACATGGCCAGGGTAAGATCTATCAAGTCCCTCATCGGGATGATATCCTCCTGCATCTATCTGGTGCGCCTTAGCAGGCTTCGGATGAGACCCTTACAGGAGTTCCTCGACGCCCGCTGGATCCAGTCGACGGGCAGCTTCGAGGACGGGATCCCTCAACGAGACGTTCCGCCAGGTGATCCGGTGGTGGGGTACCCGCTCCCATCTGTCGGCGGGCACGGACTTTCAGACCCCAGCTCACCAGGTGATGGTGACGACGGACACCTCCTTGGAAGGTTGGGGAGCGCACTCCGGAGATCTTCACGCGAGATAAAATAAGCGCGTGTGTATTTTGCGCGTGTACGTATTTATTCGTGAGTCGGACATTAGCGCGAGTGCGTTTTACCCGCAATTGAATTGTCAGCGCGTGAGCGTATTTTCCGCGACTTGGAGGGAAGCGCGTGTAATTTTTATCGCGTCTTGGACTTTAACGCAAGTGTGTTTTACCCGCGAATTGAATCGCCAGCGCGTGTGCATATTTCCCGCGATTTGGAGAAAAAGCGCGTGATTTTTTTTCTTCCCGCGGTTTCTGGCTTTCCACGTGAGGATTCCATCGCAAGTTAAATTCGTTCCTGAGAGACTCTCTACAAAGAAAATATTAAAAACAAATACAAGAACTTAAAAGAACTTCATAAATCTTACTTGAAGACCTTGTTCAAGAATCTTAGATTTGAGCAGACTAACTACAAAGTTAAATTACATTCATGGACCTACTGAGAAGGCTGAATTATCTATAAGATTCTGGTCCACAAGTAAGGAAGCCTTGTCTGCTTTTCACATCTCTGAGCATTCTGAAGAGAAGAACCAGGTATGGTTTTTAAACTATTTTGGTTAAGGATTTAGAGTTTAAGGTTAGTATAGTAACCCATGAGTAATGAGGTATATTGCATGTTTATGTTTTAACTACAGGTGAAGAACCAGCGAGTTGATAGCTTCCAGCCTGGTGTTTGCTTTGTCCCTTCTCCCTTCCCCCTGAAAGTGAGGTAAACTGTGAGCAGTTATATTTGTCAGCTCAGAGTGCCACATTTTGGGTGGATTGTCGGGGGTTCAGCAGCTTCTGCAGACACCAGGTTCTCAGCATGACAGACACCGGGTTCCGTCAGTTGGGCAACGGCATTTGCTTGAGACGACGAGGATGGCTCAAGGCCACGGATTTCCGCCAGGACGTACAAACCAAGGTTTTGGACATGCCCTTCGACGGGAACAACCTGTTTGGGAAGGCGGTTGATGAGTCCCTTCAGGCCATCAAGACAGACATGGAGACTGCCCGGGCACTGGGAGTACTCCAACGACGGCCATCCTTTCGGAGCTTCGGAGGCAGACAAGGTGCCTCCAAGTGATCCGGCAGTGGCTCCTCCACTTACCGCCAAGCGGCAAGATCTTCGGCCCAGGAAGCCTACAGGGGACGCGGCAAGTCAGGTGGTGCCCGTTGTCGACAAGGAGGCAAGGCGGCCTCCGAACAAGATTGAACCGACAGTGGGGTCGGGGCCCCCGCCGAAGCACCCTGGTGGGAGGCCGGCTGGCGAGATTTGTCAGCGTGTGGGAGTCCATCTCTACCGACTGTTGGGTGCTGGACGCCCTGGCCCAAGGGCACGCCCTCGAGTTTCAGAAGAAGTGCCCTCGAGTTACGCCCGTGGCCTGGAAAAAAAATCACGTCCCTCAACTACTGTTGGAAGTAAGGGCGATGCTCAAGAAGGGGGCCATCGAGCTCGTCCCAAAGAGGCTTCGGGGCTCTGTTTACTCAAGGTACTTTCTCGTAATAAAGAAGACAGGAGAATGGTGCCCCATCCTGGACCTACGACGACTGAACAAGTACATCAAGGCACAGAAGTTCCATATGGTCACCCACCAGCATGTGCTGGGACAGCTGGAGGAGGGCGATTTCCTGTCGTCGTTGGACTTGGAGGATGCCTACTTCCACATCCCCATTCTAAAAGACACCGAAAGTTCCTCAGGTTCGTGGTCCAAGGGCGGCACTACCAGTTCAAGGCCCTCCCGTTCGGATTGAAGTTGGCACCCAGGGCATTCACCAAGTACCTCGCACCGGTGGCGGCGCAGCTGCGCCTACAGGGGATCCACGTCTACCCCTACCTGGACTGGCTCATCCGGACAAGGACAAGGGAGCTCGCCGTGGAGCACACTGCGAAGACCGTCCAGCTGCTCACGGACCTGGGATTCTCCAACTTTCCAAAATACCACCTGGTTCCGTCGCAAGTCACCCTGTTTCTGGGAGCCAAGTTCGACACAGTGGCGCGGCTGGCCTCGCCGTCGGAGGAAAGGACCAGGACCATTCTGGGCAAGGTGAAGCATCTGCTGGCCACGGACATGGCCAGGGTAAGATCTATCAAGTCCCTCATCGGGATGATATCCTCCTGCATCTATCTGGTGCGCCTTTGCAGGCTTCGGATGAGACCCTTACAGGAGTTCCTCGACGCCCGCTGGATCCAGTCGACGGGCAGCTTCGAGGACGGGATCCCTCAACGAGACGTTCCGCCAGGTGATCCGGTGGTGGGGTACCCGCTCCCATCTGTCGGCGGGCACGGACTTTCAGACCCCAGCTCACCAGGTGATGGTGACGACGGACACCTCCTTGGAAGGTTGGGGAGCGCACTCCGGAGATCTTCACGCGAGAGGCCTTTGGCTCCCGGAGAAGTCTCTCCACAACATCTTGGAGCTCCGTGCGGTGTTCTGGGCCTTCAGGTCTTTCTTCCGTCCCTCAAGGGCAAGGTGGTGAGGATCTTCACCGACAACACCACCACGATGTTCTACATCCGGAAGCAGGGCGGAACCAGGTCCCCGGCCCTACCCAAGGAAGCTCAAGATCTGTGGCATTGGGCCGTCGCCCAAGGGATGTTTCTGGTGCCTCTTCATCTGGCAGGAATAAAAAACACGATCGCCGACTCACTCAGCAGGGAGCTGCGCTAGTGCCATGAGTGGGAACTACGCCAGGATCAAGTGGATCGATTCTTCCGACGATGGGGCGAACCCCAAATTGATCTCTTTGCGACGGTGACAAATTCCAAGTGCCGGAGGTTCGCCAGCAGGTTCCCCCAGCCGAGGAGCATTGGCGATGCTTTCTCGTTCCCCTGGGACAGCCTATTTCTTTATGCGTTCCCTCCGCTGCCGTTGCTGCTCCAGCTCGAGGTCCCGGTGCAGGATGATCCTCGTTGCACCGGCGTGGCCGAGACAGATCTGGTTCCCGGACCTTCTGGACTTGTCAACGTCCCCACCTTCTCTCCAGAGAAGGAGGCGCCATTCTTTACCAGGGCCCGGAGTCACTGAATTTGCAGGCCTGGCTCCTGCAGCACTAGAGTTTGGAGGGTACGACATCCTGGCCGACTGCAGAGAGGTTCTTGCAAAGGCCAGGGTGTCCTCAACTCTCGTGCTACGGACATAAATGGAAGAGGTTCTCTGTCTGGTGCCGTGCACAGAAGATTAACCCCCTTGCGGATTATGGCCCCTCAAATACTGCCGTACCTACTGTCGCTGGCCAGAGCTGGACTGGCTCACGCCTCCATCATACATCTGGCTGCAATCTCCCGATATACCAGGACGACGGGACGGGCGTCCTTGTGGTCTCATCGCCTGGTGAAAGAATTCATGAAGGGACTATTCCGATCATTCCCGCCGGTGAAGGCTCCTGCCCCGGCGTGGGAGCTTAATGTGGTGCGGACCAAGCTCATGGGGGGGGGGTCACACCCATCCTTTATGCCCAAGGTGCCGTCGGACTTCCACCTCAACGAGCCCTTGGTGTTGCCAGTTTTCTTCCCATCGCCGGCCGAGAGGACTTTGGACTCGCTGGATGTAGCTAGAGTGCTGAAGTTCTACGTGGACCGCATGAAGAGTTTTCGGAAGACGTCACAGCTGTTTGTGAACTTTGGGACTGAATCAAGGGAAGGCTCTCGACTTCCATTTCCAGATGGCTCTCCGGCTGCATCATGCACTGTCACCGGTTCGCAAACTGACAGCTGACCGGCCGTCCGAGCCCATTCGACCAGAGCGATCGCTGCTACCACGGCGTTCCTGTCTGGTGTGCCCCTGCTGGACATCTGCAGGGCTGCGACGTGGAGGTCGACGCACACCTTCACAAGAGTCTACTGCGTCGATCGGGACTCCAGGGAGGAGGCCAGGGTCGGCCAAGCAGTGGTGTGCAACCTGTTCGCCTAAGGTGAGCCTGGTGAGGAGGTAAGGGCTGCTTAATGTAATGATGAGCTTGTTGCCACCTCCCGTGGTTGTGCATGTGTACTGCTATGTATTCTCTTATTCATGAGCATGTGAATCCATGCCAGACCCCATGCTGGAGAAGGAACAAGTTACTTACCTGTAACTGTTGTTCTCCAGCATGGGCCTGGCATGGATTCACGTGCGAACCCTCCCGCCTACCCCTCTGCGGCTCTTCACTTGGTTATACTGCCACTTTACGTGCTACCAAATCTAAGGATGTCGGCCGGAGGCGGGGCTTATGGAGAGGGCAGTCATTGGCTGGGGGCAGTATGACCCAGAGACCAGTGATTGGTTACTACTAAGACAGATCGGAGTTCAAATGAGGAAAAAAAACATATGCAGAGTGGGAATCTTTATTGAAACCTATGTTCACCTGCATGTGTTCACCCTTAATCCTAGACTGCCAAACAAATGTAAAAGGTCAGCTATATCCACCCACCTGCTTTAAAACGGTGTGTTTGCCTTGCTTTATGAAGGGGGCTGCGGGGAGATGCATGGACTGAAGGGTTCTATGTGATTTCTTCAAATTCAAAGTAGAATTATTGTGGGTTTTTTAGGAACGTTTTGCTGCAAATGTGTGGGGGAGACCCCTGCTGTCATAATAATTATACGCCTAAACCCACCCACACATATATATTCGGCCAAATCAGTTGTTTCTAACTCGCTGAAGCTACTGCGGCAAAAACTCTCATTTGAAGCATCTTCTTAGTGATTAGTACAAGAATCCCACCACTTACACTAGGACCCAGATATTCTGGTTTCAGTCACCAGCTTGACCAAATCCTTTGGGATCCCAGGTCCAAGTGCTGCTGACCCTGCAGAAGTGTCCAATGCCCAGTAGGTCTAACCTCATGCCAAGTTTCCTACATTTTAAGGCGAAAGGATAAAATAATGTACTCTACTCTCTTCAGCTCTTGGATCCTCCGATGCCCAGAGACTACTAGAAACGAAGTGTGTCCTGAAGAAAGCTTTCCCTATGGTGTAAGTTTGTCCTGACAAACTATTGTGGTGTTAGTAGTTTGGGCTAGCAGGCTCCTATTTGGAATTCCTGACGTTCGTACACAAACTTTTGTGCAAAAAAGACTTTTTGCTACGGGGTTGGACCTCCCTCTAGGCAGTTGGGCTTCTAAAGGAACCTTTCTTAAACACTTCTTCACTTTGCTATCTTTGATATGTCCTTCATGCAAACCTGTTGTCCTTACTGTTGTGTTCACTTGATAGCTTTCAGCTACTACACAAGGCTTGCGTCTGATGTTTGTTTATCGAAACTTGTGGGATGCTGAAACTATTGAAGCACACATCAGCATGCATATTGAAATCCCACTGTTGCAGCACATTCCCAAACTTATTTAACGACCTAATGGCCACTTAGATCAAATTTTGCATGGGTGCTTTGGTCTTCTGGGGCAATTGTCGCATATATTGCAAAATACCAACCCTGGAGAGCAGGGGTGTCCCCTGCTCCCTGTGTTTGTTTTGCAATTTTGGGCATGCAGGGGTGTCCCAACTTCCTTAAAATTGGAGGCAGGGAGCAAAAACAATGTGTTTAAATTGGGCCCTGAGTAGATAAATTGCAGCCAGTTTACTGTGATCAAAACACACCCAAACCCTTGCGTTCACTCCCACAGGCCTCTGCAGTAAATGCAGAAAAATGGTACACAACGATTTTTTTTTTAACCAGATCCTGTTCAATGAAGAATACTCGCCCTATGGCATGTGTGCCTACCTATAGGAGCCATGGCACAACCTTTGCAGCCCCTCGGGACATAGTGTGTGCAACTACTGTTGCGCCCAGCTGCATAAACTGTATGGACAAATGGCACCTCCATGGCAACCGGAGGGCGGGGGGGGGGGGGTTGAAATAACACAGGAGCACTCCTTGATTAGTGTGTCTTCTTTAAACTTAGAGATCTAGTCTAGGACCTAATCTTAACCTTTGTTTTCCCAACAATTCCTGGTCTCCTGAGAGCTTACAGGAGATCGTCCTCTTATGGTAGAGATACAAAAAATGGTGCCTGCTCTTTAACACCCCCACACAGAAGGCATAGACCCCCTCTGCTTTTGGTTTAACTGTTGAAATGACTTAACCTGGCCCTAATCTAACTATATATTATCACTGTTGTGGGATTCTCTGATCCCATTTGGGGAAGTCTTGATCACTTGTCCCAAATAGCCTCTTTACATAAGCATCCATCTTGGGGCCAAGTGCTAGAAGTTGTGTGGTAGCGGTTACTCTATGGTCCTTTCTCAAATGCATGCAGAATATGGCGCTTGCTAAAGAAAAATGTTAGTACCTTGCTCATACTACCTTTGGCGTGCTCAACATTTGCATATTCTATTCTTCCCGTCTGATTTGCTGGGGAACTTTTAACCACCTTGGCTTTTTTAATCTAATTGTACAGCGCTCCCTTTGGGGTAGCTGGCAGGCTATTTGAACACTAAAGGTTTCAGTGCGCACTTAACTCGCGCTCCACTGAGAGGCAAGTAGAATAAGTGCTAGCGCTCTAATTGAAATTGTGTGTATAGCGTAACTGAGCACACCTCTTCTGCTTGAACGTGAGCGAGTAGACAGTCGTTTTTTCTTTTCTCAGTGAACTCCACGCACTGGCCAGCCTGCTTACCCTTGATTTTTGGTGTATCAAGCCCAAAGCTGGCATTTTGTGTTTACCCTCAGATTTTGTCTAAAAATTATACAGGCTGCCACCTGAAGATGAACAATAAAGAAGTCTACACTAGTTTCTCCTACCAGATCTTCTGCAACTTTCCTGTTAGATGCTGGGTTCTTCTGGAATCCCTAAAATGGCCTAGATCCAGACCATCCAACAAATATATTGGTGGTATCAAAAGTAGAAATAAAAGGCTCTTCGAGACTGTTCATGAAGATCCGCAATCCATATGCGTCCAAGATTGAGGGAAGAGAATGGCTCCACTAATTGATTAGAGGAAAACCTTAAGGTTTCCTACTCGCCAACACCAGATCCACTCCCCAAGCACACTTGAAACATCCTGCAAATCTTCCTAAGAGAAACTGCCCTTCACCTTCAGTGTCTGGCTCCTCCTAACCTATGGGCCCTGAAAACAGTATAGTGGAGATGCTGCTCTCATGCGCCCCCACCCATCTCCAGACACTGCTTAGTGTGCACAACTAAACGCGTGCTTTTTAGCTTGTGTGGCTGGCTGCAAGATGAGTACGATCTGATTTAAGAATTCTGCAAGCTCATGAAAACGTGAGTCCACCATTTACAGTTCTCAGTTCTCTTAATTCTTCATGAATTGCATCGGGTCTCGCCACCAATTCTAGATCCTGTTGCATGCTTCACTTTCAGAAAGATTTTCCTTGAAGTTGGCCTGAGGGTGGAATTCTGGTTGAGAAGGACCTGCTCCTTCAAGGTCTTCTGATAAAAGGTTGTTTTAGAACACTATTGTGGGTTCTATACTGCCAGCCAAGGAGGTCACCACCTTTGCATTCATTCTGACCTCCCCTTCCAATATGAAATGGGGGAGGGGGTGCGAGGGGGGGGAAGCATTGCCCTCCTACATTGAGTCTATTGAAAACGAGTGTGCAGTTTAATCCATATATCCAACATTCCTTGCCTCCCCACAAAACATTTGGCACAAAGCGTCCTCCCACCATTGAGCCTGTGGATCTAGTCCTCTATCGGCACATGTTTTCAGTTTAATGTTGCACTTCAGGCTGGTGGTACTGTTGGGATGGAACTGTGGCTAATTTGCCAGTAGGATGGTGTTTGGCTTTAGAGCTGGGTTTGCACCTTATAGTGGTTGGCTTCGTAGGGTTATGGACTGAAATGGCTGGGTGTGGTGAAGTCTAGTCTTCGACATGATGGGCATAGCTAGGTGTGGGCTAGCTTTAAATTGCTGGCAAAGGATATTGAACCCCACCTGCTCACATTACTGCTCTTGCCTGCTGGTTAATATTAAAGCTTGCTAGATGGCTCTTATTCCGAATCCTCCTCATGTGCTATTAATAATCCTGTTTTATGTCTTTATTGCTCTGATCTTGGTCTTGATGGCCAATGGACTTGCAATAAATTTGCAAATTTTGATTTCAGTTCTTTACTCGCAAATTAAGATCTGTTTTTTGTTCTTCTGATGTTATGCTTTGTATTTTGTGGAAGGCTTTCTGTAAACCAAAATTCCTTCATGCGCACCCCATATCTTAAGGGAAAACTGATCAAAGCAATCCCTTGATTTTTATGAAATGTTTTGTTTTTGTACAAGTTTACCCTGGGTGAAGTGATGCCCAAAAGACTGCAGCTTGTTCAGGTTCTGAAAGGCCTGTTCATGTAGCATGTATCGAATTCTCAGTTTTGGAAGGACTGGAGATTGTTGCCCATCTTCTCATCACACTTTGTGCTTTGACCATTTGTTTTGCACTGTGTAGTTCTCATTTCACTACTCTGTACCCTTTGGGTCTGTTTTCTCTCGTTGTCCCAAGCATTTATTTGTACGGTAGTACTGTCTTAAATATGCCGTCACTTTTTTTTTAATCAGAAAAACTCGAATATATAGTAGGCGTTTAGAATTTATTTTGCTGTGATTGTGTACATGTCAATCAATTGGCAGCCTCTTTTCTGTGTTGCTCAATAAGGCTGCAGCATATTCTGTAGCACTATAGGGTGGGAAGAGGAGGCAATCTCAAACTTGTCCCCTCCCATTTTAATTTTGAAACTACAAAGATCTGTTAAAGACTGAGACCGTGTTGTTTTTTGCTTTAGTTCAGGCTAGATTACCATACAAGGAAATTGTGTCTGCAAGGAACATCGGAATTGAGGGTTGCGTGGATGCTTGCAGAGCTGGCACAAGTGGTATGTTTTAACATTAACACAAATTAGGCTTTATGTGCCATCCTGATCATTCATGTCTTGTCCCCTCAGATTTGACGAGATCCTGGAGGCCAGTGATGGGATAATGGTGGCACGAGGAGACCTTGGAATTGAGATTCCGGCGGAGAAAGTCTTCCTTGCTCAGAAGATGATGATTGGGCGCTGCAATAGGGCGGGGAAGCCTGTAATCTGTGCCACACAGGTATTACACAGGCAGAAGATCTGCAAAAAAAACTCAGTGTAGTTATGCATGCAAATCTAGTGTGTGTGTATATATATATATATATATATATATATATATATATATATATATATATATATATATATATATATATATATATATATATATATATATCCTCTCGTAAACCCCACTCTTTGAAAATATGTCCATCCCTACTCCCCAAATACCCGTCCTCTACATGTTTGCTACTCCTGTGGTGCCCGGGACAGTGCAAGGGTTTCTTCCCACTGGGGATATTTTTTCTGTTCCTTTGTCCTAAAAAAAGTATACACACCCTGCATCAATTGGTAGGCATATTTTATGCTTGAAAGCAGTCTGAATGTCTTAACCCTCCACCACTCCACGCCGTTGCGTGTGGCAACTTCAAACCATAACTTTACACTCACTATGCAGCATGACTTGGGGCTTTCGATATAATCAAACAACATTGTACTTTATTCATCACTATGGGCGTTTCCTAAAAGATATTGACTGCAGGTTTAGGTACTTAGTTCTCCTCGTCTGGACAGTGGGCACCCTCAATCAATAGACTCTGCAATCTTTGAGGTCCAAAGTCAGTCATAGTTGCATATTTCCATATTCTCATTCCACTTGTCGTCTTTGGGACTACGAGTATGCGCTTGACTATTCTTAACAGTGTGTATCCTTCCTCAGATGTTGGAGAGTATGATTAAGAAGCCTCGTCCCACCCGGGCAGAAGGCAGTGATGTTGCCAATGCTGTCTTGGATGGAGCAGACTGTATCATGTTGTCAGGAGAGACTGCCAAGGGGGATTACCCACTAGAGGCTGTCCGTATGCAACATGCCGTAAGTAGAACATGCTACCATGCTGTAGAGCTAGTGGTTTAAAAAAGTTTACGTGCTGCATATCGGTGTGGTTTGGACTGGCTGCAGTCTAACAGGGCGAGCTTGCTCACTGAAATGGCCTGGTGATGTGTTCCAGTGCTAAATCCCCCATATGTTTGTCAGGTGGATTAATCCAGCCTGATTACTTGATTAAAAACCTTTGCCTCTCCTCTCTTTAGACTGATGTTGCAATTGCATTCCATGCAGAGCTATTCCTACACTTGCACTGCATTACATGTGTTTGTGCAGAGCACGTTCTTGCAGGCTTAATCTAACCTGGGCAGATTTGCTTGCTCCTGCATCTGTATACCTCAACCAGTTACTTGCATGCCATTTCCATGATGATGCCCTTATGGTTTGCTGGTTCCAGTACAAAATGGTGCTTGCACTCTGTCATGGCTTGGCAGTAAGATGCCCTTGGTTCTTGCGGCTGAAACCCCTGATCCTTTGGCTCAGATGGTTATGATGAAGCAGTGACTGCTCATTTCATGCCCCTGAAGCCGATGTCTAAAGAATGTTTCTATATATCTGAGCAGAAATGTTGATTGTCCCTATTGAATCCTAAATGTCCACTTTGTAGACCTTATTTGTGTACTCTTCCTAAATGTTGTCTCGCTGCTTTATTTGTTGCGGCTGGCCTAGCCAGGGATCATTAGTCCTGTTTGAACTGCCAGCATTCTCTGCTCTACCACGGATAACGAGAATGCCCAACTACACCACACCACACTGGTCTCCGCAGTAAACTCTAATGTATCTTTTGTACAGACCATGCGTTTGATTCTGACATTGGGCTCTCGAGTGAATGTGCTGTGCTTGGTTAGACTGGGCCCCTCACAAATTACAGGTGTTGGTATTGCGCTTGCCTTTGTTAAAGTAGGGTGGTTTGATTATGCTTGCCTTTTCTAGCAGCCAGTCTTTTGTTCTTTGGTTCTTCTAGAAAATTGCCTGTAGATGTGTCTTGAATGTTGCGGTTTGCTCGTGTTTTCAACTAAGACTGTTTCCTGCATATGCTCTGCTGCATAACTTCTTGTAGATTTGGGTGATTGATTTTTTTCGTGGATTGGGTGCATTGATTACTGTTCTTTTGGTGGTTACTCTATTCTGATGGTTAGTTTTTCTAAATCTTATCGGTTAGTATAACAATTTGCGATAAATTCGTGGTGCTTTGAAATCTTTCAGCAACACCAAGGCCCACACCCGCCATGATGGATTGTTGCGACCTCTGGCAAAAGCAGCCTTCCTAAATGTATGTACTTTCTGCTTAATTATGATGCAGATTACTCGCCGCTTTCAAGTGACTTGTAACAGTGAGAAATGCTTCTCGTTTTGGAGATCCTGCTTTTTGCAATAGAGAACCTGCAACTGTCTGTTCAGATGAGAATCCTGAGTCAGGTCTGCTTTGGTGGTACAAAGCTCGATCAGATGGCAGAGATTGTCCACCAATTGCAGGACAAACGGACCGCATCCTATGGCTGGGGGTAACTAATCAGTTTCAAGATGTGTCGTCATTTTGTTTGCGTCGAAGGTCCAGTGACAGACTATGCGGCTGGTGGTTTTACTTGCTTCGTATGGACTGGTCTGCCCCCCCAACCCCCCCCCACCCCAACCCCTCCCCCCCCCCCCCCCGTATTACCTTGTGATGACAATGCAGTAGGACCTTTGTTTGGCGATCTGAGGGCACTGGTAGATAATTGGCTTTTTTTCAGTTTCCATCTGAGGCTTGTATCTGCTTCGAATCACATGCTTTGCATAATGCTGACATCAAGTGGAAGTAGTGAGTGTTGCACGTAGTTTTTTTGAAGTTCAAAACGGGATGTCGACAGGGTGTGACTGTAATACTATCCCTAGTGTGACATACCCATGATTTTCACCCCAATCCCCTCACGCATCAAGGTACCTCAGATGGTTTTTTTTTTCCCACCTTCGTGGCTAGTTTTTTTTGCAGAGTCATCACAAAAGCCAAGTCTCCGAAATCCGCGCTTGGACACTACAGCGGAACATACCAGTTCCTGCATGACTCTCCCCAGCTTTGAAAGGCAGTCACAGGGTGCTATGAGGAAGGCTTCTGGCGGCACAACTATGGAGGGGCGCACGCCAGGCGCCCACCGTTATGCTGCTGACCAAGCCCGCTGTGGTTCTGTCTTCGTGTTTACCACAAGGCACCCATGCAGATGCTCCAGCGAGGCATGCATAAATACTGTTCGACGGCTGAGGTGGAAACACAGAAAACGGCAGTTAAAAAATCTCCACACAGAAAAACATGGAGCACTGTGCTCGTGGCAGACATGCCTCTGAGTATCATCGGGAAGAATCTTCCGCCCTCGAGATACGCCCCAAGGACACATCCAGGTTCGACTGCCCTACAGAGGTACCAACAGTGGCCCCAAGGTCACCACCAATGGCATCCAAGGTGCAAAAGACCATCCTGGGGGAGACTCCTTGGACTCAGACAACATTTGAAGGTACAATGGGGAAAATCTAGACTTAATGAGCAGGTTGCCCATTCCACAAACCTGTGGAGCAGCCCTCGGCCTGTGATGCCTACTCAACCCCCACACCTCCCTCTCCTCCTAAGCCAGGGGGTCTTCACAAGGTTCGAGCAGACCAAGACATGTGGGTAGTCCATCTCAACAAAATGGTGATGACCCATATCTGAGACCAGGATGACCCGCATCTGATCGACCCCTCTGCAGTTGAGAGCGTTCATGCTTATCTATAGCAAACCAATTACTTATGAGTTGCTTAAAAAGGCAGCTCGCCATTTTGGAATACAGACAGAGGAGACCAGTCCTGTGTAGGGAATGACTTTGTTGAGGATCTCCTCAATGAGAAACACATTAGCCAGGATATTCCCCCTCCTAGAATCCATTAAAGGGGGGTGGGGGGGGACGTCTCTCCTTCCTGGTCTACTCGCCCGGCGCCCCCACCTCTTACTAGAAGTCAACACAAGGGTGGAAAAACATTCAAGCCATCTGAACCCCTTTATATCAGATGACACGTCAAGCCGGATTGTCTTGTGGGTACTACCAGAAAGAGCTGGTGTTCCACACTCCACCTTGACAGCACTTTAAACAAGGAATGCAGAAGGCTATACACGCTGGTTAAGCATAGCGCCACTTCTGGTGCGTACATGACCAGAATAGTAAACCATACAACCCTGCTTGCCAGCAGCACCCAGTGGGATGATGTAGTAAAAACTTGATTCTGGACGAGAACCTGCTTGTTCTTAAGGTGGCCAGAGGGGAAAACTAGTGTCTCAAAACGTTCTAGATTCTGCAGACACATCCGAGGGAACCCTCCTGAGAAGACACTCTTGGCTTGGGGACTCTGGCTTTAAACCAGAGACCAGGGGAACCCTTATCATGCCCATCGAGGAAGGTCTCCTCTGGTAAAGCGGTTGACTACTAGCTCAAAACCACCAAGGAGAATGAGATCAATACCCTGGGTCAAATGATTAATAAACCCTTTATACAGAAGTGGGTATTGTTGGAACTTCAGGGCACATGGCTTCAGCAGACCAGGCCAATCTGGCGCAAGCACGTCTAGTGTCTTCTATAGCCACCCAAGGTCAATTGTCGTATCAATACCAACAGTGTGGGTTTCACTGTGGGAAAGTACAGCCTCTAGAGGCGCAGCAGTCCCTGCTGCCAAATGATGGGCTGATCCAGGTTCTCTCCAATGCATCCCTGGTGTTACCCCTGAATATCAGACTGCTGGGTACTGGAAACAGTGGCTAAGGGACACGAGTAACACCTCACCACCATCCACCTCAAATAGCAAGAATGTCCTCAACACTACACCCTGCAGGAGGACAAAAATTCTACTCCAAAAGGGAGCAATCGAATTGTTACCTTGAATTTGTTAAAAAAAATGGTATTTATTCAATGTACTTGTGCCAAAGGACCACAATGCGCCCAGTGTTGGACCTGCACCATGCAAACGCACATGTCAAACCCCAAAAATTCAAACGTTGCAGGAGGTCATCCCACTCCTGAAACCTGGGATTACATAGCAACATTGGACATGAAAGATGCATACTTTCAAATGTCACTGATGGCTCTCAAAAATACCTCAGATTCAAATTGGGAGACTGGCACTAGCAATCAAAGGTGCTAGCTACCCTTCGGCATTGCATCACCCCCAGGTTATTCACAAAGGTGGTAGCCGCCCACTTGCAAAGGCAGTCTGTTCCAGTCTACCCTTACATAGTGGCTAATTACCGGGGACTCCCCTGAGGTGCCTTCATAACACGCAAGCGGATAATGCCATTGGAATGATACCACTTTTTTTTATATGCAATTTTAAAGAAAGTTGTGTTTCAATTTAAGTGCTATCATGATGAATTGTGTTGCAGGTCTATTCCAAATAAAGCTTTAAAATTAAACTCTGACAATCTACCTGCTGTTCCAATCTCCAGAAGTCTAGTGCCCAGCCAAGTAAAGCAGTTTCTGGGGCCACTAATCAAAACCTAGCTCTTAAGAGCTAGGTCCAACACATGTTTCAAACACTGCAGTATGTAGCCAGTCGTCGGGTGATGGTACGAAAGACCTTACGCCTGCTAGGAATTATAGCTTCCTGCATTTACCTGGTGCGTCACACCAGACTGCACATTTGTCCAATGCAAGTGTGGCTAGCAAAACAATTGTCGCAGGCAAGCGGGTTGCAGTGGTGGAACAGAAGCAGTGGTGGAACAGAAGCAATCTGTTGGAGTCTTTCCACACACGGGATCATATCAGATGCGTCCATGACCGGCTGGGGTGCTCACTTCCTTCACTATACTGCTCATGGCCTGTGGAAAACACATCAAAACCTTCTGGAACAGAACGGGTTGGAGGGGGGGGGGAGAGGGAAATCGCCCCTCTGCATACACGTCTCAAACACTGAACTACACACAACCTTTCCTCTAAAGCACAACAAACCGCACACACTTCAGTACACGACAACAAAACAAACCACACAACAAAACAAACCACACATAGCCCTGCACAACAGCACGTGAAGGCTACCAATTGAAAAACACACCTAAGCTCAGCGAGAGGTGTAAAACGAACTGAAGCTGTGAACAGCATAGCTCTTGCTCTTCACCCTCTCAGTTCTGCTAACTTATCGTACACTCTTGCTTTTCAGATCTGCCACAGGAACACTTCAGTGTGCAGTATAAATATCCTTTAGTATAACCAAACTACTAGCAGTCCTAAAAGTACTCAAGCCCCCGCTAGCAGACAAGTCTTGGTCCTCGCATACCGTACCGCAGCCATGTATTATATAAACAAACTGGGTGGAACAACTCTCCAGGGCTGTCATAAATGGCCCAGAACATCTGGCTGTGGGCACTACATCACATGTTCCTATGTTGCAGGGAAAATCTATTCTCGGGCAACGTGCTAAGCAGGAGTAGAATGCTACCCTTCGCATGAGTGGAAATGGTGTTATCAAACTTGGGGTTCAAAGATGTAGACCTTCGCAACCCTGGAAAATGCACAATGCAAATTACACACCCAGGTTGCCCCAGACAGGATCCAAGGGAGAAGGTACTTTTGCATACTCCTCCTTCCCCATAGCTCTTAACTAAATGGTCCACAAGCTACACCAGGAACAAGCAGCACTGATCCGAATGGCTCCAATGTGGGAACGACTGACTTGTTTCTCCCACCTTATGTCACTGTTCCGCCATGAAACTACTGTGTCCGGACAACCTGTTGACACAGGATCATCCGAGAACCACGCTTCACCCATGCCTTCGGCAGCTTGGTTCCTGAGGTCATATAATTTGGTCATCTAGACCAAAGGTGCATGGAAATACTCCAACCTAACACAAGGCATTACTATTTTAGCAAATTAAAACCTGAAAATGTTTTCTTATGGTGCAGGACACAATCTCTTAATCCATCTGACTGTTCACTGTCCACCGTCCAGTATATAGTAAACTACCTTCTATATCTACTTTACTCAAGATTAGTCTTTAACTCACTCAAGTACACCTAGTGGTTCTCTTACACCACATCGCGTAGTAAATGTTGTGGCGGAAGCTGCCCGTAGTTTCTTGGAAGGCATCAAAAAAGGTACCACAACTTCTAACCCTACTCCTGGCTAGGACCACTATAATCATACTCGCTACTACACTCAAAGCTCAGGATGGGCGGTGGTTGGGACTTCGAGCCAATGCACAAAGCCAGCCTTAAATGTCTTGCATGCATCTTCCTTATCTGTTACCTCAATCAGAAGGGTGAGTGAACTACAAGCTGTCGGTACAAGACCTCTGTAGTTTTACACAGACAAGATGGTGCTATGCACCCATCCTTGATGCTCACCAAGTTCATATCAAAATTCCATTTAAATCATACAATAGAACTACGTGTTTTTCCAAAACCCTACAAATTCAGCAGAAAAAAGCCTTCATACACTAGATGTACATGTTCTACCTTCAAAAGACTGAATCTGCTAGCTAAAAACAGATGTATTTGTCTGTAGCCGCTAAGGAAGGGGCCCCTTATCTCTAAAACAGCAATTTCTAAATGGATTGACCACTGCATCCAACTTTGTTATTCTCTTGCTAAGAGAACGTTGCCGAATAAGCCTAGAGCACGCTCCACTCGAGGCAGAGGCAACTCTATCCTTTATAGCAAATGTACCCCTAGAGTCCATTTGCAAGGCTGCCACTTGAGTGCAGTAAACACCTTCACCCAATGTTACTGTATGGGCACACATTCTAGGGGTGATACACATGGGGGGGGGGGGGAGGACACGTAGTGCTGAAACGTCTTTGCAGCGCTACCTTCCAACAACCCACCTTCTTACTGCTCGCTAATCTATGCAAAGCATGTGATTCTAAGGAGATCACAAGCCTCAAAGTCTGCATTACTGACTGCAATGTATTGATGATGCTTGTATCTGCCTGGATTCACATGGGGGGGGCCCCCCCTTCCCTTCATCCCCTATTGGAGTAGAAGGGGCTTGGGAAAGAAGCATAGATCGTTCACACCTCATGGTCTCTACCTACACTTCACGCTTGTAACTTGCACTGCCTCTTGTCAGAAACAAATCTGATGTCCCTCGACGCGTGGGGGATCATGGTTACATCACAAGGGATAGATTTAGTCCTGCCCTGTCGCTGGCCCTTTTCGAGCTTTGAAAAACGCAATGTGCAATACTCTGTAACATCCACTAGATGTTGGCCTATGCAAAGCATGTGACTCTAAGCAAGTGCAAGCATCGGGAATACAATTACAGTGAGTAATGTAATCTTTTTGATGCTTGTGCGTCTGCTTAGATAACCTGTTATGCATAGTCTGTCATCTAGTGATGGTCACGCAATAGTACATGATTTCGAAACGGAAAGGTATGTTGACCAAACGGGTCAGTAATACTATCCCTAGTGTGATGTCTATTCTAGGTCCTTCAGATTGTTTTCCACCGTTGTAGTGCCACTAGTTTCTAATTAAAGGCATCAGCCTGAAGAAACAAAGTTTATCTTTATTTTTGCTAAGCGCCCATCGCCTGCCGGGAGATCTTCTACAGCAGAGCTCGGCGGACAACCAAACAATCACCTTGGCAGACGCTGACTGCAGCCTACACAGGCCTCACCGGGCCTCGGCCTGTTGCAGTAGGGAGAGTGGGGAGGCCAGAAGGCCTAACCTCCCTGCCCCCCCACCCCTTTCGCTTCACTGCCATTTCCGTTAATCATGGAAAATGCAGTTTTGCCCGTCCTGCAATCGAAAGTACCCCTGGGTAGACGCACAGGGTGTGTAACTGTCTCCCACAGGATCACCCAAAAAAAACTGCAAATCTTGCAAGCTCTTTCGACCTAAAACATTAAAGGACTGCAGAACAAAACGCTGGGCCGCCCATGCCATGTAGGCTGAGGCCTCCATTGATGCGGAAGGAGCTTCCAGTGATGGCAGCGTCGGTTTCATAACGAATGCCGAGGGCGATCGGGATTTGATTGACTCCCAAGTGCGAGCCCATGACTCCAATAAGCAGGTCGGCGGTCCTGTAAGAAGGTTAAACTCGGCGACTCAAGCACACTGCACGCCACACCAAGCACAAATTCCATGGCTGACTGTCAACCGTCGAAGCCACGTGGTGTCGAGGGGAAAGGCCCTTAAAACAATGTTTTAAAAAAATCCCTGTACTCTGGACCATTGCACTCGCTGCATGACAGACTCCCAAAACAGACCCACAAGGCAGTTTCTGACACTGCGCATAAAACCGACATCCTTTCGTGCATCGAAAGGTGCTTCAACTGCCCCTTCCACTACCTCCAAAAAATGAGAGCATCTATTAATAAACGCGTTCCAACAGTCTTTTGAAGTCCAAGCTGAAATCCTCTATTTGACTCCTCTACCGTCGGCCCCATACTTCCCAAAGGTCATCTGAATAGAGAGCTTAGATAGGGTCACGAGGAGAATATGCTCCTTAGATTTGATGGACCGCCACCCTGCACAGCTACTTGCCCTTCAGAAAGTCTCGTACTACAGTAGCTGGAGATGAACCAGCAGCCAAGAATGCATGACTGGATACGTCTCAGCCGAGTACCTCTGCCCAGAGCCAGATTACCCTTTGGCTGCCCATATTCTGTAGACACTTCAGGTTCACTTGGCTCTCGGAGGTCAATGGGGCCAGGGTGACCAAGACTGACTACATCATCCAGTCACCAGACAACCAGGATCAACTTGTAGTCGACCACCAGCTACAATGCAATGAACTACTCCTCGCTGCAGAAAATCAACATAGACACCCAGAAGGTCCAAATGGATAAAGATTTTGTGGAGGACATTCTTGAAGTCTGCTACACAATTTATTCCCTAGAGACACAGGCCATGTTGCTCAACATGCCTATCAAACCAATGCTCTTTTTGGCAAGGGGATTGAGGATTCCCTTAGTATGACACTCTAAAAATCTCTTGCCCAGCTGTCCAGCAAACAGTTTGTGCACATGGGGGTGGGGAGCGGTGTGTTTCTAACACAAGAAGGTTTCATGGACATGGCGCTCCACGCTACTCTGGGTACAGCCAGGGTAACCAATCATCCTTAGGCAACATATGGGGCCAACACTGCTCATTTTAAAAGCGGCTATAAAAGATCACAGAACCTCCTCAGCTAGAGGCTCCACCCAAACAATGACACCACGCTCAAGTCACCTCCCATGCAACTCGAGTAGGTTGCATTTCTCAATTAACCCACGCATGGGAGGGATCGCGTCAGACAAGTGGATGGTGTCCACCATGGCGGGTGGTTACTGCATAGAACTACTACCAAAACCGCCAAAGCACAAAGATGACTCTGGAAGGAAGGCGCCTTTTACCACTGCTCCAGATAGGATTCTGGCGTGAGTATTTTTTATTAATTTTTTGAATTGACAGACCTATTAAAAGTTTCCTCCTTCGCAAGAGTAAAGTGCCTGACAACTATCCAATTTGTGTGAAATTCAAACTGTTATTAGTTACAAAACGGCTGTATTTGAAAGTGGGTCCAAATTAATTGCACCTGCGGAATACATTTTCCCCACT
Source organism: Ambystoma mexicanum (assembly GCF_040938575.1). Classification (NCBI taxonomy): domain Eukaryota; kingdom Metazoa; phylum Chordata; class Amphibia; order Caudata; family Ambystomatidae; genus Ambystoma; species Ambystoma mexicanum. The sequence goes on from NC_090934.1 coordinate 1,244,475,249, forward strand.
TGCTGGCCTCATTCATACACTTGGTTCCACGTGAGCTTGCGCCCAATGCAGGAGTGGTTAACAAACACTGGTCTTGGGCAAGTGGGTCAGTGGGACAATTTAGTGGTGGTTTCGCTAAACCTGGTTCAAGCTCTTTGCTGGTGGTCCAGGGACAACCTGCTAAAAGGAAAACCCTTTTGCAATCCCACCAGTTCAAGCGACACTATCTACAAGCGCCTCGCTATCCGGATAGGGAGGCATTACCTTCACCTCACAGCCCATGGACACAACGCCACAGCCCAAAACATCAACCTCCTAGAACTTTTGGCAGGACTCAAGGCTCTACATGCTTTTATAGTAGGTCAGCCAGTGCAGGTCTTCAGACTGCACAGCTGCCATTGTTTTACATAATCAAACAAGGTGGCACACACTTAGGCTGTACCTAAACATTTGGAAATGGGCACTCAAGCGGAACATGGTCTTAGTCTCGCCATGTTCCAGGGGAACTCAATACAAACTCGCTAAGCAGAAACGCTCTGCCAGAGGAAAACGACTGGCAACTCTACAAAGATTCTACACTAAAGAACCTTGTAGATGCATACTACCCAGCTTAATCTTCCTGATACTTGGGCACAAATGCCAGCTAGTTACATTGGGTGCTTAAGTCACTCACTCTACCAGCATTGCTTTTCTGCCTCTCGGGCCTACCGCTGCTGCCTGGCACTACATGCTTGACAGCCACTTGCTACTTTTTTCCCCTGTCATTCACTTTCTGACGCTCTGCCTCTCACCCGTAAGTGTTGCGATGCCACGTTTAGTTTTTTTCTTGTTGTGGTTGCTACTCCTGATATTTCTTGCGCTCCCTGCCCTTGCTTTATTCCATCTCTCCCCATCTGCTGTTGCTGTCTATCCCTCACTCCTATTGTTTGTCCTGTTATTAACTCTTTGCCTTCTCACCTTTTATCATGTAGCTCATTGCTCGCTTCCTGTTGCTCGAATTTTTCTGTTTGTCTTTTAACATAGCACCAATAAATAAATAGCCAAAATTCGGAAAATGCCTTTTCTGTTGGAAAATTTAGTGCAGCTTTATCTTTGGGTGCTCCTCTGTAGTGTGCAACCCTTCTTTTGGCTGTTCGGCTGGGAATTGGAGTTAGAGGTTTGTCTGACCAGATGCAGCACTTGATTGAATGCATTAGAAGAGCCCATATGAGCTATGTGTTCTGAGCAGTCACGGGTATAGCAGTCCAGTGAATCTGACAAATGTCAGATGCTCTACGTGTAATGGCTCAGTACACACAAATCAACACTACTTTTAGTAGTCCTGTTGAAAAGTTTATCTTTGTTAGAATGTTACCTTAAACGCACACCTCTGCAGATTCATTAACTCGCCTATCAACAGGATTTGAACTAACAGGTTACGCCATATTCTCTGCAGCAGGGTTATTGACCCACTGAGCTGTCTTTCCCATCAGGCTGTCACTGAGACATAGGGTTGGGGCACGGGCAGTTCCATGTGAGGCTTGCCTGACATAAATGACTTGTCAAAAGCTCTAAGCCTGTTTGAACTATCCTACATGAGTCGGGAGATATCACATTGTGTATAGGCGCTATATAAGAGGCTTTAAAATAGTGCTTGATTTTTGGCAGTGGGACTCAGTAGTAATCAGATATGAAAAGCAGGACTGAGTAGAAAGGATTGAAGTATGACAGCAATGCATCTTCTCACTGTCTGCCAGTGTACATCACACCAGCTCAGGAGGTTGATGGGAAGCGCTCAGTCACTGTTCTTGATTAGTACTTAGCTTGCTGCAGAAAATGCCAACACATGTTTGTGCTTTGTCATTACAGCAGCTATGTTAAGAAAATCAGGTACTGTTCCAAAAAAATAGCAGTCCTGCTAAGAAATGTGGGCATCATGCAATTGGCACCGCTGCAAATATTTGGCTTTGTGCCATGTGTTGTACATAGCCTGAGTATATAGCAGTCCTGTTGAGTGGTACCAGTACAATTGGTGCGAATGAAAATATATACAGCACTGCTTCTATCTGTAGCCATTATACCTGCTTGCGGCGGGTGGCCAGAAAAAAAGTTCAGACCACATGCCTAACTATTTGTTGAACTCAAACTGTTTAGTGCACTTTCATGCATGCAAACACATGCATCTTTAGACAAAAAAAACCTTTATAAAAAATAATTCTCATAAAAGCCAAACTGCTTTCTGGGAGGATCTTTTAAAACATCAAGAGATCAAGAAGCCCAAGCCATTAAATGCAATTGATGTGCTTATGTGATGAAAAGTATGAAATACCCATGCTGCTGGAACAGCGCTGCCTCCATTAAAGCGGATTAAGACTGAGGAAAATGAAGCCGAAACGCAGCCCTTATTTAAGACCATTTTCATTTTACATAATACTACATGTATCCTAAAGCAAAGTGAAAAGCATGTTCGTGAATCAAGATGCTTAATGACAATATAACCTACAAAATGCAAGCAGTTGACAAAGTGAACAAAACACATTCCCTTTTACATTACTCAAAAGTATTGCTCTTGATTGAATCATTAACAGAGTTAAAAAAAAAAACTGGACTCAAGGACAAACTGTCCCCATGGAGCTTCAAGATTTATGGGGGTGCTGCATAAATGACCTTTGTAAGTGGCATGCAAGGAATAATTAAAAGGGGCGTATTGACGAGATTTCTGTACGTAGAAAGGCCTTATACGCACCTCATCTGGAAGGCTGCATATTACTGAAGGAGGTAGAAGCCTTGCTGGGGAAAAGACGCCATAAAGATTGTACCAGTAAACTAGGGTTCATTGTACTTTCTTGTGTCAAAGACCTCAGTGTGCCCAGTACTAGACCTGTGCTCAGCGAATACATATCAAACCACAGATGTTTTGCATGACCATGCTCCAAGAAGTAATCCTGCTCTTAAAACAAGGTGATTACATGGCAACATTGGACATGAAATATGCATACTTTAATATTTCAATTTTCTGTTTCCAGATTGCAGGAGTACACTACCAGTTCAAGGTGCTCCCCTTTTGCATGGCCTCAGCACCAAGAGTGTTCACAAAGATGCTCGCAGTAGTAGCGGCGCACCTTTGGAGAGTCTATCCGAGTGTAGCTTCATCTAGACTAGTTAAAGGAATGGTTCGGTCAGAAAATATTATTGGCCAATAAGATGGGCAATAATAAAACAAAGCTTCAAGCAAATGAAGCTCAAACTTTAAAATTGCAAGCACTAGGGGGGCATCCATTTTGTGAAATGGATGCCGCCTGCGCTTGTGTTTGCGGCACTAATGAAGCAAAAGCCAGTCAGCTTTAGTAAAGAAAAGCTACCACTGGGTGGCTTTTGCTTCATTGTTGCCGGACTCGGAGGACGGGGACCAGAGACTACAGGCAGGAAAGCTGCATCTCGGTAAGATATATAGATCCGCAGCATTTTGGAAACACAACCGCGTGTGTGTTTCCATGCCGTAGTGTTTCTGCCTACAGCAGCTTTCACTTTGGGGCTCTCGGGCACCCCGGTGGGAGCCCGAGAGCTCCAAAGTGAAAGCTGCTGTAGACGGAAACCCAGTAGGGGGCTTTTGCTGCTTGTTTAGTGCTGCAAAGGCAAAGGCAGAGTGGAGGCTGCCTGAAATCGCAAAATGGATGCCCCCTAGTGCTTCCAATTTTAAAGTTTGAGCTTCATTTGCTCGAAACTTTCCATAGGGACTTAGAAAATATATTTTAGATATTTGTTTTATTATTGGCCATCTTTTTGGCCAATAATTTCTGACCTAAACATTCCTTTTAATAACCAGGTAGTCTCTGCAAATGCAACATCCAAAGAACTATCAACCTTCTGTTCGACTTTGGATTCTCCATCAATGAGGGAGAAACTGGGATCCAAAGTAGCTAGCTTCCAGAGTACAAAACATGCTGTTAAAAGTGCCTCACTACCTAGCCGGTCGCCAGATAACTGTACACAAAGCAATGTGCTTGCTGGCCTCATTCATACACTTGGTTCCACGTGAGCTTGCGCCCAATGCGGGAGTGGTTAACAAACACTGGTCTTGGGCAAGTGGGTCAGTGGGACAATTTAGTGGTGGTTTCGCTAAACCTGGTTCAAGCGCTTTGCTGGTGGTCCAGGGACAACCTGCTAAAAGGAAAACCCTTTTGCAATCCCACCAGTTCAAGCGACACTATCTACAAGCGCCTCGCTATCCGGATAGGGAGGCATTACCTTCACCTCACAGCCCATGGACACAACGCCACAGCCCAAAACATCAACCTCCTAGAACTTTTGGCAGGACTCAAGGCTCTACATGCTTTTATAGTAGGTCAGCCAGTGCAGGTCTTCAGACTGCACAGCTGCCATTGTTTTACATAATCAAACAAGGTGGCACACACTTAGGCTGTACCTAAACATTTGGAAATGGGCACTCAAGCGGAACATGGTCTTAGTCTCGCCATGTTCCAGGGGAACTCAATACAAACTCGCTAAGCAGAAACGCTCTGCCAGAGGAAAACGACTGGCAACTCTACAAAGATTCTAAACTAAATATTTTCCCAATGGAGTTATCCTGCCTTAGACGATTTAGCCACAAGCCAAAACTCGCAATGCTCAGACTTTGCTTCCAGGTTTCCCCAGCCAGGATCTAATGGGGGGGGGGGGGGGCGCACACTGTGGATGAATTGGTCAGGGAAATTTGCCTGCTTTTCCACCAACACACCTTCTCTGCCGGATAGTGCACAAGATGCACCAGGAACAAGGCACTCTGATCCTGAAAGCTCCAATGTGGGCAAGGCAACCTTGGTGGCTACCTCTTGGCAAACTAGCGATGTGCAATCCATTCAAGCTCCCATGCATCTCCCAACATGCTGTTCCAGTATGAGGGGACAACACTCCATCCACATCTTCAGTCTATGAACTTGCAGCCTGGCTCCTGAAGTAAGTTTGGCCACCAAGGTGTATGGACACCCTTAAAGAGGCACATTCACCATGGTGGGAGTCCCATCATTAAACCCAGTTTGTTCCCTTCCAATATTCTACATTACATGCTTCACCTACTAGATTCTGGCCTAGTATTTATCGCCATCAAAGTACACTTGGTGTCTGTCCACAAGTTGTCTTGGTGAAGGTTTGTGTTAATAAGGCTTTCATGAAGGGAGTAAGAGGCTATACTCTCCCATTTCTAACCCTCCACCGTTTTGGTATCTTAATGTTGTGCTCCCAAATCTCATGGGTCCTTTGAGCCTATGCACAAGGCCAGCCTAAAATACATAACTGACAAGACAGTGATTTTGTTTTAGTAGCCATAACCTCCATTAGGTGGGTTAGTTGGCTACACGCACTGTCTGTACAAAACCCTGTCTTTATAATCCACAATGACAAGGTGGTCCTTGGAACACACCCTATGTTCTCACCCAAATTCATATCAAAGTTCCATGTCAACCAATCCATCGAACTACCTACTGTTTCAAAAATCCATCCAACTCAGCTGAGAGCAACCTCCATACACTAGATGTAGTGCTAAAACATCTATTTGACACTGTACCTTTTCATAATTTGTGTTCTCTAGATACTGCTTGCTAATCTATGCATAGCATGGGACCTAAGCAGATCCACAAGCATCAGAAGGGATACATTCACTGTAATATTTCTGATTCTTGTAACTGCTTAGATTCACATGCGCCCACCCTTCCTCCCCTCTGGAGTAGATGTACTCCAGCTATACTTCATGCTACCTCATGTCTGAAACAAAGCCATCTGAGGATCTCTACGTGTGAAGGACCATGGGTAAAATGGACCCTACTAGGGATAGTATTAATGACACGCCCTGCTGACGTCCCTTTTCGAGTATCAAAAGCATTCTGAAATATTCTGCCTACCGCTTAGTCGGACTATGCGTAGAATGTGAATCAAAGCAGATATTAGCTTCAGTTACGGTACGTAATGTATCCCATATATACAAAGTATTATTCATTGTAAGGTGTGTGCAAATTATAAAAATATACAAATTCAGACAGTCTCGGACTAGTGTGTTTCACCATAAGAATTAGCAAAACTGCCAAGGGAAGCAAATCTTTAATTCCCTCAAGTCAGGACTGGGTTCAGAACAAGCAGAAAGTGTTAATTGAAATCCATTGAGGGAAGGGTGCAAAAAGCAATATTTTCTAACTAGGGGTTGGTGATGAATTTGCCTTCTGGATTTCCGAAGGTAGAAAAGAGGCTCATCGATGGCTACAGATTGTGAAAGATGGCTGATAACTATGGCAAATGGCATGAATGGAGCAAATTGCATGCAGAGACCTGCTTATCTTTCTGCTGCTCCCTTTCAACAGGACAGGGTCTCCTTTTGATAATTTATCGGCAGGTGACTATTTGCAGAAATCTTTTAAGCTGCACAATCTTTTCATTCAACCTTACCGACTGTCCTATCACCAGATTAGAAGTCATTCAAGCCTTGGCAATCATCTGCAAAGGTATAGTCTTTGGCGCCTGTTATGCTTCCGTTCAAAAGGGAAGATGGGCCTGTGAAGTGCGCTCCTTCCACACAAGACGTGAGAAAATGCTATTTGAAAACAATCCAGCAATATTTTCTCTGCCGTTATTGGTCACATCAAGAGTTTCCAAGTTGCTACATTGTGTGAATGGGGTTGGCAAAATATTACCCTGGGCATTGTAGCTTTAGTCCATTGCTTTGAGCTTTCCCGATTTTAAAACTTGGAGCAATGGAATTGGTCCCAGGAGAGGATAAAGGCCAGAGGTTTTATGGTCAATTTTCTAAATACAAAATGGTCACCTAAGCCCATCCTGAAACTGTTTCTTCTCATGGAGACGTGCCATCTGGTGGATCTCCAGTTGAGATGTGGCAAGTAGGGGTTCAGAATTTCTAGTGATGACATTCTAAAAGCAAATCGCCAGTGTCTGAGGCTCATGGTAGGTAAGAACCACTATTAATACACTGTCTTTCAGACTATCCTCACTCCTGGAAGATGAACAAAAATATTGTTTGGTTGTCCTTACTGAGTGGGTTGGCTGATGTAGTCTCAGTTAAGGAAAATGGGCGACTCAAAAGAACTGGTATTTTACAATGAATTTAAGACAGATCTGGTTCCTTCAGTAAATCTCCTTTTTATTGAGCAGTGTTAAATACTACTGTAAGGCAAGCATCTCCAACGTCCAGACGGATGCTGGAAATCGGAGTCTTTTTCTTTCTGAAGCCACTGAAAATATTCAGGTGGTTCCAGATACTTCATGGCCAAAGTCCTGCATCTTGTATCTGGCAAGGCTACGAACGAGATGATTCGGGGATCGGGGGGGGGGGGGGTGGAATTGGGCAGTTGCTAAAATCATCCCAGCAAAATGATTTTATTAGCCAACCAGAAAACCTTTTTTTTTTATACATGATTTCCTTGCCTGCAACCAACTTCAGTTTATGGTTGAGGAGCTTGCGATGGTCTTTGGTTTTATCTGGATATAAAAGATCATATAAATGTTATTTAACTTTGGACTATTCTACGCTCTTGTAGCCTTACGTTGGGGGGGGGGGGTGTATGTCCTAGTCATGCTTTTAAATAAAAAGCAGCTAGGGATCTGCTCCTGTCATCTTGCAGAACCAATTTGGCATTGGGGCCCCCCAGAACCACATTTTACTGATTGCATCCCATCTGGAAGGGAAGAAAGTGTTGGCGTTCAGTTTAAGCAGACTGGGTGCCCTCTGCACCTCACAAATGGGTGCAGAAAATGTTGGTTGCAGAAATGTTTTGCAAATGTTGCTTTCCAGCAGTAGATCTGTTTGCAGCGCAATGCACTGTGCCACTAACACACATCCCAGAGTGGTCTGGGCCTGCCTTCTCTGGAACTATTCCTAATGGAGTGGTCAAAAGGGGATAAAATAAATTTCCGCTTCAGCTTATACTGCATGGGAGACAAGGGACATTCAATTCAAGTGAACACCCCTCCTACATTCTAATATCCTTAAAGACGTTCTAGATAACCTGTGTTCCTGATTGCTAGAGGATGTGCTCAGATGATACCAATGAGATGCTGTTTTATTCTCTACTAGTAACTTAAAACTTTAAATCTTCACTTGAATCTCTAACTGCTTTCAGATGAGTCATTAAGCTCTTCCCTAACTATGGTGGTTCTAAAAATTACCCTTTTTGTTTGACTTGTATTGCATATTTTTCAGATAAAAACAAACCTTTACATTTCGTGACCCCACCTCTACAGAACACATGCTGGAAATCTGCAATCTCAAACATTGCAATTGAAAATAAATCTCTGGGATGGTCACTCACTCTGAGCGAGGGTAAACCCTAGGATGGGGGACGCTGTAAACAATCTCCCGGGTTACTCACTTAAAGTCCCTCACAAGGGACTTGAGACATCCCATTTGCTATGGAGCCCCTCCCCATCCCACGTCTGCTCCTAAGCCCTTTCGGCAGTAGTCTTTTCCACCAAGAACAAATCCCCAGCTTTTGCCAACCACTCTACCCTCCCCGGGAGGCGTTCTCTCCTGTCACCAGGCAAGCTGTTGGTGCAACCAACAAGAAATTAGGGAGGGGGTGGTTCACTATTCTGTTTCCACCAACCCAAAGAGGATCAGCATGGGGTCAAGCACTCTTGTCTATCCCTGCCACGTTTTATCCATCCCAACACTTCAGCCCTGTACACCTGCACTTTCGCACATGCCCCCCACATGAGTATGTGGCCTGTTCCTCACATGCCTGCTAGCAGGAGGGACTCCCACCCCAATACATCTTGGAGAGCTGGACCAAAACAAATTGCCATTGATCTAGTTATTTAATGCCATGCTAGTTATACTGACCTGCTACTGAGGTCCAGAATGCTTTTACACATTAATTGCCATAAGTGTTTGTCCACCTCCCTACCCAGCACTTTCCATGTACCCACTCAAAGCTTCAGTGTCTCCCATCCTTCCGTGCCGATCCTTCCTCTCTGGCTAACTATTGTGTGATTTCCTCACTCCTTTCCTGGGCAAACTCCTGGAAAAGCTGGCCATCTCCCAGCTTAATATGCTTACTGATTTGTTGGTTGTCTCCACGACCCTCAGTCTGGCTTCAGAGCTGCCAGAAGCATGGAAAAGGCTCCCCTGAACACCTAGGAAGACCTGCTCTCTATCTTCCTTCTATCCTCATTCTCCTCGACCTTTCCTCTGCTTTTGATACGGTCAGCCATGCCATCCTGCTTAATTGCCTCCATGATAATCTGTGTATCGCTGATCAGGTGCTGGCTTGGAGGACTTCCTTTATCACAGAATGACCTTCTCTGGTCGAACTTGGGTCTTTCACTCTCTCTCTACTTGTGATGTTCCACAGGTGGCTAACCTTTTTTTTTTTTTTTTTTTTTTTTTTTTTTTTTTTATTTCTTCTCCCTGGCTTTTCAACCACTACCTGGCACCTCATGCCCAATGCATCGCTACTTTATGCTCCAAATATTTAGTGTTCGGATGAGACCCAGCTCTTTCAGGCTCCCCTTAGCCACCTCTGCTCCTCCTCTTATAACACTGTCTGGCTGCAATTCAGGAATGGTGTGCTGCCAATGATCTCTGCCTTAACGCCAGTAAGACTGAGATCCTCATCGATAAACCTGCTCCCTCCTTTCCTCTTTGCTCGCTATGGGCCCTCTTCCAGCTCCTTCCTGTGAGGCTAAGAACCTTGGTGTCATCTTTGACTCCACCCTCTCCTTCTCTCCTCACAATCTGTCTCTAAGAAGTCAAACTATCAGCTGCTGCACCTCCTCAGTTATTCCTTTTCTCCCCCCCCGCCCCCGAAGCTCACTGTCAAGAGATCTGGTCCTCTAGGCTGGCCTATTGCAACAGCCTCTTTCTAAATCTGCGTGCCTCTACTCTTTGACCTTTACAATTTATCCAGCACAGTACTGCAAGACTTGTCCTTGGCCTCAAGCCCAGGGATTGTATCTCTCCAGCTCTTAAATCTCACCACTGGCTCCCTGTGGCTGCAAGCATCAAGTTGACCTGTAACGTCTACCAGGTTTTCTGGGGCTTGGGCCACACTACCTCAAACTTTCTCTTCCTAAACATCTTCCTTCTCAAGCACCATGCTCATCCGCCTCCAACTCTGAGGGTCATACGCTTCTCAAAGCATAGAGTGGGGGCAGATCTCTCCTCGGTTGGGGCTTCGAACAGCCTCCCTACTTCTCTCGAACTTGAGCAGACCCACCTCCTGGTTCTGGAAGCAACTAAGATCTTCTCCCTTGTATCTTACTCTCTCCTGTTGATGTCCATGACTGCTCCATGCACTGGTCGGCTAGCTACCCCCTTACCTTGGGCTCAGGCTCTTGCATGTCCAGTTGCCCTTGCATTGCCTCCGGGCTCCCCCTGCACTTAAGGGTCTGTACCTGCAACCCTGCAGTCCCTTCTCTGTGCTTATTAGCCGCCCGCTGGCTGCACTTACTGAGTTACCTGCACGTCCCCAAACCCTCTATGGCACTTCTTCCCTCCCTCTTCCCTGCGCTTGCATGATCTAAATGACACCAGGCCTAGTAAGATTGTTTGTCCTCCCTTTGTTTCCCCCTCGTCTTGTCATGCCTAGTAACAATTGTGTACAGGCGCGTTATAAATGCCATATCAGTCTACTGCACAGAGGCATCCGACATGGAGATTAAACCCTTAATTACTACAAACCCTTCATTACTACAGGAGTCCAATATCTTAACGGTTCTTGTGAGTTCCGTTCCACTTATTGGCTATTGGGACACCTTCAACTGCAGATAGAACGCCAATGAAGGCATGATGTGTAGGGATGCCTCCAGCTCCTATATGGCAATTATGTGCCTTCCTTCCGTAATTGGCCTGCTGTTGCCAAACCTGCCTTGAACAAACCCATCTCTGGTTGTGGTGTATAGTCTCACCACCAGTACCCAGTTGACTGAGCGGAGATGGCCATGTGATTAACACCCTGCCTCCTCCAGATCTCCTCAATATCAAAAAATGGTCCATAGGCGCCCCTTGTGAACAAACGCGGCCCATTGGGTACCCACTAGAGTCCGCAGCCACACTTTAGCTCACTGTACCTTTCACAGATGGGGAAATAATCTATTTGCATGTCAGTCTTTGCCCAGCCCACATGGGCAGTCCAGCACCAAAATGCTATGGCAATTCCCTTCGGAACAACAGTACCAACAGCAACCTCATACACGTGTTTCTGCCTTGTTGGGCCTCATCGCTGAGGGGAAGCTCTGCCTCTCTGAGCACAGTGAGCAAGGGGTCCACGTCTGGATGACCCTAGGAAACTTGGGGTGACTAAACCCAAGTCCTTTAAACAATCAAAATAGTCCATAGGTACCCCTCTGCAAGAACAAACACGGCCCATTGACCTTCTCTTCTCCCTCCAATATTGGGTGCTCCCCAATTCCTCTCGAACCCACAACCATTCCCGCCCCCACTGGTCATTTTCCAAATGAAACCCACTGCTGATCCCATCCTTCCTGAAATGGGGCACAATACGCTCAGTTTGACTGCCTTATAGATCTGGGAACTGTATGAAGAAATTCCAGTCAACTCTGCCGAAGGCCTTGGCATCCAGGGCTAAAAGCATAGGATTATCCACCTCGCGCTTCATTCAGGAGTTGTAAAGTCTTCCTTACCATGTACCTTTCCCGGCTATAATCCTCACTTGATCCAAATGAATCAACCTGGGCATTATCCCCTCAAGCAGATCTGAGCTTGCTCGTGAATTTTGTCACGTCACGTTTAGAATTGATATCGCTCTATGATTTACATGAGGCTGGGTCCTTTCCTTCCTTTGGTATCGTCAGCAAAGCCTGACCGGACTTTGGTGTCCATCCTGGGGACAGTATATAATTAAACAATTTGGACAAATGGGGGACCAAAGGTTTTATAAAATGTAACTTATGGTCCTTTAGTAATGTGAATGCAATGGCTGGGGGTTACCGAATAACAAGTAATCGAACTGACTCAGGAAGATGGCAGTTTTACTGTTTATTTACAATGATCTAAAATGGGGAGGTTACAACGTACATTCGCTCAACTCACTACTATTTTCTCATTAACGACTTTTCTCATTAACAGACTTCATGCTAAAAATTTGTCAGAGGTGATGTCGTACTCCGTGGCGAATAAGAAACTTGCAAGCAATTATAATTGGTTCAGTGGAACATCTAAGTATACCTTCTGTAGGAGCTAGGATTGATTGGCTGCCCTACTGTCAGGTGGAGAACTAATCTCCAACACTGGAGAACTAATCTCCAACACTAAGTGCACGGTTTATCATTGGTCTTCAAACTATGAGGCCCTTCGTTATATGGCCCTCTACAATTGGCTGGCACGCTCGTGCCATGTCTGGAACATTTGGTTCACTTAGCAGCACATAAGCTCATACCCAGATGCCAGGAGTTGGACTTGACTTTACCTCCCCACACAATTGGCCCAACATTCATCACCTATGCCTTCTGCCATGAAGATTGTCTTTGAACTAGTATCCTTGTCTGTGGAGATATATGGGAGTGCAGGAACTCATTATCGTTGTTGTAGGACTCCAAGCTCAACTCTATTTTCATCCTTGGCTCACATGACAAGAGACCACAATTTGGTCCCTTTTGCAGTATTTAAATGTCCTAAATAGAACTTGCCACTCTTTCTTTGCACCTGAAGGATGCTTAGCCTGCCACACATTCACTGCTTTCAAGAATGGATAACTGACCTTGGCTGCTTCAGTTTTGATGCCAGGCCAGACAGCCTCGCGAGGTGCTTCCACAGTCTCGGCTTATTCTTGCTGCGACACAATTCTCAAACTTTCTTCATGGGTCTCGGCTTACTAATTTCATGACATATGTCCAGCTCCTATACAATGACGGCTACGCCTGCATTCAATTCACTATGTATATCCAGCTTCTATAATGGTCTGGTCTACTTGCGTTTCATCGTCTGTACAATTATTGAATGGTTAATTTTCAGCAGCACTTCACACACGCGCAATCTTTCTGCATATGAAGTTGACTCGATTCTTAACTTCATCAGTTTCTGTAAGATCCATGCATTCTTTTCAGCCAGTTTTCTCAGGGTGTCACTCGTCTCTTGTGAACTTCTCCTGCTCCTTTTCATATTCCTTCAGGGAACTCCTCCCTGAGATTGTCGTCTCTTCGGGGATACGTTTCATAGGGTTTTCTGTAGAAACCTTTTTTTCCCGACTCTCTGCAGTATTGGCACAACTGCTGGTGTCAAACATGGCATGATTTCAGGCTTCCAAGATATAGAAGGTAGGGGAGTGGGATTTGCTGCAGTGGCATGCAGCTGCTCCTCTACAAAAGCCCACTGTAAAGCCATCATTGCCAGGTGCCTTCTGATGACCTCCCCTCAACCCTCACATTCTTTGAATTGCCTCCACAACCTCTTCTTGCCCAATCGGTGCATCCAGCACGCCCTCTTCCTCAAGACGCGGCCTCAGGAGTGATATCCCCTCGAGGTAATTCCCTATCCTCCCCGTTCCTTTCTTTCCTAGAACGCCCTTCATAGAACACCGCAAATGTGTCCACAATCTCCTCTGATGCAGTGTGAACATTCCCCTGATCACCCAAGATCACTTCAACCCACCTGCCTGTCCCTGAAGTCGTGCCGCCAAGAGCATCTGGCTTATCTCCACGTACATAATATTTTTGATGTAGAAATTACAATTTATAAACCACCTTACCCACCTCCTTTTTTTTCAGCCCCCCCCTTATCTCCCCTAATGGGATTTGATCAGTACTGTGTCCTTTCTTCCAACGCTTTTCTCGGATCAGTTTATTCTTCAGGAGTCCTTTTCTTGTTTGCCCCTTCCCTTATCAAGACCCTTGTTTCTTTTGCTGCCTCCCCCACCATAGCTGTCCAGCTCCCTGGTATCTATTAGCCCCCCCCCCGTTCTCCTTCCACAGCACCCATGTTGCCAACCCTATCCTGTGTACAGCGATCTAATGGGTCGGCCTACATTGACATCTCCCAGAATCATTGCCTCACCATGCCCCCTGAGAGCCTGCGCCAATCGAACCTCCTTAAACACAATTTCCCCCCCACCTTCCCGATCCATGAACCAAATTCACTTGGGCCTTCACTTTCTGTTGACGTCTCCTGGGGTCCCATCTTTCTGCTCTTTCAGCCCAAATATTCAGATTGTTCCTCCGTTCCATGTTTACCTCATATTTCATCTCAAAGATGCCCCAAACTAATGTTAGAGCACCTCCACTCTGCCATGCAAATCCATACTAGATGCTAGGAAAGTTGCTTAGATGTCGTTCTCTTCTCCCACCCCATCCCCCGTGGGCCTTTTTTCTTTTTTTTTTTTTTTTTTATATCTCCTGCAAAATAGCTTGATGTCCTTGTGGAAGGAATCTGCTCACCATCTCCAACGCTGTGCTGCCTGTGCGCCACACATTCCTGCATAGCCTGACATCACTGTCTCTCCCCTATACTATTGCAAGGACTGTATCCCTGTCCCATGCCTCTGCTCCAGGACGCCCCACAAACTGCCCTCACACCTAGGCCTTAGCAGCGTCACTGTAGGGAGGCAGCGACCTCAGGCCTGCCAAGCTCCAGGCCACAGGGCTCTCGTGCCCTCCACCAGCCACCACTTGTGCAAGCAGACTCCCCCAACCTCTCCTCCCCCCCGCACCTCCTACAGTCTGCTCCTCTGCAATCCCAACCTGCTATTTGCACACCCCTGGATGATCGTAGCCCTGTGTAGACACTACTGGGGGGGTAGGCGGGTCCTGGCACCTGTTGTATGATGTGATGCTGCAAAATCGCTCACCCGTGATTGGGAAGCACTCGGCCTGCCTGTTCCACCGCTTCGCCCAGTGCACCCCTCTGGGTCAGCTGCCATGCATTGGGAGCCGGGAAGGAGCTCCTAAAGTTCAAACAGTCTGAGTGAGCGATCCAAAATTTTATATATGCATATATGTAAAGAAGTTAACTTTTATTTCATTTGATGAAGGCAACACTGCGCTTCAATGTGTTTTTTTTTTTTTTTTTTTTTTTTTTTTTTTTTTTTCCCACAAGGCTTCTTCTCTGCCTCCAGAAGACTCCTTCTTAACTTTACTATTCACCTAAAGAACTTGCAGAAGAACAAAAAACCTGAGTGTCCCTTGAAACGGGACCGTCCTGCTTAGAAACCCGCACGTAATTCCTTTGCGTTGACCCCCACCAATCTGCTATGTTCTGTCAACTCTATCTTGGCTTGGGCAGAATTATGTACTTTGCAAACAAGCTCTAGATAAACCATCAAGCAAAATACTAATAAATATACAACTCCATCTCTCAATTAAACGACCATCTACCATGAGCAAGTACCAGATTACACCCAAGCACATGACCTCCTTTAAATGGAACATCCAGTGTATGCACCAGGAGTAAACCTAAATGGAGTTGTATGGCTTTGTTCCTGAAAACGAGCTTATGCCAATTTATAGCGCTCTGTCCATCTTGGAGGCCACCATTGTTTTGTTCAAAGTGTAAAGGTAAACTCGGGGTGCAAAATTTCAAGTTGCAAGCTACTTGCCAACAATGTCACTCAACCTTAATTCTTTACATGCACACAGTCCACTATATTTTACACTCCAATCAGCATAGAGGGGGGTGGGGAGAGAATCGGTGCTTTTGCCATCGGACCCCAGGGAATACAGGTAAGAGTGGAAGGCGGATGTTGATGGGTCTGCTGACATGGCTGCAGCGCAGACCAGCGCTCTTCAGTGTCTGGGGCCTAAGTTACTGCACACAGCCATTGATCCACAGTAGGGGTCGCTGGGCACAGCCAGAGGAGTAGAATGCAGAGTTGCCAAACTCATGCAAAGGCACGCTCGCTTCCTGTGGCGGCGGGCAATGGTGAGAACTCCTGGAGCAAACGAGTCCTAGGACTCTGTTCAATTGTACAGTCCATCATTAATGACATTGCATCACAAACTCCAAGGGTACAACCCTAGGGCTAGTCCAATATGTGACATGTACCCTGCAGTGTCAGTGTTGCATCTAGGACAGTTGGAGGGAGGCTCTCCTGACATTCGATGCAACCTAGCTGGTGTATAGTGGTATCGATGTAAGACCTTAAACTGGATCAGCCCGAACCTACTTTGTGGACATTTTTACCACCCCGCCACAAAAAGTAGATTGTATTTGTTGGCCTGACATATCTGAGGGAGTCTCATTTACTATACCTTGTTGCACTGTGTGGGGCAGGAAGAGACTACGTTTGGCCAAGAACTGACTGTATTTCGCAACTTGGGTCTCTAGCCAGTGGGAAACAAGTTCAGAACAGTATATGCAACTGCATTTCTGTAATGGTGCTTTCATGCCCATTGTGTATGTGACCCTTCTTGCGTGTGCTTGGAGGGAGTCTGTCATTGATTGACCACTATGTTTAACTGCAGCATTCTGTGGGAGTGATAAGGTGTTACATAACTTACTCCTGAAGGGGATACAAGCAGATAGCCCCCCCCCCACTTTCCTTGTCTACTGCTGGAACTTTGAACTTGTGCTCTGGAAGACCTCATTGAGGAATGATCTAAGCTCTGCCTCTCCAGAAGACTGACTGCAGCGCCCCAAGTCCGCCTCCCGATTGGTAGGGAAAATCTTGATCACCTTTTGCTCCAAGGCTTTCTCTGTAAAGCACCTTACTCTTGCGTCCCGTCCCTTTTCATCCATACTGTAGGGGCGTCCCTTCCAAGGGAAGGAGAGATGGAACCTTTTTCACATGAAAAAACCTTCTTCCCCTCTAAATTTAGAGGCGCGCAGGGGTGCGGCCCAGGGAGCATGCGCTGCCCTCCAGTGCCACCCCAGTCCCCTTTTCCGCATCGACTGGAACGGGCCGAATTCACCAGCGCTCCTCGGTTTGGCTTCGGCCATGTAATTCCACGCGCAGTTGCTACTGTCTTTTTCTTTCATTCAGGTACTCGGTCCTCAAGCGTCACGCGCCTCCCCGGCGCATGTAGACTTCTACAAGGTTCAGCAGGTGTCCATTCTGCAACAGGCTCTTCCCAACTTCAGACGCCCGCTGCCTGCGTTGCCTTGGCCCAGACCACGGTTGGCAATCGTTCGGCGCAAGACTCGCTGTCCTCTAAGGTGCTGAAGAGCAGTCGCCAGGTGGGGGAGGGGGAGCTCTTCCAGAGGATCTCAAGCACTTCATGAAGCATCGAACCTGGCCCAAGGTAGGGCCGATATTCTCCATCGCACCCCGCAAGGGAGACTCCTTCCCAGGAACTCCTGGTTGAAGCCTCACGCGACGCCCCTCTGCCAAATCGGGGATTCTTATGCAGACCAGTGTCTCCCTGGCCAAGAAGGGCTGGCTCAAACTGCACTTGGCCCAGCCGGCAAATCAAGGCAGGTGGAGGGAGGGAGGGAAGGGGGGGGGGGGGGGGGGGGGAATACACTCCTGCTTTCGGCCCATCCTCAGCCACTCTTTGGTGATCGCTGCAGCATCACTATACTCCAAGCCTCAGTCGTCCTCTGCCTCTTAGGCAAGGAGAAGATCTTGGAGGCATATGGCAAGAAACTATTCTAACGCCTCTTTACATCTACGTCAGGCCGATGCCATGCTGGCTGCTGCCAACCAGATATTATGGTGGGAAATTGACTTCCTCCCGGAACTCCCCAACCAGAGCCAATCATGCTTTAAGGCGGGGCTAGCTGAAGCCAAGCTGGTGGCACATGACCTCATGAATCTACAGTGGCTCATGTTGATACCTCAGGCCATGCCATCTGTATTGCCATGGACATGAGAACAGCCTGGCTCCGGGCAACAAAATTCGTCCAGGAGCGCATTCTAGATCTACCCTTTGGCCTCTCCCTCTGCTTTCTGTAAGCATTACTGTTTGGATGCCAGCTCTAGATCTCATGCGGCTTTTGGACAGGCGGTTCTCAGGAACCTATTTGCTTAAGGTGGGTCTCCTCTACACCGTGGGGCTACAAAGTTGTAATCGCCCATACAGTATGGAGGAAAGGGGACAGGATAGGATAGGATGTTAAGTGTCATTATAAATTACTCACCGTAGTGACTAATGTACTCTTAATCCATAGTCTCCTTTCCTCCCCCTGTCCCACCAACCTTCCCCCTCCCACCCCTAATAATACTGGTGTCATTGGGCAATTTTAAATCCATTGATGTGGACTGAGGTGTGGCGCCGGAGGGCGGAGCCAGGGCAGCACATGATCCCTGGGCTGCACCCCTGTGCGCCTTTAAATTTAAAGGGGATGTTTTTTTCTAGTGAGGTTTTCCTGTCCCTTGGAACGGACGCCCACACAGTATGGAGGAAAGGGGGCCTATGGACTAGGAGTACGTTAGAGTAATTATAAGTTACTCACCATAGTGACTACCATGCCTGCCTTGCTGGATCCTGCCTCAGAAGTGAAAGCCCCTTTGCTGATGGGACCCCAAAGATTCTCTGCACTTGCACTGTCTGCACCAGAGTTTCTTTATCAGGCAAATGTTCTTGCACCCCTCATATGGGATGCCCTAGGAGCTTTTGCTGCCATTTGTCCGGCAACTATCGCTGAGATCTCCTTGGCCTTCTCCCATGGCTGATCCCTCTCTGGTCTCTCCGTCGGTGAATCTTAAATAATTGTCTTGCACAGGGGGTAGAGGGGCAGGGTCTCCTGAAGCCGATTCCATCGTTGACACAAAACCTGAGGATGGCCAAGTATCCTTGCATTGCAGACTAGCACAGACTTCAGTGACTTCATTTCAGCGCCTGTTTCGTTCCCCCCCCTAGATGATGAATCTTCAAATACTGTTCTACCCAAGGGCCTTTGACACTCCTGCACTGTTTTTCGTCGCTGGAGCACTTAATTGCAACAACTTCTTCAGCTGGACCTCCGCCTCCCATCAGAAATGGCACTGTTGCAGAAAGTTTTGCGATAGCTAACTTTCTACAAAAGCCTGATCAAATCTGCAGAACTGGTTTCCCTTTGGCCTCTTTAAAAACCTCTCCGGTGTGCTAGATGTGGTGGGGGGGGATAAAGGCATCTTATCTGTGTTAGGTGTTTTTTATTTTTTCCTATTGGGACGTTTTTTCTTTAAGAAGAATATAGTGTGGACATCCTGTCGTTTGCTATTTTTAGTGAGGTGTATGGTACCTGATCACCCAGCCCAACTCCTGAGTTGAATCTGGGATGCTGTCCCACACCAATACTAGAGCCTGGTGGAATTTAAGAGGGTAATTGGTACTAAGTCGTAGACCTGCTTTAACATTCTGACCACAGGTCTTCAGGAGAATCTCCTTAACCGTGCCTCTCCAACCGAAGGAAATTGTTATGCGGCTGAATTGGTATTCTTCTTTAAAGCATATGCAGGGAGGTTACATGGGACAGATTCATTACTTTATCCGGCAGTTGAGGCTTGAATCTTCAAGCGCAAAGGGGCGCAGGTTGGAAAAGCAGTGCTGGTGAACCACTTTTGCTAAGCCTCTGCATCCTGATGAAAACTGCTGTAACTGTATATGCAAATAACGTTTCAGAATGTAGTTAAAACTTGTAACTGCAAAAGATCATTTCTGGATTAACAACTTGTCTAGTCTTGTACATTTTCATGGTCCTATGTGGACTAACCACCACCGATTGAGGCTAATCACCCAACTCTAGCACCTTAGAATCGGACGATGACCCCTGGGGGTCAAGGTATAGGGTCTGCCCACTTACTCATTAGGTAAGCGATAACTACTCACTTCATGCCATTTATCAAATGTGATGCATTCAGTTGTACCTATGAATGATCAATGCTGGGCATCTAGGAGTTAAAAATAAGTAACTAGTCTATTATTTGGAGCCCTGTTCTTTAAAGTTACTGTCAGATTTGGCCCCCCTGACTGTCCTATGCACTGAGCAATCGTGGGCAACAATAGACCTCTGTTCCATCTGGCAAGTGTGCGTTGAATCCTTAAAATGCTGTTTGAGGGAAACCTATATGTTTAGAAGCAAGTCTTGCAATAAGCTTGCTTTCTGTTTTTTTTTACCTTTCGTTGTGGCTGTTTTTGGTCAAGCTTTCAGGCTCATTCGTTACCATTAATAGAGAATGGAGCCCACTTGAGGTAACCAAAAGAAGGGAACTGGCATGCTTCAGTAATGGCTCTTAGTGTTGGAACTTTGAGCGGTGCTTATTGCAAGCTATAGATATTTGTTTAAAGACTATCTCGGGAGAGCGAGGTGTCCTCCGGTGAGAAGAGTAATGTTTTGTCCTAGTTGATGGGGTTTTAAGCACCATCTATTGTTTGTCTGAGGTATGTTTTCGTATACATGTGGTGACTGCAGGAACACAAATTTGAACTCCGACTTGCTACAACTACTCTGAATTGAGTGAGTGCTGCGAATTATCTTTTTTTTTAAACTCCTTGAAGGTTGAAGTGTGTAATTTGAACTAGACTCCTACAAGGCGGTAAATTATGGAGGGAGTTTCTAGTATGGTTTTTAAATGTGGAATTTATTATGTAACAGCGATCTGATTTGATAAAACTAGCTAGAGGTCTGCTGTTACCATATTTCATCCTTTGCCGGAAAAGGTGGATACTGCAAAACCTGGTTGGAGCGCGTGTGCTTGAACACATTGTAAAAGATTTAAAGAACCGCGTTTCTTCATGTCTTTGCTCTCTGAAATGTATGGCTTAAAGATTTGTGCACCTCATGCTCCATTTTTCTTTGCTAGACCCGTTTTCAATGCCCATTAGTTTAGTCTAGCCTCCGCTGGTGGCTTTGTACACAACTTTAGCATGCATTCTACTTCATGTGCCGCATTTGTCCTATTTAGCTTGTTTTGTTTGTGGGATGTCCGACTTGTCCATGTTTATTGTGGGTGTACCATAATGTCTCTTTTCTATTCAGCTTCTAAAGACCCTTCACCTACCCTAACCCAATACAGAAGCTGAGGTAGATGCCTTGAGGGGAAACACAAACCTGTATTGGTCACCAGCAGTGGTGGACTGGGAACCAAGAGGCCCTGGAAATAGTTCTCAAAGTGACCATATATCACTTTCAACAAAGCCAACCCCTTTCCTAATGTGGAAATACTAAAGAGGCCCATGGTGCAGAGGCCTACCGGGAAATTTCCAGAGTTTGCTATAGGCCAGTCCACCCCATGTCAGCAGATGGTCTGCAAGTGGCTATATTGAGGTTTTTTTTTTCTCTAAATTCGACATCTGGCATCGTGCGTCCCATTACAAATAAATCTGCCCCCCCCTCCTTCATTCTAGCAAACTAAGGGATCCAATTATGAAACCTGCATGGTACCGCCTTCTAAAATTGCAAAATAATACCATGTCTAATCAAAATCACAAGTTGCTTGCCATGTACCGTTTGGAAAATAATCTAAGCCTTGCACCCTACGCAAAAGTCCCCAATTGTAATTTTGGCATCTCAATACCAAATGTTTGGGGGTAAGTCGGTAAATGGCTGACACTTATGTCTGCAGTTGAATCACCCCACTGACGATTTCAGTGGGATGTTAAGGGAGAAGCCATGACACAGGCTGCCTTCACCAAAGGTTGAGAACCTGGAGACCATGAAGGTGACGGTACCATTTAATTTCCCTCTAGATTGTTTTTAGGTTGGTTCTAACGACTGCAAATTTTGTGCCCTGAATTTTAGTTTGGACTATCCAGTTACATGGTGGGCCCCTATGGCTCCACCCTGATGGCATGGTAATGGCTTGAATAGTGGGTTAGAATTGAATGTACCCCATCCAACTGCCAATGGATTTAGTGTTCACCTTCCACACATGCTTCTGTGTGGGTGGCACACTCCACTGAACGGCTGCATGTTTTTTTGTGGGAGCAAATTGGACTGCCACCACCTGTGTGCAAGATTATATATTGCATACACGCACCCAAGTCTAGTAACCTCTGCTACCTTCCTCTGTGCCACTCTCCCAGCCCTGTTGTTGCTGCATCTTGCCTGCGTGGTGTGCATGGCTTGCTGCAAAAACATGCTGCAAAACTTTCTCAACTGTTCTTTCTTTGGTGTTTCCCCTGTCTGTTTACTACCCTTCCCATTTCTTTTGTGCTCCCCCCCCCCCCCCCAACCCCTTTTCTGTTCCAAACTTCTTGTCTCCTTCCAAATTCCCTTCACCTTCCTTTTCCTCATCTTGTTTTCTGGCCTGCAGATCTCTCGTGAGGCTGAGGCCGCCATTTTTCACCGCCAGCTGTTCGAAGAACTAGCTCGTCTCACCGCTAAATCCACGGAACCAGCAGAGGCAGTTGCAATAGGCGCTGTGGAGGCTTCCTTTAAGTGCTTAGCTACAGCTATGATAGTTCTGACAGAGTCTGGCAGGTAGGGCTTTGAATTAGCAATGTATTGAGTGACAGGCATGAATGGATTCTTTCTTTTCACAGGAGGTGAGCCGTCTGGTTCATAATTGCATCTTCCCATCTTCATAGCAGACCTTTGCTTCCCTTCCTTACTTACACAGATCACAGCAGCAGAGTGCTTGGCAGTTCACCAGGAGGTTTAGAGAGAACACTTGAAGGTCTTTTGGATGTTGCAGCAAAATAATTACCATGACCATGTGAAACCATTACATAAGATCAGGTGCATTTACACAGCGAGTGCTTGACCATGCAATGGATGGACGTTGTTGCTGGAGCCTTTGCAGCAACTTTATATTGAACAAATCTTTGTTGTGGTTTCTATATGGCATGGCCTTTTTCTTGTGCATCCTGCTGTGACGTCACTTTAGGCAGCCTCCTGTGCTCACTGTGCTGACTTATCTTCCCACCTCCCCTGCACGCATGTAGATTGCCCGTGAGGCAGAGGCTGCCATCTTTCACCGCCAGCTGTTTGAGGAGCTCCGCCGGGTATCGCCCTTAACCAGTGACCCCACTGAAGCGACTGCCGTTGGTGCTGTGGAGGCCTCCTTCAAGTGCTCCAGTGGAGCCATTATCGTCCTAACCAAGTCTGGAAGGTAGGAGAGTAATGCCCATCCTGAAGGTCTGGTGGAGCTGCAGGAAATCCAACCTGAAAATTGGGAGGGAAGGAGTACTGCAACGATTCAAGATGACTGTAAAGGGCAGCTGCTTTTCTTTCCTAGGGTCTTGGTATTCTTCCTTGCTTGCACGGTTTTTATTTTAACTTTTCTTTTTTTAATGTGAGTGTGACGATGTTGGGCTCGTAATATTGCAGGAACAACATTCTGTGCCAAGATGCTGGAACAGTTGCATCTTCATCATGGGTTGGTCAGACAGTTGTTTATTGGCATTAGTCTGGTTTGCCAATTTGATTACTGGCCTGGCCATGTGCACTATGCTCCTGTCATTTTGAATTGATGTCCTGACTCATGGCTTTGTGATGCTGCTTTTTTTTTAAATGCCTATTGTACAGTTTAAGCCAGTGTCACCTGGGCCATCTGATCATAATACAATGCTGGTATAATTTGCCTGTGCAGGACAGAACTGTTGCCAAATGAAATTCCCTATTACTATGTGGCTCAGGCACTTTTCCATGGTCCAAGGATCAGTCTCCAGACCTCATTTCCCAAATCCTATACTCCTTTCGGTAAACTCTGCGCTGTCTGTGACAAAGCTCTTTATAGGTGTCGGTTTGTGTATCAAAGACGATCCAAGAAAGTGATTATTAGCCAGGCAATTATGTGCATTAAGCGATCATGCCTCCTATGGTCGTGTGGGTCTACCTGAAATCCAGCTTTATTTTGTTCCTATCCCATGCCTACTATTGTATAGGCAGTTTTTTTCAGGCTAGTAGAATTCCCAGATTTCATATAAACTGAATCCGTATATGGACAAAGCACTTTATCTGTGCCTCCCCATAACTGTTAAATTGGTTGGAGCGTTGAGTAGGGAAAGTAACCTTTTTAAAAGTACAAAACTCAACTACGCTTTGCAAATCAGGCCAGCACTGTTTATTTTCATCTGGAAGTGGCAAAATCTTCTACCAAGAGTTGACTTTTTTAAAAAAATGTTTATTTCAGAACCGGTAACTCGTCTGAAAGGCAGTCTAAAATGTTAGAATTTGGATGACTTATTCTGGTAACACAATTATTCATCCTTTTTTAGTGCCTTACCTTTTGGGCAATTGCTAGAAATGGTTGACACAGATGCAGCCAATTGTTTTGGATCTCAGCAGTAAAGGGCCCATGTATTGACTGAACTGTAATAGGGCGGAAAGAGGGAGGGGCGGGTGCTAGGAGTAGCTGATGAACATGGGTTTCTAATGTAATTTTGGATTAACAGAAGTGTCCTTTCAAGACCAATATCAACACATCATTTTTAGTATTTGCTTTTAAAAAAAATGTATTTTACTTTAGCACCACACCATTAATTGAAATGTTCACCTTTTGATAGTTGGGCCTATACTATAGTTGAACATGAGTGGTTGAACAGTGGGTTCACTTTTCAGCTGCAGTTTGGAGACCGTTCCCTCCAGGCAACTGATTTTAGGTATGCTGCTGAGACGTTGACTCAAAGTGCATTCTGATGTGCATATATGGAGTACACCAGGCGTAGTGAAATTCAGTTAGATTTGCCCCCTCCCTCCAAACATTGTTGGATAACATGTACCTGCAGGCAGTTTGGGGAAAGATAACTTAACAAGCTGGCCATTTGACAAACCACTCAGTTGTCCCTCGCTAGCAAAAAAGAATGTTGTATAATGTTGATATTGTAGGTTTTCTTGTGGTGGTGCATCCATCCATTCCTTAATGAATGCTCCCCTCCACACTTATGTGTGCTTATCAAAGCTGCGTAGCACTGACCTCAACAGTCTGCCATACGTAGGAAGTACTTGCCATCTTGTCATGCTGCTACCTGGTAAACCACCATCCAGTGGGTTCTTGTGTCCAGTTCAAGCACATTCAACCAAGGTCTTTGAACTGTATACTATGTCCTACCTGGACCTGATACTGAAGATGACTAGTGCATGATTGCACACCTGGTGCAAGCGCTGGTATCTGCTGAGGTACCAGGTTGAAGAACTCACTCTCTTAAACCAGGCCAAGAGAGCAAGAAGTGAGATGCCATGGGCTGCAGGGAAGAGATGCACTGGTGATGGGGAAAGACCCTGCATTGGATGTTTGTTGGGCCTGGACACTGCTGATTATGTGGAATGGGCTATGGGTTGCGTTATGGGCACAGGGTCTGTTCTGAGGAGACAGACACCGGGTGTGAACCCTGAGGTTTTCATCAAAGTTCTTGGATATGCCTTTTGACAGGAATCACTTGCGCACCAAGGGGGTGGGGGAATTCCAAGGCCACAGCCAAATCTTTGGGCCTTGCTGAACAGCATGCTTGTACCGCCGCTCTGAGGGGTTATTTGGGCACTTAGCCCCTGCCAGTGGGCCAAGGAGGTTGGGTGCCTTCAGGCAAACTGCCACAGCGCTGTCCTTCACCTGGTAGTGGCAGTTGTCCAGAGTGTAGGCTTTTCCAAATTTGCTGTCCCCTCCCTTGCGCAGCAACCTGCAATGCTGACTGTCCTTTTGACACCAGTGGGAAAGAGGATGTACCTGTACGCCTGAGTGGCATCTCAGACCTTTTGCAGGTAGCTGTGGGGGATGCTTACAGGTCAAGAGTATGCGTTGACTCCCTTTTTCATAAACTCTCTGCCTCTGTGTATTCCCCGGTTAAGAGAACGGGTGTTGGGGAGGGCATAGTATTGTACTCCTTTCAGATTGCGTGGAGGACTGGTACTTGGATTACTTTCTGATCCCAACGAAAGAATGGGGCCCATGCCTCCTCATGGTCTGAAGTTCTTGAAACATGTACCTGTGCGTAGACTAGTTCAGGATGGTCAAGTTGGTCCAGATCTTTCGTTCCTTGGAGCTCCAGGTTGGATCTCGGGACACAAACTTCCTGTGTTTGAACATGGAAGCACCTGTGATTTGTGCTTGAACACCCACTACCAGTTCTAGGTTCTGCTGTTCCCTCTTTCCTCTGAACAGAGGGTCTTGTTGGCAGCTCGTGTAGAGAGGGGTAACATTAGTTCCAATACCCTCTTATTTGGAATAGGGACAGCACCCTGGACTTGGTGTCTGTGCACTTGTGCCGTACATGCAACTTGTTGCATTTTAATTCTGAATGCCATCTCTGTTCATCTGAGTGGTCTTGGACACCTGTCTGAGCAGAGTTTTTCCTCCTGAGGATCCGGTAGCTTATGTCCTTCAGATGGTCCATGTAGTTCAGTCCAAGAGGTTGGTTTCTGCCTTTGCATCTTCTGCACCACCTGTATCCTGCTGGAAGCCTGATGGCTCATCAGGTGATCCAATGGCTACTTCAGTGTCGGTTTGCAATTTCAGGACGACATGTTGCAGGACATTGGCATTGTGTTCCTGTGGTGTGCCTTGCAAGACCACAGGCAGAGGCATGTTGCTTCAGCAGCCCTACAGATAAGGGGTGTATCGTCCACTTTACTCCCTTTTTTAAAATGGGGAAATACTTAAAAAAAAATACAAAATACCCCCAATAAAAAATAGGAAATGGACACGTGAGCCAGAACCCTGGCTTTCATCCACACAGTATCTTCATCCACCTTGATCTTTCCTCTGCTTTCAACACGGGCAACCATGCCGTCCTGATCAACTACTGAGATACTGGGCATCACGGATCAGACCCTGGAGTGGCTGACCTCCTTCTCTTGGACCGCCCCTCCCAGGTCGAACTATGTCCCTTTCCCTCCACCACCCCTCTCTCTGGCGTTCCCCAGGGCTCATTCCTCTCATGCTGGCTTTTCAACCTCTACTTGGCCCACCTGATCTCTAACTTCTCTAATTTTCAGTGTTATGCAGATGACCGCTTTCCTTCCGTCTCCCCTCTACCTCCTCTCCCACTCATTCCGGACTGTCTATTCACGATTGGTGTGCTTCCAACAATCTTTGCCCTAAGGCCAGTAAGACTGAGATTACTTCTCATTGGAACCCCTGCCCCTCCCCCCCCCCCCCCCCGCGCTCTCTGGTCTCCCACCTTGGGCCCTCTTCCTTAGCCTTCTTGCGAGGCAAAGAAACCTTGGTGCCATCTTCGACTCCACTCTTTCCTCCCATCTGTCGCCAAGAAGTCCCACTACTAGCTGCACCTCCTCAAAGGGACTCTTCCTTTTCTCACTCACCCCCCCCCCCCCCGAAGTTCACTGTCCCCAGACAGAGCCCTGGTTCTCTTTAGACTCATGGGGTCCCCTTCGAGCCTATGCACAAGTAAAGTCTAAAAGACATTTCCTAGAAGACAGCCTTCCTAGTGGCTATCACTTCTATTAGAAGGGTTGAACTACAAGCCCTTTCAGTACTAGACCCTTTCGTTACTGTACAGAGATGGTGGTTCTGCACACTCACCTTTTGATTTGCGCCTACATTTATTTCCAAGATTCACGTGAACCAGTCAATAGAACTGCCCACTTTCTTCCAGAACCCCACTAACCTGGCCAAAAGAAGCCCACACAATTGGATGTGCGCAGGGCAGTCCTTTATTACCTGGAAAGAAAAAACCACTGAGAAAACAAACCAATTTTCTGTTCAGTGGCAGCTGGCAGAGAAGGGGATCCTGTCTCCAAGTCAGCTATCGCAAGGTGGATGGTCAGATGCATCACACTTCGTTACGTTCTTGCTAAGAGAACTGCCCTTCAAGCATAGGGCACATTCTACTCGAGGCACTGGGGCTTCCATAGCATTCATTGCAAATGTTCCCCTAGAGTCCATTTGCAAAGCAGCAACCTGGAGTTCTGTACACACCTTTACTAAACACTATTGCCTGGACACTCATTCTAGGTCTGATTCTCAGGTGGTACAAACAGTATTAAGACATCTTTTCACTACTGTTTCTTCTCACAACCTCCCCCCAATCACCCCCTCCCGCCCTCCTCCAACTCCGGGTACTGCTCGCTAGTCTATGCACAGCATGTGATTCTAAGCAGATTAACAAGCATCAGAAGACATGCATTACCCACCATAATAGCATTTCTGATGCTTGTATCTGCTTGGATTCACATGCGCCCACCCTTCCTCCCCGCTCGCGTGGAAGGAACATGGATGTCTTACTACTTTCTCTTTTATCTACTCACTCATCTTAGCCTTGGGCTCCCCATGGCAGAAAAAATACACTCCGAGGCACCTCGGCGCGGGAGGGATTTTGGCTACACTACACGTTGGGGATAGTGTTACAGACACGCCTATGCTGATGTCCTCTTTCGATCCGCGAAAGACGAGATGCAAAGATGCGGTTACCACTGGATGTTGGACCATATGTAGAGCATGTGAATCTTGTAAGCAGATACAATCAGAAATGCTATTACAGTGAGTAATGCATGTCTTTCATTCTACCACACAAAGGAGCAGGGTTTTGGGGGGTGGGGGGGGGGCTGTCCTTGCTCCCCTTGTGCAGTATAAATTATCTGGGGGTTGCAGGGTCCACCCCCCCACCCACAACTCTATTGCATGGAACCTAACCAGTACAGAGCAGCTTCTGTGGACCCTCCTTTTCTAGAAGGGCATCCCAGACTAGAGCGCCTGGTTTTTCAAGCTGTATTTTGTCCAAGTCTGCAGCTTATCCTTCTACTCCTGCAGACAAAGAAGATGGAACAGTTGGCCAGAGTGTTTAGTGTAGGAAGCATGGCATTAAAATCGGCCACTGCTACAAGTGCCTTGGCTAAAACATATGCATACCCTTCGGGTGTAGCTGCCTTTACAGCAGAACATATTCTGGAGGGAGAGTAAAGGGAAGGAGTTTTAAGCCTAGTGCAAGATGGAAAAGGTGTTATGGGGCAGTCTTTGTAGTGCAGCCTGGATACTGTGGCTACCCTAAGTTGGTCCATGGTTGCCAGTACTGTGAGTGCATGCCATGGCTCAGAATGTATTTTTGCAGATGTTCAGGCACGTTTCCGACATGCCTTTTGATGGAACCTTTCTGTTTGGAAAAAAAGCTGACAGCAGCCCGGAGAACCTGCCGGCTTATAGAGCTGCAGCTAAATCCACTAGGGGTGGAACTCTGACAACCTTAACTTCAGGTCCAGGATGGAGAGGGTGTCGTTTTTTTTATTACACCATCTCTAGAGGAAGAGGACAGTTCTCGCAGACGGGTCGGAGGAGAGCTCTTTGTGGAGGAAGCAGAGTTAGAACTCACTGCAACACCCAGAGTTGGCCTCACAGGCAGGTGGAGCAGCAAAATGGCTCGCCCAGAAGTCTGTGGTAGGTGGCAGACTGTCACATCACCTCCCAAGTTGTCAAAGCCTGGGTGTTGCAAACAGTAGCAGATGGTTACTGCCTTCCTCTCGATTGCACTTTGAAAGCCCGATCACCCTTTGTTCCAAATGAGATTCTCATCCTGTTGGAGAAAGTTGCAGTAGAGTTAGTACCTGTGGTGGAGAGGAACCAGGGTTGGTACTCTTCTCCCCCCCCCCCCCCCCCCCGCCCCCTACAGCGTGATTCCCCAAGAATGACTGGAGTGCGACCCACCTTGGACTCCATCGCTGATCTTCAGGCCCCTTCGACTCTAGTATTGTGGGGGTGGGGAGGCGGGCATCATTGGACCTTCAGGATGCTTACTTTTCATGTGCCAAATCTAGAAGCGCAGAATACCTGAGAACCATCAATTGGGAACCTAATCTGTTTCGGGTTCTGCCATTTGGTCTCGCCTCAGCCCTTAAGGTGTTCACCAAGCTTAAGGCAGTAGTGGCAGCAAGTCTAAGGAGGGAGGGGCTTAACATCTACCTTTACCTAGACTGGTTGATCAAGGCTTGTTTTCTGGAACTGTCACAAGTCATCTCAGTCGCACCTGTCACTTGCTGCACGAGCTGGGGTTCTCCCGCCACTTAAAATAATCCCAGTTGAAGCCTTCACAGAAGCTTCAATTTATTGGAGCAGTTCTGAACTCTGCCTCGGGAAAAGCTTTGCCACCAGAGTTAAGGGCCCAACATTTCTTGATGGTATAGACATTTCAGAGTATTGAACATTTCCTATCCTACGACTTACAAGGGTGCTCGGCCTCATGGCATCCTGTATTTATTTGGTGCCAGAAAGCTTGCCTGAGAATGAGATCCCTTCAGTGGGCTCGCAGATCCTAGTGGTCTCAATTATCCGGCACCAGTCAAGGATATGCCTAGTCCCAAGTTTGAAGGGCAACCAATACAGTTAGGTAGCCCAGGTGAGAGCTGGTCCATCCACAACATGATTCCGCAGATGCTTCCAAGGGCAGGACACATGAGCAGGAGTTCGAGACGGTTTATTCCTACTGGTCCCGTGATTGAAGCACGGCTGAAGTCCTCTAGATTAAAGGTGCAGGGCTCTGCCAGGACAGTTGCTAAAAGCAATGCGGTTTGCCTGCAGCGGCACAAGTCTTTAGTGGGCTGGTGCTCCTCAAATGTCTTGCTGAGGGGTGAACTGGTCTAGAGAACTTGTCATGTGCCTCTTGTGTGGTAACCTAATTTGTTTCAAATGTTCTCATAGGAAAAGGGTTGGGCTTGCTGATGTTAATAGGGGGCCACTTTCCAAATTTCCAGAGCTCCTTTTTGTTCTCAGTGCACTCCTTGTCTTGCTCCAGCGAAGAATGGTTGCAGGCGTCTTCCTTTTTATCACAAGTCCGAACTGGATTGTCCCCAAGCCCACCTATAGTAAGTACACCAATAACCCTTGCAGGGGCTGTCCTATCCTAGACAGCCTCTGGCCACCATGTCTTCCAAGCAACCGCCCCCCACGAACCCACACACTGCCGCTCTGGCCGGGAATATGGTATTCCCAACCTTAAGGCCAAAAGACAAGATGGTCAATAGACTAGGCGAAATTCAGTGGCAGTCATTTTAGAATGTTGTATTCTAAAGGCATTATGTAGTAAAATGCATGTACACATGGGGGGGACGTGGGCGGGAAATGATAGGAAAACATCTGCTGCTTACCAGCCTGTCCTGGGCACATCATGGCAGTAACGGTTACTAAAAGGATTCAAAGTAGCGCTTCCCTACCTCACAATGTACAGCAAAGGTGTAAAACCAGAAAGATATTTCGTAATGGATGGCCATCAGGACTGATTAATGCCACCAAAAGAGGTTAACAAAGCAAGGTAAATAAAGTAAAATGTTTTACTTGCTTTCAAGAGTCTGGACCAGTTCAAAATCACAAATGTTGGGGCGCTTCCATATGTCTGGAAGGAAAGCGGCAATCAATCTTTCCTAACTCCTCTAATGGATGCATGGATATAGAAACCTATTTCAAATGGATTGTGTCCTTCCATGTATTCCTCATCTTTGATATATTCTCTCTGCTTGCTGCTTCAGCAACTGTTTTCATATTAGTGGGCGCCATGTGCCGTAAATTGCCTCAGCACTGTCCTCGGCTGTGACATCGACTCTAGTATAAGTAGCTAGCTTGCATGGTGAATGTTCTCTTTTTCTGCATGCTCAGCACGCTTCGGATGGTTCATGCCTGTGGTATTTTTATTTTTCATAATGTTCAATGTGTTTTGAAACACTTTTCGACAAGGTCTACACCGAAAACCCGTTTCAGAAGTTCAGATTGTGGTGCTGAAGTGTCATTTACGGACCCAAATCTGATCTGCCGTTGGTGTTTGGACCATAAAACAGATGACTGCGATTCCTGTCAGTTGATGAGTGAAGGCCTTGAGTGAGCGGAAGGGGAAGCTTGCAGCAGGGAAGCCCCTTTCTAAATCTTCATCAACACCTTCCAAAATGTTGTCTGTCGAATCCAGGGAGATTTCATTTCCCCTGTGAGAAAGCGCTCTTAACGTAAACATAAGCACTCTATCTAGATATTCGTCCTCTTCCTATAAAAAAATAGTCTCCATCGACCGACTCACCTGAGAGAAAAAAGCAGGTTTTTCTTTCCCAGCAAGTCTGCATCTCGAGCTGACTGGGAGAATTTTCTTTTCCAGATGCTGGTGTTGTCTAAGAAGGCAGCTCCAACTTCCCCTACAGATATGCCCAAGAAGGCTTCTGACCCAACTGTGCCTAGTAAGGACGGCAGGGCGTCTTCAGAGACCACTGCTCTCATGCCAAAGAGCCTGGACAGCAAGTCTCCTTGACTTCTGTTGAAGGTTTTGTCTCCACATTGAATGGAGCCAAAACCTTCCTCCGCTCCTTTTGGAAGAGTGAGCACCAGGTCTGGGGAGATCCTCAAAGTCTTAGAAGGATTCTTCAAGTCAAGGTGTTTCATGCCTTTACATACCTTTGCCAAAGCCAGATTTCGTCAAGATCATGGGGTCTAATTGAGGTAGAGGAGGTAGATGGAGATGTACCTTTTGGCTTGGAGTATGGCACTCCTAGTGTGCCTGAACAATGCATTTCAGAAGAGTCCAAGCCACTAGCATCTTTAGATTTTGCCACTCCAGATTCGGCTGCATATGCTGATGCTTACGGATCAGTTATGGGCAGCGTCCGAGAATCTGGGCTGGGGAAGGCAAGAGGCAGCCTTTGGAAAGGATGGTCTCACAGACCTTCTAGATGTTGGGAAAGCAGGTATTAACTGCAGGCAGCATGGGCCTGAGGGCCATTAATGAGACTTGTGCTCTGGCAAAGTACACACACTCCTCATGGGATGTTTTTGGAGCATATTCCTGAAGGTGTGGGAGGGGGGGAGGGGAGTTTTTCTCTAGGTACAAGATAGTAAGGATGCCATTTGCCAGTCTCTCTAGTCTTGTCTAGATTATGCAGATTACGTAAGTGGGGCTATGGCGGCAAGGACTGTTGCCGGAAGATTTGCATAGCTGAGTCCGGTTTTGCACCAGATGTCATCTAGACATTTGGACATGCCCTTTGCTGGCTCCCGGCTCCTCACTTTCAAGGCTGAGAGCCTAGAGAAATTACAGGCGTCTAAGCCACAGCTGGGTTGCGGGAGCAGTGATAAACCAGCCCCAGCAATCTGTTCTTTTCACAGTTGGAGGCGTTGGCCTTTTCATTTGTATTCCTAATTTGTAAAAGGAAGAGGCCAGTTTGCACAGAGGGGTGGGTTGTCAAAGATGTGGTTCGTGAGAACGAGGGAGGTAAGCTTCCTTCTTAGCCTCTGCTTCCTTGCGCTCTCCCTCAGCAGCAACCCCAAACCCCCTTGGAGTCAGTCTGTGGTTCACAGGACTGTGGTGGGCAGCAGGCTGTCACAGTATTTGCAGAGTTGGCAGGGCATAACGTCCAATGCTTGGGCACTGCAGACAGTGGCTCATGGCTACTGCCTCACTTTCCTAAAAAGACCCCCAGTTTGTCCTCCAGGAGGCCAAGCCTTGAAAGATCCGGATCTGCTCCTCCTACATGAGATTCTCACTTTTGGAGAAGGGTGCGATTGTCGATGCCTGCAGAAGAGACAAATCAAGGTTGGTACACTCCTTATTTTCCAATCCCCAAGGAGGACGGAGGACTGCAACCCATCTGGGACTTGAGACTCTTGAACAAGTTCCCCAGAAAGGACAAGTTCAAGATGGTTACTCTTTTGCAGATTCTTCAGGCCCTTCGACTACAGGATTGGTTGGTGTCATTGGACCTTCATGATGCATACTGTCATGTGCCGATTCATCTGAAGCAGAGGGCCTGAGGTTCCCCATTGGCGGTTCTCGTTTTCAAAATGTAGTGGCTCTCCTCCACCCCAAAGGTCTGCACTAAACTGATGGTAAGGAGGGGAGGGATTCACATCTACCCCTACCTGGACGATTGGCTGATCAGGGCTGGCTTCCCCAAGCAGGCTCAAGATCTAGACTATACTTGCCTCTTCCTTCAGACTGGGCTTCTCTTAATTTCAAGAAATCCCACACCACCTTCTCAGCTAGTTTATTGGAGGGGTCCTGGACTCTTCCTCGGGGGGGGGGGGGGGGGGGATTGGGAGGGGGTGGCAGCTCTGCCCCCACCCCTGGAGTTGTGGGCTGAACACCTTCTGCAGATGTTCTACAAATTTCAGAGTGGCCAGTATCTTCCGGCCTTGGGTTTCCTGATGTTGCTCTGTCTCATGGCTTCCTGCATTTTTCTGTTGCGAGAAGCCTGTTTGAAAATGAAATCCCTTCAATGGGCCATTGGTCAGTTCACCGGAAGAATGACGTTCAGGTCTCAAACAAGGCGGCACAGGATCTCCTGTGGTGGGCCTGTCAGAAGAACGTGATAAAGGAGAACCTTTTTGGCAACCATGGCTGGAGATCACTTTGTGACTGGCTCCTCCCTGACTGAGTAGTGAGTCCACATGAACAACCTGTCCAGCGGTCATTGTTCGTGCTAAGAGCAATCCGACTGACTGCTTTTGGAAGACTGTCCTGATGACAGAACACAGTGGCCGTGTATTTCATCTGGTGTAGGGTCCATGCCACTGTGCAGGGTGGCAATGGAACTCTAGGTTTGGTAACTAAGAGAAGGCATATGTCTGTAATCCACCTAGCCGGGAAGAAAACGCAGCGTTGGACACTCTGAGCCGGCAGAATGCAGTCTCCCACAAGAGGGCAGTTAGCTCAGGAAGTCGTAGAGGACTTCGCCCTTTGGGGAACCCCTCTGGGGGATATGCTCACCTCCCGTATCTTCAGGAAATGACTTATTCTGCTCCAGGGAATTTCCTCAGGAGCTCTAGGGGACGCGATCATAGTGGGCTGGGAATCTTTCTCTCCTGTACTTGTTCCCACTAGCCCCTGTCCCGCCTCATGTCATCAGGAGGTTGTGGAAGCTTGGGGAAATCCATTTTCCTGATTTCTCTGGAGTGGGCCAGGTGAACATGGTAGCCCTATAAACATGTTCTGAAAAAGGATGCAGAGGTATGGTATCCCAACCTTCTAGAGGTGGCCATTTGCCTTCAGTAGTGTTCCCCCCCCCCCGCCCCCCCAACAAAGAGTATCTGCTCTCGCTAGAATGAGGCCTCATTTCCTCACCCAGAAATCATGTGCTGAACCTTGATGCCTTGTTTCTGAAGATGCAAGAATTGGGGAAGTTGTAATAGAGGTGTTGCTTTGGGCCAGAAGGCCAGAGGTCGTCTCTGTACTGCTGCTGTTGGAACCTGTTTGCAGCTGGTGCAGAAATAAGAATATTGATGCTTTCACAACCCCCTGCCCCCGCACGCCCTCTCAGTACTTAGCCAAGTGGCGTGAGCTACTTATACCAGCATCAACGTCGCGGCCGAGGACATGGAGCCCAAAGAGGGCCACCAGTTGACTATACCCTGTGCCTGCTACTGTGAAGTTTCCAAAGCTGCAAGCGGACTTGGGAATATATCAAAGATGACGCATACGTGGGAGGGACATCGATTCGAAAAACATTGCCATGCGTAAGTAACTTTTCTTACGTCCTGCTCTCCCCTTCCCAACTGGTTTGATGCAGGCAGGGTTGTAAAAAGCAGACTAAAAAAAAGATAGCTGCACCTTTAAGAAGTTGGTGAGACTACCTCATGTGTCAGCCCCATCCCTCACCCCTAAGTCACCAACTGCCTAGACAATTTCCTCTTTTTTCCACCTACTGGGTGGGTTGGAATATCTGTGCTCTGACAGCCCTAATTTGTGTGGAGTTATTTGGCTAACGCCCCTCTTTGATTTCATTGGTGTTGATGTATTCATATTTTGTTCTTGTGCGTTGCTGCCCTGACTCTCGCCATTTACTACGGGATTCAAGCAGTGAATCTGCTGTAGGAAGAAATTCTCAGCGGTCGATCCACATTGAGCCTGGGATCCAACACCCAATGAGCTTGTGTCTTCTGTTGTGCAAATCATCTGAGTTCTCTGTGTAGTTGTCTTTCTCCAGCATTGGGTCTTTAATGGATTCACATGCTTTGTATATTCCCTGCCGACAGTCTGGGAATCCTCAGTAACCTTATTATAGCTTCTAATAAAGTGCTTTAGGCTTGATTTAGTAGCCTATCACTGTCCTTTTTGGGTGTATTCGGCCCCAACCAATAGAACGTGTAGTATCTAGCCCCACCCAGGAGGCCATCTTCAGATTCTAAATGTACATCGTGCTGAGGAGTCAAACCTTTTTTCCTGAGACAGTTCCAATATTTGAAAATACTTCAAGGAACCTGTTTTTTTCTGAACTTTCAACAGATAAATGGCAGTTTTCTAAGGGGAATGGAAGAAAATCATAAAGCACTTGTTAAGCCATGCCAATGTAGCATTAAACATTTGTATGGGGGGTCGGGGGGGGATGGACATGCTGAATGCATATATTGTCTTTACTCCCATAGCCAGGAAGACTGAGATTTGTGCTAAGGAAAATACCCTCCTTCAGAGGCTGCCTCCTCCAGAAGTGTGATGGATGACCGGGTCAACTGACATCCCCCTCTCCCAACCCCCAACAGGCAGGTCAGAATAAAGAAAATGCATGATCTTTCTGTCAATTGACCTCACCAACTGAGCCAACGTGTGAGTTCATCAAACTAAATCCTCGTCGACAAATCACTCGACTGTGGTTTATAAAAAATAGACTACCGCCCTGTCAACAGTCAGAGCAACTTCAGCCAAGTCCTCGGTGACTCTAGAATTGATTGCATGGCCCCCATCGACTGCAGCCTGTCGGCGAAGACCCATTGACTAATCGGCCTAAGGCAACAAATTCTGACCTTACATGGAATATCCCCTACATCTTTACAGTAAGTCTTCATCAACGGACAAATAAAGCTGTAAAACGACGAAAAAGATACCGGAGAAGCAAAACTGGAAAAAAAATCACTGCAATCAGCATAAACCACACAAATCCAGTTGGCAACAACCACTGAAGTGATTCAAAGGAATCTGAGGCTGCAGAAAGCTCCAACTACAGAAGAAAGACCTAGAGTTATAAAACTACCACTCAAATTTGCAGTCCTCCAAGAAGACTGATATTCAGCCCATAGTAACAAACGGACAACCATCCTTGTCTCCAGTCCACTCAATTCTGCCTTAGCAAATATTAGAGCACCATATTGACTCTGAGCAGGGATAGTAATCCAGTTCTTAGATGAGGAGCCCTATTCAAACCCTTAATCGCCATGTGTAGCACACCCAAGATCTCCAGTATTAAGGCACTTGCCGGGTCCTACGGACCCAGGTCTCCCAACCAATATACCTTCCTTAACCTGTATAACCGCTACTTCACCCACAATGTTTAGTATCGCTACAAATATTGTCCACACTGCAGTCTCAAGTCCAACAGTTGTAAAAGGGATTACCATCGGTGCAGGTGCACCAGGTCCTTCTGGGATTCCTCTAAATCTAACAAGGAGAGGGAAGCAGTCACACCAACCACATCACCCCAAGAGGGTCGGTTATCGAACCATGATGCCTTGACAAAGGAATAGGTCAAGAAGCCTGTGGGCTCTTCTCCACGACCAATACAATCGCGACAATGAAGAGGGAGAACCTCACTCGTCAACCATGGATGACAATGGCGATAATGGAGAAACTGACAGCAGTACTACCCACTCTCCTCAACCAAATGACTGGGATGATACATACATGGGACTGGATCCAGTATCTGGCGTTTTCCACACTACAGGTCAAAAAGCATGCAAGGAATTTGGTCCTATTCCTTCTGAACAAAAGGATTGTTTCCTTTTTGATTTAATGCAGAAATATAGGAAATCGGTGGTGTTCACTTTTGTTTTTTTTTGTTCGTGTTTTCAGTTTACAGTGAAATGTTTTACTTTATTTCTTTCTGCATCTAATACAATTTTTTTTTTTAAAACAGAAAATCAAGCATAGTTAAAGCAAACAAATACAAATCCAATCCAAACGAGGGCTTAACCTGTCACAACTACTTTTATACATGACTATAAAAGCACCTCAATCCCAGATAGCACGACACTCATTCTTTGTTGTACAATCCATTTCAAATCCGTAAATTTTCTAATCGTTTGCTCAAGGCTAATATCAAAGCCTGATTTGGAAGTATCACAAGCCTATTCCATAGCAAGTGTCAAAACTTGATCAATGGAGTAAACAAAGGGGCCCAGTAAATTAATAATTTCTTCCCTAAAGGCAGTACATATTAGCACTAATGGAAACAAAGATTCAATTTCTGAGTCGCCACAGACCCGACAGCCACACAGTCCTTGGCAGTTCCAGTTTGGGGCCTATGACTTTGATTGTTGGCAGTACATTTAGCCGAAATTTGAAATGCCAGTCTCTGTACTTTTGGGATGGAAATTTGAGAATGTGTCTTGGGGTGGACCTGGGAATGTAGTATAGCTGTTTATCCCTATACAATTTCAATCTTTCCAGGTCTGTCGCATCTGAGCTCTTGTCCAATTGCCAGATTATTCATTACGTAATCTGACATCAGTTATTTTGATCAAAGGAAGCTCCTCAAAGACCATACAGCGTTGATGAAAGATTCTCAAGAGGCCTAATGCAACCCATTTGTTAAACATTCATGTAGATGGAACCCCACACTAGGTGCATCTGCTAATTAAAGCAATGACTAGCTACGCTTCATGTAGTGGGCCCACCATGATGTTATGCACAACTCTAGGCGATAAGAGTCCAGGTCCCAGGACTGACCTCCAGATTTTGCATTCGAGAGCCTAGGAATTTTGGATTTTTAAATGAAATCCCCTCAGACCCCCTATAGTAGTGTGCAGTTTTAGCTTGTACCGCTCAATTAGGGGTGCTTAGGAGAACAGACAAGTTTCGTCTTGGTACCTTCGAGGGATATACATGGCATTACTTTCAATAAAAAAAAAAAATTGCAGGGGCTTTTGAAAAAACACTTCAGATCGGAAAACCCAAATAACATATGGTGTTTACCCTGGTGACCGGTAACTCGTTCAGTCTCCAGGTAAAATTTTTTTAGTGGAGGTTAGTATGACTGATTTTGAAGGGTTTGTCAAGATGTTTTTGCAAAAATCTTCCTACCCCCTCCAAGGATCTCTGTAGGCTGAATCCACCTACACAAGGCATTATGAACCACACGATAATGAATCCAAACCCCCCTCGCCCCCCCCCCCCCCCCCTGCCAAAAACCAAACCAGCCCTCCCCTTCAAGTTCAACACCATCTCCAACCAGGACACTACTCATCCTGAAAAGCCTAAAACCCTCCCAATGTAAAGGAGACCTATGCCCAGCCCCGCTGATCAAAGATTGCACTGAAACACTGGCCCCTTTATCACAGCAGTCATTAACTCATTTACAGCAAGCATGGTACCTGCCAGCCTCAAAGAAGCCTGGGTATTAGCATTTTTAAAACAAACCTACCATTACCTAAAAACTATTGCTGGTCTCATCACAACTATCACCTTTCTGCTACAAAATAATCCCTGGCGCAGCATATATCCAAATTCAGAGTAATCTTGAAGCTAACGACGTACTAGGAGTCTGGCCTTTGTCCAGGACACGTAACAATCAGCCCTCCCTGATGTAAAAAAAAATCAGATGGATGACAGTAGATTTGCACTACTTCTTCTTCTAGACCTTTTGGCAGCATTTGATCTGGTAGACCACAACATACTTTGCCATCACCTCACACAGGCAGCATCCTTCTCACCAGAAGCAGCCTCCTGGATAGTCTCGATCCACAAAGGCTGGATAATTAGTCTTCTCAGACTGCTAGCTTAACACCCGCTCCCATAACTGCGGCGTCCCCCCACCTCCACCCCCCAGTGATCTTGCATCCCCCCCCCTCACCCTCTACTCTCTATCGTCACCAAGCCCCTCTTTGACCTAGATTAGCTTAGCATTGCATCTACCAACTATGCGGACGACATACAATCTGGCACATATTCTCAAGACGCTGCCACACAAAGCTCCACCTTTCCCATCATTCAATCATGGATGGCCACACATGGCCTATACCTGAACGATGATGTAACTGAACGCCTCAGCCCAGCTGCAGCGCAAAAAAAGGTGAATCTGCAATACTCTGCCTTGGTCATTGACCGCACACCTGTCTCTCCAGCAGTCAAAACCCTTGGTCTACTTGGATGCCTCACTATCGAGACAGTTAAATGCCATTGCCTCCGCAGCCTACTCCACCAAACTACTACAGACCCTTCCTATTGACAGATAGCTGCATGACAATGGCGCGGGCAGTGGTGGGTGCCAGATTAGACTACCGCAACGCTCTCTGCTGGCATCAATCTATCCCCTCATGAGCTCGCCATATTTGCCAAAATTAGCTAAAGACTGCTGGTCTCACTCCATTAAGGTACACCTAGATGTAACAGAACGCCCCTGGTTGGGGCTCGCATAGTGCAACATTTCATGAGGCCCTTTCTGCACCTACCTTCCACAAAAGATGGTACCACCGCAGTGGAGCCTAAATGCAGTCTTGTCGGCTGTAATGAAACCACTGTTTGAGCCAATGGCCACTACGGACATAAAATGTATCCTGGAAGACAGCCTTTCTGGTGGCAGTCACATCTCTTCGACGCCTATCTAAAATACATGCATTATCCATTAAGCCAATGTACTTATGTTTTGAGAAAAAAGGTGGTCCTGAAACCAAATCCTACCTTCATCCTGAGTACTGTCAGAATTCCACCTACAAGCAGAAGTAATGTTAACAGTATTCTTCGCAAGACCTACTACTCCAACAGAACAGTGTCT
Source organism: Ambystoma mexicanum (assembly GCF_040938575.1). Classification (NCBI taxonomy): domain Eukaryota; kingdom Metazoa; phylum Chordata; class Amphibia; order Caudata; family Ambystomatidae; genus Ambystoma; species Ambystoma mexicanum. The sequence continues at coordinate 1,244,515,636 of NC_090934.1, forward strand.
GCACTCACTGGATCTTCGGAGAGTTTTGAAATGCTATATAGAGGACTAAAGACTTTCAGCGAAACATTGCAACTGTTTGTGACCCCTAACTGTTTGACCCATTTCTAAGCAAGGAGTTGCAAAATGGGTTTCCCCTACAATTGCACCGGTACATACACAAGCCAATAGACCCTTACAAGGGCCCATTCATGCTCACTCTGCCAGAGCAGGAGATTCATCAGTGGCATTATGGGCTGGGGTTCCCCATTGCATTTGCTGAGCAGCAACCTGGGCAGTACTGCACAACTGAGGGACGAGAAGCGGCAGAGGCAAGGGTCGGAAGACCCGTCTTATGCCCGTTTCAATAAGTTATGCCTTTCCTCCACCATTTTTGATGAAGAAATTTAAACTGCTGTGTACACTACTCAAGCCTGAGAGTCCATGAAAGATACAATGCTGAAGGAGTATTTTGCTTATCCTTCGGTTTCACATGCACCCACCAACCGCCCCGCTGGGAGTAAGGCTACAATATGCTAGCTCTAATTTCTCTGGGGTTAGAATCTGATGGCCTCCTGGGTGGGGCTAGATACTCAACGTCAGATTGGTTGGGGCAGAATACACCCAATAGGGCAGTAATGGGCTACTGAAGTGAGCCTAAAAAGCTTTCTTATGCTATAATAAGGTTACTGAGGATTCCCAGCAGGAAATATTCAAAGCATGTCATGTGAATCCATGAAATTATACTAATGCTGGAGAACAGGAGTTGCCGATAAGCAACATACTCCTTCCTTGGCACAGCTGTGACTGCCTCTTTAGGGTACCAGAAACCCCAAGCTTACTTACACCTGAGCATACTGCCTGGTTGGCAAACTCTACTACTTCAAGGGCGGATCTGCCTCGTACCAGAACAGACCAAGTCTCTTCTGCCTTTGGAATTGTCTGTCATGGAAACAGTTCTTGAGTCATTGGGCCAAACCTCATTATGATCCTCATACTTCAAAATCTTTGGATGCTAAATACAATGTACCTAGGGAGGAGCATTTTGTGCTAATGGATAATTTTCTGGCACAATCTACTGTGGTTTCAGCAGCTTTGGGTACTAAGGGGAGGGTCATGCACCTACTGTGCTGGATGACCAGTCTAAAACTTTGGCGGTGCAGGTTAAGACATCCTACAACAATGCTTCTCCCCAGCTCAGGTAGGTCAATGCGGCCAATATTCTAAATTGGGGGGAAAACCTGGATCGCCTTACAGAAATGCTTCCACTAGTTGTAGCAGATTTTTCTTACTGGGTCTCTGAACGGCGAGGTGGCCATTGAAGAACTATAGGTTGTTAAAGATTTGCAACACTACAGCAAAGGAGATTACGGGTGCACTTTGCATGCATGGACATGCTTATTTGGCAGCCACATCCCTGCATCAAAATATTCAGGACAGGGTTTTACACCTTCCTTTTGATGGCAAAACGCTGTTTTACCCTTCTACTGATCAGATTCTTCAGAAGTGCAAGTCGAGCGTTACTGAAGCAAAATCACTCCATTGCATCTCAGTAAAGCAAGCATATCCTCCATTCTCAAGGAAATGATGGTTGATTTGCAGCCACTAAATGGTATTATTCCTTGGTTAAGAACCGGAGATACAGGCCACTCCCTTGACTACCACTTCACAAGTTCAAAGTCTGACTTCCATCCGGGGATGTACGATCCAGCTGCTGATAACTTCAAGGACCATGCATTCCTGGTAGCAGGAAGGATTTTGAGTTCTTTAACAGACGTTTTACCATGGACGTAAACCTCATTTGCCACGGTTCCTGCTACACATGTCTTCTCAGTTCCAAAAATGATCTGAGATTCAAAAACGTCTGGAACCAATGTTATTGCTCCCAAAAAATTTGGTCGGGGAGGGTTACTCCCACTGGTTTTGTAATTCCAAAAAAGACTAGATCTAATTCTAGATCTTTCAGATATGAACCAATTTCTGCTAGTGTAGACTTTCCAAATGGTTACTGTGCCTCAGATTCACGCGGCTCTTCAGCACAATGACTGGGTGGCATCCATAGACCTTCAAGATGCGTACTTTCATATTCCCATATTCAAGGAACAAGGCTAGTATCTTGAGGTTCACCATAGGGAAGTCGCTTTGCCATTACACTTGCCTCCAGTTCGGGCTCAATTGAGCCCGCGAGTGTTCACCAATGTCCTGGGGGCTGTTGCAGCTCACCTTCAGTTGATGGTGAATTTTTATCCCGGGGGAGGGGAGTTGGTGGGGGAGGGGGGAAGGGTTACTCCTGCTATTTTATAATTCCAAAAAAGACTTGGTCCATTTCTAGATCTGAACCAATTTCTGCTAGTGGGGAAGCAAGATGGGACAGCTCATGGCTGTACCTTCAGGGTAAGGTGGTCCAAGTACAGACCATACCACTCCAATGTTTTGCCAACAAACGCGGGGGTGGGGGGTTGGGGGGGGTCTTCCTGTGTCCTCTCAGAGAAAGTATGGAATTGGGCCATGGAGAACCACATTTTCCTGTTGGTGTCCCATCTGGAGGCAAAGAACGTTTTGGCGGATGAGCTCAGCAGGCTAGAATCTGCTCCTCCACAAGTGCGAACTGAAATCAGTTCTGTAGACATTTCAAAAGTTGGGTCGTCCAGCGGTGGACCTCTTAGCCACACAGTACAATGCCCTTTGTCTTTGCTTTTCTTCGAGGGAAGGCCTGGGTCGTCATTCTTTGGGAAACTCCCTACAGCTGGACTGGTGCTACAAAATGTTTTGTTTCCGCGCCTTTAAACATTTGTGTGTAGACACGTTATAAATGCCATATACATGATGTTGATGAAGTTCAGGTTGTCTCAGGATTTGACAAAGATTCTTGAAACCCTATTCTGGCCACGCCAGATTTGGTTTCCAGATCTGCTGTAACTAGCAGGGGCATCGGAGTTAGATATGGAAGGCCTGACTCTACAGAAGGGGCAGGTGCTTCACCCCTCCCCTCAATTGCTGAACCTGAAGGCTTGGTTCCTGGATAAGTGACCTTCACCCGTCTTAAATTATCAGAATAGCATCTGAATGATCGCTTCCAGGAAAGCTTCTACAAGAAAGCAATATCGGGGCAAATGCTAAGGCTCTGCCGTTCGACTCTAGACTGCAGTCTGAACCCCTATCAATTGATAACTGTCTTTGGTCCTATCTGGCATCTACAGTAGTTGATACATTATTTGGCTGCTATTGGTGCATATAGAGAGCAAGCTTTTTCTGTCAAATGAGGCTTTTCATGGGCAGTTTGAAGGCCTTCGTTTGCATCCACCTTTTCCCGAGCAAGCCCCCACCTCCATGGGATCTGAATATATTCTTTTGGCGCTCATGCACAAGACTTTTGAGCCAGTGGCATCCTGGTGATTTGGATCTTTTGGCATGGAAGACTGCTTTTTTGATGGCCATTACACAGAATTGGAGAGTTTAAGGCTCTTTCTTCAAAAGAATCTTTATTGATTTTTCACAAGGCTAAGGTAGTCCTTTGTACATTAACCTCGTGTTTACCTATGGTGGTTTTCAGAATACCATCTCAATCAAAATAATTCTCCTGATTCTTTTTTAAATTTTTTAATCCCAGACCACATGCTTTGGTTGAGAATCTTGCATAATCTGGACATATTTACAGAATTAAATGTTCAGGAAATCTGCCAAAGCTGCTGTTGCCAGGTGGGTTGTTTCATTTATCGCAAAGGCTTATGACGTGACGGGACTCGGTTCCACAGAGACTTGCTCATTCCACAAGAGCTAAGGCCATATCAGTAGCCTTTATTAGGCATGTCCCCATCGCAGAAATGTGCAGGGCTATTGCACTTTCTTTTTGCAAGCACTACACTATGGATGCATCCTCCAGGAAAGATGCCAAATTTGGCTAAGAGGTGCTCTGCAACTTGTTAGCTTGAACAGCATATATGCATTCTCCTCCACCCTTACTGGTATTAGTCTGGTCTTAACCAGTTGGTAGGGAGTGCGCGCAGGACGTAAAATTAAAACCATTGCATACCTTCATTGTGATTTGGGTTCTTGGTGGATACGCTCCATCCTTCACATCACCCCCCTAGCATATACTCTTATTTCAACCGCCAGTAGCTGAAATCAGGAAATGGGTGTGGGCAGTTGGTGGCGTAGGGCTGGCGTGTGGTGATGGTCTTGCCAAAGTTTAAAGGGGAAGATATTTTCCAAGTCGGATTTTTCTTGCCCGCCTGGGAATGCAGATGTACCCAACCAGTTGGGAAGGAGGGAGATTATGGACTAAGAATTTGAACCAACATGACAGTAATATTTTCATATTAAATTGCACAATGGAAACTATTGTGGAATTGCAAAACCAATATGTACTACAATCTGACCAATTTGGACACTGTACAACTAAACAAATGTGACTCCATAAAACCAATATGAATAAGTGTTGACAAATATTACACTGACCAAGCTCTATAAACAATAATGCACTCATGCAATGTCCCCTCGGAAAGTCGCCAAGTAGGCATCTTTTTTCCTTACACCCCTAAAAGTCCCCCCACCTATCCTGGGACGGGTACAATTTTCTTTTCTAATTCCAGTCATAGAATATTTGGGGAAAGTTTGATTTTGGTGGGAGTGCAAATTTGGGTAAATGTTATCCCCTGGCGACTTTGTCCCAGGCGACTTTAGAGCCATTTAAATCTGTATCCAGTAATCGTTTTCGCCTGAAGAGAAATGGGAGCAAAATGTACCCTGGATAAGGTGCATATAGCCAATATAAAATTGGACCCACTGTGCTGAAAATGTTAAACTCTGAAATAGGGACTCTATGCTTCACCATCCTACCCCCCACCACAAATCACCAAGTGCTGATCAGAGCTCTTACTTGACTATGGAGATCTTACAAACCGATTCATTTTGTTGAAGGAATATGTTAAGCCTTCTAGCTGTGAATGGTGGTCCCAATCTAAACACCCCAAACCTTTATGCATTAACTGCAGCATTACAGGTTTAAGACTCATTGGAAAGACCCCAGTGCCCAAACCTTCAGGGCCTGGTAGAACGTATTGGCTTGCACATAAAACTTGAACGCTGACGAGCCCTAATCAATGACTAAATGTAATCGAAGTCACCCCCCCCCTTTTTTACTCTCTGCATACTGAAATGTTTTAAGCTCACAATTTGTGTATATATTGGACAACCCTCCCGCTCTGGAAATGGAATGATCGATGATGGTTATGGAACGTCAAACGTTCACAGTACCTCACACATCCTTAAATGAAAAATGGGAGTGTCTCATGTTGCTCACCTTTACATCTTGTCTCTTCTGCTGTCTTCTCCTCCTTTCTGTATCTCTTGCTGTCCAACTTCTATCCCTTGGATGCAACAAATGCACTTTATTTTAACCCTCCTTGGAAGTTATTCCTAGCCTGGATGGTAATCCATAGTTTCATGCCTATTAGCCAGTTTAATATTAAACTAGGTCTACCACATCACTTGGCTGTCATAGCACGAAGTACAACAAAGAAATAATGCAACTGCTATTGTCAGAATATATTTGAAGATGACCATGTAATCACCGGGAGGATGGCTCGGGGCAATGAGTTTGTCTGGGACGCAAGACAGCACAGGGCAACATGGGTACGAATTCCAGTACTGCTGGAGACTGGTCAGCAGTATTAAGCGTGCTAGAAAAGATTAATTCTTACAGCTTGATACTGTTAAATTGTACTCAATTTTTGTTATCTGGAAATCTTTCTGAAAGTTTATCTTGACACTCAGAAATAAAGTGTGGCGATTTTAGTACTAACCTTATCAAGATCTCATGGAATGTTAGGGTTTGTGCCCTGGACACTATCCATTTTTACCATCCTGACCCTAAAATGAGCTGGCGTGTCCCCCTCCCCTTTAGTCCAGAATTGGCACTGCATTGCCAGTAATGCAGGTTAATTCTTTTCTGTGTTTTCACTATGCGACCAATGATGTATATACTCTGCCGACTTTTTGGCGGAGGTTGTTAATAGGTCACAGTTTGTTGGCCCGTCTCATAACCTACTTCTGTTGGTGTAATTGCCCACTACAAATACTACTGGCTTCTGTGCATGGTAGTATAGCATGTTTGACTTTGTAAGTAGAAGTTGTGTATGGTGGCTTTTTTATATACAGTGCTATTGCAGATCTGCCTCTTAATTCATTTTTCTCACTCCTAAAAATCAGGTCTGCTCAATTGCTGTCGCGATATCGACCCCGTGCTCCTATCATTGCAGTAACTCGTAATGGACAGACTGCCCGACAGGCTCATTTATACCGTGGAGTCTTTCCTGTGCTGTACAAGGAACCTGTAGATGAGTCCTGGGCAGAGGATGTGGATCGCAGAGTGAATTTTGCTATGGATATCGGTAGGTATGGTGTATGAGGCTCGCCCACAGTGGCTATTGAAGAGAATATCCTTTTGATCAATGTGTTGCATGCTCACCTGAAGGTGAAATTAATCTATGTATGCAGCACACCACTGGAGCCACTCGTCTGCATCACTGTTTTGCTGATCCTTGTGCCCTCTTTTTGCATCACTTCTCTTTATTTTGTTTGTGTGATATGTTCATTTTTCTGTGATTTGTCTTGTTGAATGTTTCGCTTGTGCTATTTGTTGCATGTTTGCATTTAGCTTTTGAGCAAGACTGCGAGCTGTATTCAGTTGTGACTTTTGTGTTTGGATGAGATGTTGTATGCCAGTTGATGGGTTGTAGGAGGTGGTGTTTAACCTATCAGTATTTGTTAAATACTCACTTTACAGTGCCTTGCTGTATTTATATACAGAATTGATACATTTGTGAGTTGGTCCTCAATAGGTTGCCCACCTGGAAAAAAAAAATATTGGCATGTTACATTTCACAGTTTAGATTTAAATGACTATTTGTCTCCATTACTGTGCAACATGATTCCAGTCTGGGAGATTTAGGGGGCATCAGGAGCTGCCCATGCATGAACTAGTTTGGGGGTTACTCCAGTGTCTCGTTTCTTTTCCACCATCTCGTTTCTTTTCCACCATACATTTGTTATGCTGTACTCTGGGATCAGATGGGAGCAGAGCCTGATGCCCACAGCACTTCCATAGAAAAGAACATTCTGGAAAATATGCCTGCATGTCCCTCACAGGATGCCTCCATGAGAACATTCCTTGTACAACTGCATTTACGCTTCTGCCCGACGGGACTGGACCACCACCAGCATTGCACTTGCACCTTGTGGTGGAGACCTTTTGCCTACCTGCCACCATGCCTTCCAGTCTCAAGCACGGTCATCCTGCTTGTGCTTACACCCCAACACACACCATGGATCTGCACATGTATTGCATGGAGTAGCTGAGTGCATGTCATGCCTGGGACCAGTGTGCAGTGTACGGTTGCCCACCCAGAAAATGTAACAAGCCGACTTCTTTGCAACGCGTACGACTCCAAACCAGAGAGGCCAGCATATTGGGATTAGGTCTTCAAGACCATGCTAGTGAAAAAGATTTAACACAAACCTCAGAGTTGGTGAATACTTATTCTCCAGGCACCTCAGTCAGGGGATGTAGATATCCACCAGACCGAGGTTCCTCCTGGGACTGCTTCAGTAACCCATTATGGTGCCTTCATGCCACCAGGTGAACGGCACCCTGTCCAAGGCGCTGTGGCCATCAGTACAGTGGGTAATCTGTGTTGGATGAATGAACCACCGCTCAACAAAGGCTACACTTGTGCTTGATCTAGCTTTGAGGCCTCATGAAGCCTGCCATATAATACTCTGGGTTGCAAGAGTGTTTACACTGGGTTTAACTGATCCTACAGGGTACAACACCTACATCTGAACACCCCTCAGCCTGACAGAGGCGTCTAGGAAATGCTGTGGCCTCCCTGTTTCATGATCTAACATGTGACACCCTGAAGGTGCTGCAGAACAAACCTTCTCCAGCATTGGGTCTTTCATGGAACCATCGGTACACTTATAAAGCCGTTTCCCATAGGAAAACTTTATCTACGTCGTTTTTGGGGCCGCCCACGCATGCCCCACTAAGACGTAGCGGTATAAATGCCCCGTCCCCGTGGCTCCCTTCAGATTTCAACAGTCTCCAAAGTAGTGGGAGCACCTCGTGTAGTCTACTATTTTGTTTAGGTTGTGCTGTTGGAGTTTTGTCCTGATGTCAGGAAAAGCGCTGTTCCGCCCATGCGGGTTGGACGGTGTACGAGGGGCACGGACATATGGATTGCATATATTGTCTACACCATCACCATTCGGCAGACAAGTGCGACATATGTAAGGGCTTCTCCCAGAAGACTCTTAAAGATCGAAGACTAGTGGCAAGGTTAAACGATGGAGCAGGGGCATACCCGCCATCTGAGGTAGGCTCCACGTGCAGTGTGGCCTCGGCTTCAAAATCTTCAGGGGCCCCGTGCTGCTCGACATCGTCGGAACCCCCGGTGAAGAAATCACAACCGGCGGAGAAGGAATCATAGAGAAGCCATTCTAAGGAGTCTTCGTCGAAGAAAGCCTCGTCATCCATCTTCGATGAAGAAAGACAAAGAAAAGTCAAAATCCTCCTTGGGCGATCCTCATAGATCGACCTCGAGTCGAGAAGCGTAGATAAAGTTCAGAAAAGGCGGGAACGCCTCAGGGTCCTACACGACGACCACTGCCGTCGACGGCAGGGCAGTCGTCGACCACTTCTCTGCCACTCACACAATTGGTCTCAACTGTTCTTGGGCTGCAGACGGCGATGATGACGGGGCCAGCTTTAGCCTCGTCGACTGAGATCCCGCAAGAGGCCTGGCGACCAGAAATATTCGACTTGGTTTTGCCGGAGACCCTGCTGCAGCAAGAGGCCTTGTCAGTGTCCTCGGGAGATGAGGATGTGAGAGTAGCTGGCCCTGCAGACCTCGGGTTACGAGGGATTACCAGGCCTCTCTCCAGGAGCATTTCAGGGTCTACCCCTCTTCTCAATCCGCAGTCACTCTTGTCGCTGGAGGTTTTATCCACGTTACTAACGTTGCTGAAGACACTAGACGAGAGGCTACCTCAAGCAACTGCGGCCAGGTCGGCCATTGACGAACCGGGCCCGTATCGTCGGCCACCTCCGTCAACCCCCACGGCAGTGCCAGCGGGTGGAGACCTCTCAGCTCCACGACACGAGGCAGGTGAACTGATAGATTCAGACTCGGACAGGAGAACCTTATCGGATGTCTCACTTTCCCCCTCCAGGGATCCAACTGTGGAGTCTGAGGTGGAATTAGAAACACTGAGAAGGCCGGCTCTGTCTCCCCTGGACGACATTGGGTCATTGCACGCCATGATGGCCAAAGCGTGTACAGAATTCGGGTTGGCCCAGGAAGAGGAGAAACAACTTTTCTCCAGCATAGGGTCTGGCATGGATTCACATGCTCATGAATATTCCCCGTCGTCGGGCTGGGGATCCTCGGTAAAGGAAAAAACCAGTATCAGTTTAGTTTCTGATCTGTCTTTCGTAGTAGTAACCAATCACTGATCTCTACGTCATACTGACCACAGCCAATGACTGCTCTCTACCTAAGCCCCGCCTCTGGCAGCCATCTTCAGATTTTTACCGCACGTTCAAGCGTTGGGATCCTCGTGCTATTGCTCTCGAGCGTTAGTGCTATTTTTCACGTTTTTTCCTCAAAAACTTTGATTTTTCGGTCAAAAGAGCCTCAAGCTCCACCGTTTCTTCCGATCAACGGGGACCCGTGTCGGATTCGTCTACGCCCCTCAAGGGTGAAGATTTCGTCGAGCCACGCTTTTGGAGGACTCCAGAAGTTTCTCAGGCCCATCTCGGACATGGCCCAGGAGAAGGGAAGCTTGACGCCCGGAAAGCTGTTCAGGGTATGCCCTGGATGCCAGCTTCAGAATGTCTTTAAGGAGAACGAACACTCCTTTTGTCTTTACTGCCTACATGAGGACAAGTCGCACGTGGAGAAGAACTGTGCGTTTTGCGGCAATATGTCGGAGCGGACCATGAAGGACCGCCATCAACGTCTCGCCAACTGGCTGGAAGGGAAGAGGCCCGTCAGGCGAGAAGAAGAAATCTGAGCGGTCTTCTAAGACCTTTGAGGACGCCCCGGCGATGGGGGTCCAACACAAGGCCAAGCACCGCGAGTCCGCTGGCACCGAGAGCGCCGAACAGTCGGGCTCTACGGGCACCAGGCAGGGCGCATCCTCCCCGGCACCATCAACCACGAGCCAACGCTCTGGTTCGGGTAAGAGGAAGGCCGAGCACCCGGCAAAGCTCCTGGAGAGGCCCCGGTCGAGCTCTAAGGCCCCATCGGAGGGAGAGCGAGGCAGTGATCCTCCCCCCAAGGAGAAGGCGGTGAGCGCACCTAAGGTGGTGAAAGCCTTAATCCATCCGGCCAAGGCCTCTTCTATCGAGACAGTCGCGGCGGCCCTGGCTCAGCCTGTGGAGGCTACACCAGTGGTGGCGACCTCGGGGCTCAGTCTCCCTGCCACCGCGGAGGGAGTCCTCTTTTATGCCCATCGACAGGACCCCCGTGAAACCTCCGGAGAAGAAAAAGGGGGGGCAGGAGGTTGTCGTGGATTCGGCCTCCACCTCTGAGGAAGAGCTGATCGAAGTCTTAAGCCACAGCGCTGGCGTGGAAGACCAGCCCGTCGGGAGGGACCCCGACGTAGGAGACTACGATAACGTCGAGGGTGCCGACGGGGCCCCTGACCGCCTGTCGGACTCCCCTCAACCAGTGCCGCAAGACAACTTGGCGGCCATTTTGTTGGCTATACAGTCCTTATGCTCGGAGATGAGGACGAGACTGCCGTTACCACCAGCGGAGGAACCGCTCCCGACGGGGGACCCGGAGCCAGGCCCTTCTGGGAGCCCTCCCCCTAAGAGAAGAATTCATCCTCCACCTCCTTTTTAAGCCATCGCGCCCTGTTCAGCCCTCCTCCCCGTCCACGACTCGTGGGGATGATACGGGGACTGACACGGCCGCGACAGGTACGGACGACGAGGTTTACGACGAGGATCTGCCGTCGTCACCTCCCACCCAGGCTTCCCCGCCCGACGAGATTGGATCGTTTCACTCCATGATCGCCAGGGCATCTGAGCTTTTCCAGCTCTGCCCGGAAGAGAAGGAAGGTTTCCTTTATCAACGGTGCGAAGCCAAGAGGAAGACGGCCTCTCCGTACCTCTACTGGACGATATTTGGGATGAGGGCCTTGCCCTCCTCAAGAACCCATCCACGCCGGCTAGAAGGGATCGGTACGAGAAGTACCGGGTCCCGGGCGCGGCCCCCTTCGGGCACAGCCGACCCCGGCCTCGGTCGTCTCCGCGGCAGCCAGGAAGAAAGCGGGGGGGGGGGCGCAGCCTCTACGTCGACCTTCCCCGCCGGACGGCGAGGGAAAGAAATTGGATACGATGGGACGCAGGGTCATCTCGTCTGCAGCGACGACGATTAAGGCGGCCAACGCCTTGGCTATCGTAGCCCGCTTCGACAGGGAGTTGTGGTACAAACTGACCCCCCTGCTGGACTTCCTACCGGACGACAAGAGGGCAGATGCCCTAGAGATCTTGCAGGAAGGAGAGGTGGCGTCGGACCACGCCATAACGATTGCGACGGACATCGCTGACACTGGATTTCGCCAGTTGGGCAACGGCGTGGATGGCTCAAGGCTACTGACTTGAGTCAGGACGTGCAGACCAGAGTCTTAGACATGCCGTTCGACGGAAACCACCTGTTTGGGAAAACAGTGGACGATTCCCTTCAAGCCATCAAGGCAGACACGGAGACGGCCCGGGCTCTTGGGGTTCTCCAGCAGCGGCGGCCGCCCTTTCGGAGCGGCGGAGGCAAACAGGTTGCCTCCGAAGGTTCCGGCGGCGGATTTTCCACCTACCGTCAAGCGGCCCGTTCGTCGTCGCAGGAAGCTTACAGGGGAGGAGGCAAGTCAGGCGGGCCCCGCCGCCGTCGTCGCCAAGGAGGTCAAGGCGGCAAAGCCTCGTCGAAGCAGGACTGAACCGGCCGTGGGGTCGTGCCCCCACCGAAGCACCCCGGTGGGAGGCTGGCTGGCGAGCTTCGGCAGCGTGTGGGAGTCCATCTCCACCGACCGTTGGGTGCTGGATGCCCTAGCCCAGGGTCGCGCGCTAGAGTTTCAAAGAAGGTGCCCGCGCGTCCCCCCCCCCACTCCCCCCCGTGGCCAGGAAAGAACATCACGTCCCTCAACTTCTCTTGGAGGTAAAGGCGATGCTCAAGAAGGGCGCCATCGAGCTCGTCCCAAAGAGGCTTCGGGGCTCCGGAGTTTACTCAAGATACTTCCTCGTGAAGAAGAAGACGGGAGGATGGCGTCCCATCCTGGACCTACGACGACTGAACAAATTCATCAAGGCACGGAAGTTCCGGATGGTCACCCTCCAACACGTCCTGGGTCAGCTGGAGGAGGGCGATTTCCTGTCGTCGTTGGATTTGGAGGATGCCTACTTCCATATTCCCATCCTAAAGGGACACCGAAAGTTTCTCAGGTTCGTGGTCCAAGGGGCGTCACTATCAGTTCAGAGCCCTTCCCTTCGGACTGAGGTCGGCGCCCAGGGTGTTCACCAAGTGCCTTGCACCGGTGGCGGCGCAGCTGCGCCGAGAGGGGATCCACGTCTACCCCTACCTGGACGACTGGCTCATCCGAGCAAAGACTAAGGAGCTCGCCGTGGAGCACACGGCAAGGACTGTCCAACTTCTCACGGACCTGGGATTCTCCATAAACTACGCCAAGTCCCACCTGGTGCCCACGCAAGATGCACTGTTTCTGGGAGCGAAGCTCGACGGTGTCGCTTCTGGCCTCTCCGTCGGAGGAAAGGACGAGGGCCATTTTGGGCAAGGTGCAGCGGATGCTGGTTGCGGACGCGGCCAGAGTAAGGTCCATCAAGTCCCTCCTCGGAATGATGTCTTGCATTTACCTCATCCCCCTGTGCAGGCTCCGGATGCGCCCGTTGCAGGAGTTCCTGGATGCGCGCTGGATCCAGACGACGGGCAGCTTCGAGGAGAGGATCACACTCGACGAGTTTCCGACGAGCGATCCAGTGGTGGGGCACCCCTGCGCATCTGACGGCGGGCATGGACTTCCAGACCCCCGACCACCAGGAGACAGTGACCACGGATGCCTCCATGGAAGGGTGGGGAGCACACACCGAAAATCTGCACGCGAGAGGCCTTTGGCTCCCGACGGAGAAGTCTCTCCATATCAACGTCCTGGAGCTCAGTGCAGTGTTTTGGGCCCTCAGGTCCTTCCTTACGTCCCTCAAGGGCAAGGTGGTGAGGATCTTCACCGACAACACCACCACCATGTTCTACATCAGGAAACAGGGCGGAACCAGGTCCCCAGCCCTGTCCAGGGAGGCGCAGGATCTGTGACATTGGGCCGTTGCCCAAGGGATGTGTCTGGTGCCGTTTCATCTGGCAGGGATAAAAAACACCATCGCCGACTCACTCAGCAGGGAGCTGCGCTCGTGCCACGAGTGGGAACTATGACAGGATCTAGTGGACCGCCTCTTCCGACGGTGGGGGCACACCCCAGATCGATCTGTTCGCGACGGCGACAAACTCCAAGTGCCGGAGGCTCGCCAGCAGGTTTCCCCAGCCGAGGAGCATGGGCGATGCTTTCTCGTTCCCCTGGGAGGGCCGGTTTCTATACGCGTTCCCTCCATTGCCCTTGCTGATCCGGCCCATCAACCAGCTCAAGAGGTCACGGTGCAGGATGATCCTCGTCGCACCTGCGTGGCCGAGGCAGATATGGTTCCCGGACCTTCTGGACTTGTCAGCGTCCCCATCAATCAAGCTGCCACTGGACGCGGATCTTCTCTCCAGGGAAGGAGGCGCCATCCTCCATCACGACCCGAAGTCGCTGAACTTGCAGGCCTGGAGTTTGGAGGATACGACATACCGGCCGACTGCAGAGAGGTTCTTGCAAAGGCCACGGCGTCCTCAACTCTTAAATGCTACGGACATAAATGGAAGAGGTTCTCTGTCTGGTGCCACGCACAGAAGATTAACCCTTTACGGATTACGGCTCCCCAAGTACTGCCGTACCTACTGACGCTGGCCAAAGCTGGACTGGCGCACACGTCCAAGATTCATCTTGCTGCGATCTCCCGATACACCAGAACCACGGGGCGGATGTCTTTGTGGTCTCATCGTCTGGTGAAAGAGTTCATGAAGGGACTGTTCAGATCGTTCCCGCCAGTGAAGGCTCCGGCCCCGGCGTGGGAGCTCAACGTGGTGCTGACCAAGCTCATGGGACCTCCGTTCGAGCCTCTGCACTCGGCTCCGTTGAAGTTCTTGTCGTGGAAAACAGCGTTTCTTGTGGCCATCACCTCCACACGACGGGTGGGAGAGATCCAGGCCCTTTCCTGCAAGGCCCCGTACTTGACTTTTCACGACACGAGGGTAGTGCTCAGGATGCACCCCTCCTTCATGCCCAAGGTGACGTCGGACTTCCACCTCAACAAACCCTTGGTGTTGCCTGTTTTCTTTTCGTCGCCGGCTGAAAGGACTTTGCACTCGCTGGATGTGGCTAGAGCGCTGAAGTTCTACGTGGATCGCACAAAGTGTTTTCGGAAGACGTCACAACTCTTTGAACTTTGGACCTGTCAATCAGGGGAAGGCTCTCTCGAAGGCTTCCATTTCCAGATGGCTCTCCGGCTGTTCATGTACTGTCATCGGTTGGCAAACCGACCGCTGCCTGGCTGTCCGAGAGCCCATTCCACCAGAGCAATCGCAGCTACCATGGCTTTCCTATCTGGTGGGCCCTTGCTGGACATCTGCAGAGCTGCTACGTGGAGGTCGACGCACACCTTCACGAAATTCTACTGCGTCAATCGGGGATTCCAGGGTCGGCCAAGCAGTGCTGCGCAACCTGTTCGCCTAAGGTGAGCCTGGTGAGGAGGTAAGATTTGCTTAATGTTGAGTTTGATGTAATGCTTAATGTTGAGCCTTTGCCACCTCCCGTGGTTGTGCATGTGTGTACTGCTATGTATTCTTTATTCATAAGCATGTGAATCCATGCCAGACCCCATGCTGGAGAAGGAACAAGTAACTTACCTGTAACTGTTGTTCTCCAGCATGGGTCTGGCATGGATTCACATGCGAACCCTCCCGCCTACCCCTCTGCGGCTCTTCACTTGGTCATACTGCCACTTCACGTGCTACCAAATCTGAAGATGGCTGCCAGAGGCGGGGCTTAGTTAGAGGGCAGTCATTGGCTGTGGTCAGAATGACGCAGAGATCAGTGATTGGTTACTGCTACGAAAGACAGATCAGAAACGAAACTGATACTGGTTTTTTCTTTACTGAGGAGTCCCAGCCTGACGACGGGGAATATTCATGAGCATGTGAATCCATGCCAGACCCATGCTGGAGAACAGTTACAGGTAAGTAACTTGTTCCTTTTTGACCACATGGGAAAGAGAAGGTTGGTGTTTTCAGTACCCATCCTGGATCATGTGTGGCAGGAGGGGTTACAGACCATGCGTCGCCCTTTCTCGGAACCAGCAATAAAAGGTCGCCTGGAGAAAAAATTTAAGGCCCCAGAAGCTACCCCCAAGTGTCTGTCCTCCCAACCAACCCCTGACTCGGTGGTGACGGAGAGAAAGAGTGTGCGGTCAGTGGGAGTAACCAGTGAAAGCAGCCAATTCTCTGGCCATAGTAGCCAGATACGACAGGGAGATGTGGCACCGACTGGTGCCTATTATGGAGCATCTTCCGGAAGAACATAGTAAGGTGGCGATGTTACTGGTCAGGGAAGGTGAAGAGGCCTCCAATCGTGCCATAAACATCGCGGTGGACCTCACGGAATCGGGGTTTAAGTAGGTGAATAACGGTGTGGTTCTCCAAAGACAAGCATGGCTAAAATGCACCAACTTTAGACCAGAGGTGCAATACAAGGTGCGATATGCCTTTTGAGGGAGACCTTCTGTTCGGCGAGAAGGTGGACGAGGCCCTGAAGGGCATGAAGGAGGACTCGGACACGGTGCGTTCCTTAGGGGCCCTCCAAGTGGTCGAAGTTTCAGGTCTTTTCGTCCCTTTAGGGGAGCATCGGGAAACTCCAGATTCTCGGCATCGAGACAGATCCTTCAGTAGGCCAGCATACCCCTCCCAGGGATACAGACGGGCTCAAGCGGCCAAACGATGCAGAGACTACCAGGCCCCCCAAGAAGAGAACAGGTTACTCGTTGACGAGGGATAAGCAGACCAAGGACCAGCAATGACGGGCATCGGAACGTTCTGGGAGGCAGGGTATCATGCTACATCGACGAATGGGAGCAAATAACAATGTATCAATGGGTGTTGGACATTGTAAGATACGGACATTCCCTGCAATTCAAAAGCAACCCTCTGCACATTCCACTGGCGTTTGTAGCTCAACCCCATCTGAGTGTGTTGTAGCAGGAAGTAGCACTTATGCTACAAAAAGGTGCTATAGAATTGGTTCCATCGTCGCAGAGGGTTCAAGGGGTTTATTCCCGATACTTTGTGGTGAAAAAACCAAACGGAAAGTGGGGTCCCATTCTAGACCTGCGCAATCTAAACAAGGCAATTCGACGCACAGGCTCCAAGAAATGATCCGGTCAGTTCAGGAATGGGACTTTCTGGCGTCTTTGGACCTGCAGGACGCATACTTCACATACCAATGTGTCGGCGACACAAAGTTCCTAAGGTTTGTGGTAGGACGGACTCACTACCAGTTCACAGTACTTCCTTTTGGGCTGAAATCCTCTCCCAGAACGTTCACGAAATGTTTGGCCCCGGTGGCGGCCTAGCTGTGAAGGCAAGGCCATCATGTGTACCCGTATCTTAACGACTGGTTGGTGAGGGTGTCCTCCCCTATGTCGACTCGCACGTTTACAGGCCACCATGCACCTCTTACAACGGCTGGGGTTTGCGGTAAACTTCGAGAAATCCTCGTTAACGCCGTCGAGAGGCTTGGTGTTCATGGGTGCACAATTCGAGACGCAGTCCGGGTTAGTGAAGCCATCCCTCTACAATCACCAAACTCAATCGATAGTCTGGAATTGATTTTCTGCTGACCTGCCAATCAGTGAGAAAATGTGTCGCTTCTGGGTGCTATGGCGTCCTGCATTCCTCTGGTAGGCAACTGCCGCCTGTTCATGAGGCCGGTTCAAGAGTTTCTGGCGGAACGGTGGACGCAGGCCCAAGGGCTTTGGTTGGACAAACTGACCGACAACGAGCTCCTACTAGCTCTTCAGTGGTGGAAGAGCTTTCAGAATCTATCCAGAGGGGTACCCCTACAGGAGCCGGAGTTTCGGCTAAGCATAGTGACGGACGCGTCCCTGACAGGCTGGGGAGCACACATGGGCACTCTAGAAACGCAAGGTCATTGGTCTCGGAGGGAGTCTCTCCTGCACATCAACATTCTGGAACTGAGAGGAGTGCGCTGGTCCTTGAAGTCTTTCCTGCCGCACATCAGAGGGTCCATAGTGAGAATATTGACAGACAACACAACGGCAATGTTTTACTTGAGGAAGCAAGGGGGCAAGCGATCCAGAACCCTTTCCACTGAGGCTCAGGTGTGGCATTGGGCTCTGAAACACGATATATCCATCGTAGCTCATCTTCGGGATTAAGGAACGAGCAAGCGGACTCACTCAGCAGAAAAATGGACCAAATACACGAATGGGAGACAGCGTTCAGTTGTCGAAGGTCTTCGAGAAATGGGGACGGCCTCCGCTGGATCTCTTCGCTACGAAGAGGAACAAGTGCGAAATGTATGCCAGCAGGTGGCCACAGGAAGGTTCTCTGGGGGAAGCGTTCTCCTTCCCGTGGACGGACAAGTTCCTCTACGCCTTCCCTCCGTTCCCTCTTATACAGAGAACTCTGCAGTGGATACGCAGGTACAGGTGCCGGGTCATCCTAGTGGCACCATGTTTGCCGAGGCAGCCATGGTTTTCCGACCTGCTTCACCTGTCGGATCAACCAATAATGTTCCCAATCTCCTGTCCCGGGACGAAGGAACAGTGTGACATCACAATCCAGACAATCTCACAGCTTGGCTCCTAACTTTTCAGAATTTGGTGCCTTGAGCATTTCGTCGGATTGTCGGAGAATCCTGCAAGCAGCACAGGCCCCTTCCACCAACAAGTCGTACTCTTGTAAGTAGAGAAGGTTCTGTACGTGGTGTCAAGGACAGACGGGAGTGCAACCTGTAAGGGTAACTCCGGAGCAGCTTCTACCGTATCTGCTACACCTGGCGAAGAGTGGATTGTCTTTCATCAACAAAGGTACACCTGGAGGCCATCTCTAGGTTCACGAGGAGGAGGCATTCGTCTCCCTTTATTTAGTGACAGGCTGGTGAAACACTTCATGAGGGGTCTGTTCCGAATGTTCCCGCCGGTTAAACGTTTTCCACCAACGTGGAGTGTTAATGTGGTGCTAGCATGGTTAATGAAAGCACCCTTTGAACCAATGGCCACATCGTCGATGAAGTTCTTGTCATGGAAATTGGCTTTTCTAATAGCTATAACATCAGCTAGGCGGATCTCGGAATTGCAAGCATTGGTCGTAGACCCGCCGTACCTAAGTTTCTTTGAGGACAAAGTGGTTCTGTCAACTAATCCTAGTTTCATTCCAAAAGTTCCTACGGCTTATCATAAACACTCACCCATTGTCCTGGCTACCTTTTTCGCGACCCCCCTCATCGGCTGCGGGAAAAAGTCCTCCATACCTTGGACGTAAAGAGAGCTCTAAAGTTTTACCTTCATCGGACTCAGCAACTTAGATCTACGCAACAACTCTTCATTGCATATGGTCCGTCGGCGAGAGGAAAAGCAATTTCAAAGCAGGGACTGGCCCGATGGGTCTCATCGACGATTGCCTTCTGTCATTCCAAAGTGGGAAAACCGCTACAAGGGCGTCGGTGCTCATTCCACAAGGGCAATTTCGGCTTTGTGGGCAGGAATTCCGCTGACGAACATTTGCCAGGCGGCGGCATGGTCAGTGCCTCACACGTTTACCCACCATTACTTCCTCGAACGGCAGCATGCGGACGAGATACAAATGGCACGAGCAGTCTTACGCCATCTGTTTCAATAAGGTAAGCCCTTTTCAAGAAGGGTCTGTACTTATATATGCATATGTACTGTTATGTATTTATAAATTGGCAGTTTACGTAAGCGTGGTTCGCTATACGTGTGCTTAGGAGAGTGCCGGATTGCAGTCACACCTCCTTTTTCAGGATCACTGCTGTGCATTCTAGTCTAAGCATGTTAATCCATGAAAGAGCCAATGCTGGAGAAGGGAATAGTTTCTTACCTGTAACTCCATTTCTCCAGCATTGGTATCTTTGGATTTACATGCGCCTGCCGGCCTCCCCGGAATGCAATCGACTTGTATAACTAGGTTTTCATCCCATTCTGCTTTGGAGGGGTCGGAATCTGAAGGGAGCCGCGGGGGTGGGGCATTTATACCACTACGTCCTAGTGGGGCATGCGTGGGCGGCCCAAAAAACAACGTAGATGGGACACAAGTGTTGGAAGTTTTCCTATGGGAAACGGCTTTATAAGTGTACCGAGGGTTCCCAGTCTGTCGACGGGGAATATTCTAAGCATGTGAATCCATGAAAGATACCAATGCTGGAGAAATGGTGTTACAGGTAAACTATTCCCTTCCAATTCTCCAACATTGTGAACCAATGAAGTCTGACCTGAGCAGGCTATACATGACTCTACTGCCAAAGGTCTGGGTGCCTTACATGATCCTTTCCTGGGCAGTTCGCTTCAGCACACTATTCCGGAGTCCACGTCTGTAACTGGTGTGGAAACTAAAACCCTTCAAGACCCAGCAGAGCCATTTTCTTTCAAGACCTCATCAAATGGAGTTCCATGAAGTAATGCCTCGGACTTCTACTTCAACATAACCCATAAGGACATGGACTGGTAATCGGCCAATGGGGCTCAAAATGTCCCTCACTTGGAGGGGGTGATGCCAACAGTAGTGGCAGGCACAGGCAAACTGGTGCAGTGTGATCTCTTCCATCTTGTATGCTACTTCAGAGTACCACACCTGACTATTTCCAGTGTACACTGCAGGACACGGTCCATACCCTGAGAAAATACCCTGTCCACTGAAAATAAATGTCATTCATGGCTGTCTTGCTTTTTGTGTGGAGTTCCTAGAGTTACCTATGACAAATGCTGCACCCATTGGCTGTTTTCACCCCTCAACAGGTAATTAAATGCTGAAGAAAATACACAACGACCAATGGCTTGTCAGCTCCCTAATCCTCACCCTTTCATCGAAGACCAGAGATTGATATGGACTGTCTTCTGTGGCACAAACCAGAAGAGAAACTTTTTTTTTTAAACTAGATCTAGAATCTGGGTGAGTAGCTTAAGCTATGAAGACAGTCCCACAGCATTAAACTCCAGTTGTTGGACGATGTCTATAGGATGTAGTCTTGTGCTTCCTTTGGAAGGCAAAGCAGCAAAAGACTGAGTGGAGGACAATCTTCAATCGTTCGGTCTTCAACCTTACATTCAGCAGAGATTTCAATCACCCCCCCTCATTGTCTTTTGAAACTGCTCAAAATGGCTATTCGCCATAGACATTCAAGTGGCCTGTGCACGTCCTGATCAGGGAGCCAGAGTCGGCATCTGTTTTAAATAATGTATTCCCATGCCGCGATTCCCTTTTTGCCCAATTTAGCCTAAATGGCTTTTACAAAAGTAATAACTCCATACTATCATTTGAGTCAGGTGTACGCCGGAGACAATTGGCTAAGGCAAGCCTATGCTATTTTGCTGGCCAAAGGTTGCGTCAATTGGGTTCCGCAACTGAGTTTTTGTGCTCTGGCTCACTGTGCTAAACGATCAAAATTGATTCTGTCTCTAAAGAATCCAGTACATTGGGGCAGGCTGGTACTGCAGTCTACAAGATCGGAAGTTTGCAGAGAATGTCTGCGCACCACCACTTTAGTGTTTTGACATTTGAAAAGTATATTGGTATTATGGCCTCATGTATTCTGGTCATTCCTTCTTCAAAGCTTCATATAGAAAGCACATCCCCCTAAATCTGGGTTACTGGTCTCTGGACAATCCCCCTAAAACTGGGTTACTGGTCTCTGGACAAGCCACCTCAGTTGATTTATGGTTGCCTGATTGACTGCAGATCTGCTATGGTGGATGCATGTGCCAAACTTTACCATTGGAATCTGAGACTCCTGTCCTCCAACTCCTTGTTTAGGACTGGGACGCATTAATGGATTTGTGGGACTTGAGTAATGTGCAGCACAAGCTCACTTTTGGAGTTTATGGCAGTTCTACTGCCCTCATTTTGATGACTGTAAGCACCAAGACAGTTCTACTTGTTAATGTAAAACATGGCAGAATCCCTTGCTGCCTCTTGGCAATGGAGATTTGGAGCCAGTGCATTGATGTCTCAGGTTCTAGTTTTCCAACTGGCAGGCGATAAGGTGCAAGCAGACCTTTTAAACCACCAATCTAATGCTCTGCATTAAAGGGACATTCCCAGGGAGGCGTTTGACTGTTTTGAAGAGAGGGCTTGAGATTGTTGAGCAAACTGCATTGCCTCCAACCCCTCCCACTTTGACCAGTGCTTTAATGTTCACTTGGGTGTCTTGCTGGTTGCCCTATGGTTCCTAAAG
This sequence comes from Ambystoma mexicanum, assembly GCF_040938575.1. Lineage (NCBI taxonomy): Eukaryota > Metazoa > Chordata > Amphibia > Caudata > Ambystomatidae > Ambystoma > Ambystoma mexicanum. The sequence continues at coordinate 1,244,537,263 of NC_090934.1, forward strand.
AGTACTCGGCCAGCATTGGAAGAACTAGCCTCTTGTGTCCCAGGTGAAACGGTTCTACACCACACCTTTTTACTGGTCCTTTACTTTAAGTTTGGTCCATAAGGATGTGGTCATTTTGGGTATCGGAGTTTAAACCTTTGTTAAAGTTACTAGAAAATTGATCTGATTACATTACACTACTCTTATGGACTTGATTCTGTAATTGGTCTCAATCCTTTAGTCAATGGATGAAGTTCTGCCTTTCACCCCATTTTGACATTTAATTACACCCTGATGGCAGATGAATCTGTTTTGCATGTATCTACAGAAATGCCCAATTTAAACCATGGGTGGCTTAGTCTGAGTCATACCATGTCAGCCAACGTCTTTGACTGATTTGCTATGGGTCTATGAAACCGGCTTTTTTTTTTTTTTTTTTTTTTTTTTTTTTTTACATCTCCCCATAGACTGTGAATTGCAAGCACTGTACTTCGAAGAGCCAATTTTGATCTTTCATAGCAACAAGTTGGTTGAGGACGGACCCATCATTTCTTCTGATCTTCCGACTGTTTAGTTTTCACATTGATCAGGACATTTTTCTACCAGTCAAGTGTCTGAATCCTATTTTAAATACAGGTTGGGCCTTTAAATACAGGTTGGACCTTACATGCTCCGATAAGAACTCAAATTTTTATCTGTGGAGAACTTTAACCTTGAAGTGGTTCTGCAGAGACCAGTCTCTAAAGCAACAGTGGCAGACTGCCATCCTAGAAACTTACAGGTTGAGAAATAACGCACATTCAGAGGGCATGCTCCAAGAGCCACATCCGCTTTTTCCAAGGCCTATTCCTATGTAAGGCTGCCATCTGGGACTATGTATGCTTTGTGAAAAACCTGCCATTCGAAGGGATTGTGTCCTCCGACGTATTCCTTATCTTAGATAGAAATCCTTCAGCTTTGCTGGCCTCGGAAAATTTTTTCGCCAGAGGGCGCTGCGCGTCGATGATCGCCGAGTCGATGACCCTCGACGGCCTCCGTGCCGACGTCGACGTCATCCTGCCTATAAAGGCCGCGCGCAGCGTCCGTTGCTCAGTTCCGTTTTTCCGCGCTTCGTTGTGCCTCGGAACACCGTTGCTCAGTTCTCGTCAAGATAACGTATATAATAACTACTATTTACCTCGATATCGATGGCATCCTCCTCCGACCCGACGACCCCTCGGTCCGGTTTCAAAAAGTGCCGAGACTGCGGGAAGAAAATGTCGTTGACGGACCCTCACAGGGTCTGTTTGTGGTGTCTGGGAATCACGCACCAGAGTTCGGAGTGTGAGGAATGCCTTTCCATGACGGCGAAAGCCTTGAAGGAGCGTAGGGGGAAGCTCGAGAGAGGTAGGTCAACTTTAACTTCCTCGAAAGCTTCTTCGGTAGAGTCGAGACGTTCGTCTCCTCACCATAAAAAACACTCTCGATCTAGATCACGAAGTGGCTCCCACCACTCGTCGACATCGAGACACTCGAAGAAGAGACGTAGGAGATCCCCTTCGTCATCTTCGTCGAGTTCTCCTGAGAGAGTTCATTGCCCCACAAAACGCAGCTCGCAAGCTGAGTGGGAGGAATTCAGGAAAAAGATGCTAAGCGTCTTCGAGAAAGCGGCCTCGTCCCCCTCGAAGACAGCTGAGGGTGATACCCCGGGTAAAAAACCCAAAAAATCTAAACGCCGCGAGTCGCAGTACCCGGCGGAAAAGTCAACCCGAAAGCGCCTCGAGCCATCGGGAGATAAAGCATCATCGACGCCATCGTCGAAAACTCCTTCGAAACAGAGGTCGGCGCCATCGACGCCGTTGTCGAAGGATTCATCGGCGCATCAGTCGATCGAGTCGACGCCGACGTCGACGCCGATATCGACGCCGGTGAAGGAAAGAACCACGGCTACTCCACAGCCAACGGTTAGACAAAAGACCTCCGACTCGACGCCGAGAACGTCGACGTCGTTCTCGAGCAAGACTCCGATCCTTTCGAGTTCTTCGAGGCCTAGTACACATTTCTCGACGCTTTTCACGGCGCCTTCGAGTACTTTCACGTCGGTGTCGACGACATCGACGTTTTCAAGGCCTGTGATGATGGCTCCTTCTGCATTGGAAATGGGGTTTATACCATTCCAAAAACCAATGTATCCCCCTTTAACCTCGATTTTTGAGGAAAGGGAGGATTCAGACCAAGATATTGATTTACAGAGGACCACATCACCAGAGCCAGAGACTTTCGCCTCTGAGGAAGGAAGATTAAAAAATCTTCAGGATGCACTTCAGGAAGCTAGTGGCTTGGACACTTCTCCTGAAGCAGAATTTATCAAACCAGACCCAGGAGAACATGCGGAGACTCCATATAGAGCTCTGATGTCTAGAATCATAGAATTTATGGGTTGGTCTGCACCTTCTCCTGCCTTTCAGCAGGATGACCTCACTGACATACTGGACAAGGGCCCACAGGAGGATCCTGTGGTTCCATTTCATTCTGCTCTACAGAGAAGGATTTTGACAAACTGGGAAACGCCAGAAATTATCCCGGCAGTAAATAAAAAACTGTCAACAAAATACAGGGTGGCTAGTTCTGACCCTGAATATTTGTCAAAACACCCTACTCCTGAGAGCTTGGTTGTACAGGCTGCAACCTCATCAGGCAGCACATCTGCATACCCCACTGCTCCGCAGGATAGGGATGACAAAAAATATGATGCCATGGCTAAGAAGGTTTTTTCTGCCTGTAGCATGGCGTTAAAGTCTATTAACGCGACCTGTACGCTCGCTAGGTTCAGCCACACCCTTTGGGAGTGCGCTTCATCAGCGGCTGACTGCCTCCAAGAAGGAGAGGAAAGGGACGCATTTTTAAACATCATCAGGGATGGTAAAGATGCGATGTGCGAGACCCTACAAACTGGCCTAGATTCTGCTGACAGTATCAGCAGGGCCATGGCGGCAAGTACCACAATCCGCAGGCATGCGTGGTTGAGGAAGTCTGGTTTTGCCTCTGACGTGCAGACCAGGCTTTTGAATATGCCCTTTGACGGTTCTACCCTCTTTGGAAAGAAGGCGGATGACAGTTTGGAGAAACTGCAAACGTCCAAGGCAGCAGCCAAGTCATTGGGAGCTGCTATCCGTCAGAATACCTTTCGTCCTTCGGGATCATCGTGGAGAGGACGGTCCTTTCGTTACTATTCCTCATATGGAAGGGGCAGGGGACGACCGGCTCAAAGAGGCCAAGGAAGATTTACCCGTGGTGGACGGGGTAGGGGAAAGAAAGCCGCACCCGCAGGAGCAGGAGCCACTTTACCTTCGGCAACTGCATCAGCCGCTTCAAAACCACTCTGAGGTCTCCCCTCACAGAACACCAGTAGGGGGCAGGTTAACTCACCATCTGACGGAATGGCAGGCTATTACGTCAGATGCTTGGGCTCTGGAGACAGTAGCCCAAGGTTACTGCCTGCCCTTCCTACATATCCCTCAGAGTCATCCACCGGGGAACAACCCTTTGAAGCTTCCAGATCCGCTCCTCTTGCAGGAGGTTTTAGACCTGCTAGAGAAAGGTGCCATAGAACTGGTACCTGTAGCGGAAAGGAACAAGGGTTGGTACTCCCCCCTACTTCATAATACCGAAGAAGGACGGAGGACTGAGACCCATCTTAGACTTACGGGAATTGAACAAATTCCTCCGAAAGGACAAGTTCAAGATGGTGACTCTCTCTCAGATCCTTCAGGCCCTCCAGCTTCAGGACTGGTTGGTATCTCTAGACCTCCAGGACGCTTATTTCCATGTGCCGATCCATCCCAGGCACAGGAGATACCTGAGGTTCGCAATTGGCAGCTCTCATTATCAATTTCGAGTTCTGCCATTTGGGCTAACCTCCGCCCCGAGGGTCTTTACCAAGCTAATGTCGGTTGTGGCTGCAAGTCTAAGGAGGGAAGGGATTCATGTCTACCCTTACCTAGACGATTGGTTGATCAGAGCTGTATCTTCGGAACAGGCTCAGAGACAACTAGATTATGTTTGCCACTTCCTTCACAAGCTGGGCTTCTCCCTCAATTTAAAGAAGTCACAGATGATACCATCACAGAGACTCCAATTCATTGGAGCAGTCCTGGACACTTCCCTGGGAAAAGCCTTGCCACCAGAGGTGAGGGCTCGAGATATTCTGCAGATGGTCATCAGATTTCAGAATGCCCAATATCTCCCAGCCTACGACTTTCTGAGGTTGCTAGGCCTCATGGCATCCTGCATATTCCTCGTGCCGGAGGCTCGCCTGAGAATGAGATCCCTCCAGTGGGCACTGAGAACTCAGTGGTCACAGTTCTCAGGAAGGATGACAGATCTCCTTCGGATCCCGGTCAAAGTAGCCCGAGACCTTCAGTGGTGGGCCTGTCGGGAGAACATCCTGAAAGGAGAAATGTTTTGGCAACCATGGCCGGAGATAACAGTAGTCACGGATGCCTCACTCACGGGGTGGGGAGCTCACGCCAACGACTTGACCATCAGCGGTCGTTGGTCTCCATCGGAGTCCAGACTACATATCAACCTGTTGGAGCTGAGAGCCATCAGACTAGCGCTGAAGGCTTTTCTGCCGTCTGTACGGGGAAGAAACGTCCTAATAATGACGGACAATACAGTGGCCATGCACTACCTCAACAAAAGAGGAGGCGTAGGCTCACTACCACTGTGCAGAGAGGCGATGCAGCTCTGGTTTTGGGCAATTCAGGAAGGAATCTCTCTATCGGCAATTCACCTAGCCGGAGAGAAGAACTTGACAGCGGACGCTCTGAGCAGGCAGAGCACAGTCTCTCACGAGTGGGAGATAGCTCAGGAAGTCCTTCAAGAGATCTTCGCCCTTTGGGGAACCCCTCAAGTGGATCTGTTCGCCACCAGTATCAACAGGAAATGCGACAGATTTTGCTCAAGGGAATTTCCCCCGAGAGGAGCTCTAGGAGATGCGTTCGTAGTGGACTGGGAGTTCCCACTTCTGTACGCGTTCCCTCCGGTCCCTGTCATTCCTCAAATGATCAGGAGGTTGAGAAGGTTTCGGAAGACCATGATCCTAATTGCCCCGGATTGGGCCAGGAGAACGTGGTACCCGGACCTTCTAGACATGTCCATCTGCCCTCCAATTCGACTGCCATACAGAGAGGATCTTCTCTCGCAGAAGGAAGGTCAGGTTCTCCATCCAGCCATCAAGACCCTCAACCTTCACGCTTGGTGTCTGAAAGGTTGAGGTACAAGGATTGGGACCTTCCGGATGATGTTATGGAGGTGTTGCTTTCGGCCAGAAGGCCGGCAACTAAAACTCTATACCGCTGCCGTTGGAACAAATTTTGCAGCTGGTGCAGAGAAAAGAATATTGAACCCTTTTCTTGTGGTACACCTATGGTGTTGTCATTCTTACTTTACCTGGCTAATTCAGGCCTACAGGTTGGCACAATTAAGGGCTATCTCGCAGCGCTATCAATCTTTAAGCGCACTGCAGAGGAGCCTTCATACTTCAAAATTCCATTGGTAATACAATACCTAAAAGGATTAACTAATGTTTATCCCCCGAAACCTTTTCAAGTTCCCTTATGGGATTTAAACCTAATTTTAAACTTCCTAAAGGGTGCCCCTTTTGAACCACTACACTCTTGTTCATTGAAGCTTCTCACCCTCAAAACTGTTTTGCTAATAGCATTGACATCTGCTAGAAGGGTTAGCGAGTTGCAAGCCTTATCGTGTAAACCTCCACATACAATCTTTTACAAGGACAAAGTTGTTCTTCAGGTGAAGCCTAACTTCCTCCCGAAGGTAGTCTCGGAGTTTCACATCACTCAGAAGATTATATTACCTTCTTTCTACCCTCCTCCTCATCCGGGGAAGGAGGAAGAGAGACTGCACAGGCTGGACCCTAAGCGAGCCTTGAGCTTCTATATCAGCAGATTGGCTAAGATCAGACAAGCAGACCAACTCTTTGTAGGTTATGCAGGACATAAGTTGGGCCTTCCAATAACAAAACAAACCATCTCCAGATGGATTATTTTAGCCATTCTGGAGTGCTACAAATTGGCAGGAAAGGAGCCTCCTCAAAATCTAAGGGCTCATTCTACCAGGGGTATCGCAACATCCTCAGCCCTTCAAAGAGGGGTGCCAATTCGAGATATATGTGCGGCTGCCACATGGTCGTCCGCACATACATTTACCAAATTCTATAGCCTGGATTCCTCCTCTAGTCAAGAAACTAGATTCGGCAAGGCTGTGTTACACTCTGTCCATTCTGGAAGGGTAACATAACTTTTATTACTCCCGCCTCCAGTCACAATACCACTGCTATGGGAGTCTATCTAAGATAAGGAATACGTCGGAGGACACAATCCCTTCGAAGAACTAGTTACTCTTACCTTGTAACGTTCTTTCGATGGGATGTTCCTCCGACGTATTCCTTATCGACCCTCCCATCCATCCCCGCAGTATGACTTCCTGTGGGTTTGCAGCCTATGCTCCTTCAAGGTGATTAGTCTAATCCAAAAACATTACTGGGGACTACAAAACGGAACTGAGCAACGGACGCTGCGCGCGGCCTTTATAGGCAGGATGACGTCGACGTCGGCACGGAGGCCGTCGAGGGTCATCGACTCGGCGATCATCGACGCGCAGCGCCCTCTGGCGAAAAAATTTTCCGAGGCCAGCAAAGCTGAAGGATTTCTATCTAAGATAAGGAATACGTCGGAGGAACATCCCATCGAAAGAACGTTACAAGGTAAGAGTAACTAGTTCTTCTAGCTCACAAGCACATTTTTGGTCAGGTAGTCCTGCTTTACCCTTTCTGGGACATAATGTGTCCAATATATAATCTATTTTGAGATGCTTAAAAATCACTTAGAAGCAGGTGGAAAGCGCTCTAATGCTAGGTTACTAATTTTAGTAGCAACTGTACTTCATAGTGCCTTGCCCTCCTGCCTTCACCAGAGTCTTAAGGGACTGACTTTTAAAGTATTAAATTATTTCCTATTTCCTAGAGGGTGGCTTGGCTGGGCTCCCTTGTTCTTTATTCAGTGCTGCTCTAGAACTTGCGGGTGGGTGGCAGAATTTGCTTAGGTGATGGGATGAGAAAATGGGGATCAAAGGTGTCTATGAACATAAGAGTAGTCGCTGCTGTGAACTTGTTTGGGGCTTTACCTTGTCGGATGAAGGGAGGGGTAGGTTTGAGCCGGCTATGTGCCATTGGTGAGGGTTTTATTTTTTGGTTATAGGGCATATGACTAACTGCTGCCTTGTCTGAACAAATTCCTTTGAGTGAGTTTAACATTTCTTTGTAGCTAGTCTTTTTGAGGCTACAGCTGAAACTAATCTGTTTTTATTTTTTCTCCTTGCAGGAAAGGCACGAGGGTTCTTTAAGAGTGGAGATGTGGTCGTCGTCCTCACAGGCTGGCGCCCTGGCTCCGGTTACACCAACACCATGCGCGTGGTGCCAGTTCCTTAAAGCTTGCATTGCAGAACTCAGACCACTTCCTTTGCACTGTTTAATTAGTCTAGAACTGCTTGCTGTGTTCCGTCACGTTTGTAGAGTGGATGTTGACTGCTAGGTAACTAGCACAAAGAACAGACCCACTTAAACCTGCTGGAGAAAATAAGTTTACATCCCTTCACAGGAGTAAATTATATGTGCACTTTTGGCCCTAGTCATTCTTTCTGACAGTTGTTGCCAAGGTCTGCTCTGTGAAATCCTGAATCTTGTGGCCATTGGGAGAATACTACAATGATTCTACCCATATTGCATATCAGATTCCTTCAAAAAATCATCTGTGATCTGAATTTCTTTTGCCCATCCTAAACCTACTCCCTTTTTTTGTATAGTTGGATTTATTGTGATGAACGACACGTGTAGGTGAATATGTTGTGGGCAAATGCACTTTTTTTCCCTTTACTCTGGGCCTCTGTCCAACTTTCACTATGCCCCCAATTTCCCACTACTGTAGCTATTGTTTAGAGAGCACCAGGTTGGAGTGAGGAATCTATTCAGAGGTGCATTACACTCCTGTCTGTACCCACTGTTGCACCTGCCGGGCTCAGCCTCCACTGCGCACTGGAATGTACACTAGTCCACACACGTGTTTTCTGCCCTTGTCCTGATCATTATCTTTATCTTCAGTCTCCGGCGGCCTCGGAGCTCCTTGCACTCCTGGCAGTATAGGTGTATGTGTGAGCTGTTCATTCCATGCTTGTTCTCTGGCAATCACTCCGGACAAATGTAGAACTATGGTGGGTGTTCCGCTTACAGATTGCAACGTTGTACTCCATTAAAGATCTCCAGCACCGTCTCATTTGTCCTTTTGGTGTTCATTTACAAATTCAAGTTTATAAATCATTTGAAACCATTGTGTGAATAATGAAGGGGCAGGGATGGAAGGTGCAGGAGGTTTTTTGTTTTTTTGCATTGGTTTGGCAAGGGTCTTACATAATGTAGCTTTAAGTTCCTTTCAACTTCTAAGATTTTGACAATTTTCTAGTCCTGTTTAAAGGGGAAGGCAAACTTGACCTTTTGACTCGCTTGTCCCAAATAACTGAGTATTTACTGCTTTTCCACCCCGAAAAATTAATCTTCATACCTGTTAACCTTTTTAGACAAACTCTACTACACCTGCTTCTACTTTTAAATCATTGTCTTTACATTTAGAAGGCACAATTTTCCTTCTATTGGTAAATTTTGTCTCAGTAGGTCAGATTCCTTTGAAATTCCATATCTGTATAATCAAAAGTTGTAAAATCCCTCAGCCTTAATTAATTTCCCATTTATAATCTTGGCAACCAGGTTTTTTATTAAAAGCTTGTGCCACATGCCCTTCTCAATGACTTTAGGCTCTTCTCTCTCGTATAATGGCTTTCTTTTTTTTAAGTAAAAAAAATTTGTAATGCTGAACTTGAGCAGAAGAACAATATGGGGGAAAGTATGTTCAGACAAAGGAGTTTGCATTTGCCTTGTTTCCCTTAAACCGACAACCCGGATACATGTTAAATGGCTATCACTCGGAAGTAGCGGGCAATTCAAGTAAATAACTGTCCTCTGTAGTGCTTGCTATGGATCTGTTTTGTTGGTTTTAATGGTATCTTCATAATACAATATCTTTCTGATGCTGCCTTTATTTTTCTTAACCCTACCTTAAAGTAGATGGATCTGTGGATGGATTTCAGGTGTTGAGTGGAACTGTATCTACATATTTTGGCCAAAGAATCACTGGGTTTCCTGTTGCCCAGCAGAGCTCAGTTTTAGACCATACAGTTTGTTTTGTAAATGTTTAAGGCCATCCCAAGAGTATGGGGCAGAGCTGTAAACCTAAAGACGTTTGCAAAACGTGTTCTGGGCTGATTGTAGGGTCCCTTAATGCCTCATTGCCCTTTTCTAGACAGATTTCCACCTTTCCTGTTGGATTGGATGAGCGGAAGCTTGAGGTTTTTACTAACACATTCTACCAATTGCTTGATGTTTTGATGGCTTGGATAATTACTTCTGATGCTTATTAATCTGCTTAGAATCACGTGCTGTGCATATAGTCTGACATCTAGTGGTAATCGCGCAGCATTGAATCTTTCTTTCGAGGATTGAAAGGGGATGTCGACATGGGTGTGATTGTAACACTCTAACATTGACATGTACTGTGCTGAAAATCCCTCACACGTCGAGGTCCCTCGGATTGTTTTTTTCTGCCCAACTAGTTGGTCGCCATATGCGGTGCTTGCAAGAGTTGGTTGCTCAATAGTTATTTCGTTGTCCCACAACCAATGGTCGTCTAGTCTTCGACTGCTTCATGGACCCCTACGCCGAAGACCTCCATTGCTGTTCGGCGACTGGTGCATCAATAGTCTGTCGACCGTGTGGCCTCGGCCCTCCGGCCAGGCCCGTACAGTAGGGAGTAGGGCCCTGGGTTGATTCTTTCTGAGGATGAATTTCCTTTTCCCCCGCTTTCCTTTCTGGTCTGGCTGCCTTTCACCTCTGCTATGGAGAGGACCCAATTTAAATTGTGTCCGTCTTGCAACGGAAAATACCCTTGGAAGGACGCCCATCGCAAATGCAATGGGTGCTTACCTCGTGACCATGAGCGATCCTGTAAGTCCTGCTAACTTTTGTCCTAAGAAGTTAAGATGGGTGGACAAAGCGGTGGGCGGCCTACGCAATGCAGGCCGAAGTCACCTCCCAACCCCAAAGTTCATCTTTAAGTGAGGAGGCAGAATTCAAGCAAAATGCCAATGCATTTTGGACTCTAGCAGCAGCCATGGCTCCAACCTGGAGGCATAGACCTTTCGGCGGACCCCTCCGGTCCCAGATGCCTGTTCCTGGCCCCGACAGACAAGCCACTGGTACTGTTATGGGGAGTTCACACCCTGGCGACAGGGGCACTCGCGCACCATCAAGGGAAAGGACACAACCCCCAAAGCCTCCTTGACGGATATGTCAGAGGCACCAAACACCAACAGGCATGTCTAGCTTCAGTGCCTGCCGAACCTCGCGGTCTGGTGCCCGCCCCACAACTGGCCTCTTGGCATGCAACTGGGCATTCTACTCAGAAGGGCGTTCATACTAAAAACACGAGTACTGACACGTCTAAGAGCAGGTCAGCTCCTAAGGCTCCGGGTGGTGGGGAGGGGGGGGGGGCGGTGACTGTCAAGGCCAGCACCTACAGGCACATCAATCTATTTCACAGCCGCCGAAATAGCGCAAGTCTTGCAGCAATTTTGGCAGTGAACGGCCCAGAAGTACATCCTCTCGTCGAGAGGAGTACTCGAAGGATGCCAGCCCCTCCCTAAGGCTTTAGTTGGTACCCCCACCCTCCCCTTCCCTGAAGAGCCTTTCCCTCTTTCCGCTCCTCCAGACCCCTCTGCTAGAAGCAGGTTTGAAAATGATATGGATAGGATGTCCCAGTTTATAGACTTTTCTGAAGGAAACATAACTCCCAAGAGACCTAGGAGGAGGACGACTGTCCCATTTTACCAAAGATACAGAAGCTGTCTGTTCACGCACACACAGCGGGAGGAGGTATTTGAGTTCTCTGAGCCAGAAGAAACTTATGAGGATCCTTTTATTCCGGAGGACAATCCTTTTGGTCAGGACATAACTGACCAGGGCCCAGACTGGGGACAAGATCCAACCAGCAGATGAAGTGCCTTGACTCTCACCCACTCCTATCCCAGACCTTATTTGTCTGGACCCACCTTCCTCATCTCAACAGAGGCGGCCATCGCCAATAGAAGACAAGATGGTTTTTAATGCCATCCTGAAGAGGGCAGCAGACCATTTCCAAATCGCCACATAGGAGGGGGTTCAGGACTGATTTGGTTGATCGACATTCTTTAAGAAAAACCACCTACGAGTCAAGCGATTCCTCTGCTGAACTCTTATCAAGAAACTCCTTGCTCCTTCCTTTCTGGCTCCTCCCCTCACAAAGGCTGTTAACCCTCGAGTTGAGTACTGTTTCGCCCCTCTCCAGCTGACCCTATGTACATTTGAGGCCATGCCACACCAGACTCTCTGGTCATAACCACCAGAAAAAATGGCTGGGGTACCATTGTCTACTGCGCAGGCTCCCCATGATGATGACTGCAAGAAACTCTATGCCCTTGGCAAGTGCGTTACCACGCCTGCAGCCTATTGTACCAGAATTGGGAACAATACTACCGTTCTCCAGCCTGGGGTCTGGCATGGATTCACATGCTCATGAATATTCCCCGTCAGGCTGGGAATCCTCGGTAAAGAAAAAAAAACAGTATCAGTTTCGTTTCTGATCTGTCTTTCGTACTAATAACCAATCACTGGTCTCTGCGTCATACTGACCACAGCCAATGACTGCCCTCTACCTAAGCACCGCCTCTGGCAGCTATCTTCAGATTTTTACCGCACGTTCATGTGTTGGGATCCTCGTGCTATTGCTCTCGAGCGTTAGTGCTATTTTTTCACGTTTTTTCTCAAAAACTTCGTTTTTTTTCGGTCAAAAGAGCCTCAAGCTCCACCGACTCTCCATCCGATCAACGGGGACCCGTGTCGGATTCGTCTGCGCCCCTCAAGGGTGAAGAATTCGTCGAGCTACGTTTTTGGAGGACTCCAGAAGCTTCTCCGGCCCGGACATGGCCCAGGAGAAGGGAAGCTCGACGCCCGGAAAGCTGTTCAGGGTCTGCCCTGGATGCCAGCTGCAGAACGTCTTTAAGGAGGACGAACACTCCTTTTGTCTCTACTGCTTACATGAGGACAAGACGCACGTGGAGAAGGACTGTGCGTTTTGCGGCAATATGTCGGAGCGGACCATGAAGGACCACCATCAACGTCTCGCCAACTGGCTGGAAGGGAAGAGCCCGTCAGGCGAGAAGAGGAAATCCGAGCGGTCTTCTAAGACCTTTGAGGACGCCCCGGCTACGGGGGTCCAACACAAGGCCAAGCACCGCGAGTCCACTGGCACCGGGAGCGCCGAACGGTCGGGCTCTACGGGCGCCAGGCAGGGCGCACCCTCCCCGGCACCTTCAGCCACGAGCCAACGCTCTGGGTCGGGTAAGAGGAAGGGCGAGCACCCGGAGAAGCTCCTGGAGAGGCCCCGGTCGACCTCAAAGGCCCCATCGGAGGGGGAGCGAGGCAGTGTCCCCCCCCCCCCCCCCCCCCCCCCCCCCCCCCAAGGATAAGGCGGTGAGCGCACCTAAGGTGGTGAAGGCCTTAATCCATCCGGCCAAGCCCTCTATCGAAGCTGTCACGGCGGCCCTGGCTCAGCCTGTGGAGGCTACACCAGTGGTGGCGACCTTGGGGTTCAGTCTCCCTGCCACCTCGGAGGGAGTCCTCTTTTGTACCCATCGATAGGACCCCCGTGAAATCCCCGGCGGGGAAGAAAAAGGGGGGGCAGGGTGTCGTAGCTTCGGCTTCAACCTTGGAGGAAGAGCTGATCGAGGTCTTAAGCCAGGGCCTTGGCGTGGAAGAAGGCCGGCCCGTCGGGATGGATCCCGACGCAGGTGACGACGACATCGTCGAGGGTGCCGACGGGGCCACTGATCGCCCGTCGGATTCCCCTCTGCCAGCGCCGCAAGACAACTCGGCGGCCATTTTGTTGGCTATACAGTCCTTATGCTCAGAGATAAGGACGAGACTACCATTGCCGACGGAGGAACCTCTCCCGTCGGGGATCCTGAACCGGGACCTTCTGGTGTTCCCCCGCCCAAGAAAAGGAGGATTCACCCTCCACCTCCTTTTCAGCCGTCGCGCCCTGTCCAGCCCTCCGCCCCGTCCACCCGAGGGGATGATACGGGGACTGACACGGCAGCGACGGGCACGGACGACGAGGTATACGATGAGGATCTACCGTCGTCACCTCCCACCAGGGCTTCTCCGCCCGACGAGATTGGATCGTTCCACTCCATGATCGCCAGGGCATCCGAGCTTTTCCAACTCTGCCCTGAGAAGAAAAAGGAAGGATTCCTTTATCAACGGCGCGAGGCCAAGAGGAAGACGGTCCTCGCGGTGCCTCTACTGGACGACATTTGGGATGAGGGCCTCGCCCTCCTCAAGAACCCTTCCCGACGCCAGCTAGAAGAGACCAGTACGAGAAGAAGTACCGGGTCCCAGACGCGGCCCCCCTGTGCCTCGGGGCGCAGCCTACCCCGGACTCAGTCGTCTCCGCGGCGGCCAGGAAGAAAGCGGGGGGGGTGCGGCCTCCACATCGACTTCCCCACCGGACGGCGAGGGAAAGAAATTGGACGCTATGGGACGCAGGGTCATCTCGTCTGCAGCGACGACGATTAAAGCGGCCAACGCCTTGGCTATCGTGGCCCGCTACGACAGGGAGCTATGGTACAAACTGGCTCCCCTGCTGGACTTCCTACCGGACGACAAGAGGGCGGATGCCCTGGAGATCCTACAGGAAGGTGAGGTGGCGTCGGACCACGCCATCACTATTGCGACGGACATCGCCGACACTGGGTTTCGCCAGTTGGGCAACGGCGTGTGCCTTAGGCGGCGTGGATGGCTCAAGGCTACGGACTTCAGTCAAGACGTACAGACCAGAGTCCTGGACATGCCGTTAGATGGGAACAACCTGTTTGGGGAAAACAGTGGACGATTCCCTTCAGGCCATTAAAGCGGACACAGACGGCCCGGCCCTTGGGGGTTCTGCAGCAACGACGGACGCCCTTTCGGAGCAGCGGAGGCAAGGGCGCCTCCAAAGGTTCCGACGGCGGTTTCTCCACCTACCGTCAAGCGGCCCGCTCGTCGTCTCAGGAGGCCTACAGAGGACGAGGCAAGTCTGGCGGACCTCGTCGCCAAGGAGGTCAAGGCGGCAAAGCCTCGTCGAAACAGGATTGAACCGGCCGTGGGGTCGGGCCCCCACCGAAGCACCCCGGTGGGAGGCCGGCTGGCGAGCTTCGTCAGCGTGTGGGAGTCCATCTCCACCGACCGTTGGGTGCTGGACGCCTTAGCCCGGGGCCACGTGCTCGAGTTTCAAAGAAGCTCCCCGTGCGTCCCCCCCGTGGCCAGGAAAGAGCTTCACGTCCCTCAGCTTCTCCTGGAGGTAAGGGCGATGCTCAGGAAGGGCGCCATCGAACTCGTCCCAAAGAGGCTTCGGGGCTCCGGAGTTTACTCGAGATACTTCCTTGTGAAGAAGACGGGAGGATGGCGCCCCATCCTAGACCTGCGACGTCTGAACAAGTTCATCAAGGCGCAGAAGTTCCGGATGGTCACCCTCCAGCACGTCCTGGGTCAGCTGGAGGAGGGAGACTTCCTGTCGTCGTTGGATTTGGAGGATGCCTACTTCCATATTCCCATCCTAAAGGGGCACCGAAAATTCCTCAGGTTTGTGGTCCAAGGGCGTCACTACCCCTACCTGGACGACTGGCTCATCCGAGCCAAGACGAGGGAGCTCGCCGTGGAGCACACGGCAAGGACCGTCCACCTTCTCACGGACCTGGGATTCTCCGTAAACTACGCCAAGTCCCACCTGGTACCCGCGCAAAACGCACTGTTTCTGGGAGCGAAGCTCGACAGTGTCCCTTCTGGCCTCCCGTCGGAGGAAAGGACCAGGTCCATCCTGGGCAAGGTACAGCGGATTTTGGTTTCCGACGCGGCCAAGGTGAGGTCCATCAAGTCCCTCCTCGGAATGATATCTTCTTGCATCTACCTCATTCCCATGTGCAGGCTCCGGATGCGCCCGTTGCAGGAGTTCCTGGACGCGCGCTGGATCCAAACGACGGGCGGCTTCGAGGAGAGGATCACACTCGACGAGAGTTTCCGCCGAGCGGTCCGGTGGTGGGGCACCCGCGCGCATCTGACGACGGGCATGGACTTCCAGACCCCAGACCACCAGGAGACAGTGACCATGGATGCCTCCCTGGAAGGGTGGGGAGCGCACACCGAAAATTTGCACGCGAGAGGCCTTTGGCTCCCGACGGAGAAGTCCCTCCCTATCAACGTCCTGGAGCTCCGTGCAGTGTTCTGGGCCCTCGGGTCCTTCCTTCCGTCCCTCAAGGGCAAGGTGGTGAGGATCTTCACCGACAACACCACCACCATGTTTTACATCAGGAAACAGGGCGGAACCAGGTCCCCAGCACTGTCCAAGGAGGCGCAGGACCTGTGGCATTGGGCCGTCGCCGAAAGGATGTTTCTGGTGCCGTTTCATCTGGCAGGGATAAAAAACACCATCGCCGACTCACTCAGCAGGGAGCTGCGCTCGTGCCACGAGTGGGAACTACGGCAGGATCTAGTGGATCGCCTCTTCCGACGGTGGGGTACACCCCAGATCGACCTGTTCGCGACGGCGACAAACTCCAAGTGCCGGAGGTTCGCCAGCAGGTTTCCCCAGGCGAGGAGCATGGGCGATGCTTTCTCGTTCCCCTGGGAGGGCCTGTTCCTCTACGCGTTCCCTCCTTTGCCACTGCTAATCCGGCTCGTCAACCAGCTCAAGAGGTCACGGTGCAGGATGATCCTCGTCGCACCTGCGTGGCTGAGGCAGATATGGTTCCCGGACCTTCTGGACTTGTCAGCGTCCCCGCCAATCAAGCTGCCGGTGGACGCGGATCTACTCTACAGGGAAGGAGGCGCCATCCTCCACCACGACCCGAAATCGCTGAACTTGCAGGCCTGGCTCCTGCAGCGCTAGAGTTTGGGGGATACGACATACCGGCCGACTGCAGAGAGGTTCTTGCAAAGGCCAGGCATCCTCGACTCTTAAATGCTACGGACACAAATGGAAGAGGTTCTCTGTCTGGTGCCACGCACAGAAGATTAACCCTCTACGGAATACGGCTCCCCAGGTACTGCCGTACCTGCTGACGCTGGCCAAAGCTGGTCTGGCACACGCGTCCATCAAGATTCATCTTGCTGCGATCTCCCGATACACCAGAACCACGGGGCGGACGTCCTTGTGGTCTCATCGTCTGGTGAAAGTTCATGAAGGGACTGTTCAGATCGTTCCCGCCGGTGAAGGCTCCGGCCCCGGCGTGGGAGCTCAACGTGGTGCTGACCAAGCTCATGGGACCTCCGTTCGAGCCTCTGCACTCGGCCCCGTTGAAGTTTCTGTCGTGGAAAACAGCGTTTCTTGTGGCCATCACCTCCGCACGACGGGTGGGAGAGATCCAGGCCCTTTCCTGCAAGGCCCCGTACTTGACTTTTCACGACACGAGGGTAGTGCTCAGGACGCACCCCTCCTTCATGCCCAAGGTACCGTCGGACTTCCATCTCAACGAACCCTTGGTGTTGCCTGTGTTCTTCTCGTCGCCTTCGTCGCCGGCTGAGAGGACTTTGCACTCGCTGGATGTGGCTAGAGCGCTGAAGTTCTACGTGGACCGCACAAAGTGTTTTCGGAAGACGTCACAACTCTTTGTGAACTTTGGACCTGTCAATCAGGGGAAGGCTCTCTCGAAGGCTTCCATTTCCAGATGGCTCTCCGGCTGTATCATGTACTGTCATCGGTTGGCAAACCGACCGCTGCCTGGCCGTCCGAGAGCCCATTCCACCAGAGCGATCGCAGCTACCACGGCGTTCCTTTCTGGTGTGCCCCTGCTGGACATATGTAGGGTTGCTACGTGGAGGTCGACGCACACCTTCACGAAATTCTACTGCGTCGATCGGGATTCCAGGGAGGAGTCCAGGGTCGGCCAAGCAGTGCTGCGCAACCTGTTCGCCTGAGGTGAGCCTGGTGAGGAGGTAAGATGCTTAATGTTGAGTTTGATGTAATGCTTAATGTTGAGCCTTTGCCACCTCCCGTGGTTGTGCATGTGTGTACTGCTATGTATTCTTTATTCATGAGCATGTGAATCCATGCCAGACCCCATGCTGGAGAAGGAACAAGTTACTTACCTGTAACTGTTGTTCTCCAGCATGGGTCTGGCATGGATTCACATGCGAACCCTCCCGCCTACCCCTCTGCGGCTCTTCACTTGGTCATACTGCCACTTCACGTGCTTCCAAATCTGAAGATGGCTGCCAGAGGCGGTGCTTAGGTAGAGGGCATTCATTGGCTGTGGTCAGTATGACGCAGAGACCAGTGATTGGTTATTACTACGAAAGACAGATCAGAAACGAAACTGATACTGTTTTTTTTTTTTTCTTTACCGAGGATTCCCAGCCTGACGGGGAATATTCATGAGCATGTGATGCCATGCCAGACCCATGCTGGAGAACAACAGTTACAGATAAGTAACTTGTTCCTTCGTGCTAGTTACAGCAACACGCAAGGTGGCCTGCTCCAAGAAGGCCTCCAAGAGGTCCCTGAACCCACACTATCAAGCCTGCTGGCAGTTGTAACTGAGGGTAAACGGGTGACCCACAACATCCTCAAACACCTTTGACGCTGCTGAGATGGTGGGACACACCCTGGCACAGGGAACTCTCCTCAAGAGACACACCTGGATAAAGAATTCAGGTTTTAAAAAAACTTTTTATTGAATTTTACAACCTATTTAAAACATTCCCCCAACATACCCTCCCTTTCCAGTCCCCTCTTCCCCCCCACCCATTTCTCCCCCCAAGGCAATGATCATTCAGTTCCTGGTTCTCTTTCCCTCCTGGCCCACACTCCACATTCATTGTAGATCTAGCAGTCTCGGACGTTGCGGGCACCACATCACCCTGAAATTGTCCTTAAGAAAAAACATTATTTCCCCCCACTCCATGGCAAAGTTCTTGGATCTTATTATCCAAGGCATACGTTGCCCATTCGAGAGCTACTATTTCCCAGACCTTTTGAAGCCAATCTTAATCGTGGGGGCTTCCGAAACACTTCCATCTTTGGGCTATTATCGTAGCTGCCAAAGTTAGTATCACTTTCGCTTTCTCCCTCGCCCTAGGTTCCCCCACTCTCGTGGTTCCTCTAATGCTTAGAAGGATCTGTACTGGTGTTGTTCCATCCCCCAGGCCAAAGGCATGCTCCTGTGCTCTCTGCACCTCCCTCCTGAAAGGTTCGATTTTTGGGCATTCCCACTAAATATGCTCCGCTGCGTCTACCAACCCACAACCCCTCCAGCACCTCCCTGAGGTTCCCGGATAAATCTTCTGGAGACGAGCCGGTGTATAGTGCCACCCAACCAGTATCTTATACCAAGCTTCTTGCAGTTGGGAGGCTTTTGCCAATTTGGGTATTTTCCTCCACAGCCTCTCCCATTCTGCCCTGTCGAATTC
Source organism: Ambystoma mexicanum (assembly GCF_040938575.1). Classification (NCBI taxonomy): domain Eukaryota; kingdom Metazoa; phylum Chordata; class Amphibia; order Caudata; family Ambystomatidae; genus Ambystoma; species Ambystoma mexicanum. The sequence continues at coordinate 1,244,555,888 of NC_090934.1, forward strand.
CCTTCCCAGGACACAATCCCATTTCTGCATATACGTCCACTGATGACCTGCACTCCCGCCATCCAGAGTCTTATACAGATTGGATATTAGGCCCCTCGTTCCGTCATTGGTCGGAAAGCTTTCAAATTTCGTTGCTTCTCTAGTAGCGCTGTTCAGATCCCTGGGTGTAGCACCCAGTGTCGTAGCTGTGCATACCTTAATCTCCACCCCTCCCTTCCTGTATTGCAAATTCCCGCTTACAGTCCTGGAAAGACAGTAATTCCCCTCCTCGGAACAGGTCACTCAGCTTCCTGCAGCTTCCATCTTGCCAACGCTTAAATGCCCCCTTAAGTCCCGGGGTGAAGTCCACGTTGCCAAAAATAGGGGTGAAAGGCGACGGAAATGTCGTAATTCCTTTGGGTCCTACCAATTTGTCCCAGACATCCGCCATGAGCTTGGTTATGGAGCTCTCATAGAGATGCCTAGGTCTATGCGGTTTAGGCAGCCATAAGACTTCCGCCAAGTTGCGATGCGCTCCTGCCCTACCATCTTCACCCATAATTTTGTCTTGGGTACCCTCGTCTCCCTTCAACCATTCACTAATGACCCGGAGCTGCGCTGCTTCATAGTACCACCTAAAATTCGGTAATGCCAGCCCTCCCTCACACCTGGGTGCCATCAGTAAGCGGTTGCCCACCCCAGCTCTTTTTCCCTCCCCATAAGAATCCATTAGTCAGCGTTCCTAATTCCCTAAAGAAACCCGGTGGTATCGGCTGCGGGATTCCTTGAAATAAATACAGCAATCGTGGGAGTGTGACCATCTTGACTGCGGCAATCTGCCCCAACCATGACACCCTGAGACATCTCCATTTCTGGAAGTCTCTTAATTTCCTTCAGAAGTGGGGGGAGGTAATTGGCCATATACCAACCTGACAGGGTTGCTGTAATCCTAACTCCTAAGTACTTAACCCTCCCCCACCGGACTTCATATAAAATGAGTGCTTGTCCTCAGCATGTCGCGCTCCTCTGCCCTCCGTGTTCAGTTCAGAATTTCAGATTTGTTCGCATTAGTCTTTAGCCCTGAGACCGCCCCAAACTCCCCCAACAGGGTCGTGCTAGCTTGGATTGAGGTGATTGGTGTAGTCAGGGTGAGCAACATGTCAGCAAACGCTGCTACCTTCTGTTCACCCCCCCCAAAGAGAATGCCCTGTATCCCCTCCGCCTCCCTTATTTCCTGTAAAAGAGGCTCCAGATATATTGCGTAGAGTATTGGAGATGGCGGGCAACCTTGTTTGTTCCCCTCTGCAATCGTACCGGTCGTGACGTTGTTCCATTCACCACTATTCTAAAATTCCCCTCCAAAACCCATTTTCCGCAAGACCTAGAACAGAAAAGACCACTCCATGCGGTCAAATGCCTTTTCTGTATCTAGTGCCAGAAGGACCGAGTGTCAGTTTTCTGTGCTTTTTACACCAAGTGGGCCAACCGCTTGATATTATCTGCCGTTTGCCTACCCCTGACGAAACCTGCCTGGTCTGGGTGTATCAGATTTGGAAGGTGGGCTTCAAGTCTGTTTGCTAGGATCTATGTAAATATCTTGGCATCAATATTTATCAATGCTATAGGCCCATAGGATGTTTTTTGTCTGGGTCTTTATTTGGCTTATGTATGAGGGTTAGCTTAGCTTCCTCCATGGATGGGGCAATTCTGCATGTTTGCCGAAATGTATTAAATAATTAGGTCAATTGCGGGGCCAGCTCCGTAATAAACATTTTTATAAAAGGCCGCGGTATAGCCACCTGGGCCTTGTTTGCCGGTAGGGCCCTAATCACTCTTCGTACTTCCTCTTCCGTAATTTCCTGATTAAGAATCTCCCGGGCCTCCCTCCCAATGTTCTGCAGCTGCACCCTTTCTAGGAACCTTTCCTGCAAACTGCTCTGAGGATTCTGAGAAGTATAGAGGGAGTCATAGTACTCCGCCAAAACTTCCTGCAAATCCTCTGCCTGCGTGACCCGCTCCCCTGAGCCCGTTTTCAGCGCTGTGATGGCATTCCTCGCTCTCGCTCCCCTAAGCAAGCGCGCCTGTAGTTTTAGTCCAGAGAATTTCTAGCTGCCCCATTGCTCTTCTGTATTCCCTCATGGCAGACCTAGATGGAGTCATGCCCGCTTTCTGCCTAGCTGCCTCCACCTCAGCTTCAAGTTGCGTTTCTAATGCCTTCATTTGTTTTGCTCAGTGAGCGGCTACTGCTATTAAGTCCCCCCTGAGAGTGGCCTTGAACGCATCCCATCTTCTCGTGTATCCTCCTTCCTATTAATGGCAAAAATCTTAATCTTCTCTTGAATTTCACTCCGAATCCCTGGATCTCTTAAAATTGACCTTGGATATTTCCAACCCCATAGCCCCTTGTCCCTTCGACCCATTTCCAAAATGACTGATACTGTTTTGTGGTCTGCAATCCCTATTGGTGCTGTGCTCACCTCCCGAATTTCTCCCACAGAGACCCAGATATAATCAATTCTAGACTGTGACCAATGGACCCCCGATAAAAAGGTGTATCCTTCCTCCCTTCATCTCTCTCCACGGATCTCTCAAACCCATCCTGCCGATTCTATCCTTCAGTTCCACTGACATTATCGCTCCCCCCCACTCTTGTCCACCGACCCTATCCCGCTCTATCCCAGGCAATATTAAGGTCTCACATCAGGACTATCTGACCCCAAGCTTGTTCTTCTAGCACCTTCAGAACTCGCTGCAAAAACTACTCCTGTCTGGAGCGTACACGACTGCTATTGTATAGGGGATATCCTGATCCTTCGCTACAATATACCTCCATCTTTTTCCCTTATTACGTACCTGACTCTAAAGTCAAACGTATTAATAGCCAGGGCCACTCCCCTTGTTTTGCTTTGACTGGAGGCGTGTAGAATCTGGTCAAACCCACGCAGCTTCTCAACCGCCCCTGATCCTTGTGCAAAAGATGCGTTTCCTGTAGCCCCATAATGTCTGGCCCCTCTTTCCTTGTAAATTGCTCCAGCTTTTTCCTCTTAATTTAAGAGGGGTGTTCAACCCCCTCACATTATGTGTTGTCCACTTGAAAGGTCACTACCTAATGTTTGCTCCGCATCCCGTGCTACTGCCCTACCGCCCTCCCCTCTGCCGAATCGCTCGTTGCCCCAACCCCCCCCCAGGAGGACAATTCCTTCCCGCCTACCCGCCACTCCTAACTCTGGCATTCCAGCCCTTTCCGTTCCCAAAATGATTGCTCCCCCAGTGACCCCCAAAGCCTCTATCTTCCTTTCAAAGGCCCACCACCCCATCTACCACTATTTCGCATCAGAGGTCTAATTGTGTCCCCTTCACTTCTTCTCTGGTCTTCTCTTTTCACAGCATTCCACCCTCCTTTGTTCCTTTTTTATTTTCTCCCCGAATGTCATCCACTCCCAAGGTCTCGGCTGGACTGAATGCTTGTTCCTTGTATGCCAGAGCCTGTGGCGGCCTCCGCCATCTCTTTGAAGCAAATCTGCCCCTTCCTGTACAGAGTTGATCCATTTCTGGCTCCCCTCCCACTCGTAGAGCAGGCCAAACGGAAAGGTCCATTTGTAACGGATGGCTTTCCTCATGTAATGCTTTAAGCACCGGGCTAATTTGTCTCCTTTGTGAGCGTGGTACTCGCCAAATCTTGGAATAGTGCAATCTGCTGCCCTTTGAACATAATGGGTTCCCGTTTTCTTGCAGCTCGAAGGACCGCTTCCTTCTGCGCCTATCTGGTGAAAGCAGCCAGTACATATCTTGGCCTTGCTGTCTGTCCTTTGGCTAGCCGCCCTGTTCTGTGCACCCGATCCAACTCAATCGTCTCTGGGCTCCCTTCGTCCAGGATATCTGCTAACATTTCTTGAATTACTGTTTTTAGGTCTATCTGGCACGGATTCTGGTAGCATTTTCATCCTTATATTGATCCTTCGGGATCTGTTTTCAATATCTTTTATCAGAATCTCCAGATTACGAGTTGCTATGTCCAATCTCTCAATAGCTTCACTGCTAGCCATAGTGTCCTTGTCCACTTCTTGAAGGCTTTTATTTTCCAGGAGGTCTGTCCTCTTATCTGATCGCACCTAGGGCTTCATTTAAGTCGGCCCGCATAAGTTGAAATTGCTCCTGAAAAGTCTTCGCCAGATTGGTTTATAGAGCATGCAGTTCCCCTAGGAATTCTTGTCTCGACATCAAGGTCGAGTCCTCTGTACACCCTTGAACATTGCCTTCTCCAGTCTCTTGCTGGCTGTTCCTGGCCCCGTCTTTCTTGTTTTGCGCAGGCCACATTGCGTGGAGGGTGCCCGAGGTATCTCCTGGGGCTTGAGCTATTTTACCCCCTTTTCCTTTGGCTTTCGTAGTCCTGATCATCCATCTCCCCCTCCTTGGCGCAGTTCTGTCTCTCCGCTGGGTGGTCCCGGGCCGCTCCACTTCTTTCTAGTCCTCCTTTGCGCTTCAGGGTATGGAGCTTTACCACCACTGTACCTCCCCCCCACCCCCCCTTATCCAGCCGCTCACGACAGTCCTCCTACGCCTGCTCTTCACTCTGTATGCCTTGCTCACTAGTGTCCCTTCTGTCAGCGCCTCTTTCGCCTCCACACCGGCCCCAGTTAGGAGCAACCTGGGCAAGGTTTGTGCCCCCAATGGCGAAATGGTATGTAAGCGTAGACCGCCGCCTGACTCGCTCTGCCAAATAGTGCTCCCGGTAATCAGCCCGCGTGACTGCACGGGCCTGGGCCTTCTCATCCACATTCAACCCCTGATTTGGGGGCCCGGGGTCCTGCTGCCCAGGAAAGGGGGGGGGGGTCCTCCGACCCTCTGACAGATGGGCCAAAACCCCCTCCTGCCTCGTGGTGTGCCTCTCCCTGCCTTTGTGTTCTGGAGTGGGGGCACGAAGCTGGCACCACGTCCCCCCTCCCACTGCTGGACTACTGATCCCAGGCCACCAGGCCCTCCGCTGCTGGGGGCTCTCCCACCTCCGTGAGCACTCACCATAGCCTTCCCTGTTCCTCGGCTCTTGGCTGGGTCCCCCATTGGGTCGGGGGTGCCGGTTGACGATGGCACCTCCCATGCTCGCTGCTTCCTGGCTCATTGGCTTTCCAGGCCTCTGGGGTTCCACTGCTGATTTTCCCGGTCTACTTCCACTCCTGCGGCTGCCCGGTCACCAAGGCTGCGGACCTCCTCCTGCCAAGATCCGTCAGTGACCGCCGCGGACCCCTCTGCTGCGGGATACTGCGCTGCTACTGCGGCTTCCCGGGCACCCTCACTGCCGGCCTCCTCCTGCTGAAGACCATCGGGGACTGCGGTACTCGCTGGTGTGCTGCACTCTGCTGGGGGGGGCGCTAGCCAGCCTGAGGGGCTGCGTCCGATGCCGATGCGCCCCGCATACACTGAGGCCCGGCAGCCCGCAGGGCCCCACCTTCTCGCTGAACGCCGTCCCTCCTCAGGGCGCCCCAGCGGCTCTTAATGTGGCGTAGGAGCGCCGGATCCTCTTCCCGCCTTCACTGGGCGTTCCTCTCCCTCACTCTCCAGGTAGACTTTCTTTCCTTGGCTCCTTCGCTGAGGGCCGCCGCGTCCCACCTGGGAGCTTCACTTCTTGGGCGACTTCAACGTCCTCTGCTCCCTCCCTGCTGTTCATGCACAACTCCCCCAAATCGCAGGGTGGTCCTTTTGCCATTTTTGGGGACCTCCTAGTGGGGGGGTGGGCACATCGCACCGATCGGGATCCGGAGAGCGCAATCAGCACGTCTACACTGTGCTGGTGGCCATCTTGGAATCCAAGAATTCACGTTTTAAACGGGAGACCCAGGCCTCCTTGATAAATAAGTCAGTAGAAGAGACTACATGTCTGGTAAAGCTGTGGATAACTCCTTGGAAATGGCTAAGAAGCAACATGAGGCATTAAAATCCCTCAATCAAATTGCATGGATCTGGAAAGGGGTGCTAGAGCAGATTGAGCTAATCTCTTGCCTATTGATCCTGTGGAACCCAGGAATGGTCCTATTGGGTTGATACAGCAGACTGCCAATTCCTGATGATTGGCCGACCTATGGTCTCAGCTACTCACAGCAGCAAACATTTCAATAGCAAGACTATGGAAGCATCCCAAAGGTTCAGCGGTCCCCATGTGGTGGACAAAGTGCTTGGATATGGCAGTCGCCGAAAAAATTGTCTTCCGCATGGGGGAACAGAAGCAAGTTCTACAATATCTGGGCTCCCTTTCTGGACTACGCGCAACTATTCCCAGGAGTGGTGAGACAACCGCTGTCCCTCCGCTGGCTGGCGAAGTACGACTAATGATGCTCATAAACCCGCTGTGGGCACCCACAGACCATCTACCAAACAAGAGACTGGAGTTAAGCGGACTAGTGCTTCACTCATCTATCTCAACCCAACTATGATCTGAATAATGTATACAGCTGTTTGTCAACATATTCTCAAATTCTTGTTGGGGGGTGGGGGGGAATCCCTGATCAGATCACAGCCACAAACCTTCAACAGTGGGGAGGTGCAAACTCTCACTGTTCCTTTCGGGGTCAGTCCTTCTCCCAATTGCTACACGGGCAATATGGGTCAGGGGGTAGGTACCCCCTGGCCCTATGGATAAGGTTCATCTGGCAACTGCCAATAGCAACACAGTGCAGAGGCAGAAACTCCACCAGAAAATGACCCGCCAGTCCAGGTCCCCTCCCATGCCTCCCCAGTCAGGGGACAGCTGTCATTCATTCACGCATGGGAGGATCACTTCAGAGCAGTGGGTGCTGATAACTGTCACCCACGGTTATTGTATATAGTTCCACTGGCCACCTCAATACCATCCTCCAAAGAGCATACGCCCATCACCAGAAAATCCTGCTGGAAGAGATGCAGATACTTCAGGAAAAGGGGTGCTATAGAATTCCATTCATCAGGTAAACCAGGTTATTTATTCAGTGTACTTCCTTGTACCCAAAAAGGATTGCACCATGCGCTGTTAGACTTGCGCACAGCGAACAAATATGTCAAACCGCTAAAGTGCAGAATGACAACATTGCAAGAAGTAATCCTGCTGCTGGTGCAGGGGATTACATGGCAACATTGGATATGAAAGATGCATACTTTAATGTTGCCAGCGCACAGAAAGTACCTAAGGTTCATGATTGAGAACGCACACTATCAGTTTTAGGTTCTTCCCTTCGGCATTCCCTCAGCTCCAAGGGTGTTCACGAAGGTACTGGCATGCAGTCCACCTCAGTCTACCCTTACCTCGACTAACGACCGGGGATTCGTACGGAACATGCCTAACACCCAGAAGACAATAGATATCCAGTCTAGGGTGCACTAGCAAGCAGTCAAAGTCTAACAGTTTCTGGGGGCTCTAATTTGGACCAGAGACGGTGTCTTTCCCTCCAACGAGAGGGTTCAAAACATGCTTTTCCAAATCCCTCAATATGTAGCCAGTTATGACGTGACTGTAGGCAAAGCCATGCGACTGCTAGGGATGGCCTCCTGCATTTACCTAGTTCCACATGCACATCTACGTATGTGCCCCATGCAAGAGTGGCTCTCGATCGAACCAATGGTGTCAGGCCAGCGGACAATCAGACTATCTAGTGGTTGTCTTGGTTGATCTAGTGGTTGACTCTATTGCAGCACCCATCCGGGCAGGAGCTCCCAGGACAGCTGCAGGAGCAGCCACCGCGCCATCGAGGAACCCTCAGCCAGCCCAGGAGCCTTTAGAGGGCCAGCTGCAGGAGCAGCTACCCCTGCGCCTCCTAGCCGTCCCGTGCTGCTATAATCACGGTAGGCCATCCACAGCCCTGCTGTGCCTTAACTTGCTCTCACAGCCACCATCGAGCCCATACCTGTCCACCATCACGGGCCCCCATTTGCCTTGTGGAGTTTACCTACATGCAGAACATGGCTGCCACTTCGTAACAAGTTTATGGTTATTCTGGTCGCCTAGCAACCAACAGCCTACATTCTGCTCCCGGCACAACTGGAAGGAGTGACCTGGCCCCTTGCCACTAAGGCACCGCCTACAAGATTAGCCTGTCTGGCAACCGGGCCACCGTCTCCACGGTTCTCAGACGTTCATTATCATGGCAACATGGTACCATCCCAAGAAAACTCCTGAAATAGCCTATTAAAGTTCTGCACAGTTGAAATGGCCTATTGCACCAGTCCCACAGCCCAAATTAGCTTACTGCGATCTTACTCTTAGCAGCACACGCTGCCCTTGGCCAACAACCCAGCACCCAATTATGGCTGCACTAGTAAGTGTGACTCTTACTATGGCCATTATCCTCCCGTTATTCCACAACATACCACCCTCTAACCTTCCATCTAATGTGGGGAACAATTCCCCCTACTATACCTACCAAAACCATGCACAACCATCCGTCTCCATTGTCACCAGTAGAATGGATCTTGAAATTCGCTACCCCACCTACACCTCTTATCCCATGCCCCACCCATTTGAGAAACATTAAACTTGGCTCCTGCTTGAACACACCAATACTATGAGTTTAGACCTTGCATGCCCTGTGTTCCTAAAACACTAGACTAAGATCTTGCACTAACCCCAAACACTGGCCACTGAGAACACCCTCCACTGGGGACCACATACCGGCACCCCCTCCCCACGAGCATCTTATATATACAGCCAATGACCACTGCCTCCCTTCACCAGGCAACCCCGTACCTCACGATTCAGTGGCTCCTGCTACTACCACTATGAAAGGTGCACTTATCAATGCATGATCATTATTAGCCCACTCTCTTGCCGTAGCAGACGTGCTAACCTCCAATAACCTGGATTTCCTTGCAGTAACGGAAACCTGGTTACACACGGCTGCCAGACCATCTCTCGCAATTGCCATCCCAGAGAACTACTCTATCAGAGCTGACAGAACCGGGACAGGCGGTGGGGTCGCTGTCATTGCAAAATCTAACTTGAAAATCCGAGAAGTCACCAAAGTAGATATATCAGCTGAACTACTATCCTTTAAACTCCCACTCTCCAACTCCAAAACTATACTATTTCACCTCCTCTACAGGCCTCCAGGAGCTATTACATTCTTCGAGGAAGACCTCTCCCACCTCTTGACAGCAATTGGGAGACTAACCGTGGCCTCCAGGACCCAGGTGACAAAAATGCATTTGTGATTAATGACACATCACACAATCGGGCCTGACGCAACGTATCAACAAACCTGCACATGACAAAGGCAGGACCCTAGATTGGCTAGCCGACGTCAACTGTGATCGCTCCTTGACCAACATCACACCATGCGCCTGGTCAGACTATCACCTTCACCATACCTAAAACTCCACAAAAAAGCCAACCACCCACGGCCTCTCAGCAATCTCTAGCCAGGAATAAACCTAATATAACCATTGAGAATCTTAGACCACTACAATACCCCATCATGTCAGCTGCCCTTACTAAACTTGCTCCAATCCCAGAACCTTAGTCAAACTCTACAATGACACACTGGAACTAGCCAAAAATGTAAAAGCTAAAACCAACTGCCCATGTGAACAAATGGTTCTCGGCAGAATTAAAAGCACTACGCAACCGCAAGAGAACGGCTGAATCTAGCTGGAGGAAAGCCCCATCCATCTCCACTAAAGAAAAATTCTCTCGGACAACATCCACATTCAAAGTGGCTATAACTACTAGAATCCACAACTCAAAATCTGGCATGAAGAGTTATTCTCCATCCTAAGAGAATTGGAATCACCTGTGCCCCCTACCGATGATTGCATCCAGGATAAAACCTGGTGCAATAACATACAACAAGCACTATCTAATAAAATAGCCCTCTTGCAAACCAAGAGCCTCCAAAAAAGCCAATATTGCTTCCAAAGACTACGTGAACAACACACAATGCACCCCCAGCAGAATGGCCCCCTCTTCCACTTCTCACCAGTCACAGAGAACGAAGTAATCAACATAATTGCCAGTTTAAAACCTTCCAATTGTCTAGGTGATCTATGTCCGGCTTCAGTTATCAAGGACGCAGTCAAAGATCTTGCCCACTTTATCACCACACTGATTAACTCGTCTTTTAAAAATTCGGCAGTCCCTAACAACCTCAAAGAGGCCTGGGTCCTACCACGACTTAAAAAAAAAAAAAAAAAATCTCAACCCCCAATATACCCACGAACTATAGGCCCATCGTGACTGTCCCCCTTCTACTAAAAATAATAGACAGAGTAGCATACCTCCAAATATAACATTTGGAAGACGACAACCTTCGTGGCCTACGGCAATCTGGCTATAGACCCAGGCATGGGACAAACGGCCCTCCTGGACCTAAAAATCCAAATGGATAAAGCTAAAGACAAGGGCAACTTGGCCATCTTGCTCCTGTTAGATCGGTCTGCTGCCTTCGATTTAGTCGACCACCAAATACTTACTGAACATCTCCCCTTTGGCTGCTGCATTCTCCCAGATGCCACCAATTCAATCCTTCCTCTCGGACAGAGCAAGCAGGGTCTTTGCCCCGTCAGACGGCGCTGCAGCTGACCCTGTCCCTATCCAATGTGGAGTCCCACAAGGTTCCTGCATCTCCCCCACACTTTACAACGTCTTTACCAAGCTCCTCTTTGACTGCCTTGACAACCTGGGAGTCGCATACAAACTATGCTGATACCCAGGTCCTCATCGCACTCACAGGGAACTATGATGAAGGCGTTGCAAAATGGAACGAGATCTACCTTGAAATCCAAGCATGGATGGCACCCATAGCCTCTGCTTAAACGACAAGACGGACCTGCTGATTGTCGGTTCACAGACCCGTCTTAATAAACTTGACCCCAGGTACCAATCCTTCATTATTGACGGCAACATTATAAAAGTCTCAAAGAAGTCCAAAACTTTGGGCGTATATCTTGACACTACACTCTCGCTCAAACAGATCAGTGCCACCATCGCATACACCAAAAAACTCATCAATGCTCGCAAACCCTTATCTACTAACAGCTGCCTGACCTTGGGCAGGGCCCTCATATTATCTAAACTGGACTATTGTAACACGCTTTTCCTCGGCTCTACGAACCACAACCTGAACAGACTGCAGATACTCCAAAAAAACACCCTTAGATGTGCCCTGAATCTTCCGCGCAAGGCCCACATCTCTGCGGTCAGGAAAAAATATCACTGGCTAACCATCCGTGATAGAATTAAACTTCGAGCATTAGTCGTCGCACACAAATGCATTTATTTGACGGCCCCACGCTATCTATCAGACCGATCTCTACTAGACCCACCAGATCTCCTTACCTACACCAACTCAACATCCCTAGGTTCAACCTAAAACAGCAGGGGGAGCTAGCTTTCCTGTGGTAGCAGCCAAAGCCTGCAATGCACTACCATGACTATCAGAGCAGACGTATCGTTCTGTCTTTCCAATCCAAGGTAAATGAACTACTCACAGCTCAGCAGTAAACTGATGTAGACATTCAGCAAGACACCTGCCTTCTCCGCATTTTATGCTGCCTGTTTCAAAGATGATTCTGTAACTAATTTATGCCACATCAAGGACCAACCTGTAACCAGGTCCTTCACACTATCCACTGTATTGTTTCACCTGCCTTTACATTGTATGCAACTTTCTGTAACCACTGTTGATCCTAATGATAAAGCTCCCAGTTACCCCAGCGTTTTGCTGCGCTCTACAAATAAACAAACTAAACTAACTCGGCAGCCCTCGTTCAATCTATGCAGTGGTGGTCAAGAGAAAACCTCTTGCAAGGGAAGACCTTCACCACCCCCGCAGTAGAAGCCACTCTCACCACGGACGCATCTGATGGGGTGTGGGGCTCACCTCATCAGATGGCGCACGACCCCCAGCACTAGCAACCAACCACATAAACCTGTTGTAACTGCTAGCAGTGTTCAGGCCCTGAAGACAATCCAAACAGACCTCCAGGGGAAGATGGTCCTAGTCCTCACGGACAGTACCACAGCCATGCATTACCTGAACAAACGAGGGGGCACTTACTCTGCAGGGCTAACCGACTCCTGTGCTCAACAAGATGGTGCACAAAATGCACCAGGAACCAATTGCAGTGATTCGGGTTGCCCCGATGTGGGCCTGCCAACCTTGGTTCTCTCGTCAATGTAGGTCTCCCCTCCCAGGAAGCTGCCATGCCCTCCCTTACAACATGCTATCGCAAGACGTGGGGGAGGGAGGAACACTACATCCAGGCCCTCAAACTCTCAATTTAGCAGCCTGGCTCCTGAGGCCATAGTTTGGGCACCTCCAACTCCCTCAAAGATGTATGGACATACTTGGGGACGTACAGAAACCGAACACCAGACATTGCTACTGCAGCAAATGGAAACGCTTTGACATCTGGTGCAATGCCAAAAGCATCAATCCTTTTGAATGCACACCAACACTTATTCTCCTGTACTTAACTCGCCTACTAGATTCAGGCCTGGTTTTCAATTCAAAAGTCCACTTAGCTGCATTTTCAGCATACACCACGTCCCAGAAGGTTTTGTGTTGGAAAGTTCCAGTAATACAGGCATTTATGAAAGGGGTAAAGACTTCATCCCCCTATTTCCAACTCGGCTCCTGGATGGGACCTGAACATTGTACTTACTAGACTAATGGAGCCTCCCTTTCAACCTATGCATAAGGCTAGCCTTAAAGCACTTGCCTACAAGACTGCCTTCTTCGTGACCATCTCATCAATGAGAGTTGGTGAACTGCAAGTCCTTTCAGTTCAAGACCCATTTGTCAAGATTCACAAGGATAAGGTGGTCCTGCTCACTCACGATTTGTGCCTACATGTATTTCAACGTTCCATGTGAACCAATTAGAGCTACCCATCTTTTTCCAGAACCGAACTAATGTGGCAGGAAGAAGCCTCCACACACTTGATGTGAGGAGAGCGGTGATCTATTACCTGGACAAGACCACTAGGGCAAACCAACCAGTTTTTCATTTCAGTGGCAGCTGGTAGAGAAGGGAACCCTTTCTTAATCAGCCATTTTAAAGTGGATCATAAACTGCATCACAATGTGCTACACTCTTGCCAAGAGATCTGCCATTCGGGCCTGGAGCACACTCTTCTCGGGACACGGGGCTTCCATAGCTTTCATTGCAAATGTTCCTCTTGAGTCCATTTGCAAAGGAGCAACCTGGTGTTCTGTACACACCTACACACTCTGGTCTGATTCTCGGGTGGGACAAGCAGTGCTAAGACTTCTCTTTGCTACTGTTCCTTCACACCCCACACCCACCATATCTGGTTACCTATGCACAGCATGTGATTCTAAGCAGATTAACCTGCATCAGAAGACATGCATTGCTTAATGTAATAGCATTTCTGATGATTGTATCTGCTTAGAGTCACATGCGCCCACCCTTCCTCCCCTAATGGAGTAGAGGGAACATAGACATCTTAAACCTGATCTCTTCTGTACTCGTGATGACTTAGGCTCCCTTGCGGCAGAAAAAACACAATCTGAGGGACCTCGATGCGTGAGGGATTTTGGGTACACTACACGTCACGTTCGGAATAGTGTTAGTCGCGCCCATGTCGACGTCCCCCTTCGTTTCTCGAAAGAAAGATGCAATACTCTTAGATCACCACTAGATGTCGGACTATATGCACAGCAGGTGAATCTAAGCAGATGCAATCATCAGAAATGCTATTACAGTAAGAAATGCATGTCATTTCCAGGCAAGTGCCTGGTCAAATGACATCCTGGTAATAGTGCATTCCCCCCATTTTTACTTGCACTTCAAAAAAAAGAAAAATTAAAAAGGTCTATTTCCAAATAGTACTGCAACATATTTTGAGAGTTGACATTAAGCTTTCTCATGGAACTAGAGTGGGAATCAACTAGGTGATACAATGATCTAAGAGTTTACAAGTAGGACAATATCGCCAAAGTCGGAGAAATTAGAGAATTTAACACACATGCACTAGTCCTGCATGGGGTCAATAATGGCAGTTTTGTGTATAGATTGAAACGAAAAGGGGTCAGTACACACCCATCTCACTCCTTTCAGTCTGTATGGGCTTAGTGACTATCCCCTCTTACACCTCCATTGTTATTTGAGGGATCTGCATTATAACTTGCTGTAAGTTTAAGAGTGAACCTAAAATATTATTCACGGGGATTGGGTCCTCTGTATTCCATATCTATGACGGTAATCACCACAGCTGTGCTGCTTCGGAAAATCTTTCTGCATCGATGACGTCGATATGCTGTCCTCGAGGCCCTCTGTCGAGCCGACGTCACCGGATGTTATAAGTAGGACGCACGACGCCCATAGCCTCAGTTCCGTTTTTTCCGCGGACGTGTTTGCTTCGGAGATCTCGGCGCGCCTTGGTTCTACTGAATCCTGTTCTTTCGGTTCTTCGAACCTGTTTCTTCCTTGCGAAATATTGTATGTCGTCTTAAGCTTCTTCCACCCCGCTGTCCGGTTTTAAGTGTTGAGTGTGCGGGTCCAAAATGTCGCTGACGGACACGCACAACGCTTGCCTCTGGTGCCTCGGAGAGAACCATGTTCTCCAACATGGGGTCTGGCATGGATTCACCTGCTCATGAATATTCCCCGTCAGGCTGGGAATCCTCGGTAAAGAAAAAATCAGTTTCAGTTTCTGAACTGTCTTTCTACTAATAACCAATCGCTGGTCTCTGGGTCATACTGCCCCCAGCCAATGACTGCCCTCTACCAAAGCCCCTCCTCTGGCAGCCATCTTCAGATTTTTTACCGCACGTTCAAGCGTTGGGTGTCCTTGTGCTATAGCTCTCGAGCTTTTGCTGCGTTTTCGCTCTTTCTAGGAGATTTTCTCATTTTTCAGTTAAATCGAGCCTCAAGCTCCACTGTTTCTTCTTCCGATCAACGGGGACCCGTTCCTATGCCCCTCAAGGGTGAAGTTTTCGTCGAGTGCCGCTTCTTGGAGGATTCCGGAAGATCTGAGGCCTACCATGGACGCAGCCCAGGACAAGGGTAGCTAGACGCCCGGATCCAAGCTTTTCAGGAACTGCCCTGGATGCGGTTTACAGAATGTTTTCAAGGAGGACGAGCATTCGAGATGTCTCTACTGCCTTCATGAGGAGAAGACGCACGTGGAGAAGGACTGTGCGTTCTGCAAGAACCTATTGGAACGGACCATGAGGGATCGTTGTTCCCGCCTCGCCAGCTGGCTGGAGAATGGCCCAGCAGGTGAGAAGAAGGGGTCGGAGCAGTCTTCTAAGTCCTGTGAGGGCGCCCCGTCGACGGGGGCCCGACAGAAGGCTAAGCACTGCGAGTCTGCGGGCACAGGGAGTGCCGAATGGTCAGGCTCTTCGGCTGCCAGGCAGGGTGCACCTTCCCTGGCACCATCAACCACGACCCAACGCTCTGCTTCGGGGAAGAGGAAATCCAAGAACCCGGGTAAGCTTCTGGAGAGGCCCCGGTCGATCTCAAAGGATTCAGCCGAGGGGGAGCGAGGCGGTGACCCTCCCTCTCTCCCCCCCCCAAGGTGAAGGCTTCAAGTGCGCCCAAGGTGGTGAAGGCCTTGATTCACCCGGCTAAGGCCACTATTGAGGGAGTCACGGCGACCCTGGCGAAGCCTGTCCAGGCTACACCAGTGGAGGTGACCTCTGGGCCCAGAGTTTCCCTGCCACTGTTGAGGGAATCCTCTTTCCAGCCCATCGACAAGACCCCCGTGAAGACCCCGATGGAAAAAGATGGGGGGGGGGGGGTGGTGGCCATTATGGACACGGATTCAGCCTCTGAGGAGCTGGTGGAGGCCGTGAACAGCCTCAACGAGGGGTTCGAGAAGGTACGATCCCACGGGAGAGATCCCGAAGAGGTGGTCGAAGATGACTGTGGCGCCGACAAGGCCCCTGTTGAGGACTAGCCAACCCTCCCGTCACAGCCATTGCCCTAGCCTCTGTACAACTCGGCGGCCATTTTGATGGCGATACAAACCTTATGCACGGAGATAAGGACGAGATTACCACGAACCCCGGCGGATGATCCAGAACTGGGCCCGTCGGGAAGCCCTCCGAACAAGCGGAGGAGAGTTCATCCCCCCCGCCCTTCATGCCCTCGCGGCCTGTGGAGCCTTCATCCCCCCTCTCTGGATCCCAGGGATGACAGGGCGATGGACACGGGGACGGATAACGACGCGATGGACCTTCCAACATCACCCCCTCGGGATTCCCCGCCCGATGAAATTGGCTCCTTTCACGCCATGATCGCCAGGGCGTCCGAGCTCTTCCAGCTCTGCCCCGAGGAACAGAAGGAAGGTTTCCTCCATCAAAGGTGAGAGGCCAAGAGAAAGACGGTCCTCACGGTACCGTTACTCAACGATATCTGGGACGAGGGACTTGCGGTCCCGAAGAACCAGTCCACGACGCCTGCCAAGAGGGACCGGTACGAGAAGTAGTATCGGGTCCTCGACGCTGCCCCCTTCTGCCTCAGGTCTTAGCCGGTGCCGGATTCGGTCATCTCAGCGGCGGCCAAGAAGGTGGTGGCGGGGCGACAGCTTCAACCTCCATTTCCCCACCTGACGGTGAGGGAAAGAAATTGGACGCCATGCGGCGACGGGGTCATGTCGTCGGCGGCGACAATTAAAGCAGCCAACGCCTTAGCGATTGTGGCCCGTTACGACAGAGTTTCGCCAGTTAGGCAACAGCGTTTGCCTTCGACGACAAGGCTGGCTCAAGGCGACAGACTTCCGTCAGGACGTGCAGACCAAGGTGTTGGATATGCCGTTCGACGGCAACAACCTGTTTGGGAAAATGGTGGATGAGTCGCTGCAGGCTATCAAGGCCGACAGACGGCCCGAGCCCTGGGAGTCCTTCAGCAACGACGGCCCTTTCGGAGCGCCAGAGGCAGACAGGGGGCCTCCAAGGGATCAGGCGGTGGTTCCTCTACGTACCGCCAGGCGGCCCGCTCCTCTATTGAACCGGCCGTAGTGTTAGGCCCCAATCGAAGCACCCAGGTGGGAGGCCGGCTGGCAAAGTTCATCAGCGTGTGGGAGTCCATCTCCACCGACCGTTAGGTGCTGGATGCCCTGGCCCATGGGCACACTCTCGAATTCCAAAAGAAGTGTCCCTGCATTCCTCCCGTGGCCAGGAAGGAAAATCACGTCCCTCAACTGCTGTTGGAGGTAAAGGTGATGCTCGAAAGGTGCCATCGAGCTTGTCCCCAAGAGGCTCCGGGGCTCAGGAGTATACTCAAGATACTTCCTCGTCAGAAAGAAGACCAGCAGTTGGCGCCCCATCCTGGACCTACGTCGGTTGAACAAATACATCGAGGCACAGAAGTTCAGGATGGTCACTCTCCAAGCACGTGCTGGAACAGCTAGAGGAGGGTGACTTCCTATCGTCGTTGGACTTGGAGGATGCTTACTTCCACATCCCCATCCTAAAAGGGCACCAAAGGTTCCTCAGATTAGTAGTTCAAGGACGCCACTACCAATTCAGAGCTCTGCCATTCGGATTGAAGTTGGCACCTAGGGTGTTCACCAAGTGTCTAGCACCAGTGGCGGCGCAGCTGCGCTTGCAGGGGATCCACGTCTACCCCTACCTGGACGACTGGCTCATCCGTGCAAGGACAAGAGAACTCGCTGTCGAGCACATGGCGAAGACCGTCCGCTTACTCACAGAGCTGGGTTTCTCCAACTACCCGAAATCCTGTCTGGTTCCGTCGCAGGCGGCACTGTTTCTGGGAGCGAAGCTCGATACAGTGGAACGAGTGGCGTCTCCGTCGGAGGAAAGGACGAAGGCCATTGTTAGGCAAAGTGCAGCGTCTGCTAGCCACGGACGTGGCCAGGGTGAGATCCATCAAGTCCCTCCTCGCAATGATGTCTTCGTGCTTTTACCTAGTGCGCCTGTGCAGGCTACGGATGCGTCCTCTACAGGAGTTTCTCGATTGCCGCTGGATGCAAGCGGCGGGCAGCTTCGAAGACAAGATCCCGGTTAATGAGGTTTTCTGTCGGGCGATTCAGTGGTGGGTCACCCGTGCACACCTCACGGCGGGCACGGACTTCCAGACCCCTTCACATCACGAGACGGTGACGACAGACGCATCCCTGGAGGGATGGGGTGCGCACACCAGAGATCTCCATGCAAGAGGCCTTTGGCTCCCGGAAGAGAGGTCTCTCCACATCCTGGAGCTCCACGCCGTGTTCTGGGCGCTCAAGTCGTTCCTCCCGTCCCTCAAGGGCAAGGTCATAAGGATCTTCACCGACAACACCACCACAATGTTCTACATCCGGAAGCAGGGTGGCACCAGATCCCCAGCCCTATCCAAGGAGGCCCAGGATCTGTGGCACTGGGCCGTCGCCCATGGGATGTTTCTGGTTCCCTTCCATCTGGCAGGAATAAAAAACACAATCGCCGACTCACTCAGCAGGGAGCTGCACTTGTGGTACGAGTGGGAACTACGCCAGGATCAAGTGGATCGGCTCTTCCAACGATGGGGCAAACCCGAGATCGACCCGTTCGTGACGGCGACGAACTCCAAGTGCCAGAGGTTCGCCAGCAGGTTTCCCCAGCCGAGGAGCATGGCCGACGCTTTCTCGTTCCCCCTGGGACGGCCTGTTAATGTATGAGTTTCCTCCGTTGCCGCTGCTGCTTCGACTTATTAGCCAGCTCAAGAGGTCCCAGTGCAGGATGATCCTCATCGCACCGGCGTGGCCGAGACAGATCTGGTTACCGGACCTTCTGGACCTCTCAGCGTCCCCACCAGTCAAGCTGTCGACGGACGCAGATCTTCTCTCCAGAGAGGGAGGCGCCATTCTTCATCATGACCCGGAGTCACTGAACTTGCAGGCCTGGCTGCTGCAGCACTAGAGTTTGGAGGGTACGATATCCCGGCTGACTGCAGAGGTTCTTGAAAAGGCCAGGTTGTCCTCAACGCTCAAGTGCTATGGACATAAGTGGAAGGCTCTGTATCTGGTGCCGTGCACAGATCAACCCTCTACGGATCACGGCACCTCAAGTGTTACTGTACCTACTGTCGCTGGCCAAAGCTGAACTAGCTCACGCTTCCATCAAGATGCATCTGGCAGCGAACTCCCAATACACCAGAACTACAGGACGGCCGTCCTTGTGGTCTAATCGACTGGTGAAGGAATTTATGAAGGGACTGTTCCGATCGTTCCCGCCGGTGAAGGCTCCAGCACTGGCGTGGGTGCTCAACATGGTGCTGTCCAGGCTCATGGGGCCGCCATTCGAGCCCTTGCATTCGGCTCCGTTGAAGTTCCTGTCATGGAAGACAGCGTTCCTTGTGGCCATCACCTCTGCACGACGCGTGGGAGAGATTCAGGCCCTTTCCTGCAAGCCTCCATACTTGACTTTTCACGATACAAGGGTGGTGCTGAGGACGCACCCCTCTTTCATGCCCAAGGTGCCGTCAGACTTCCATCTTAACAAGCCCTTGGTGTTGCTAGTTTTCTTTCCGTCGCCTTCGTCATCGGCCGAGAGGACTTTGCACTCGCTGGATGTAGCTAGAGTGCTTAAGTTCTACGTGGACTGAACGAAAAGTTTTCGCAAGACATCACAGCTGTTTGTGAACTTTGGACCTGTGAACCAAGGGAAGGCTCTCTCAAAGGCTTCCATTTCCAGATGGCCCTCCGGCTGCATCATGCACTGTCATCGGTTGGCCAACTGACCGTTGCCCGGCCGTCAGAGAGCCCTTTCGACCAGAGTGATCGCTGCTACTACGGCGTTTTTGTCTGGTGTGCCCCTGCTGGACATCTGCAGGGCTGCTACGTGGAGGTCGACGCACACCTTCACGAGATTCTACTGCGTCAACCGGGATTCCAGGGAGGAGTCCAGAGTCGGCCAAGCAGTGCTGCGCAACCTGTTCCCCTGAACGTGGGCCTGGTGAGGAGGTAAGAGTTGCTTGATGTTGAGCCTTTTGCCACCTCCCGTGGTTGCATGTGTCCTGCTATGTATTCTTATATTCATGAGCATGTGAATCCATGCCAGACCCCATGCTGGAGAAGGAACAAGTTACTTACCTGTAACTGTTGTTCTCCAGCATGGGGTCTGGCATGGATTCACATGCTCATGAATATTCCCCGTCGTCCGGCTGGGAATCCTCGGTAAAGAAAAAACCAGTATCAGTTTCGTTTCTGATCTGTCTTTCGTAGTAATAACCAATCACTGGTCTCTGCGTCATACTGACCACAGCCAATGACTGCCCTCTACCTAAGCACCGCCTCTGGCAGCCATCTTCAGATTTTTACCGCACGTTCATGTGTTGGGATCCTCGTGCTATTGCTCTCGAGCGTTAGTGCTATTTTTTCGCGCTTTTTCACAAAAACTTCGATTCTTTCGGTCAAAAGAGCCTCAAGCTCCACCGATCCTACATCCGATCAACGGGGACCCGTGTCGGATTCATCTGTGCCCCTCAAGGGTGAAGATTTCGTCGAGCTACACTTCGGAGGACTCCAGAAGCTTCTCAGGCCCGGTCTCGGAGATGGCCCAGGAGAAGGGAAGCTCGACGCCCGGAAAGCTGTTCAGGGCCTGCCCTGGATGCCAGCTGCAGAACGTCTTCAAGGAGGACGAACACTCTTTCTGCCTTTACTGCCTTCATGGGGACAAGACGCACGTGGAGAAGGACTGTGCGTTTTGCGGCAACATGTCGGAACGGACCATGAAGGACCGCCATCAACGTCTCGCCAGCTGGCTGGAGGGTAAGAGCCCGTCTGGCGAGAAGAAGAAGAAATCTGAGCGGTCTTCTAAGACCTTTGAGGGCGCCCCGGCGACGGGGGCCCAACATAAGGCCAAGCACCGCGAGTCCGCTGGCACCGGGAGCGCCGAACGGTCGGGCTCTACGGGCGCCAGGCAGGGCGCACCCTCCCCGGCACCATCAACCACGAGCCAACGCTCTGGGTCGGGTAAGAGGAAGGCCGAGCACCCGGCGAAGCTCCTGGAGAGACCCCGGTCGAGCTCTAAGGCAGAGGAGGAGCGTGGCAGTGCCCCCTCCCTCAAGGATAAGGCGGTGAGCGCACCTAAGGTGGTGAAGGCCTTGATCCATTCGACCAAGCCCTCTATCGAAACGGTCGCGGCGGCCCTGGCCCAGCCTGTGGAGGCTGCACCAGTGGTGGCGGCCTCGGGGCCCAGAATCTCCCTGCCTCCTCGGAGGGAGTCTTCTTTCGTGCCCATCGATAGGACCCCCGTGAAACCCTCCGTGGGGAAGAAGGGGGGGCAGGGCGTCGTCGTAGATTCGGCCTCAACCTCAGAAGAGGAACTGATCGAGGTCTTAAGCCACGGCCTAGGCGTGGAACAAGACCAGCCCGTCGGAATGGGCCCCGACGCAGGTGACGACGACGACATCGTCGAGGATACCGACGGGGCCCCTGCTCGCCCGTCGGATTCCCCTCTGCCAGCGCCGCAAGACAACTCAGCGGCCATTTTGTTGGCTATACAGTCCTTATGCTCCGAGATAAGGACGAGACTACCGTTACCGACGGAGGAACCTCTCCCGTCGGGGGATCCAGAACCGGGACCTTCTGGTGTTCCCCCTACCAAGAAAAGAAGGATCCATCCACCGCCTCCTTTTCAACCGTCGCGCCCCGTCCAGCCCTCCTCCCCGTCCACCCGAGGGGATGATACGGGGACTGACACGGCAGCGACGGGTACGGACGACGAGGCATACGACGAGGATTTTCCGTCGTCGCCTCCCCCCAGGGCTTCTCCGCCCGACGAGATTGGATCGTTCCACTCAATGATCGCCAGGGCATCCGAGCTTTTCCAACTCTGCCCTGAGGAGAAGAAAAAGGAAGGCTTCCTTTACCAACGGCGCGAGACCAAGAGGAAGACGGTCCTCGCAGTGCCTCTGTTGGACGACATTTGGGATGAGGGCCTTTCCCTCCTCAAGAACCCTTCCACGACGCCAGCGAAAAGAGACCGGTACGAGAAAAAGTACCGGGTCCCGGACTCGGCCCCCCTATGCCTCCGGGCGCAGCCTACCCCGGACTCCGTCGTCTCCGCGGCAGCCAGGAAGAAAGCGGGGGGGGGGTGCGGCCTCCACGTCGACTTCCCCGCCGGACGGCGAGGGAAAGAAATTGGATGCCATGGGACGCAGAGTCATCTCGTCGGCGGCGACGACGATTAAAGCGGCCAACGCCTTGGCTATCGTGGCCCGCTACGACAGGGAACTCTGGTACAAGATAGCTCCCCTGCTGGATTTTCTGCCGGACGACAAGAGGGCGGAGGCCCTTGAGATCCTGCAGGAAGGTGAGGTGGCCTCGGACCACGCCATCACCGTGGCGACGGACATCGCCGACACTGGGTTCCGCCAGATGGGCAACGGCGTTTGCCTTCGACGTCGCGGATGGCTCAAGGCTACGGACTTTCGGCAGGACGTCCAGACCAGGGTCCTGGACATGCCCTTCGACGGGAACAACCTGTTTGGGAAGACAGTGGACGATTCCCTTCAGGCCATCAAGGCGGATACTGAGACGGCCCGGGCCCTTGGAGTACTGCAGCAACGGCGGACGCCCTTTCGGAGCGGCGGAGGCAAGGGCGCCTCCAAAGGTTCCGGCGGCGGTTTCGCTTCCTACCGTCAAGCGGCCCGCTCGTCGTCGCAAGAGGCCTACAGAGGACGAGGCAAGTCTGGCGGCCCCCGCCGTCGTCGCCAAGGAGGCCAAGGCGGCAAGGCCGCGTCCAAGCAGGATTGAACCGGCCGTGGGGTCGGGCCCCCACCGAAGCACCCCGGTGGGAGGCCGGCTGGCGGGCTTCGTCAGCGTGTGGGAGTCCATCTCCACCGACCGTTGGGTGCTGGACGCCCTGGCCCGGGGCCACGTGCTCGAGTTTCAAAGAAGGTGCCCGCGCGTCCCCCCCGTGGCCAGGAAAGAACTTCACGTCCCTCAACTTCTCCTGGAGGTAAAGGCGATGCTCAGAAAGGGCGCCATCGAACTCGTCCCAAAGAGGCTTCGGGGCTCCGGAGTCTACTCGCGTTACTTCCTCGTGAAGAAGAAGACGGGAGGATGGCGCCCCATCCTGGACCTGCGACGCCTGAACAAGTTCATCAAGGCGCAGAAGTTCCGGATGGTCACCCTCCAGCACGTCCTGGGTCAGCTGGAGGAAGGAGACTTCCTATCGTCGTTGGATTTGGAGGATGCCTACTTCCACATTCCCATCCTAAAGGGGCACCGAAAATTCCTCAGATTCGTGGTCCAAGGGCGTCATTACCAGTTCAAAGCCCTTCCCTTCGGACTGCGGTCGGCACCCAGGGTTTTCACCAAGTGCCTCGCACCGGTGGCGGCGCAGCTGCGCCGCGAGGGGATTCACGTCTACCCCTACCTGGACGACTGGCTCATCCGCGCCAAGACGAGGGAGCTCGCCGTGGTCCACACGGCAAGGACCGTCCAACTCCTCACGGACCTGGGATTCTCCGTGAACTACGCCAAATCCCACCTGGTGCCCGCGCAAGTCGCACTGTTTCTGGGAGCGAGGCTCGACACAGTGTCCCTTCTGGCCTCCCCGTCGGAGGAGAGGACCAGGACCATCTTGGGCAAGGTGCAACGGATGTTGGTGGCCGACGCGGCCAAGGTGAGGTCCATCAAGTCCCTCCTCGGGATGATGTCTTCCTGCATCTACCTCATTCCCATGTGCAGGCTCCGGATGCGCCCGTTGCAAGAGTTCCTGGATGCGCGCTGGATCCAGACGACGGGCAGCTTCGAGGAAAGGGTCAAGCTCGACGAGAGTTTCCGACGAGCGATACGGTGGTGGGGCACCCTCGCGCATCTGACGGCGGGCATGGACTTCCAGACCCCAGCCCACCAGGTGACTGTGACCACGGATGCCTCCCTAGAAGGGTGGGGAGCGCACACCGAAAATCTGCACGCAAGGGGACTCTGGCTCCCGACGGAGAAGTCCCTGCATATCAACGTCCTGGAGCTCCGTGCAGTGTTTTGGGCCCTCAGGTCCTTCCTTCCGTCCCTCAAGGGCAAGGTGGTGAGGATCTTCACCGACAACACCACCACCATGTTTTACATCAGGAAACAGGGCGGAACCAGGTCCCCAGCGCTGTCCAAGGAGGCGCAGGACCTGTGGCATTGGGCCGTCGCCCAAGGGATTCTTCTGGTGCCGTTTCATCTGGCAGGGATAAAAAACACCATCGCCGACTCACTCAGCAGGGAGCTGCGCTCGTGCCACGAGTGGGAACTACGGCAGGATCTGGTGGATCGCCTCTTCCGACGGTGGGGCACACCCCAGATCGACCTGTTCGCGACGGCGACGAACACCAAGTGCCGGAGGTTCGCCAGCAGGTTTCCCCAGACGAGGAGCATGGGCGATGCTTTCTCGTTCCCCTGGGAGGGCCTGTTCCTCTACGCGTTCCCTCCCTTGCCTCTGCTAATCCGGCTCGTCAACCAGCTCAAGAGGTCACGGTGCAGGATGATCCTCGTCGCACCTGCGTGGCCGAGGCAGATATGGTTCCCGGACCTTCTGGACTTGTCGGCGTCCCCGCCAATCAAGCTGCCGGCGGACGCGGATCTACTCTCCAGGGAAGGAGGCGCCATCCTCCACCACGACCCGAAGTCGCTGAACTTGCAGGCCTGGCTCCTGCAGCGCTAGAGTTTGGAGGATACGACATACCGGCCGACTGCAGAGAGGTTCTTGCAAAGGCCAGGGCGTCCTCGACTCTTAAATGCTACGGACACAAATGGAAGAGGTTCTCTGTCTGGTGCCACGCACAGAAGATTAACCCTCTACGGATTACGGCTCCCCAAGTGCTGCCGTACCTGCTGACGCTGGCCAAAGCTGGTCTGGCACACGCGTCCATCAAGATTCATCTTGCTGCGATCTCCCGATACACCAGAACCACGGGCCGGACGTCCTTGTGGTCTCATCGTCTGGTGAAAGAGTTCATGAAGGGACTGTTCAGATCGTTCCCGCCGGTGAAGGCTCCGGCCCCGGCGTGGGAGCTCAACGTGGTACTGACCAAACTCATGGGACCTCCGTTCGAGCCTCTGCACTCGGCCCCGTTGAAGTTTCTATCGTGGAAAACAGCTTTTCTCGTGGCCATCACCTCCGCACGACGAGTGGGAGAGATCCAGGCCCTTTCCTGCAAGGCCCCGTACTTGACTTTCCACGACACGAGGGTAGTGCTCAGGACGCACCCCTCCTTCATGCCCAAGGTACCGTCGGACTTTCATCTCAACGAACCCTTGGTGTTACCTGTGTTCTTCCCGTCGCCTTCGTCGCCGGCTGAGAGGACTTTGCACTCGCTGGATGTAGCTAGAGCGCTGAAGTTCTACGTGGACCGCACGAAAGGTTTTCGGAAGACGTCACAACTCTTTGTGAACTTTGGACCTGTCAATCAGGGGAAGGCTCTCTCGAAGGCTTCCATCTCCAGATGGCTCTCCGGCTGTATCATGTACTGTCACCGGTTGGCAAACCGACCGCTGCCTGGCCGTCCGAGAGCCCATTCCACCAGAGCGATCGCAGCTACCACGGCGTTCCTATCTGGTGTGCCCCTGCTGGACATATGCAGGGCTGCTACGTGGAGGTCGACGCACACCTTCACGAAATTCTACTGCGTCGACCGGGATTCCAGGGAGGAGTCCAGGGTCGGCCAAGCAGTGCTGCGCAACCTGTTCGCCTGAGGTGAGCCTGGTGAGGAGGTAAGATGCTTAATGTTGAGTTGATGTGATGCTTAATGTTGAGCCTTTGCCACCTCCCGTGGTTGTGCATGTGTGTACTGCTATGTATTCTTTATTCATGAGCATGTGAATCCATGCCAGACCCCATGCTGGAGAAGGAACAAGTTACTTACCTGTAACTGTTGTTCTCCAGCATGGGTCTGGCATGGATTCACATGCGAACCCTCCCGCCTACCCCTCTGCGGCTCTTCACTTGGTCATACTGCCACTTCACGTGCTTCCAAATCTGAAGATGGCTGCCAGAGGCGGTGCTTAGGTAGAGGGCAGTCATTGGCTGTGGTCAGTATGACGCAGAGACCAGTGATTGGTTATTACTACGAAAGACAGATCAGAAACGAAACTGATACTGGTTTTTTCTTTACCGAGGATTCCCAGCCTGACGACGGGGAATATTCATGAGCATGTGAATCCATGCCAGACCCATGCTGGAGAACAACAGTTACAGGTAAGTAACTTGTTCCTTCTCCAGCATGTGTCTGGCATGGATTCACATGCAAACCCTCCCTCCTTCCCCTCTGCGGCTCTTCACTTGGTCATACTGCCACTTTATGTACTACCAAATCTGAGGATGGCTGCCGGAGGCGGGGCTTAGGGAGAGGGCAGTCATTGGCTGGGGGCAGTATGACCCAGAGACCAGTGATTGGTTATTAGTAGAAAGACAGTTCAGAAACAAAACTGAAACTGATTGTTTTCTTTACCGAGGATTCCCAGCCTGACAACGGGGAATATTCATGACCTTGTGAATCCATGCCAGACCCATGCTGGAGAACAACAGTTACAGATAAATAACTTGTTCCATACGGATGACTGTCGTCTGCCAATCGCTCACATCGAAGGCCTTGCGGGAGCGTAAGAAGCTGTAGGTCGGTAAGGTGGCCGAACCCAGAAGTCGCGTTCCACTGATCTTTCGACGAATGATTTGAGGGCGACTCTCCGCATCGTCCTCGTGAGTCCGGGGGTTTTCGGTCTGGGAGTCAGTCCCGCCATTCCTGTGTCTTCGAGGCACTCCAGGAAGCGCCGTCACAGGTCGCCTTCCCCGTCCGAGGACTCCGCCCATTGGCGGGTTGCTTGTCCCAGCAAGCATTCCACTCCTGAGGAATGGGATTCCTTCCGAAAGGAGATGTTGGCGATTTTCCAATCGCAGGGCTCTGGTCCGTCTGCGCCGTCTAAAGACGCCGGCCGTGACTGTTCTAGAGACGCTGCTTGTACGACTTCGGGCTGGAGCAGTCGTGACCACCGGCTGCCTTCCCGGTCGGACAAGGATGGTCACTCTAGATATGCCCAGTACTCGACACCCTCGAGACCACAAGAACCTGTGTCTTCGAAGAAGACATCAATGCCGGCGGCGCCGAGGTCGTCGGCAGACTCTTGAGGCTCCCCCTCCGAGGAAGTTGTCACTGCCATCGGTGCCCAGGCTGTCTAGACCTGCTCGGGGCTCCGCCCTCGAGGCCTGTGTCGAAGCTGTCGGCGCCGCGCTCGACGCAGATTCCATCAACGCCTTTCCAGGCGGCTTTGTCGGAGGTTCCCGTGGCACGGTGGAACCCCCAGAAAGGCTCTGGCCAAGGCGAAACATGTCTTTGTTCTTTTTTCGGTACCCTCCTTCCAGCGTCTGGATTATATTTCTGAGGGGTCTGAGGAAGGCGAGGTTCCTGATGGCCTCCTTTCTGGTCAGTCAACTTGAGGACCTGCGTCAGTCGTTGCACGACGCCAGTGGTCTGGACACCTCTCCGGAGGTGGAGTTTGGTAGGCCTGAGCCTGGCACGCATGCCGGGTCCTCATACCTGCGCCTGATGTCGAGGGTCACAGATTACCTGGGGTGGTCTGCCCCCCCCTGGGGATTTTCAGCAGGATGACCTGACTGATATCCTTGATGAAGGTCCACCAACTGACCCGGTGCTGCCATTCCATATGGCCTTGCAGAGAAGGGTGGCTGCGGCTTGGACTTCTCTGGAGAGTCTCCCGGCAGTGAGCAAGTCCTTGCTGAAGAAGTATTGCCTAGCCAGTGGCGACCCCTGCTACTTGACCCACGCACCCTACTCCAGAGAGTTTGGTGGTGCAGGCGGCTACGGCCCCCCTCAAAGCAGGTGTCGTACCCTACCATCACTCCTGATAGGGGCGACAAACGTTTTGACGGCTGGGCGAAGGTGTTTTCTTCTGGGGGTATGGGGCTTCAGGCTGGCAACTCCGTTTGTGCCTTGTCTCTTTTCACGCACACTCTGTGGAACTGTATCTCCTTAGCGGCTGATCATATTCCCGAAGGGGAGGAACGGGATGGTTTTCTTGCTATCGTGCAGGATGGCAAGGATGCCATATGTGAAACCGTTCAGTCGTGTCTGGACATGGTTGATTGCGTCAGCCGGTCCATGTCGGCGAGCACTGTAATACGCAGGTGTGCGTGGTTGTGGAAGTTGGGGTTTGCTCCTGATGTGCAAGCCCGGCTCCTCAACATGCCCTTTGATGGAGAACATCTTTTTGGCAGCAAGGCTGACGAGAGCCTTGAGGTTGCAGACCTCCAAAGCTGCAGCGAAGTTAAGCGCTGCAGTTCGCCAACCTCTGCCTTTTTGTCCTAGGGGACAGCAGTGGAGGGGTGGTTCCAGTCGATATTGCTCATACTTTAGTAAATTGAGAGGAGTTGCCAGTCAAAGGGGCCACCGTAGGAAGGCCGCTCAGGCAGCTGCCTCTTTGCCCCCAGGCACTGGTGCAGCCGCTTCAGCTCAGTCATGAGGCCATGTCCCATGGTTCGCCGGTTGGGGGAAGGCTGGCGCAGCATCTTGTAGAGTGGTGTGCCATTACTTCAGATGTGTGGGTTCTGGAGATCATAGCCCACGGCTACCGTCTTCCTTTCTGGCAGAGGCCTCGCAACAATCCACCAGAAAATCTCTTTTGAGTCCGGGTCCGCTCCTTGCGCAGGAAATACAATCCCTGCTGGAGAAAGGCGCCATAGAACTGGTGCCTGTAGCGGAGAGGAACAAGGGATGGTATTTGATTTCAAAGAAAGACGGGGGGGGGGGGGGGGATTGAGACCCATCAAGGACTTGTGCGGTTTGAACAAGCTCCTCAGGAAGGACCAGTTCAAGATGGTTACTCTTTCTCAAGTCCTCCAGGCCCTACAACTTCTGGACTGATTGGTGTCTCTAGACCACAAGGACGCTTATTTTCATGTCCAATCCATCCCAAGCACAAGAATTACCTGAGGTTCGCAGTTGGCGATTCGCACTTTCAGTTTCGGGTCCTGCCGTTCGGATTGACCTCTGCCCCGAGAGTCTTCACCAAGCTCATGGTGGTGGCAGCGGATCTCAGGAAAGTGGGGATTCACGTCTACCCCTACCTGGACGATTGGTTGATCAGGGCGCGCTCGCCCGAGCAAGTCCTGGATCATCTGTACCTGCCACTCCCTTCACAAGCTGGGCTTCTCCCTGAACTTGAAGTCCCACTTGGCACCAACTCAGCGGCTCCAGTACATCGGAGCAGTGCTCGACACGTCCCTGGGGCAGTGTTCTCCTCCCCAGGTGAGGGCTCATCACATTCAGCAGATGGTGCACAAGTTTCAACATGCCCAGAGTCTCCAGGCGTTCGCGTTCTTGAGGTTGCTTGGCCTCATGGCATCCTGTATTCTTCTGGTGCCAGAGGCCAGGTTGAGGATGATCTCTGCAATGGGCTCTCAAGATGCAGTGGGCACAGTCCTCCGGCAGGATGTCGGACCCCGTTCAGGTGCCGCCCTCGGTCGCCCAGGACCTTATGTGGTGGGCTGTCGAAGGCAATCTGATGAAGGGGGCTCCGTTTTGGCTACCCTGGCCGGAGGTGACGATCGTGACGGACGCATCCCTCACGAGATGGGGAGCTCATGCCAACGATTTGACAGTCAGCGGTTGTTAGTCTCCGTCGGAGTCCAGACTCCATATCAATCTGTTGGAGCTGCGGCCTGTCTGGCTTGCCCTGAAGGCCTTTCTGCCGACTGTGCGAGGAAAGAATGTTCTGATTCTGACGGATAACAGTGGCCATGCACTACCTCAACAAAAAGGGGGGGGCATGGTCACTTCCTTTGTGCAGGGAGGCGATGCAGCTCGGTCTTCTGGGCCATTCAGCAGGAAGTCTCGATCTCGCCAGTTCATCTGGCCGGAGACGAAAATGAGACACTGGATGCTCTGAGCAGGCAGAGCGCAATCTCTCACGAGTGGGAGCTGGCTCAGGAGATTCTCCTGGAGATCTTCGCCCTTTGGGGGACCCCTCAGGTGGATCTCTTTGCCTCCAGTGTCAACCGCAAGTGCAAAAGGTTTTGCTCGCGGGAATTTCCTCCAAAAGGGGCCTTAGGAGACGCGTTCGTGGTGGAGTGGTCCTTTCC
Organism: Ambystoma mexicanum; assembly: GCF_040938575.1. Lineage (NCBI taxonomy): Eukaryota > Metazoa > Chordata > Amphibia > Caudata > Ambystomatidae > Ambystoma > Ambystoma mexicanum. The sequence goes on from NC_090934.1 coordinate 1,244,585,865, forward strand.
ACTGCTGTATGCATTTCCTCCAGTCGCCAACATCCCACAAGTGCTGCGGAGGTTCGATTCTCGGATGATCCTCATTGCTCCTGCTTGGGCTCTGAGGACGTGGTACCCGGACCTTCTCGACTTGTCCATCTGCCCTCCACGTCGTCTTCCCTACCAAGACGACCTGCTCTCACGGGGGGGGGGGGAGAGGGGGGCGTCTTCAGGTTCTCCATCCAGAGGTCAGATCCCTCAACCTTCACGCTTGGCTTCTGAAAGGTTGAGAAATAAGGATTGGGACCTCCCTGAAGACGTGATGGAGGTGTTGCTGTCGGCCAGACGGCCGGCAGCAAAGTCCCTGTGCCGTTGCCGAAAGTTCTGTGACTGGTGCAGGGTTATGAATGTGGATCCTTTTTCATGTGACATTCCTGTGGTTGTCTTTTTTGCTTTCGTTGGCCCACAGGGGCCTGCAAGTGGGTACTGTTAAAGGTTACCTGGCGGCGCTGTCCATATTTAAGCGCTCGTCTGAGTGTTCCTATTTCAAAATTCCTTTCATTTCTCAGTTTCTCAAAGGAGTCATTAATGTGTTCCCACAGTCGCCTTTCCAGGTGCCTGGTTGGGAATTGAACCTTGTTCTGAAATTCCTTATGGGTGCTCTGTTTGAGCCTTTGCATTCTTGTCCTTTGCGGCTGTTAACCCTTAAAACTGTTTTTTAGTTCTGGTCACTTCCGCTCGCAGAGTGAGTTGCAGGCTCTTTCAGTTAAGCCACCGTTCACTGTTTCATAAGGACAGGGTTGTCCTTGGAGTTCGTCCTTCCTTTCTTCCGAAGGGGGTGTCGGAATTTCATTTAAGCCAGGTTATTCTTCCGGCATTTTATCCTCCTCCACATCCTAGTAAGGAAGAGGAGCGGCTCCATAGGTTGGATCCTAGGAGAGCTTTAAGTTTCTACATTTCACGCATGTCCAGGGTCAGAGTGGACGATCAGCTCTTCATTGGTTATACGCTGGAAGGCGTTTGGGACAAGCTGTGTCTAAGCAGACTTTGTCTAGATGGATTATCTTGGCAATTTCTGAATGTTACTGCCTGGCGGGGTAAGGACCCTCCGGTAGGCTTAGGGCCCATTCTACTACGGGTATGGCTGCCTCTACTGCCCTGCAGAGGGGTGTTCCTATTCGTAACATCTGTGATGCAGCCACTTGGGCTTCGGTCCATACTTTTGTATGTCACTACTCCCTCGATTCTGTCCATGGGCAGGATCTGGCCTTTGGCAAGGCGGTCCTTTATTCTGCAATTTGATTGGGCATTCTAAATTTCTAAATTCTTTTCCCTCCTCCATACGTGAGTACTGCTTTGGGAGTCTGTCATAGATATGGAATACATTGGAGGACCCAATCCCTTCGAAGAACAAGTTACTCTTCTCCAGCATTGGATCTTTCATGGATTCACATGCTTAGAATATTCCCCGTCGTCAGGCTGGGAATCCCCGGTACATTATATATAGACCCTTTCCCGTAGGAAAACTTTTTCGACGCTTATGCGTCCTATCCACCTTGTTTTGTATCATGCGTGCCCGCACCGTCAGGACGTCATGATATAAATACAGGACCCGCCCCCGCGCTCCCTCAGATTTCAACCGTCTTTCAAAGTAGTGGGATCCTCGTGATTACTGCTAGTGGAAACTAGGTTGTTATTTCTGTTTCGCTTCGGCGACGTTCAAATTCTGGAAAAGCGTTATTTCGCCCTTGTGCGACATGTGGCCTCAAAAAAGTTTATGAAGGAGATGCCCACATGGATTGTATCTACTGTCTCCACCCGCACCACACGGCGGATACATGTGAGATATGCCAGGGTTTCTCCCAAAAAACCCTTAAGGACCGTAAAAGAAGGCTGGTCGACTGGCTTAATGACGGAGCGGGTGCCTACCCGGCTTCGGAAGTTGGCTCCACGGCCTCCAGGAGCAAGTCGGAACCTCCATCGAAAAAGGTACGGCCAGCAGAAAACCGCGCTGAGGACAAGCATAAGGGGAAGCATGCTGGGTCCTCCTCATCACATAAAAAGCCCCCCCCCCCCCTCCTCCTCCTCATCTAAGACGGAGAGGCAAGCGCTGTCAAAATCCTCCTCAGGGGACCGTCCCAGGTCTTCCGTGAGTCGAGATGTTTCAGCCGGGAAGTCGGCATCGAAATCGGCGACAAAGTCTAAGGGCTCGACAACGACAACTTGCTCGTCGACCTCGGTGTCATTGACGATGCCTATTACCGTTCAGGCAGCAGCGGTTGGGATTCCTTCGTCGACGGACTCAGTCTATGGCTTGGCTGCCAGAGGATTATGACCCGATTCCCCCCCTGAGGTCTTACTGCAGCCAGACACGGCCTGCTCGGTGGAAGGAGAAGGTGGCACGGTTCTGCAGCCATCGGATTTAGGCTTACGGCCTTCCACGTCGGCGACGAGTGCGAGTGGGGGTATGGTACCTATATCAACGTTATTGAACCCCCAGGCAGTTTTGTCTCTGGATGTGCTTAATACTCTTCAGAAGCTTCTGCAGCGGCTGGATACGCAGATCCCTCAACCTGGGACTTCGTTGTCACCTTTTTCTGTACCTCCTGTCGACGAGCAAACTTGTGCGGCTCGCTCGACGACTAAAAACCCATCGACTCCTCAGGCAGTAAAAGATCGTCCTCGAGCGCAGGAGGAGGGTGAGTTGTAGGAGTCCGATTCTATACTGGGTGACTCAGGGTCAGACATCTCCCTGTCACCTTCGAGGGACCCAACATGGAATTCGGATGTAGAGGTAGAGTCTACGAGGAGCCAGTCACAGCCATCTCCTCCGGATGATGTGGGAGCCTTCCATGCAATGATGGGAAAAGCTTGTTCCGAGTTCGGCTTGATTCCTGAGGAGCAGAAGAAAGACTGTTTCCTTTTTGACCATATGGGTCAAAGGAGGAAATCGGTATTTGCCATCCCAATTCTGGACCACGTGTGGCAGGAAGGTCTCAAGACGATGCGCCATCCGTTCTCGGAGCCAGCTATTAAGGGGCGGATTGAGAAAGTTAAAAGCTCGAGTCCACTCCAAAATGTCTAACATCACAACCTCTGTCTGACTCGGTGGTGTCGGCGGCAGCGGCTAGGAAGGCCAGGGTACAGCAAAAATGTTCAACTCCACCAGAAAGCGAGGCTAGGAGGCAAGACGCCTTTGGGAAAAAAGGTGCTCTCGGTCGGTGCGACGACGGTAAGAGCAGCCAATTCCTTAGCGATCGTGTCACGATACGATAGAGAATTGTGGCACAAACTAGCCCCTATCCTAGAACACCTGCCAGACGAACACCGGAAAGCAGCCATGTTACTGTTGCGGGAGGGCGAAGAGGCCTCGAACCACGCAATTAATATTGCAGTTGACCTAGCAGAGTCTGGATTCAAACAAATCAACCATGGCGCTAGTACTTCGTCGACAAGCGTGGCTCAAATGTACTACTTTCCGTCCTGAAGTCCAGTACAAAGTCCTTGACATGCCATGTGAAGGGGAACACCTGTTTGGCGAAAAGGTTGACTAAGCGTTGAAGGGGATGAAGGAAGACACGGATACTGCTAGGTCCCTCGGCGCCCTCCAAACGGGTAGAAACTTTCGCTCTTTTCGCCCCTTTAGGGGTGCTTCTGGAAACTCCCGCTTTGGAGCCTCGAGGGACCGTGGATTTAACAGGCTCTCGTACTCTTCACAAGGGTTCAGACGAGCGTCCCAATCGGCACGTAGAAGCAGAGACTATCAAGCTTCCAGGCGGCGAGGCTCGGGTCCCTCGTCGACGAAGAACAAGCAAACCAGCAACCAATGACGGCCTTCGGAACGTCCTGGGGGGAAGAGTCTCATCACTTCGACCAATGGAAATGCATCACCACAGATCGATGGGTTCTAGACACGATTCGCATGGGTCATGCGCTACAATTCAGAGACAAGCCTCCACGTCTTCCGCCTGTATTTTCGACCCAGCCCCACCTCCGAATCCTACGACAAGAGGCGGCGCTTATGTTGCGAAAAGGAGCGGTAGAGAGAGTTCCTGTGGCACAGGAAGGACACAGAGTTTATTCCCGGTTCTTCGTTGTCAAGAAGCCAAATGGAAAATGGAGGCCCATTCTCGACCTGAGGGTACTCAACAAATGGCTAAAGAGCCTAAAGTTCAAAATGCTAAAGCTCCAGGAGGTTATCGGGTCGGTGCAACCCATGGATTATCTGTCACTAGACCTTCAAGACGCCTATTTTCACATCCCAATACGCCCACGACACAGGAGATATTTAAGGTTCGTCGTCTGGCGAAAGCATTTTCAGTTCAAGGTCCTCCCGTTCGGTCTCAAGTCCTCCCCCAGGACGTTCACCAAGTGCTTGGCCCCCATTTAAGGAAGGACGGTCACCATGTCTATCCCTATCTAGACGACGGGCTGGTCAGAGGCTCGTCCATGGAACAAACACGAAAAAGTCTGGGGGCCACGATGTCCCTCTTACAGGAACTGGGCTTCGCGATAAACTTCAGCAAGTCCTCCGTAGAGCCTTCGAGGACCTTGGTCTTTCTAGGAGCGGAGTTTCATACGCACACAAGTCTGGTAAGACCATCCAGCGAAAGAATACAGAAGCAACAAAGCAAGGCGTCGGAATGGAGATGTGGTACCAGGGTGTCGGTGCGCAAATACATGTCCCTGCTAGGGACCATGTCATCCTGCATTCCGTTGATAAACAACTGCCGTCTGTTTATGAGGCCTTGCCAGGAATTTCTAGCGGACCGTTGGGCGCAGAGCCAAGGTCGCTGGTGCGACAGACTGATCATCGACGAACAACTGGTACAAGCACTCTGTTCGTGGAGAGTTTCTACTCATCTAACGAAAGGAATGCCTCTGGTGGAACCGGAGTTCCAGAAGACGGTGGTGACGGATGCATCGCTGAGCGGATGGGGAGCTCATCTGGATACGTTACAGGTACAAGGCCAGTGGTCGTTGCAGGAGTCCTCCCTGCATATCAACCTGCTAGAACTGAGAGCAGTGAGATGGGCTCTGAAATCTTTTCTTCCTCAACTGAGGGACTCGGTGGTGCGTGTCATGACGGACAACACCACTACGATGTTCTACTTGAGGAAACAAGGAGGGACACGTTCCAGGTCCCTATCGACGGAGGCACAGAAAATCTGGCATTGGGCCCTACAACACAACATGCAAATCTTGGCGTTCCACCTGCCAGGCGTGAGAAATGTGGAAGCCGATGCCCTCAGCAGAGAAATGAACGAAGTTCACGAATGGGTGCTGAATGACCAACAACTACAGCAAGTATTCAAGAAATGGGGACATCCTTCCATAGATTTGTTCGCGACGAAGAACAGGAAATGCCATCAGTACGCAAGCAGATGGCCTCAGCAGGGCTCACTGGGGGATGCGTTCTCCTTCCCATGGTCGAACAAATTCCTGTACGCATTCCCGCCATTTCCCCTTGTCCGGAGGACGTTGCAATGGATCCTCAGGTACCCATGTCGAGTAATTCTGGTGGCCCCGTACTGGGCCAGACAGGTGTGGTTTTCAGACCTGCTACACTTAGCTGTGGCGGAACCGATGAGATTCCAGAAGACCCCCGACCTTCTGTCTCGACAGGAAGGTGTAGTTTGGCATCACGACCCGGACAGCCTCAAGTTGACGGCCTGGCTCCTGACTTCGACGAATTCGGTCGGCTAACGATTCCGGAGGACTGTCGGCGTATCCTGCAAGCGGCAAGAGCGCCTTCCACAAACGCCTCCTACACGTACAAATGGAGAAGTTTCTGTCAGTGGTGTGAGGATCAACCAGGGTTGGCCCCGCAATCGATTAAGCTGGAACAGCTCCTGCCATACTTGCTGTTCTTAGCTCAAAAGGGCCTATCGGTATCGTCAATAAAAAGTACACCTGGCCGCCATTTCCAGGTTTACTCGTCGACGGCATTCGACACCATTGTTCAGCGACCGCCTGATTAAGCATTTCCTTAAAGGCCTCTTTCGGAGTTTCCCTCCAGAGAAGAAATTTCCACCGGAGTGGAGCCTCAATCTGGTCTTAACGTCTCTTATGAAGCCTCCTTTTGAGCCAATGTCATCATCGTCTCTGAAGTTTTTGTTGTGGAAATTGGCCTTCCTGGTGGCCATCACTTCAGCCCGACGTATTTCAGAAGTTCAGGCTCTAATGGTAGACCCACCATACTTACGATTTTTCAAGAACAAGGTAGCCCTTGCCACTAACCCACAGTTCATATCGAAAGCTCCTTCGGTGTTCCATAAACACTCCTCTATCGTGTTGCCTACGTTCTTTCCGGAGCCATGCTCGGTAGCGGAGCGCACGTTACACACATTGGATGTAAAAAGGGCTCTCAAGTTTTATCTTCATCGTACGCAACCATTCAGAGAAACAAGACAACTGTTCGTGGCCTATGGTTTGGGTGCTAGAGGAAAAGCCATTTCTAAGCAAGGACTGTCAAGATGGGTGTCATCTACCATTTCGTACTGCCATTCCAGGGCAGGGAAGCCTCTTCTATGACGGCCAAGAGCTCATTCAACTAGAGCAGCGGCATCGTCGACGGCACTGTGGGCCGGAGTCCCTCTGGGGGACATCTGCATGGCGGCTACCTGGGCGGCTACACACACCTTTACCCGCCATTACTGCCTGTCGCAGCAACATGCCGAAGATACCAGGATGGGACAGGCGGTGCTCCGACACCTATTCCAATAAGGTAAGCCCCGACTGAGGGGTTGCATCCTGTGGAATTTATGACTGTATGTAGTTCGTTTTCCTATGTTAACGATTACTAATGTATACATGATCATAGGGAACGGACTTTGCGAAGAAAGTATATGGGTTTGCATGCACGCCTCCTCTCTTGAGGGTGTACTGCTATGTAATCTATTCTAAGCATGTGAATCCATGAAAGATCCAATGCTGGAGAAGGGAATAGTTTCTTACCTGTAACTCCATTTCTCCAGCATTGGTATCTTTCATGGATTCACATGCGCCCACTTGCCTCCCCCTGAACATGCAAACCGGTTCCCCCACTACTTTGGGGGCCGAAATCTGAGGGAGCGCAGGGGCGGGTCCTGTATTTATATCATGACGTCCTGACGGTGCGGGCACGCATGATACAAAACAAGGTGGATAGGACGCATAAGCGTCAAACGTTTTCCTACGGGAAAGGGTCTATATATAATGTACCGGGGATTCCCAGCCTGACTGGGAATATTCGAAGCATGTGAATCCATGAAAGATACCAATGCTGGAGAAATGGAGTTGCAGGTAAGAAACTATTCCCTTACCTGGTAACGTTCTTTCGATGGGATGGTCCGATGACTTATTCCATATCGCTCCCTCACTACCTGCCCCGCTACAGAATTTCTTATGCGATTGCAGCTTATGTTTCCGCAAGGCTTTCTGGGGTCATATTGGCAGTGAGGCTATGTGCGTCCTACTTACAACATCCGGCGACGTCGGCTCGACGGAGGCCCTCGAGGACAGCCTATCGATGTCATCGACACAGGACGCAGACGGCAAAAGATTTTCCGAAGCAGCACAGCTGTGGTTATTACTGTCATAGATATGGAATACGTCGTTGGACCATCCCATCGAAAGAACGTTGCCAGGTAAGAGTAACTTGTTCGTCCAAGGCAATATCCAGATTATGAAAAATGCATATAATCCCTTCATATAAATTCCATATTAATGTATTTGTATCAATTTTAGTCAAACTACTACGTAAGAGTGATGTATTTATGAATGGCTGCAAAGCTCATGTTGTACAGACATGGTGTAGTTTACTGCCAAAGATCTAAAAGGGTTTGCTTTATTTGAGGCCCTGATTTCTTTGGTCATCCAGATAAAGGAAGGTAGAGCGCATAAGAAACAACCAGGTTTCCAGTCCCTTGTTTACCCAGTCCAGTCCCTTGTTTACCCACACAATCTAATCTGGCCTGAAGACTCGTGTTTTTGTTTTTCTTTTTTTTTTTCTTTCTCATTGGAACATTTACATTATTCATAATCTCGCCTCTGCTGGCGACCTTGACCTATTTCATTTATGTACCGTCACTGCCCTCTAGTGGTTATTTGACTACAATATGTGCTGTGCAAACCAAGGAGTTTTTTTGGCTGAATGAAGTGTTTCATTTAAGGCAGTTAAGTGGGTGGAGAGTTAATTGCAGGGAGGCTGGGCGCTAAAGGGGAGATTGGAGGGGGAGGGGGAGGTTGGGGCGGGGGCTTGTCTACTTTTATTACTTCACTTTCATCTTTGTTTAAATAGTAATGGTGAACTTGAGGGTCGACTTTTTGGTGAAATTAATACAAGAATGTGAGGTCGTGATTTGGGTTAAGTGATTATTTGTAGGTGACTTGGTGATTTAAGGCATAGATCCCAACAACCTGAAGGGTAAGCATAGATTGAATCTGGTCTGAATGAGGGGGCCCTGAAACAAAGGGTCTGTAACAATTAACACTTTGAGCCCCTTTGCAGAAAGAGCAGGAAAATACCGGAAACAACCTATTTTGTATTGTGGAGATGTTGGCCATCTCTTGGGCGACTGCTCCCTTCATCCCAAGAGGTTTTTGCCGCCAGTAGCCCAAGCTCAGTAAGTAGCAAATATTGTGCAGGCGGCTGTACCTAATTTGACCATAATTGTTTCCTTGTACTAGGAAGGTGGGGTTTGGTGGTGGGCTAAATTGATTCACGTTGACCAGAAATGTCCTGTATTAGAGCTTTGCTAGATCTGTGGGTATTGCCATTTGTGACGAGGCTCATATAGCACATGTAAATGCTGTAGATGGAATAGTTCTTCTGGACCATTGCCCATGGAACAGTATCCTTGACAATAGAGATTCAGGGAAAGCCTGGATGAGAGGTTTTTAATTGTCCTCACTTGCAGGTGATTTTAGAACTGTTCTGACTATGTAAGACCCTCAAATTGATTATGGAAGAGCTGTGGAGTTTGGGTACACATTCTGTCAGGAATGTGGTCTCAGAGAAGTCTATTGAGCTGGCTTTGAACAAATGGGATGGAATCTGGGAGGGGTTGGCACAAGGAACTGGAACTTCGTCTTTGGTTGAGAAGCAGTTAATCTGCTTTCACCGCAGATATCAAACTTTATAACTAGCGGAACTGCTCTAAATATCGACCTTTTGACTGCAATTAGCATTTTAAGCAGTACCTAGTAATTTGGTCAAGCAATTTATTAAAAGTACGTGGCATCCTTGCCCATGCTTTTGTGCCCAAGAAGGATGGTATGTTTCGCACCTGGATAATTGCAGGGTCCTGAATAAGATTACTATAAAGCTACTCATTTTTGATTCCTTAGATTCAAGAAGCAACTATACACAAAGTTGGACCTCCAAGGGGCTCACTTAGTGCATCTTAGGCAACTGCGTTCCGAACCAGGTTTTGGCTGCATGGTTACCAAGTTATGCTATTCGAATTGTGCAACTTCTTGTAGCATTTCACTTCTTAAACAATGAGGTTTTGAGGAAGTTGAGGGATTTGATTGTGGTAGTATAGATGAATGACATTTGAAGGTCCCTGCCCCCCCTCCCCACCAGCAAAACCCCCTCTCACTTCAAGGAGTGTGTGGACCTTGTAAAGCAATTGCTAAATTACACCTTTGTTATGCAAAATTACAGAAAAGCCAGTTTCACACCAGTCATTGAGTTCTTTTGGACTTGTTTCGCCACAGGATTTAGAGATGGTGCTATGGAAAATTCCAGCAGGATTTTGTCAGTTCCAGTTTTCCCATTTCTGTGGTAGCTGCTGACCCCAAAGACCCTCTCGACGTTCCCAACTCAACCCTTGGTTCTGCAGCTGAGCCTGAAACCCAAGGGAAGGGAAAGGGGTAGTGGATAAAATAAACTACAGGCACTCCTCTCGCCTGGACTCTTGGAATGAAAGCTGCAGTGGGAATCGAACCAACTTGAAATTATTTTTAAATTTCACTTCAATTTAAATATTTCCTCCCTCTCACAATTGTCCACACTTAGCCTGTTTTACTTCTGCTTAAGGCTGAGAGGTATTGGGAGAACTGGCAAACTCTAATTGTCAACTGTCTTAAATAGTCTTTGCTCTTCAGATGTTCCTGTGTGAACTATCTAGCGATTCTATTTACAAACCTTTAAAATTGTTCTTCATTTTTAAATTTTTGTTTTCTTCTTCACTTGTACTGTTATAGTTTCTTCTCTATGGGTGGGAAAAAAACCTTCCTTCTCCAGCATTGGATCTTTCATGGATTCACATGCTTAGAATATTCCCCGTCAGACTGGGACCCCTCGGTACACATATATAGCCTTTTCCTATAGGAAAACTTCTGACACTTTTGTGTCCTATCTACGTCCTTTTAGGACCTGCCTACGCATGCTCCGTAGGCCGTAACAGTATAAGAGGCCCGCCCCTGCGGCTCCCCTTCAGATTTCAACCGTCTCCAAAGTAGTGGGATCTCCTCGCGTCGTCGTACTATTTTGTACAAGGTTGTGTACTTGGAGTTGGAGTTAGGTGAATTTTTCCTCCATGTCAGGAAAAGCGCTGTTCCGTGCGCGACGTGCGGCTTGAAGAAAGTTTGCGAGGGGGAAGGACATATGTATTGTATATACTGTCTTTACCCTCATTCGGCTGATAACTGACATATGCAAAGGGTTTTCTCAAAAGACCCTCAAAGACCAAAATCGACGGCTGGTGGCATGGTTGAATGATGGAGCGGGGGCATACCCCCCTTCGGAGGTAGCCTCCACACAATCGGCGAAAACATCACACCGCGCTGTGTCGTCGGAACCACCGGCGAAGAAATCTCGACCGACGGAAAAAGAGTAATCTCGGAGTCATTCAGCTAGAGAATCTTCGTCGAGAAAATCGTCATCTTCGTCAAAAAAGCATAACAAGGAAAGGCCGAAATCCTCCTCGGGCGATCACCATAGATCGACCATGAGTCGAGAGTCGAGTAAAAGCAGGCCAAGTGTGGAAAAGGCGGGACCTCCTAAACCACCTACTAAGCCACCGTCGTCAACAGCGGTCCAGTCATCGGCGTCCACCCTACCACTAACGCATGTGGTATCCACCGTCCCACCGACGACTGCGACGGTGGCCTCGTCAACGGAGGTTCTACAGGAAGCCTGGAGGCCTGAAGTTTTTGATCCGATCCCTCCGGATACTTTACTGCAGGAACAGGTAGTGTCGCTGTCCTCGGAGGACGAGAGCGGGAGAATAGCTGGCCCGGCAGACCTCGGGCTACGAGTCGTCGACGAGGGGATCCGGAATCTGCCCCTCTTCTCAATCTGTTTTGTCGTTGGAGATTCTGTCCACGCTTCAGTCTTTAGTACAGTCGTTGGACCAGAGACTACCTCAGGTAAACCTGCCACAGTCACCCGTCGACGAGCCGGTCCCGTCCACCGACTCACTTACGCACGCCAGTCTCGGCACCACAGGTACCCCAAGAGGAAGGTGAGCTGCCAGATTCGGAGTCTGACAGAGGAGCCATGTCGGATATCTCATCATCCCCCTCCAGGGACCCAACCCGGGAGTCGGAGGTGGAGTTAGAAACCCGGCTCACCCTTCCCCCCGGACGATATTGCATCATTCCATTCTATGATGGAGAAGGCGTGTAAGGAATTTGGTTTGTCCCAGGAAGAACAGAAAAAGGACTGTTTTTGTTCGACCACATGGGTAAGAAGGTCGGTGTTCTCAATACCCATACTAGATCACGTGTGGAAGGAGGGTTTGCAGACAATGCGTCACCCCTTTTCGGAGCCGGCGGTAAAAGGACGCCTTGAGAAAGTTTAAGGCTCCAGAGTCTACCCCCAAGTGCTTATCCTCCCAACCAACGCCTGAATCGGTGGTGTCGGCGGCAGCAGCGAGGAAAGCGAAGGCCCAGCACAAGTGCACGACTCCGCCTGAAAACGAGGCAAGACGTCAGGATGCCTTTGGCAAAAAAGTGCTATCCGTGGGAGCAACTACAGTAAAGGCCGCAAACTCTCTGGCTATCGTAGCCAGATACGACAGAGAAATGTGGCACAGGCTGACTCCGTTGCTGGATCATCTTCCGGAAGAGCATAGGAAGGCAGCGATGTTACTGGTCCGAGAGGGTGAGGAAGCCTCCAATCACGCAATAAACATCGCAGTTGACCTCGCTGAATCGGGCTACAAGTAAGTCAATAATGGGGTCGTGTTTAGTCATAGCTTAAGTGTACCTACTTCAGGCCAGAGGTACAATACAAAGTATTAGATATGCCCTTTGAGGGAGACCTATTCGGAGAGAAAGTAGATGAGGCCCTAAAGGGAATGAGAGGACTCAGACACGGCACGTTCATTGGGTGCCCACCAGAGTGGCCGAAGCTACAAGTCTTTTCGTCCCTTTAGAAGGGGCTTCAGGTAATTCCAGATTCTCTGCGTCTGGAGACAGATCCTTTGGTAGGTCGGCTTACCCCTCCCAGGGATACAGGCGTGCTTCCCAAACTGCAAACCAACGGCGGAACTTCCAGACTTACAGGAAGAGACCATCCTATCCGTCGTCGTCGAGAGACAAACAAAATAAAGATCAGCAATGACGAGCAACACACCGTTCTGGGGGGGAAGAGTATCAGCCTATGTCGACGAATGGGAACGAATAACGACAGATCAATGGGTGCTGGATACAAGAAGGAACGGGCATTCTCTACAATTCAAGCACAGCCCTCTGCACATTCCACCTGCGTTCACCGCTCATTCCCATCTGAGGGTACTGCAACAAGAGGTAACTCATGTTCGCAAAGGGCGTGATAGAATTAGTTCCCACATCACAGAAAGGTCAAGGAGTCTACTCAAGATACTTCGTCGTAAAAAAGCCGAACGGAAAATGGCGTCCCATTCTAGACTTACGCAATCTCAACAAGTCCTTAAAGAGCCTAAAATTCAAAATGCTCACGCTGCAAGAAGTGATCCGAGCCGTTCAAGAAGGGGATTTTCTAGCGTCCCTGGATTTGCAGGACGCGTACTTCCATATTCCAATGTGTCAAACACAGGAAGTTCCTGAGATTTGTGATAGGGCCGACTCACTTCCAGTTCACGGTTCTTCCCTTTGGGCTCAAAACCTCCCCCAGAACGTTCACGAAATGCCTGGCCCCAGTAGCGGCCTGGCTAAGGAAGCAAGGCCACCATGTATACCCATACCTCGACGACTGGCTCGTAAGGGGATCCTCCCCAGCGTCGACCAACACAAGTTTGCAAGCCACCATGCAACTTCTACAACAGCTGGGATTTGCCATAAACTTCAAAAAATCCTCTCTGCGGCCATCGAGAACGTTGGTGTTCCTGGGGGCACAGTTCGAGACCCAGTCGGGGCTAGTGAAGCCTTCCCTCGACAGACCTCAAAACTCAATCAACTGGCGAGCCGACTACGGCGAAACACCAAGCTCTCAGTGAGGAAATACGTTTCGGTCCTATGGGCCATGGCATCATGCATCCATCTGGTGGCAAACTGTCGCCTATTCATGAGACCAGTTCAGGAGTTCCTCACGGACCGGTGGACACAGGCTCAAGGATCGTGGTCAGACAAGATAATCGACAAACTGCTTCGGACCCTTCAGTGGTGGCAGAGTTTCCACAATCTGAACAACGGTGTACCCCTACAGGAACCAGAGTTCCAGCGAACCATAGTCACGGATGCATCCCTAAATGGATGGGGAGCTCACATGGGCACTCTTCAAACGCAAGGTCGTTGGTCTCAAACGGAGTCACTCCTACACATCAACGTGTTGGAGCTCAGAGCAGTGCGATGGGCCTTGAAGGCGTTCTTACCACACATCAAGGGATCGAGAGTACGAGTGCTGACGGACAATACAACGGCAATGTTTTATTTGAGAAAACAAGGAGGGACGCAATCCAGAACTCTTTCCATGGAGGCCCAGAAAGTATGGCATTGGGCATTAAAGCACGAGATTTCCATCGTGGCTCACCATCTCCCGGGAGTGAGGAATTCGCAAGCAGATCCTCAGCAGGAGGATGGCCCAGATACACGAATGGGAAATGGACACAGTTCAGCTGATGAAAGTTTTCGAGAAATGGGGTCACCCCCCACTGGACGTTTTCGCAACGAAGGAAAACAAGAAATCGAACAATTTGCAAGCAGGTGGCCTCAGGAGGGTTCCATGGGGGAGGCGTTCTCCTTCCCATGGACGGACAAGTTCCTTTATGCTTTTCCTCCGTTTCCCCTCATATGGAGGACAGTGCAGTGTATACGCAGGTTCAGTTGCCGGGTAATTCTAGTGGCACCGTACTGGCCGCGGCAACCGTGGTTTTCCGACCTGCTTCACCTGTCGCTGGAACATCCAATAGCGTTTCCGAGAGTCCCGAACCTACTGTCCCGGGACAAAGGTACGGTGTGGCATCACGACTCGGACAGTCTCAACCTCACAGCCTGGCTCCTGACTTTTCGGAATTCGGCACCTTAGACGTTTCGGAGGATTGTCAGAAAATTCTGCAAGCGGCTCGGGCCCATTCTACCAACAAATCTTACACCTATAAGTGGCGAAGGTTCTGTGAATGGTGTCGAGGACAACAAGGTCTACATCCGTTGAAGGTGACTCCGGAGCAAGTTCTACCTTACCTGCTTCACTTGGCAGAGGGGGGTTTATCTTTCACATCGATAAAGGTGCACCTGGCGGCCATCTCTAGGTTCACGAGGAAGAGACAGTCGTCTCCTCTATTCAGCGACAGACTTGTGAAACACTTCATGAGGGGCTCATTTCAAACTTTTCCCCCAGTAAAACGTTTCCCACCAACATGGAGTCTCAACATAGTGTTGGCAGGCTTAATGAAACCACCCTTTGAGCCTATGGCCACGTCGGACATGAAATTCATATCGTGGAAGTTGGCATTCTTAATTGCTATCACGTCAGCTAGGAGAATCTCGGAACTGCAAGCGTTGGTCGTAGACCCTCCATACCTGAGATTCTTTAAAGACAAGGTGGTCCAGGCAACTAATCCTACGTTCGTCCCGAAAGTTCCTACAGTGTATCACAAACGCTCGTCCATCGTTCTTCCTACTTTCTTCGCGACCCCATCATCGGCAGCAGAAAAAGCTCTTCATACCTTGGACATTAAGAGGGCCCTAAAATGTTACCTACATCGTACACAAGAACTCGGGTCAACTCGACAACTGTTCATCGCGTATGGTCCGTCGAGGAGGAAAGGCAATTTCGAAGCAAGGATTGGCTCGATGGGTCTCGTCGACCATTGCGTTTTGCCACTCCAAGGCCGGAAGGCCGCTGCAAGGGCATCCTAGAGCCCATTCTACAAGATCAATGTCCTCCTCAGCAGCATTATGGGCAGGAATTCCGCTAACGGACATATGCCAGGCTGCGGCATGGTCGGTGCCCCACACGTTTACCCTCCACTACTGCCTTGCAAGGCAGCATGCGGACGAGGTGCAGATGGGAAGAGCAGTCCTGCGCCATCTGTTTCAATAAGGTAAGCTCCACACTGGAGAGTTTTTTTTCTACCTGTTGGTGACCGTATGCTTTATGGAGGTACAGTTATATGGGTAAACTTATTTCTGGTGTACCTGTGTATTGTGGTGAGGGTATATTTCATTACATTCTCACCGCCGTCTTCAGGTGTTACTGCTATACAATCTATTCTAAGCATGTGAATCCATGAAAGATCCAATGCTGGAGAAGGGAATAGTTTCTTACCTGTACCTCCATTTCTCCAGCATTGGTATCTTTCATGGATTCACATGTGCCCGCCAGCCTCCCCGGAATGCAATGTATGTTTGATAGGTTTGACCCTTCCTACTTTGGAGGGGCCGAAATCTGAAGGGGAACTGCGGGGGCGGGCCTCTTATACCGTGACGGCCTACGGAGCATGCGTAGGCGGGTCCTAAAAGGACGTAGATAGGACACAAAAGTGTCGGAAGTTTTCCTATAGGAAAAGGCTATATATGTGTACCGAGGGGTCCCAGTCTGACGACGGGGAATATTCTAAGCATGTGAATCCATGAAAGATACCAATGCTGGAGAAATGGAGTTACAGGTAATAAACTATTCCCTTCCTGTGACTCTTATTCTTGGTGTTGATTCACTTCTCCAGCATGGGGTCTGGCATGGATTCACATGCTCATGAATATTCCCTGTCAGGCTGGGAATCCTCGGTAAAGAAAAAATCAGTATCAGTTTTGTTTCTGATCTGTCTTTCTTAGTAGTAACCAATCACTGGTCTCTGGGTCATACTGCCCCTAGCCAATGACTGCCCTCTCCCTATGCCCCTCCCCTGGCAGCCATCCTCAGATTTTTACTGCACGTTCAAGTGTTTTGGGAGTCCTCGTGCTACAGCTCTTGAGCTTTTACTGCGTTTTGCGGTTTTCTTTTTTTTTTTATTTTACATTTTTTCTTCAAAGAGTTTAATCTAATTTTTTTTTTGTTTTTTTTGGTCAATCGAGCCTCAAGCGCCACTGTTTCTACTTCCGATCAACAGGGACCAGTTTTTGGAATTTTCAAGGGCGAAGTTTTTGTTGAGAACGCTTCTTGGAGGATTCCAGAAGACATTGAGGCCTACCGCGTGGACATGGCCCAGGACAAGGGCAGCTCGACGCCCGGATCCAAGCTGTTCAAGAACTGCCCTGGATGGGGATTGCAGAATGGGTTCAAGAAGGATGAGCATGCTAGATGCCTCTACTGCCTTCACGAAAACAAACGGCATGTGGAGAAGGACTGTGCGTTTTGCAAGAACATGTCGGAGCGGACCATGAAAGATCGGCGGATCCGCCTCACCAACTGGCTGGAAGGGAAGACCCCAGCGGTAGGTGAGAAGAAGAGGTCCAAGCGGTCTTCTAAGTCCTTTGAGGGCGCTCTGGCGACGGGCGCCCAACAGAAGGCTAAGCACCGCAGGTCCGCGGGCACCAGGAGCACCGAACTGTCAGGCTCCTCGTTTGCCAGGCAGGACGCACCTTCAGCGATGCCATCAACCAGGAGCCAACGCTCTGGCGCGGGGAAGAGAAAGTCGGAGATCCCGGGAAAGCTTCTGGAGATGCCCCGTCGATCCCAACGGGAGCAGCCGAGGGGGAGCGAGGCGGTGTCCCTCGCCCCAAGGTGAAGGCCTCAAGCACACCAGAAGTCGTGAAGGCCCTGATTCACCCGGCTATGGCCTCGATCGAGGGAGTCGTGGCAGCCCTGGTGAAGCCTGTGGAGGCTACCCCAGTGGAGACTACCTCAGGGCCCAGAGTTTCCCCATCACCGCAGAGGGAATCCTCTTTTCAGCCCATTGATAATACCCCCGTGAAGACCTTGGTGGAAAAAGAGGGGGGGGGGGGGGCGGTGGCCATCACAGACATGGATACAGCCTCTGAGGAGGAGCTGGTTGAAGTCGTGCAAGGCCTCAACAGGTTTGAGGAGGTCCGGTCCCACTGGAGGAATCCCGGGAGGCCCCCGGGGAGGAGGAACAACCATCGCGCCCGTTGCAACCTGTGCCTGATAACTCGGCGGCCATTTTGATGGCAATCCAAACCTTATGCACAGAGATGAGGACGAGTTTGCCTCTACCCCCAATGGATGACCCAGCAGAACCGGCCTGTCGGGAAGCCCACCAAACAAGCGGAGGAGAGTTCATCGCCCCCCCCCGCCCTTCCAGCCCTTGCGGCCCGCCCAGCCTTAATCTCCTTCCCCTGATCCTAGGGATGACACTGGAACAGATACGGCCACTATGGGGACGGATAACGACGGTGGAGACGGGATGGGCCTTCCATCACCACCCCCTCGGGCCTGCACGCCCGACGAAATTGCCTCCTTCCACGCCATGATTTCCAGGGCATGCAAGCTTTTCCAGCTCTACCCTGAAGAACAGAAGGAAGGCTTCCTCTATCAACCACGCAAGGCCAAGAGGAAGACTGTCCTCACGGTGCCGTTGCTTGATGTCATCTGGGACGAGGGACTTGCTCTCCTGAAGAACCCGTCCACGACGCCAGCCAAGAGGGATCGGTACGAGAAGAAGTACTGGGTCTTCAATTCCGTCCCTTTGTGCCTCAGGACGCAGCCGACCCCGGATTCGGTCGTCTCGGCGGCGGCCAAGAAGAAAGCGGCAGGGGCGATGGCTTCAACTTCAACCTCCCCACCTGACGGCGAGGGAAAGAGACTGGACACCATGGGACGACGAGTCATCTCGTCCGCGGCGACAATGATTAAGGCGGCCGACGCCCTAGCGATTGTGGCCTGCTATGACAGGGAGTTGTGGTACAAGATCGCCCCCCTGCTGGACTTCCTACCGGATGACAAGAGGGCAGAGGTCCTAGGGATCCTACAGGAAGGTGAGGTGGCATTGGACCACGCCATAACGGTGGCCACGGACACCGGGTTCAGCCAGTTGGGCAACAGCGTTTGCCTTCGGCGGCGATGGCTCAAGGCAACAGATTTCCGCCAGGACGTGCAAACCAGAGTTCTGGACATGCCCTTCGAAGGGAACAACCTGTTTGGAAAGACAGTAGATGAGTCACTTTAGGCCATCAAGACCGACACAGAGACGGCTCGGGCCTTGGGAGTTTTGCAGCAACGGCGGCCACCCTTTCAGAACTCCTGAGGCAAGCAAGGTGCCTCCAGATTCGGCGATGGCTCCTCGATGTACCGCCAGGCAGCCCGTTCCTTGTCACAAGAGGCCTACAGAGGGCGCGGCATGTCAGGAGGACCCCATCGCCAAGGAGGCCAGGGCGGCAAGGCCACCTCCCAGCAGGACTGAACCGGCTGTAGCGTCGGGCCCCCACCTGAGCACCCCGGTGGGAGGCCGGCTGGCGAAGTTTGTCAGCGTGTGGGAGTCCATCTCCACCGACCGTTGGGTGCTGGATGCCCTGGCCCACGGGCACACTCTCGAATTTCTAAAGTGCCCCCGAATTCCTCCCGTGGCCAGGAAGGAAAATCACATCCCACAACTGCTGTTATAAGTAAGGGCGATGCACAAAGGGGCCATCAAGCTCGTCCCAAAGAAGCTCTGGGGCTCTGGAGCATACTTCCTCGTCAGAAAGAAGACAGGCGGATGGCGTCCCATCCTGGACTTGCGTCGGTTAAACAAATACATCGAGGCCCAGAAGTTCCGGATGGTCATCCTCCAGCACGTGCTGGGACAGTTGGAGGCAGGCGACTTCCTATCGTCGCTGGACTTGGAGGATGCGGGAGGGGATCAACAGCACAATAGGTTCGCTCATTACCAGCTTTTAAAACTGCCATCCAGCCTCTGTCAAAAGTTTGTGGCTGGCTCTTGACAAACCTGCTATCCAATGTGCACTGCCACCTGACCTGTGTTCGAATGACCCCAAGTTTGAACTGTACTCCCACATTGTCCAAATGTGACACCTCACTAGGGTTAGCCGGGGCCCGCAGCTCCCCAACATACAAACACAATTTTAAAAAGAAAATAAATACTTGCCTCGGCTCTGCTTTTAAATACTGGGCTGCATCTCAAGCTAATAGCTAGCCTCCTGCTCCGGCGCCAACAGATAGAAACCAGGAACCTAAATGAGCTTCCTAGTTGCTGTGTGTGTCGTACAAGCGCAAACCTAGAAAGCGACGCTTGGAGGCTCTACCCTGCGGAAATGCTGTGGTTCCGACAGCATGATGACAGCGCAGGCGTAAGGCCCTGCCCCCCACCCAGTCCAGCACCCTGGGACAGCTAGGGTGAAGGACTGAGTCGTGCAGGTCACCCGGCCCAGATAATGCGGCCACCTGCAATCATTAATTATGTAATGAGACAGTATGAGCCTGGCTGGGAACCCCAGCCAGGCTCGAGCTGTCAAATTACATAATTGACGATTGCAGCACTCCGGGCAAAAGATGGGGGGAGGGGGGGGCAAACCACCATGCCACAATAGTTGGGGGGGGGGGGGGGGGGAGGGGGATGGGGGACAAACCCCCCTGTCCCGCACTCCCTATAATTACACCCATGCTGACCACTGATTCTCCTCATACTCTTGCCACTTCTACTGAAAATGGTCTCAACAACACCTCAGCCTTGCGTTTTCTCAGACGATCTTCTACCTGCATTGCCAGATGAATCAGTGGCTCACATGTAGTGGGTCTATTTGCAATAGTGACTAAAGCATCCTTCGTCATCTCTAAGGCCCTTTAAAAAACAGAGGCTTGTTTCTCCTCTGGCCACCTGCTTACAAGACCAAAAGACTTAAACTAAGTTATGTAGGTCACCAAATCCTTTTCTTCCTAAACTCTAAACGTTCCCCATCAACTTCTTGAGAGCTGGCATCTATCAACCATTTTCCTGAACTCCATCTTGAACGCAGCCAAATCCTTCAAAATTGGATTTTCTTGTCCCACCATTAAAACTGACCAGGGAGCAGCTTCACCAGTCCAATGCAATAAAAGTTAATCTTCACTATCTCAGAAACAAAAGCCTGTGGTCTGCAAAGAAAATGGCTCACAATGAGTTAAGAATATCATCTCAAACGTTCTGACGGTGCCAACGGCACTGGTGCTAGCCGTGACCTTATCCTCCCTTTGTCACTTTCCTGAGTGATCTGCTCTAACTTAGAGGGTCTAAAGCCAGATTCTCCTAACTAAGTAAGGGTGCCATGGTACCCCTTCTGGTTGTAAATTGGTTACCTTCAAATTCTCCAGCCTTAAATCCTAAGTTTCTAGAAGCCTGCATCTCCTCTTAATTCTCTAATCGCACTAGGCATGGCCTTTGTGGGATCCATAATAGCCCAGGCAGATCTTTTAACATGGTCCTTTCATCCTGTCGCGTTTGGCTTGCCCAAAGACCCTCTCTGGATGTTTCTAACTCAACCCTCGAGACACTCCTCTCTGCCCTGGAGTGTTTGAATGAAATCTGCAGTGGCAATAGGACGAACTCCGAATTGGTTTTAAATTTCACTTCAACACTTCAATTTAAATATGTCCTGCTTCTTACAACTGCCCACGCTTTACCCGTTTTACCTCTGCTTAAGGCTGAGAGGTATTGTGAGCGAGAACTGCCAAACTCTCTAATTGTCAACTGAACTTTGGCTTCTAAGCAGTCTTCTCTTCAGAGGTATGCTTACTCCCTAACCATTCTTTTTTTTCCCTCACAAACTTTAAAAAGAGTTATCAGTATGATTTATCTTTTGTACTTTATTTGGTTTTCGTCCTCCTTCACTTGTACTGTTTTTCTTCCCTCTGAAAAACCTTCCTTTCTGGGACTCTTACTCTTAGTATTCTTTCCCTTCTCTTTAACTTTAAAATGAATACGTTCATTGTGGTGGAGCTGATGTTCGAGTTCATCAGATCCATTTCATTCTCTGCCTGACCTTCATGCACTGCAGCGCATGTACGAGAGAATAAACTTGTCGTCTCCTGAGGAGACTTTAGAGGGCAGGATGCCTGTGGTGCCAGCATGCTCGATGTTTGGAAATGGCAAGCAGTGAAGCTTGCCTCTTCACTTGCTGGCAGGGAACTGCTTGCGGTCAAGCTGCCTGTATTCGAAGGACCTCGCAAGCGACATGACTTGCACGCTCACTCACTTCAATGTTTCTTTACTGCTCAAGGCAACATCTCAGAGTTCATTGAAATAACTTCCCTTTCTGGTAAATACATCTTCACGTTGCCTCCTTGTTAAGCAGCAAGTCTTTTCAGTTTATCAAAGGCCGTTTAAAGTCTTAAACTAACGCTGCTGCTGATTTCTTTGAAATTATTCTACAGTTTGTCAGTCACACAAACTGCTGCGCCCCACCTGAGGTTTTCACAGTCTCTGGTTAAACGTTGCTCCTGCAGACCTTAGTGCATCTGATTTACCAAGGTGCCTAAATTAAAGCGCTTTTAAAAACACAACTTGTCTGGTATTTACTGTAGATGAAAGGCAGTTTGCGAATTCAAAGTGCATTCCATTGTTCTCACAGACTATCAGCTTACATCCATCTTGGTTTGGGAATCAGGCATAGACTTTAGTTAAGGGAAAAGGAAACCATAAAGCAATGCACTCATTTGCATGGAGTGTGTCCTCCCATGTATTTCTCATCTTTGATATTCGATATCCAGATTCAGCTGCTTCAGCAGAGGACACTGTGTGTCAATGCAGTCAACTCGATGTCCCTTGAGGGCCTCCCTCTCGAGGATGTCATCGTAGGCATATATAGCGCGTGCAGCGCCCGTTGATTTCCGTTTTGTTTTTTTGGCGAATGCTTTCGCTTTGAGAAATACGGCGTGCTTCATTACTACATCGTGAGTTTGTCTTCTTCGTCGACGCCGACTACCCCGGGATTCAAGAAGTGTTGAGATTGTGACTTGAAAATGTTTTTGACCGATCCACACTGTGTATATTGTGTCTATGGTGTCTCGGGGTGAAGCATAAGACCTCAGCCTGCTCCAAGTGCCAGTTGATGACTGTAAAGGCCCTGAAGGAGCAAAAGGGGAAATTGGTGGTGGGTCAAAACCTTCGACCGAGTCGAGCGGGGGACTCTCCTCAGATGAAGAAAGTTAAAAGATCGTGGCGTGACTTCCAGCACTCATTCTTGTCGAAGTCCAAAAAGAGGCACCATAGGTTGCCTTCTTTGACTTCGTCGGATACCTTGTCCCACCAAAAAGACACACCTGCCGAATGGCAAGCATTTGGAGCAGAAATGCAAAAAATATTTGAGAAGCAAAAGCTCACGGCAAGCTATGCTCCTACCGTGCCTTCCAAAGAAGCTGCTGAGGAAAGGGCTCGACCCGAATCCCTCGAGCCATGGGCGAAGGCCTAGTCACTGCGAGCCATTGAGGCCTTGATGCGATGACAAGTCACTGAAGGATCTGTCGAGCTGAAAACATAAGCACAAGTTGCGGTCTTTGACACCTTCGCCTGCCAAGCCATTGAAATCGGTGTCCCCTTTGACGCCAGCTGTACCGTCTACGTCTAGCACCCCATCTAAACCTATGGTGTCATTGAAAAATGTTTTGACTCCTCAAGCGTCAAATACACAATTTGTCAATGTCTGAAATCTTATGTTCCATTACCAAGGAAAGAATATTTTAATTCTCCAGCATTGGCTCTTTCATGGATTCACATGCTGTGAATATTTCCCATCGTCGGGCTGGGAAACCTGTTTAATATAGTGGCTTTCCTATGGAAAACTTCGACCTGGAGTGTCCTATCGATGTCTTTATGGGTGCTTTAGGCAGCACAGATAGGACGTCCAGTATATATAGCCCTGCCCCTGTGCCTTCCCTTCAGATTTAAACCTTCTTCAAACTGTTGGGGTCACCTCGTGTTTCTCCAGAGCATTTGTTCTTTGTGTGTTTCCAGTGTGGTTCTTTTAGGCCACGCCATGTCATTTGTAGGTCCAAAGAAGTCATTGTTTTGGCCGCCTGCTACCTGCGGCCACAAAAATGTGTATGATGGGGACGGCCATGTGGACTGCTTGTACTGCCTGTACCCCAATTACTGCACCGACAACTGCTTCATCTGTCGGGGTTTCTCCCAGAAGACTCGGGGACTGAAATCAGCAGTTGATTTGCTGGCTGAATGAGGGGGCCTATCTGGCTTCTGAAGTAGACTCGTCCTGCGGCCAGTCTTCTACATCTTAAGCCAAGAGATCGCCATCGCACCAGAGGGTGTGCTCGGCTGAGTTGATGACTAAGAAGCCGTGCACGGAGGACAGGCTGGCGTCTGATTTTGGTTAAAGGCGATGAGTTTTCGTTGGCGAGTAGTGAATTGTCACGGGCAGACAGGCTGAAGAGCTCGGGGTTGTGCCCACAGAAGCTGCCGGAACCATCTTGCAGGGCCTCCCCATCGGACAAGAAGGCCAGTTCTTATTCATCGTCCTCGTCGACTACGAAGTCTTCTTCCAAGGATGGGCATCACTCTGATTCGGGCAATGGGTCCTCCAAATCCTGTTCAGTCTTCTTCCCAGCGGGCCTCTTCTCTGTCTAAACAGGGGTCGGTGCCTAAGACCTCGCTAACGGTGGGTGTCTTATTGTCTCTTCTGCCACTGATGTCTTCCGCAACGAAGGAACCTATAGCGACAACGGCTTTGACGTCTATGGCCCTGTCGTTGACCAACCGGCAGGTGACTGTCCCATCGATGACCCTGCTGGAAACTGTCCAGTCGGGGCCCTTGATGATGACTGTTTTGTCGACTGCTGGCCCATCGTCGACTATGGCAATGTTGGAAATGCAGCAATCTGGAGAGCAGATGGTAGTTGATATGTATCTGCCATCTGGAGGTACCCCGTGGGAGTCAGGGGCACCGCTCACATCCATTCTCCTGATGGATATTCTCCAACATGAGCTACCCTCGACCTATGAGTTTGATTCGGACCAGGAGGCAGTGTTGGGTCTGCAGCCTGCTCTTCCGTCCATGTTTGGGGGCCTGGGGCCTGTCCCGCTTCAATATCCTCTGGTCCATCTGCATTCGGTACTCTCGATGCAGGTACTGACAACGTTGCAGTTGCTTCTGGGCTAGTTGGACGTCCGGCTCCTTGTGCATCTGGCGCCGGTGGTTCCATTGGTTGAACACTTACTTGCCATTCCTCTGCAGGATGTCTCTTCGGCAGCCCCTTGCAGTGGAGGGCCTCCAAGAGGGTTCAGCCAACCTCGAAGGGATCTGTAAAAGCTGAACTGGTGGTGAGTGTTCGCAGGACACTCTTTAGATGGTCTTGTTGTCGCCCCGACTGGTGGATACCTGGGACACTGATCTGGAGCTGGATGCTCAGAGTAACCCGGCCCAGCCATCTCCGCCGGATGATATTGGAGCCTTTCATGCAATGGAGGAGGAGAGGAAAGACAGCTTTTTGTTTGACTATATGGGGAAGTGACAGACGGCTGTCTTCTCGCTTTCCCCCATATTGGACCATATGTGGCAGGAAGGCCTTCGGACAATGCGCCACCTGTTTTCGGAGCCGGCGGTCAAGGGTCACCTAGAGAAGTTCAAGACGCCGGAGTCTACTCCAAAATGCCTAGTGTTGCAGTCCACGATGGAGTTGTTGGTTTTTGGCAGCTGCTGGTAGAAGGGCTTGTTCCAGTGACTCTCCCCCCGAAAATGAAGGCCGCAGGCTGGACGCTTTTGGGGAAAAAGGTCCTCACGGTAGGTGCTACTACGGTCAAGGCGGACAACGTTTTGGCAATCATGGCGCACTATGACCGTGAGATGTAGCACAGGTTGGCTCCTCTGTTGGACCACCTGCCGGAGCAGCATAGAAAGGAAGCAATGCTTTTGGTTTGTGAGGGCGAGGAAGCATCGAACCACAGTATCAATATTGCAGTGAATCTGGTTTTACACAGATTAATAATGGAGTGGTTCTACGGTGGCAGGCCTGGCTGCACTGTACTGATTTCCAGCCAGAAGTTCAGCACAAGGTGGTGGACATGCCATCCGAGGGGGAACATCTTTTTGGTAAGATTGACGACTCTCTCAAGAACATGGAGGACTCGAGGTCCCTGTGCCCTGCAAGGCAGACTGTGTTTTCGCTCCTTTCATGGGGGTCTCGGGGAATGCCAGGTTTGCAGGCTCCTGCGAGAAGAGGTATGGTAGGTCTTCCTATTTCTCCCTGGGTTTCTGGCGGTCCTTCCAGTCCTTGCAGAAAAGCAATGAGTATCAAGGACACAGGAAGGTGGTGCCTCCTCCTCTCATAGAGGCTGTCAGTCCAAGCCTCAACAAAAACTGACTGCCACAAGGGCAGTCGACTAGGAGGGAGGTTTGTGCACCAAGTCGACGAGTGGCGTTTGATCATGACAGACTGATGGGTGCTCGATGCAGTCCAATACGTCCGCCACTTCCTATTCCACTGGTATGATGGGTTCAGCCACACTTGCAAGTCTTGCGTCAGGGGGTGCGTCTCTTGCAAAAGGGGGCTATCGAGAAGGTGTCGGAAAGAGGAAAAGGAACATACTCCCAGTTTTTTTTTTTGTCACCAAATAGCCAAACGGAAAATGGTGCCCCATTCTGGACCTGCGGCCGCTCAACAAAGGTATAAAATGCCAAAAGTTCAGGATGCTATCGTTGCAAGACATCATTTGCTTGGTTAAGCTGGGGGAATTTCTGGTGTCTTTGGATCTCGAGGATGCATATTTTCACATCCCCATGCATGCCAAGTATCGCAGGTTTCTATGGTTCATGGTCGGCGTCGAACATTACCAGTTCTGGGTTCTTCCCTTTAGGCTAAAGTCAGCTCATGGGACTTTCACCAAGTGCCTGGCACCGGTGGTGGCTTACCTCCGCAGAGAAGGACACCATGTCTATCCGTACCTGGACGACTGGTTGGTCAGGGGGGTGACTCGTCAGCAGACTCGGTTTCACTCAGCACAGCTATGCCCCTGTTAGTGTCTGGGCTTTGTAGTCAACTTTGGAAAATCCTGTCTGACGCCCTCCAGGGAGTTGGTTTTTCTGGGGGCTTGTTTCCAAATGGCGCTCAATCAAGTCACGCCACCCAAGGAATGGATAGAGAGGCTGCTGTACCTAGCTGGCTCGTTTGTACCAGGAACTTCAGTCACGGTCCGCGTGTACATGTGCCTTCTCGCCACCATGGCACCCTGCATCCCACTCATCCCGAATTGTCGTCTTTTGATGTGACCTGTACAGGAGTTTCTCGCTTCCGTGGTCACGGATTCACGGCTCCTGGTCCAACAGGGTAATCGTCTCCCGGTCTTTGGTGAACGCCCTGCGGTGGTGGACTCACTCCAGCAACCTCCTGAAGGGCATGCCCCTGCTGGAACCAGATTTTGAGTATAATACCGTCAACGATGCCTCCCAGGTCGGTTGGGCTGCTCACCTCGACCAGTTTCAGGTGAAAGGCCTGTGGTCCCTCAAGGAGGTCTCGCTGCATATCAATGTTCTGGAATTGAGGGCGGTTCACTGGGCACTGAAATCTTTTCTTCCCCCTTATTCAAGACTCAGTAGTTTGGATTCTCACAGAGCACACCATGACTGTTTTATCTACGCAAAGGGGGGGGCATTCTCGGCCTCTGTCCCAGGAGGCCCAGGCCATCTGGCCCTGGGCCATGGCAAACGGGGTTCAACTCCTGGCATTCTACCTGCAAGGGGTTCAAAACATTCGAGCAGATGCTCTCAGCAGGCAGTCTGCTCAGATGCATGAATGGAGGCTGAAGGATGAACAGGTGGCGAGGATATTCGCAAAGTGGGGGGCTCCTCCTCTGGGCCTGTTCGCCAGCCCCAAAAACAAGCACTGCAGTCTCTTTACCAGCAGAGTTTCTCATCTGAACTCCAAGGGGGTGCGTCTTCTCGTTCCCGAGAACCTCTTCGCCTACGCCTTCCCTTAATTTCCGCTGGTCAGAAGGACGATTCAGATGATTCACATGGTTCCATGCAGGATCATCCTGTTGGCCCAGACGGACCTGGTTTTCGGACCTTATCACCTGGCGAGAGAGTAACCTTTTCACCTGGGATCAGAGCCATATCTTCTTTCACAGAACTAAGGGATGGTGTGGCATCACAACCCGGGCTCTGTCCACTTAGCAGCATGGCTTCTGACCACTCCGAATTCGGTAGTCTGACGATTCCTCTGCTACCAATATGTGTTACGCCCGTCAGTGGTAAAGATTCTGTACCTGGTGTTCTCAGCAGCCAGACTTGCAGTTGTAGCGGGTTTCGCCTCCACAGCTCCTTCCTGACCTTCTCGGGTTGGCGAAGAGGGGCCTGACATAGTCTATCAAGGTCCACTTGTCAGCCATTTCAAGGTTCACGCAGTCTGTTAAGTGACAGATTGGTAAAACGTTTCCTCCAGGGCATTTTCCAGACTTTTCCCCCTGCAGAAGAGATTATCTCCGATATGGAGCCTCAACTTGGTGCTTGCGGCCCTCATGAAGCCACTGTTTGAACCTATGTCAACATCTGCCATCAAATTTGTCACATGGAAGGTTGTTTTTCTGGTAGCTATTACTACTTCCAGGCGGGTCTCAGAATTGCAGTCTCTGGTCATTGACACCCCATACCTGCGTTTCATGAAGGACAAGGTTCTCCTTTCTACGAATTCCCCATTTTATTCCGAAAATTCCAACAGACTTTAACAAAAATGCTACGATAGCTTTGCCGACGTTTTTCCCCGAAGGCTTCCACTGCAGCGGAAAAAACATTGCTTTCCTTGGATGTCAAGAGAGCTTTGAAGTTCTATCTGGACAGGACTAAGTCATTCGGGACGTTTAAGCAACTCTGTGGCTTTTGGCCCCTCCAACAAGGGAAAGCCGATTTCAAAGAAAGGCATTTCGAGATCTGTCGTCTACGGTATTCTGCCAGGAAAGAGCCAACAAGCCTCAACGGTCGACTCCAGGGCTCATTCTGCAAGGTCCATGGCTTCATCAGCGGCTGCCCTTTGAGGGGGTATACCGGTCGGTGACATTTGCCAGGCAGCGACATGGGCAGTACCGCACACGTTCACCAGACACTACTGCCTGCATTAACATGCTGAGAACGTGCAGGTTGGGCGTGCTGTGCTTCAGCGCCTGTTCCAGTAAGGTCAGTGCCCAGGGTTTTACTGTTGCCAATGTGTTCATTGTCCATTGACTGAAGGTATTATCTTTCTGTTGGTATGGTTTGTATAAGTCATGTTTGCCTGTTATGCACTGCCAGGTCATCTTACTGCTATGTAGTCTATTCACAGCATGTGAATCCATTAAAGATCCAATGCTGGAGAAGGGAGTAGTTTCTTACCTGTAACTCCATTTCTCCAGTGTTAGTATCTTTCATGGATTCACATGCACCCTCCGGTCCTCCAAGCCCCCCCCCCCCCACCCACCCATTTTAGGCAAACTGCCTCTTCAGGTGTCCTCTAGGTTTGGAGAGGTCAAAATCTGAAGGCAAGTTTCAAGGGGCGGGTCTATATATACATACTTGTCCTATTGGTGCTGCCTAAAGCACCCATAAAGACGTCGATAGGACACTGAAGTTGACTAAAACAACTATATTAAAGTTACTGAGGTTTCCCAGCCTAACGATGGGAAATATTCACAGCATGTGCACGCTCATGCAAAGTGGCGTGTTACGCCTGGGGGTACCTCTGCCGGTCTGAACACGCTTTGTAGTTTCATTTCATTCACTCGATTGGGAGACCGTAAAAAGGCGCCTCTTACATAAACTGCATCCTAACAGCTTGTACTGCTGCAACAATAATAGACGTTATTAGTCTAATGAGCTCTGAAAAAGTAAAGGGCGCGCGCCCATGCGAAGTGGCCTGTTACGCCTGTTAGGCTTGAGGCTGGCGGCAAACAATTTTTTGGTTAACCTGGTAACTGTATTTATCACCTTGCATGCAAGTACGAACGTAATAGTGTGCAATAGTAGAACTGCATTTGTACCTGAGCATTGATGGAGGTTTAAGGTGTTTGGCTCTCTGCCTGTATCATAGGCTGTGGACGCTTAATGAGAACATGAAAAGGAGGTTGCATGCAAAGATTTTGAAAAAAAGTGTGGTTATGCCCACTGGGCCGTAGACTCGGCTGATGAGTATGTCTTGTGCGGTTGCTTTATCGCTCCCCCGGGCCCTCCGACACCGATGAGGACCTAATCGAGTGTGTGCAACAGTGCTCATTAATCTGTACAAATGACATAAGTATAACAAATGCAAGGACA
Organism: Ambystoma mexicanum; assembly: GCF_040938575.1. Lineage (NCBI taxonomy): Eukaryota > Metazoa > Chordata > Amphibia > Caudata > Ambystomatidae > Ambystoma > Ambystoma mexicanum. Next base: position 1,244,615,346 of record NC_090934.1, read on the forward strand.
GCTGACAATCACGAATCTTTGCAATCCTTATTTGTGGAAGACTGTGAAACATACTTACCAGATGATATAAATATGGATCAACGGAATCGTATAACCACGCAGGAAAATGATGAGTCATTTATTTCTTAATGCACCTCCCATCTTTGACAGGAGAGATTTCCCTACTGGGTCTCTCGCAACATTTAGACCCTCAAGTACAATTCTCTGAAGTAGTCAAATTAATCCCAATTAAAGAGGCTAGTGTTGATAATCCAATTTACACAAATGAAAATCGGGCGATTATAGCTGAATTAAAGAAACAATCTTGCCTGCTGAATGAGATTGTGTTAGTGCTTAAATCGATACCAGAGGTGTGCTGCAAAGCCTGGCATGAAATGTACCTGATGCACATAAGACCTGATGAGCTTTTAGGTAAAGCTAAAACTAAAGATGAGAGTAAAGAAATGGCGCCCATAAGGGGAGAGCAAGAGGGCACTAATGTGCAAGTTGTTGATTTAGCAATGGTTTCAGTACATAATGCCCCAATGTTTGTTGCTCCGGTGAGGGATGGTGAATCCCAGCAAAGACGAAAATCTGAGGTAAAACTACGAAATGAGGGTCCAGAGCAATTTTCAGTAAAAATGTCAAAGGAGAAAAAAAAATTCGTAAAAATGCAATGGCACAAAAAGTACTTAATAATGCTTCTCGCAAATGTCTGAGAGATCATGATTTGCAAGAGGGATTAAAGGAACCCCAGCTTAGCAATGATGTTATACTTGTATCTGAGGCACCTAAACAAGATATACTAGAGAATTTGCTGATGGCACACAGGAAATCTGTGAAAGACTGACAAAGTAATTAGAGAGACACGCAACATTAGACTATCCGAGGCTCCCAAAAATGAGACGCCCTAAACATCTGAAATTGATAGAATTGGGTGTCCTTGACACATTTGATATATTTAAAAATCCTGCAGTGATATCTCCAACCAATACACCTACCTCTGCTGGTCTGGATATCATAGAAATAGTTAATCATCTAGCCACAGTCGTTCAATCTGATTAAAAAAAAAAAATCAGTAATATAAATATTCCAAATGTGAAAGGAAGTATTATAGTGGAAACAGGACCTAAAACATCAGGGCGTGGGGATGAATCTATCAAAAGTACAGGTTCATGCAAGGAGCCCAGTGTAACATCAATGAGTGAGGTGACAGCACAAATTATACCGCAAAAACAACAAAGTGCTGATGTAAGTGAACCATGTACAAATAAAGTAATATAGCGGAACCAATAAGGCCGTCAGCCTTGTCAGAAGATTCTTTAAGAATGATAATAGAAGATGTATTAAATAGAAAGATTAATGAAGATAAATCGATGAGCAATAATTGGAAACCCATTACACTGGATACAGGGCGAAATGGCAGTCTGACAAACCAACTCGCCATTGTTCATGGGCCTATTTCCAACATATGAGCCACTGTCTATCATGAGATGGGGGGAAGTAAAAACATATGAAGATGCGCATAACTTTGACAATCTTATGGAGTCGCGTAAAATACCTTACTACAAAGCGGAAGATAGCTGTAAGTTTAATGAGCACATAAATGGTCTGGGTTTGCCCATATTCCTGCAAGATCCAAGTTTGATACTGCACTACATATTTGACGAGGGAGGTCCCTGGTCTCTGAATAGAACCTATATTTTAAGTTTATTTGCAGATATTCCAGAACTAAATTTGATCACGTCAGCTGATGTGAAGTTGGTTAATTTCATCCATGCATATAGTGTCCGATTGGTGATTCCATCACCCCTTGTAAGGTCTCTGATATTGAAGGAAGCAGGGTCCCTAGAGAAGAGAGGTTTTGATACCTTCAATTACCAGGTACCCATTCCCAGTGGGAATACCAAATATTACAAGAAAGGATGTGCCTGAGGGTCAGAGAGTGGAAAGTGCAAAGATAATTGATCAAGATAATGCACTTCTAAAAGATATGCAGGAATGGCGCTCATTAGCAATATCCCTAAGAGTCATTCACGCAATTGAAAGGGCTGGGTAAACCACTTTAGCACAGCAAGAACCTTTAGCCTTGTGTCATGGAATAGAAGAGGAAGCTCCCATCTTGTCCTAAATAATAAGGTCCATTCTACAGCATTTAGTGATCATGCAATGCTTTTATGTAATCTCCTCTGGCCAAAAAAAGGTGATGTGCAAAGTATTTATTGTGAGAATGTCTAAATCAATGTTAAAGGTTCGCGAATCAAATGGAACCCTGTAAAAACAGAAAAATGTAATACCATGATGTTATGTGAGTTTGAGTCGAAGACACTGGAGAACAAATACAAGACATATTCAGTTGATCTATTTAGTGATCACCTAGATCTCTTATCTCTCAGGGGAGGCATCCGCCTGGTCAGTACCTTTAGTAGAAAGAGGTGCAATGGAATTGAATGACTGTAAGATGTTTAAAGATGCATTCAGTAAGATGTTCGATAGGAGAACGTCAGGTCATCTATATGTGTTGATGGGGAGTTACTGGAGTTGCGTCAGGGTAATAGAGTTGGTGACCTACATAACTCAATTTAGGTTGCTTTTTTTTATAGAGGATTAAGGGAGGAACTTAAAGATGCATTGGCTACCAGGAGACCTACAGTTGTGAAGATTTAATTTCTTTAGTAATTCAATTGGATTGAAGGTTGTTGAAAAGAAGGTCAGAAAAGAGGAGACATTTTTCTGAGAGCAGAGTTTGGAGTAGAAGTGAGCGTCCCAAGTTGGAGCAGTGGACTGGGAAAGAAGTAAAGGGACAAGTGGTTGAAAGTCAGATCAGAGGCCCATTAACTAAAGAGAAGGACCGAAGACGTAGGGAGACATTGTGCCTCTACTGCAGAGATGGAACACATTTTGTGGGAAGATCTCCATGTGCTCCTAAATGATTTCCATCTTTTGCTGGAAAAGGACAAGTTGTGGTGAATACCATTCAGACAGCAATTCCACATATCACTCTCAATTTATCCTTATTTTGGGAAGGTAAGCTAAGGTGTGGGGTTCCGTGTGTGATTGGCTCCAGAGCCACCGGAAATGTCATGGATTTGGCTTTAGCAAATAGATTGGGAGTGCCTGTTGTAATAAAAGGGGTTCCCGAACAAGTGAGGGTGGTGGATGGTATTCGATTGACATCAGGTTTAATTACACAAATGACATGTGTCTTAAGGGAGAGGATTGAGTTAATTGATGTACCGCAACTACGGATAATTCTGGGTTTGCCCCGGTTAACATTTCATAATCCCTCTATTAATTAGGGAAGGAGAACAGTTGAATTTAAGTCTGAATTCTGTAAAGTGCAATGTTCCTTGATGTTTCAGGAAAGGGATCAGGTGGAAACATCAGATTCAGGGAGTGTGTTTAGCTGCAGGAGTAGTTAAGGAACACTTGATACGATCTGTGTCTGGGGTCTTACCAGAATGTTATCATGAATTCAAGGATGTGTTTTGATAAGCAAGTGTCAAATGAGTTACCTCCGCATCACCCCTTTGATTGTAAGATGCATCTAGAAGATGGAGCGCCAATTCCTTGTGGAAGAGTCTATGCGCTGACTGAAAAAGAAAACTAGCATCTAAAGGAGTATCTTGATGAAAATCTAGCCAAGGGATTTATTAGGCATTCACAGTCCCCCGCAGCCTCGCCATTATTTTTTGTGCCCAAAAAAGATAACGTTGATAACATGTATTGATTATCGGGCCCTAAATAAGGTCACAATCAAGAATAGATACCCTTTACCATTGATCTCAGTCATGTTAGTAAAGATTTTTGCTCCCTGAATTCTGTCTAAGTTAGATCTTTGATTTAACTTTGATCTTAGATTTTTGCTCCCTGAATGCTGTCTAAGTTAGATCATTTAGTAAGGGTAAGAGAAGGGGATGACTGGAAGACAGCAGTTAGAACTCGATATGGGCTGTTAGAATATCAGGTCATGCCATTCGGTCTCTGTAATGCTCCTGATGCATTTCAATTTCTTATCAACCAAGTTCTTCGAGGATATTTGGATGTATTTTTAGTGGTATACATAGATGATATCATGATTTTATTTTTTCTAAAGAATTAAGTGAACACAGAGAACATGTTCAGAAGGCGTTGATCAAGATTAAAAGAAAATCAATTGTTTGCAAAGCTGGAAAAAAGTCAGTTTCACACTGAGAGTGGAATTTTAAGGGTGTGTTTTATCTCCAGAAGGTTTGGAGATGGATTCAACCAAGGTGAAGGCTGTAAAGGATTGGCCTCAGCCGACTACTGTGAAGGATCTACAAAGTTTCATTGGATTTGCGAATTTTTATCGTAGATTCATTCCGAATTTTTTGCAAATAGTTTCTCCTACTACCAGGTTATTGAAGAAGGAAATTAAGTTTTGAATGGAGTGAGGTAGCCGAGAAGGCATTTCAGTTCCTGAAAGAGAAGCTTGTGACGGGACCAATTCTGTTGCACCCAGATGTGGAGCAGCCTTTTTTCTTGGAAGCAGATGCCTCAGATTCTGCGATGGGGGCTGTACTGTCACAATGTCATCATGTCACAGGGCAGCTTCATCCCGTAGCGTTCTTTTCAAAAAAGTTTTCTCCTGCTGAAAGGAATTGCACAATTTCAGATCGAGAATTGTTGGCTATAAAAGCAGCCTTTGAGTGGAGACATTAGCTTTTGGGTGCCAGACATCGAGTCACTGTGTTGACTGATCACAGGATTTGAACTTTCTTTGATCTGTGAGAACTTTGACCCCGAGGCAATTACGTTGGTCATTGTTTTTTTGCGGAATATGATTTTGTCATCTTATTTAAGCCAGGGCATCAGAACGGGGAAGCAGATGCACTGTCTGGATGTATTCCTGGGAGTTTGCAGAGTGATCCTTGTGCGCCAATGCCTTTGCTTTCAGAGAAGAACTTTGTCATTGGAGGGATTGAAAAGGTTCCGGATTTTCGTGTGAGTCTATTTTACAGTTGTGGTCTGAAGAGGAGCTTTTGAGTTGGGTGGCTGAAGATCCAAAACATCAAATTGAGGAAGGATTACCTTTTGTGGGAACCCGGTTATATTTACCGTCAAAGGAGTTGCGGATGGAAGCATTGAAAGACTGTCACGATTCACCGTTGGCTGGGCATCCCGCAATTAAGAAAACATTTGATTTACTACAAAGAGTTTTGGTGGAAGGAGATGCGAGAAGATTCAGAGAACTATGTGAGAACTTGTGTAGTTTGTATTTGTTCCAAGTCAGACCATCAGAAGGTGGCGGGATTGGTGGTTCCACTTCCTACTCCTCCTCGCCCTTGGCATACAGTGTCGATGGACTACATAGTGGATTTACTGCATGACAATGGTTGTACTACTATTCTTGTGGTGGTGGATGTTTTTTCTAAAGCAGGACATTTTATTCCCATCAAAGGAGCAGCTACAGCTACTTCATTGGCTTAGGCATTTTTTTGCAAAATGTAGTGAAGGTACATGGTTTGCCTAATCAGGTTATATCAGATTGAAGGACTCAATTTGTTTCAAAGTTTTGGCGGGAATTTTGCAAAGAGTTAGATTGACATTAATTTACCAACCAGTTATCATCCTGAGGGTAATGGTCAATCTCAGAGGGTCAATCAAGAATTAGGAAGTATATACAATGTTATCTTGGTTCTGGTCAGGGTTGGTTGGAATTACTTTGGTTGGCTGAGTTCTGCTATAATAATCCTACAAAAGACTCCACCTCTGTCTCCATTTTTTATGAATCAAGGTTTCCATCCATGTTTCTTAAGAGGTGTTGTGTTGAATGAAGTGGAGGTTCCAGATGTTGAGAGTAGATTAGAGGCTATGGGACTGGATTTAAGATGGGCAGTTCAGGCTTTGGAAAAGAGTAAGTTGATTTATAAGAAATGTGCTGACGGGAAGCGCCAGAAGGGGCCTGATTATCAAGTTGGAGACCGGGTGTGGTTGTCCATTAAAAATGTCATTGAAAGGGAGGAATACATTTAGTCCACGTTATATTGGACCTTTTGAGGTGGAACAAGTTTTTTCTCCAGTCTCTGTGAAATTGAAATTGCCACTGGGGTTAAAGATACATCCAACTTTTCATGTAAATTTATTGAAGATTTTTAGAAATGATACCAGAATTCGTGAGGCTCCTGGTCCTGTGTTTTCAGAAGATGAGAATGAATATGAGGTTCAAGCCATATTAGATTCTAGAGTAGTTCAGGGTCAACTTCAATATTTGGTGGGTTGGAAGGGTTATGGGCTAGAGGAGAGATCCTGGTAGAAAGTGTAAAATGTACATGCTCCTAGGTTGGTTAGAAGGTTTGATCATTTGCATCCTGTGAAAGTTGGCCGTGGGACAGGGCATTACGGAGGGGGTACAGTCAGGATTCCGTGGTATAGTTTAAGAGTAGTTCCAAAGGCACATACTTAGAAGAAGCACTCACTTAATGATTCATGTAGACATTCATTATTATGCTTACCAATTCTACATTTTAAATGTAGATTTTAGCAGGGTGATGTTTAGGTTATGTTTTGGATTGGATTGAGATTATGTACATTTTCCTCATTGAAACTTGCAGGAGGCATTTATTTCCTCAAAGCAAGATGGATTTTCCATTCAGCAACAGTGATTGGATGAGATGGATTTTGAGGTAGTTTGGAATTCTAACAAGAGTTCTAAACTGCCTTTCATCCAAGTTTCCCTAGAGGCAGGTCGCAGTTTCTGTAGCTCTGTAAATATGTTCATAAAGAAACCAAGTAATCTCTTTTAGAAGATGCGTTTCTTGAATGAAACATACATCACTCTTTAGCTCGTTCCAGTAGGACATAATCTTCACCCTCTTATTCACATTGTTCAAATCATTTACATTCCAAGTTACCACACGTATCTCACCATCCATCTTCACGTTTAACTGCACATCAACATCCAAATCAAACGGATCAAACTCAATAAACTAATAAAAGTGAACCGAACCCCACCCCCTCTGAAACAGAATCAAGGCTCTAACCACAGCCTAATGTTGTAAACTGAATAAAACATTTAAATAGTCCTGTGCCCTGGACACCTCCTAAATACAACAGAACTCCGTATATATCGTATATATTTATAAGTAAATACTATGAAAACCCAGATTTGAACATTGTCCCCACTGTTATTGCACCCACCACACAACCCCAAAGCATTGCGATTGTCCGTAAATTAATACTCAGCAAATTGACAATACTAAAATGCTAAGGTTTGCTTGTGTGGGATTTTCAAGATCACCAAAATGCTCACACCAACGTATCGACCACAGCGCATTCCTCATCGCTTTATATATTACATAACACCTCTCCTAGCTATCAGCATAAAAACTTCCTGCACACCAGCCCCAGATTTCTTCATGGAGAAACGCACCACATTCCAATCCCCGTAGTTATGATATATACTAGTCAGTTCAAATATTGTGTTCCATCTTTGGTGCCGCATCTACATGATAGCCCCGAAAGTACAAAGAAAGAAACACCCCCTTCCACCAAAATTAACGATTTATACGATGCACAGCCCGCCATTGAAGGTAAAACAGGACCCAAATGCAATACAATGCTATAAGCCTCACGGTATGTTGGTGTCCCCCAAATCAGCCCAATGGAAAATCATAACCCATTATTCACATATACATATCACATCTCATATGCATAATATCAGATGTCAAAATAGTAATTGCCAAAAGCAATCATAATAACTAATATACAGGGAGATTAGAGTCAATGTATGTAATTCACTTTTAGACATACTGTCCCCTGTGCAGTTTCCCGAACGCCTATCATTGCGTAGAATTGAATACTATATTAATTGGTTCATTCTTGTGAGAACATGTTGATCATCTTGAAAATACCACAACCAGAACAAATATACCGCATATTGTTGTGAGAACATGTTGATCATCTTGAAAATGCCACAACCAGAACAAATATATCGCATATTGTAACCGATAATAGTGTCCAAACCATGAGTGACATGTAAAGATGGTGTTATTACAAACACGTTTCATGTGTAGTGACATAAAGGGCTGCACACATGCTCATCTGCTGAAAACAAACAATGCACAAGTGCAAACAAACTTTTTTTTTGTATCCCTTGTCATTTGAAACCACAGGTTAATTGTGATGCACTAGTTCTAAATGCACCTTTGAAAGCATAATTCAAATGAGTTCAAAACGGCACAGCTAGTGTGGAGAGACAGCGGTAATAAACAAGTGACCTCTAGGTGGCGTTATATGCCCACCTTTACATTTCTTGCCTTTATAGCTGCACCCGACGCAGAGCCCAAGATTTCTTTCGCTCTGTGCCTCGAGTAGAATTATGTGCTGTACCTCTCAAAAAGGCAGGGATTGCCAGTAATATTTGCAGCTAGTCTGATGCACTATGACATTTCTTTCTATGCCTCTTGGACTTTTATTCTGAATAATCAAAAAAACATTAGGATAATATGCAAAATCCTTAGCTGGGGCCTGATTGGAAATATGGGAAACACTGTTCAAAGCCCGTTACTCTAGATATGTAAAAGTTTATGATGCATGTTAATGGCATAGATTCCCATAGACTACAGCGCCTGCCACCCCGTCTTTGGCTTCAAAATCATTCCCCCAAAGGAATATGCAAATGTCATGTCACATAAAATAATAGGAAACACCCTGCAACGCATGCATTCATATTACAGTATTGCTGTCTGCAACTCCATGTCTTTACCAACCCCTGCAGGTTTCTGGAACAGTCTTTGCCTTAACAGGGAAGTCCTTAGCCAGACATTGGTTCATGAAAACAGGGGGGCACAACTGATTTTGACAGAGGGCAGAAAGTACCTTACATGATGGCGATAGTGGGCCGAAAAGTAAATATGGGTGGCGTGGTAGGTGGGGCGTGGCAGGAGGCTTTTTCAACCCCCAATTTGTATTAAACACATGGAAAAAGAATGTTTTTGAGGGGTAACGATTTTTATTTGTATTTCAAACTTACATTTTGTACTACACATTTTCCATCGTTACAATTTATTTCTATTTAGTTATTGTATATCGTCTGTTTAAATTATATATATTTTATTGACCCTTGATTGGACATTCCGTTATTTTGGACTGCTATAGTTTGCTGTTTGGATTGCCCAAAAAGACTATGGCCTTCGTTGAGTCAGGTTTCCTCAAAAAGCAAAGGATGTACATCTCCTAACTGTGCCTGTTTTACCTTTATTATTTGGTTCACTCTTGGAGTGCAACACTATGCCCCATGCCCCTCACCCCCAACCAAACACTATGCCCCATGGCTCCCACCCCCAACCAAACACTATGCCCCATGGCCCCCTCACCCCAACCAAACACTATGCCCCATGGGCCCCTCACCCCCAACCAAACACTATGCCCCACGGCCCCCTCACCCAAACCAAACACTATGCCCCATGGGCCCCTCACCCCCAACCAAACACTATGCCCCATGGCACCCACCCCCAACCAAACACTATGCCCCATGTCCCCCACCCCTCAAGCAAACACTATGCCCCATGCCCCCCACCCCTCAAGCAAACACTATGTCCCAAGGCTCCCACCCCTCAAGCAAACACTATGCCCCATGTCCCTCACCCCCAACTAAACATTATGTCCGTTGGCTCCCACCCCTCAAGCAAACACTATGCCCCCTGTCCCTCACCCCCAACCAAACACTATGCCCCATGGCCCCCACCCCCAACCAAACACTATGCCCCATGGCCCCCTCACCCCCAACCAAACACTATGCCCCATGGCCCCCCCACCCCCAACCAAACACTATGCCCCATGGCCCCCACCCCCAACCAAACACTATGTCCCATGGCTCCCACCCCAACCAAACACTATGTCCCATGGCCCCCACCCCCAACCAAACACTATGTCCCATGGCTCCCACCCCAACCAAACACTATGCCCCATGGCCCCCTCACCCCCAACCAAACACTATGCCCCATGGCCCCCACCCCCAACCAAACACTATGCCCCATGGCCCCCACCCCTCAAGCAAACACTATGCCCATGTCCCTCACCCCCAACCAAACACTATGTCCCATGCCCCCCACCCCCAACTGAACACTATGCCCCATGGCCCCTACCCCCAACCAAACACTATGCCCCATGGCTCCCACCCCCAACCAAACAACATTGCCCCATGGCCCCCACCCCCAAGCAAACACTATGCCCCATGGCCCCCCACCCCTCAAGCAAACACTATGCCCCATGTCTCTTACCCCCAACCAAACACTATGCCCCATGGCCCCCACCCCCAACCAAACACTATGCCCCATGGCTCCCACCCCTCAAGCAAACACTATGCCCCATGTCCCTCACCCCCAACCAAACACTATGCCCCATGCCCATGTCCCCCACCCCCAACCAAACACTATGTCCCATGTCCCTCACCCCCAACCAAACACTATGCCCCATGGCTCCCACCCCTCAAGCAAACACTATGCCCCATGGCTCCCACCCCTCAAGCAAACACTATGCCCCATGTCCCTCACCCCCAACCAAACACTATGCCCCATGCCCATGTCCCCCAACCAAACACTATGCCCCATGTCCCTCACCCCCAACCAAACACTATGCCCCATGGCTCCCACGCAAACACTATGCCCCATGGTCCCCTCACCGCCAACCAAACACTATGTCCCATGGCTCCCACCCCCAACCAAACACTATGCCCCATGGTTCCCTCAACCCCCAACCAAACACTATGCCCCATGGCCCCCCTCACCCACAACCAAACACTATGCCCCATGGCCCCCCCCTCACCCACAACCAAACACTATGCCCCATGGCTCCCACCCCTCAAGCAAACACTATGCCCCATGGCCCCCACCCCTCAAGCAAACACTATGCCCATGTCCCTCACCCCCAACCAAGCACTATGCCCCATGGCCCCCCTCACCCCCAACTAAACACTGTCCCATGGCTCCCACCCCCAACCAAACACTATGCCCCATGGCCCCCACCCCCAACCAAACACTATACCCCATGGCCCCCTCACCCCCAACCAAACACTGTCCCATGGCTCCCACCCCCAACCAGACACTATGCCCCTTGGCTCCCTCAACCCCCAACCAAACACTATGCCCCTTGGCTCCCTCAACCCCCAACCAAACACTATGCCCCATGGCCCCCTCACCCCCAACCAAACACTATGCCCCATGGCTCCCACCCCCAACCAAACACTATGCCCCATGGCCCCCACCCCTCAAGCAAACACTATACCCCATGGCCCCCTCACCCCCAACCAAACACTATGCCCCATGGCTCCCTCAACCCCCAACCAAACACTATGCCCCATGGCCCCCTCACCCACAACCAAACACTATGCCCCATGGCTCCCACCCCTCAAGCAAACACTATGCCCCATGGCCCACACCCCTCAAGCAAACACTATGCCCATGTCCCCCACCCCTCAAGCAAACACTATGCCCATGTCCCTCACCCCAACCAAGCACTATGTCCCATGCCCCCCCCCCTCAAGCAAACACTATGCCCCATGGCCCCCACCCCCAACCAAACACTGCCCCATGGCCCCCACCCCCAACCAAACACTATACCCCATGGCCCCCTCACCCCCAACCAAACACTATGCCCCATGGCTCCCACCCCCAACCAAACACTATGCCCCATGGCCCCCACCCCTCAAGCAAGCACTATGCCCCATGTCCCAAACACTATGCCCCATGGCTCCCACCCCCAACCAAACACTATGTCCCATGCCCCCCCTCAAGCAAACACTATGCCCCATGTCCCAAACACTATGCCCCATGTCCCTCACCCCCAACCAAACACTATATAACATATCTATGGCTTCCAGGGACCAAGGTTCTTGTCTATGAAGCTTCAGAATTGATTCAATTTGGGTTATTCACAAGGTAGGCAAAAAAGATTTGGTAGAATTGGAGTATGACTTAATTACAGAATCTATAGTAAGGAGCAAATTTGCAATTCACATTACAGCGATCCTGATGTTTATTGGAAACTATTGCCCCCCTAGAGGTGTCTCTAAACCGTCCACTTTTGGGTCTTAACATAGAATAGTTAAAGGGCAGGCCTAGTTCTTTTTTTGTGGAATTCTAATTGCTGTCACAGTTCTAACTTCTGAAACCAGCTCCAGTTAGGGCTCTAGTCCTTTAGGTCCAGGCACTGGTGAAATCCGCTGCCAACTGTTTCAGTTTGCCACCTGGAACAGGCTTCTCTTTCCAGAGTATATTTGTGTTCATTACTCCTCTAATGAGGGGGACAGGTGTTCTCTTCTCTGCAGTGCTTCCCAGTATGGCATGCTTTGTTCTGGTGTCGTAATTATATTGCACTGCGATTGGCATTACCCTTTCACTGGCTTACCCAACAGTCGTACCCTCCTATTGATTGTCCACCTGTATCTTCATTGGCAGAGCACCACGAGCAGCAGACACCACCTGATGGAACACACATGCAGTGCCCCACATGCAGTGCCCCACCACTCGGGTAAGCCCTGTTGGGCTTTGTCTGCAAGACACTGAGCACCAGCTCCATCCTAAATTCCAGATTCCAAGCCCTGCTGGGCTGTCAGTGCGAGATGTGGCGCAGCAGCTCCATTTAAAACATGGCTGCTGCCATTTCAGCTCACCCCATATCTAGGCGCTCCCTGCTCTCCGGGCTGAATGAGCAGGTTGCGGATTGGCTGCAGCATCCAACAAAGGCACCTACTCCTTGCAAGGCCCCATCTTAAGGTTGCTTCCTGTCTGGCCCGGACAGACCATGGAGGGCTGCTCGGAATCGTTCCCGAAAGGGTATGTGATCCTTAGCCTGACAGGATGTTCTATCGCACCCGCTGCTGCAATAAACCTCCCACATCACTCAACCTTCCCGCCCTGCCTGCATGCCACTGTGCCTTACCTTCCTTTGGGTCCCGATCAGAACTTGTAAACACCCTGCTGCCCACCAGCCCCCCCTCCTAAAAGGCCACTGACCAAACGGGCATCGCCACACCCTGCCTAGGCACTGCCAGATTGAAGTTGCATATAGTCAACCACCTCAGTATCCACTGTTTTTCTGTTCCTCCCCCACTACGCAAGCTGTGCCCGTTTTCGCACATCAGGGCTGTATCCCCAAGCCACAACATGCCCCACTGGGCACCTAGTTTACATCCACAAGCCCAGATCGCTGCCTCCCAGCTGCAGGCCCCCATGCCTCTCACTGTGCTGCCCCTTAAACTAAAAGCTGACTTATCACAAGCTACCAACACAGCTAAGCCACTACCTAGAGCCACAACGCTGACCTTGGCTGCTCTATGAACACCCTTTCCATTGGCTACCTGTACCAGCCGTGGCACCATCCTGAAGGTGTTTATTGACAGCACTAAATTCAATGGGAAATTCAGCATAGAAGGGAACAAATGCTCAAGAGATTGGCTAATCTTGATAATGCAGAAGAAGAAGCCAAAGAGCAGAAATCTGAGATCGACATCATAGTAGCAAAAATAAAATCTCACCAGGTCATAAAAGATATCAAAGACAAGTTGGAAAAAATAGAAGAGATGACATAATTTAAAAAAAAACTGACTTTAGATTTTAAAAAATGGAAATTAAAAAAGAACATGGATGTGCACAAGAAAACACAAATGTATCCTTATCTAGTAGAATCATATTATGATGACCAAAATAAGCTAAGTCAAAATAGAGGGAGAAACTTAGGTTACCAGAAAAAACAGTTCGTAACATTTTCGAATAGAAGCAATAGCACTACAAGTTGTGATTCTGACCATGGTACTACTGCTAGTACCGCACGAGGAGCAAAGACCCAGAAACAATAGTTTTTTTTCAAGGTAGGGGGAAAGGTGGCCGCAACAGACAACAGAGTCCACCCCGGATGCAGATATGCAATTGGAATGGACCACCACAGAACTGACAGTTCCAATTTTTTATTTATCCACTCATACTTTGTCTACAGGAAAAAATAAATGTGCTCAGTCGAGCACAAAGCTTTGTACCTACGAATAAGGTGAACAATTTTCGAACTGAGGTCGAGCTGCGAAAGTTCTCTAGATTGATTCATCTTACACAACAGGCTTGAAACCACCGTCCACCTTTTGCCCAACTGCAACTATGGTAAGCCCAGCTATTATGGAATTCGAAAATAAAGTAATTGATGAAACACAAACTGTTAAAATTAAAAAATGTTTCCAAAGAAGGAGAATCCCTGAAAAATGTACAAGAAAACAAATTGTTTGTAATAAAACCTGCAGATAAAGGGGGCGGGATTGTATCATGGGATAAAGGTGCATATGGTACTGAAGTAATAAATCAGTTAAATAATCAGACTTTCTATTGAAAATTACATACAGACCCAACCCCAAGACTAAAAGAAGAAATCAAAAGCTTGATGGATCGATCTTGATGGAAAAATACTTCCTTATTAAGTCTAATCCGACAACACTGGCCTTCTACATTCTACCAAAGGTCCACAAAAACATCACACCACCACCAAGGAGACCTATCGTGACAGCTATTGATTTCATATTGTAACCTCTATCAATGTATGTCGATTGGTTCTAAGGCCATTGGTTCAAAAGATGAAATCATACATGAAAGACTCGACTAGTATGATTAAAATTCTGAATAATCTACAGACCCAACCTGAGTATACTTTGGTAACATTAGATGTAATATCTTTGTACACAAGTATTCCTCAATTAGACTGTATAAATGTCCTAGAGCAATATCTGAACCAACGGGCTACAACCTTATCCGAAGTTCCCACAGCATTCATAATAGAGTGCACTAGATTGGCACTTATGGAAAATGTTTTCCTATACGAAGGTACATATTATAATCAAAGACACGTTACTAGTTTGGTTGCCACCTTTGCGCCAGATATTGGCAACCTCTATATGGATAACCTAGAGATAAATTCGATATACCATCAAGATAATCCATATAGCGCTTTGTTTGCTTGAATCATTCGAACAAATGCGTAGACGAGCGGAAGAAGGAAACTAACGGCACATAGCGAGTAATGTAAGTAGGAATCTTCTGTTACCACAGCAATTGCCATAAGTAATCTGAAAGGGAAGAAATTAGATACTAGCCTACAATGAGACTAATAGAAATATGAATATGAAAACACTCAAGCTATAAAGGACATCATGACATAGCAAATAGGAAACTGTAAATTAAACAGAATGTTGCAGCTGATGCCGTTTACATGAAGATTTTCAGATTAGTATCAAAAAGCAGATGATTATACCATGGGTTAGTTCATAAAACAACCAACATAATATAATCAATAAAGAAAGAGCTAGCTTTATTAGCTAAAAGTAAAAACATTGCGTTCTCTTGTAGAACCATCAACACAGAGAGCTTGCTGAGCCGCTAATGAAAGGTTTGGCTGGTGTTACGTGCAGAATAAAAGAAGAGTAAAATAAACCTGAATTACAAATGATCCCTTTGTGAATAGGTCAGTAGTAGGAATAGCAAGTACAAATCTAGTGTTCAATATGAATAAAAGCCCAGGAAAATAACACATACACAATTGATTGTGTTATAGGGAAGAAGAAGAAGAAGAAGAAAAATGATTCTTCAGCTTTGGAAGTAACTTAATTTGCAAAAATGAAAAAGGCAGTTTCCCACTACATAGAAGGAATAAATTAACCTCTTGATATCAAGAAGCTCAAATCCGACTGTGCAAATAATCAGGTCAGTTTTTCACAATATTGTGCTTTAAATAACCCATATACATGGTTTTCTGCTCCGGTTTTTAAACTAAAATTGTATGTTTCTTGTATTGTAGTGACTGTGCTGAAAAGACCGAAGGGTTTTTGTGATTGTTTCGCTAATTCTAAGAAATATACCTGTCCTGAAGATGGCCACAATGAAAAGAAAAGACATTAGGGATAGCGTGTAATGTACCTTTTTTGGCCGAAACACATGTAGATAAATCCGGTCGATGTAAAACAAAATATTCTAGGCTATGAAAGACCAGAATAATAGTCTTTTTTTTCAGTAGATAGAATTAAATATCAGCTGAATTGATGAACATATCCTACGCTACGAAAATATAGTCCATTCGTATGTGTACAATAAATTTGTCACATACTAACCCCACTCCTTGGTAAAACATTGATTTAATAAGTCATGGATAACTTATGTTGTTTTATGTAAATGTGCCTTGTGGAAAGTGCACATAGAGAATCTTAATTGTTTTATGTTATATTGATAGATGAATAAACTCTATTTTAAGTGAAATGGTTAGTAAAACATAGTAGTTGTTTTTGACTAGTTTAGCAAGAACACAAATGTGAAAAACTATCTGATATGGACCGGATGTAGACAGAGGTAATTGGTCCCACTTCACTATTGTTCTACTAGCCGCGCACAAGGCCTAGTGCCACCAACTGTGACACTATATCCAGCCACCCATACCATCACCTCAGAAAGACTACCCATAAAACGACCACAAGGTTACACAAAACCTCTTCCCACACCCATCTTTGAACACGCAGCATGGCACTAACAGACGGCAGCTCCCAATAACGATTCCACGCAAAGTATTACTGCCTTGAAAGGAGCCCTAGTTAACGCAAGATAAATCCCTGCTCACCCACTTGAAATGTGTGACCTTATCACGGCCAATAATCTTGACCTACTAGCCATTACTGGAACCTCGCTACATGCTGCTTCTAGCCCTTCACTGTTTATTTTATTTATATAGCGCGACTGACCCAAAGGTATCTGGGCGCTGCAGGATAAGATCAGGTTACAGGATAACGGTACAGGTCACAGGATAATGGTTACAGGATACAGTTCTTTAGACAAGTATAGAGAACACTTCAAACATATTACAGTAATTAGAAAAGGTACAGATGTAGCTTAATTTGAATCATACCAAATCATGCATGAAGGTGTATGTTACTAGACACAGATCATACAACATAGTACATAGGGCATAAGGTAAGTGGCCGAGGTGGAGGTGCAGTCCGCTATGAACAGTGGTATGTATAGGTAAATTAGGTGCAGAGGCTATGATCAGAAGATACATTTAGTTTTTATTTAGTAGCTAGATGATGGCACAACTTCTAAATTTGTTGAAGACTTGGATAGTTTGTATGTCTTACGAAAGTGTGTTCCATAGTTGAGCGACCAGTACTGGGAAACTGGAGCTGCCTGCTCTTTTAAAGTTATATCTGGGTACCAGTAGGCAGGATCTTTTAATGCGGGTGGAAGATCTCAAAGTGAATTTGTCAGTGAGGTAAGGAGGGGCTCGGTGGTTCAAAGCTTTATGGGTGAGGCAGAGAGTTTTCAGGTTGATTGTGTCTTGTATGGAAAGCCATTTGCAAAGTTTTCTGGTTGATGAAATGTGCTCTCTTCTAGGTATATTTAAAGCAGCTCTAAGAGCATTTTTTTTAAGAATCTGTAGTTTGTTCAAGATGGATTTGTTAGTGTCTAAATAGACTGTTACAGTAGTCCAGTTTGGATTGTACAAGTGCTCTGGCTAATATGAGACAACTGTTGGGCGACAATAAAGGTCTGCACGCCCTGATCAGCTTGCCAGTATAAGCAGTGACTGAGGCAGTCATATTTACATGTTTAGTTAGAGTGGAGTTTGAATTGAAGTAAAAGCCTAAGGTTTTGACATCTTTGGCAATGGGTATATTGTTCCCGTCTCTAGAGATCCTACTGTAATTTGGGATGAGTTTCTGTAGGTTAGAGTGTGATCCGACCAGTAAGATCTCAGTCGTATCATCATTCAAGCAGAGGCTGTGGAGGGCCATCCATGCCTGAATGATAGTATAGATTTCATTAATCCGTGATACGTCAGTGTCGTAGGAGCCAGATAAAGGTAGGAGTATCTGGGTGTCGTCAGCGTAGTTTGTGTAGGTGAAACCCAGGCGATCCAGCTTATCAAATAGAGGCTTTGTAAAAATATTATACAAAGTGGCCGAGACACATGAACCTTGTGGCATGCCGCAAGTGATGGGAATGGGTTCAGCAGCTGCTGTGGGTGAGAAGACACGCATGGTCCTGTTAAGGAATGATTGGATTCATCTGATAGCTGAACTTGAAAAGTGAGCTGCTGATGCGAGATGGTCACAAAGTACCATATGGTTGACCAGATCGAAGGCAGCCGATAAGTCAAGGAGAAGTAGAATGGCCACTCTACCTTTTAATTCGTCAATCTGGCTGTTTCTGTTCCATTTTGCGGTCTGAAGCCAGATTGTCGTGATCCAAGTAATTTGTTAGTCTCAAGATAGTCTTGGATTTGCAAGTATGCAACCCTGAAAAGGGACTGTGGTGAATGGTCTGTAGATTGTTGGTATGGATAGATCTAGTGTTTGTTTCTTGAGTAAGGGGAACACCCATGATTCCTTTCGTTGCATGGTATAGAGTTGCTCGAGAATGAAGAGTTGATTCGTTTGGTGATAAAAGGGGCTAAATCTCTCGCCGCATCTTTTATCATTTGTGCTGGGCAACTATCTCCTTTGCAATTAGAGGGTTTCAAGGAAGCTATGATTTTGTGTACCTCGGGAACTGATACATTGGAAAATGTAAAGCCTGAATTTGGAGTTTTTACGGGCTGGCGTAATGGGACTGCTTTGATTACCAGGGCTTAATGTGTGCTGTTTGTTGGCAATTTTAGTTTGTAGACCAGTGATTTTGTTAGTAAGCGCATTTTGGATGCTGGTGCACCATGGTTTATCCTTAATGCAGGTGTCTGCAGGGGGGTTAGGATTTTCCAGCTCTCTTAGGATGTTGAACATTTCTTTGGAGCTGGAGCTTGCTTGGTCAATTTTGTCATTGAATGTTTCTTTTTGGTGCGGATGATCTAATTTTTGTAGGTGGCTGTAATAGTTGCTAGTTTAGATTTATTTTCAGTGGAAGGGGTGTTCTTCCAGAGTGTTTCCAATTTCCTATTTTCTGTGCATAGAAGTTTGAGTTCAGGGGTGAACCAGGAGTTCAAATGTGCGCGAGGTTTCCCGCTTCACAGTTTTAGTGGGGCTATTATATCAATGGCGTTGGTCATGGCTTCATTATACCTATCTACCATCAGATTCGGGTCGTGCGTGGGAGGTAAGGCATTGATTGTAGGCAACATTAGGGGGAGGATAGCCTCCACTGTGATATTATATTTGTTTCTGATGAGACAGGGTGGTGCAACTATGCTTTGTATCATTTCTGGATTGTTGATGTTGAGCTCAAAGGCTAGGAGGTGGTGGCCAGTCCATAACAAAGATGAGGACTCATTTATTGTAATGTTGCAGTTTAGATCCACTACCCAATGGAGTGTCCTACCTTTCTCATGAGTAGGTTGGGTAATTTTTTGTGAGAAGCCATGTTCTGATAAAACATTAGCTACAGACGTGGCAATTGGTGGGTCTTTAGGGTCATTGTAACCAAGGTTAAAATCACCTGGGATAATGATTTGCACCGTGAGTTTGATGTTGTCCACCGCTATAGCAGAAATATCTTCTTCAAAAGATCCTAATGGACCTGGGGGGGGGGGCCTGTATATCTGGTGAATAGTGATAGAGTTTTTAGGTGAAGCCTGCAATTTGACTGATAAAAGATGTCATGAGGCGACGGGAGGCGAAGTGACTAATCTAATGTTTAGCGTGGATTTGAAAATAATGGCGGTACCGCCTTCTCTAGAGTTAAATCTGTCGGCTCTCAGGATAGAGTAGTTGTCGGGTACTTCTACTGCAAGGGCTGGGCCAGCTGCATCATGCAACCAAGTTTCCGTTATAGCAAGGAAGTCTAAATTGTTAGATAGGATCATATCAGCAATTTCCATTACGTGGGCTATGATGGACCTGGCATTTAGAAGAGCCCCTTTTAACGACAACTTCTGTGTAGGGTTATGACTTTCATTGGCTAAGGTATCTTTTCGCTTACTGTACTGTCTTTTGCGTTTTGATTTAGGGTCAAGCTGTTCTGTAGGCAACTGTCCCTAGCCATACCACCCAAGTATACAATCCTGTGCAAAGACAGAACTGACTCCAAAGGCTGTGGGGTAGCACGCCTAGTAAGAGACTCCCTCCCCATCAGAGAAGTTGACAACTCATCCTTCACATATGGAGAGCTACTTACTACCAAATTACGCCTCTCCAGCACTATTATTCAACATGTGGCTTATCGTGCCCCTGTGGTCGCCATCGAAGAGGAGATCCTGCACCTTTCCACTAGCATCAAACCGTCCTCCATGACCCTACTCCTGGGGGATCTCAATATAGGCTTCATGAATGAGGCTGATGAAAACACCTCCTCTCCATCTAGCTCCCTGATGGCTCTAGGCTTCTATCACTGGATCTCTAGCGCTGTTCACTTCAAAGGTTGCATCCTGGTCTGGCTGGCTGTTCTTAATTGCAGTGTCTAAGTGACCTACAATTTGTCATGCCCTTGGACTGATCATAACATCATCCTCTTCAGGATACCAGCGGCAAACCCCTTCCCAACAACGGCTGTAATCCTACCTCCATCACTCGCCCGTAGCTTTCGCAAAGTTACAGATTGTATCCTACCACTGCTGGAGAAGGTTCAGCCCTCAACTTCTCACCAGCTACCCTGCCTTGCTGGTGCTGGAAGACCTATGCAACCATACCCTCACAAAAGCTGTCAACACCTTAGCCCATCTGGCCCCTTGTGAAGAAAAACCTGCTGCTCCCCTCCATACGTGGTTCACTGCTGACCCCAGATCTCTGCCTGAAAAAGTGAGGCAGAAATGACCTGGAGAAATACTTTATTTTAAACCATTTATAACGTGCACCATGGACCCTAAGGCTTGAGGGCGCACAAGAAAACAAAGAAATATAACAGCAACAGGACAAACGTGCACAAGTAAGAACGAATCTTGATAACTCTGATCGGAGCGATGGACAGGAGAGTACCAGCGTATATATTTGTTGAGTGGGGTGTTTGTGTTTAGGACAGAGGTTATCTTGAAGATGAGTTGCGTTTTTGTGTAGTTGTAGGCTGCCATTCCACGGGTTTGAATGAGTTTCATTAGGGGGGGACATGTAGATGTTGAAGAGGCTTGATCCTTGTGGTACGCCACAGGTGATGCTTTTACTGTTGAATGCAAATGGTCGGAAGTGTGTTCTTTCTGTTCGGTTGATGAGGAAGGATTTCAGCCATTATCAGGCACCATTTATTTATGCCGTATTCCTCCAGTGTCTTTATAGTGTTGTGTGCCTTATTGTGTCGAAGGCTGCTGATACGTCTAGTAGTAGGAGGGATGATTGGGTGCTGTTTGTATTTATTCTTAGGTTATCCCATATGGAGAGAATTGCAGAATCCGTTCCTTTTATGGGTCTGATTCCGACTGCGGCTTGGTCGAGTATGCAGTTGCTTACTACATGGTTGAGTAGTTGTTTGTAGATGTGTTTCTCCAGGGTTTTCACTGGGTAAGGTAGATTTTGATTTAGGTCAAGTTCATATGGTCTTCTGCATTTCTTTTAGGGGGGGGCTTGATGTATGTTGATTTTAACATTTTATGTTGTTAGGTACTATTCCCGTGTTTAGGGATAGCGTCCCAAGTAGGCAGCTGACATTCTGTGGTTGAGTTTTTGAAGATGCCCGGTGCGCATGGGTCACTGGGTGATGTCTTTTATTACTCCCCATCGGTGTCCCAGTTAAGGGCAGTACAGTGAAGGGTGAAGACCAGCCCTTGACCTGTCTATTTACCTATGAGCCTTTGCTATTGCCTTTCACCCTCCTGAACCTGTGAGTACGCCTAGCTTTCCAATTACAGTTCTCTCTCCGCTCTGCAGTATTTGCCTAAAATGCATTCGCTCCTGCTGCTCCTCTAATCATGCTACAACTTCCTCCTTTCCTGTCCCTATCGTAAAACTCGCATCTCAAACTCCCACTACTCAATCTCTCTTGCACCTCCTTCGAACAGACAAAACCGACGAGCTAATCATACCTCCCCTAACAACTATCCACCTTATCTCTCTTACTCTGAGACTCCACTTCTCTACTCTTCCTTACTGCATCAATTGAACTGCTCAGTCTGTATGCAACAAAACTTCCTTTATCACTGACTGCTTTTATGCCAGCTCTCCTCCATCACTGAAACCTGGATTTCTCCATCTCACACTACTACCCTGGCAGCCCTACATGACTCCAAACTATATCTTTCATTTACGTTCCTCGTCTGACTGGCAGAGGTGGCGGTGGCATACACCTACTCTCTTCCAGCTTCAATGCATCACAAATATCAAATGCCACGTCCTCTCCAACCTCTTTTGAATTCACTATCTCCACTATTGCTCCTCCTCACTCGGTTCAGATCATCTCATTTATCGCCCTCCTGGTCCCACTGGATCATTCTTTGAAGAACCTGGGCAACACCTTGATTATCTGTCCACTAAACATCACCTCATTCTCTCAGGTGACTTTAACCTTCACTCTCAACACTTCTCAGAAAACTCAACCTCAGTCTTTTCTTAGTGACCTTGTTCTCTAATCTATCCATAACCTACCTACCCACACCAAGGGTAACTCTTTGGATCTCTCATCTCCACCTCTCAGCCACAAATGCTACTTTCACACCATTCCTATCTGATCTCCTTTCCACCCTCTGACCTCATCACTTGCCTCACCTATTACTAAAACCTTCTGCCATTCCTCCCTTTCACTCTCCTCCTTCACACTTTATGCCTCTTTAAGGAACGCTGCCTTCTCTGGCTTCCAGTCACTACTATGACTTAATCTCTCACTTCCGACTGTTAACTTTCACCCTTACATCTCGGCATCCTCAACCATGGGTCACCCATTCCTACGCTGTCTCTGCACAGACATGTCAGCTGCTGCACAAATGGAAGCGTACCCACTCGCATGAGGACCTGAAACTCTGTCGTTCTGCCTTGAACTCTCTGAAGTCCTCTCTGAACTCTAAGTCCTCTCTTAAAAGAGCGAAAACCAATTTCTACGGCACCCTCTGACAAACTCCAACCATCCTCAGCGGCTACAGGGCACCCTAAACTCACACCTCATTACTCCTAAACCTAGGGCTATCAAGTCCCCTCTCACAGCTAAGACCTAGCTGAATACTTTGCTGCAAACATTTCTAAAATTAAAGACTCTCTCCTGACCTTCACACTACCGGCTGCATTCTACACTCAGCCTACTCTACGGTCATTCCTTAACTCCCACATTAGTCACACTAATACTAACAAAGTGATATCTCTACTGATGAAGGCTAACCTCTCTTGTGCCCCATTAGACCCTCTTGCTCATCAGCTAGTCAAGCCTATTGCCCCTTAAGTTGCTTTTCACCTTGCTGAACTCTTTAACCTGTCCTTGGACTCTATTTTCAAAACGGCCATGGTCATCCCTCTCCCAAAAAAGGAAGGGTCTGACCCAAATATACAAGCTAATTTTCACCCTGTCTCTCCTTCTGCACTACTCTGAAGTGCTTAAAACGGTTGTGTTTAACCGTTTTACTCATTTCTTAGACATCCACAACCTTCAAGACCCCCGATGACCCCTACAGGCAGGTTAACGCTCCAGTCTCTCCACAGAACCGTCTCTCATGAGTGTCTCCAACTTCATCTCCTCTGCTAAGCACTCCAGCGTCTCCTCTATCCTAATTCTTCTTGACCTGTCCGCTGCCTTTGACACTGCCGATCACTCTGATCTTCTTGATACCATCTTTTTGGGATAAGGGATTAGGCCCTTGCCTGGATTGAATACTGCCTAGCACCTCGTCAATTCTGTCTCCTAGAGCAACACACCCCTCCCAACTCACTCCTCTTTAACTGTTGGGGGTTCACAGTGCTCTGTCTTGGGTCCTCTCCTCTTTACACTCTACAACACTGCTATTGGGCCACTAATATCCTCCTTTGAATTCTCATACCAACTCTTCAGAAGACACCCAAATTTTCTCTTTTCCTTATCTCTGCTTGGATACCTCTAACAAAATGTCCCACTGCCGCTCTGCCATTAAATATTGGATGGCTTTGCACTCTGAAGTTAATCTCAACCAAAACAGAGGTGCTTTTATTCCCTGCCAAATACTCTCTGTGCTCTTCCCCTGCGTATTCAGTTCCAACCTCACACTCTAGCTTACTATTTAGCTAGAAACCTCTGTCATCCATGACCTTTCTCACACCTTCTCTACTTTTATCTCCAAAACTGCAACAGCGACTTGCCTCGAACCTCCTAAATATTAGTAAAATCAGACGCCTCCTACCTTTCAACACAGCCAAGCATCTCTTAATCACTTTTGTATGCTCTAAACTGGACTACTGTGTCAGCATTCTTTGCTCACTCTAACTATGCTTTCTATCCTCTTGACAAGATCCTTAACTTTGCTTCCAGGACTTTTTGAACTCCCTTATGTCACACCTACTTCCTCGTACCACCAGCAGGCCAGATGGTTGACTTTGCAAAACAGGGCCAGATTTTAATTTCAAATTGATTGTGTCCTCCCACGTATTCCTCATTTGATATTATCTTTTCCAGCTTCAGCTGCTTCAGGCATTTCTTTCATCTTGAGGGTGCTATGCGTCCATTCCGTCGACTCACTGTCTCGAGGTCGGCATCACCAGTGTATATATAGCAATGTAGCTAGTCCTTCGAGAGAATGATGGCGCGCTTTGGTTTTTGAATAAAAACCATGACACTTGAGAAACAGGTCTTCATCATTGGCTCCATCGACGCTGAAGATAGTTTCAAAAAATGCCACGATTCTGGTGCCGAAATGTCAATCACTGACCCACATCGAGTGTCTGTGGTGTCTGGGCACAGAGCATCGAAGAGCTGATTGCAACTCCTGTCAGGCAATGATCGTTAAGGCTCTAAAAGAGCGAAAAGGGAAACTAGCTGTCGGTACGACCCCTTCGAAATCCCCTTGACACCCAAATCTAAAATCCGTTCTTCTGGCGAGTCGAGAAGAAACACGCCTCTGAGAAAATCATCTAAAAAATGATCTCGCTCCAGCAGTGGGGTCTCACTATTCTTCGTCTTCAACTAAGAAGTCGAAAAAGAGGCGTTGCAGATCTTCATCGTCCTCTAGTGATTCCTCTCCTGAGAGAATTTAATGTCCGACCAAGTTCTCTACTCCTGCCCAGTGGGAAGAGTTTTGGAGACAGATGTTGACAATATTCGAATAGGAGGCCCTGGCCCGCTTGAAGGACAAGGAGGGAAGCCATGCTCCGGTTGGCCTGCATAAGGACAACAAAGCAAAGGTTAAGGCTAAATCCTGCATGTCCTTGACGTAAGCTGGAGACACATGGAGCACCGTCAAGGCCTCTTCCTGACATTTCACCAGACTCCTTCGAGTTGAGGATCTCTACCCCTTTTAGGGCATTGTCTGCATAAAAGGCTTCATCAACACATCAGTGTTTAGGGCACCAATGTCATTGGCATCTAGGTCATAGATGACTGCAGTGTCAAAGTTGACGCCATTGATATCGAAGAAACCGTCAACGACTGGCTCGTAGCCGTCGGTGCCTTTAGCAAAGCAGGTGGAGAAGACTTACAAACCTGAACTGAGAAAAGATTTCTTCAAATCTATCAATTCTTGAAGAGCATGAGCCTTCTGATGAGGACACTCCACCCTTTGGCCTGGATGTCAGTACCCCAAACGTGACAGAGGGCTTGGTATCGGAGTCCAGGATGCAGACAGCCAGTAGTGTGAACACATCACCTGAATTGGAATTTGCAAAACCATACTATTTAGACCATGCAGAAGCCTCCTATAGGCAATGCATGAACAAGGTGGTTGACTTTCTAGGTTGGAGCAGGTCTGCTTCCCCTTTGAGCAGGACGATTTAACAGATATCCTGGAACAGGGTCCACGTAAGGATCACATCCTTCCCTTTCACATTGCCCTTCAAAAAAAAAACTTAAGACAAATTGGTAGGCACCTGAGAATTGCTGCGGTGAACAAGAACTGCACCAAAAAGTATAGGCCATCTACAGTGATCCTGAATATTTGGCAAAGCACCCCAAGCCAGCAAGCCTGGTGGTTCAGGTGGCAACGTCCTCTACTAAACCCGGCAGCATAGCCCACTATGCCTCCTGACAGACGATAAGAGAGTGGATGCTTGGGTAAGTTATTGATTTATTTTCTGCAGCAAGCATGGCATTTAAATCTGCCAATGCCACTTGTGCCTTAGCAAAATTCACATTGACCCTGTGGGATTGTATAGCAATGGCGGCTGACCATATTCCCGAGGGGGGAGAAAGAGATGGCTTCCTTTCCATCATAAGTGACAGAAAAGAGGCTATGTGCGATTTTCTACAGTCAGGACTGGATGCTGCTGATGGCATCAGTTGATCCATGGCGACAAGTACTGTACTACGCAGATTTATGTGGTTGAGAAAGTCGGGATTTGCACCGGACATGCAGTGCAGACTTCGCAATATGCCTTTTGACAGCTCTCACCTGTTTGACAGCCAGGCTAACGAAAGCCTGGCGAAGCTGCAGACCTCTAAAGCGGCAACCACAACAATCTTACCCCAGTGGATCTTCTTGGAGGGGTAGGTCCTTTTGCTTCTATTCCTCAGTGGGTAGACTGATGGGACAGGCTAGTCATAGAGGCCAAAGACCGTTCCCTCGTGGTGGGACGAGGGAGAAGTACCAAGTCCGCCCAAACAGCGGTTGCATTACCATCCGCCACTGTTTCAGCCACCTCAAACCTCTCTGAGGTCTTAATACACAAGACCCCTGTGGGAGGCGGACTGTTTCTGCATCTGCAAGAATGGCGTGGCATTACTTCAGATGCTTGAACATTAGAAACTGTAGCCCAGTGTTACTGTCTCCGATTCATAAAGTCCTCCGAATCATCCACCGGCGTACCACTCACTCCGAACTTCAGATCCGTTCCTTGTGCATGACATTTTGAGCCTGCTAGAGAAAGGTGCTATCTGTACCTGTAGTGGAATGGAACACAGGGTGGTATTACCCATACTTTATAATCCCCAAGAAGGACGGGGGATTGGGACCCATCCTGGACTTGATACTTGAACAAGTTCCTCAGGAAGGACAAGTTCAAGATGGTTACCCAGTCTCAGATCCTGCAGGCCCTCCAGCATCAGGATTGGATGGTGTCATTGGACCTTCAGGATGCTTACTTTCATGTGCCTATCCATCACAAGTACAGAAGTTACCTGAGGTTCACAGTTGGCGGTTTTCATTATCAGTTTTGAGTTCTGACCTCTGCTCCAAGGGTTTTTTTCCAAAGTGAATGGTGGTTGTGGGAGCGAGTCTCGGGACAGGGGCCGGAGGGGGATTCATGTCTATCCGTACCTGGATG
Source organism: Ambystoma mexicanum (assembly GCF_040938575.1). NCBI lineage: Eukaryota > Metazoa > Chordata > Amphibia > Caudata > Ambystomatidae > Ambystoma > Ambystoma mexicanum. Next base: position 1,244,642,590 of record NC_090934.1, read on the forward strand.
ATTGGCTGATCAGGACACGTTCTGAACAAGCCCTGGAACATCTCAGCATCACCTGCCACACTCTCCACAGACTGGGCTTCTACCTCAAGTACAAGAGGTCCCACATGATGCCATTACAAAAACTCCAGGACATCAGAGCAGTCCTGAATGCATCCTCTGGGAAGCTTTTCCACTCTAGGTGAGGGCTCAACACATTCTGCAGATGGTCACCAAATTCCAGAGTGCCCAGCGTCTATTGGCCCTTGACTTTCTAAGGTTGCTCCACCTCATGGCATCCTGCATTTTCCTGGTGCCAGAGGCTCGCCTGAGAATGCCATCCCTCCAATTGGCTCTCAGGACTCGGTGGTCTCAATCCTCAGGTAAAATGTCAGACCTTCTTCAGGTTCTGAACAGAATCATACAGGATCTCCTGTGGCGTGCTTGCGAGGACAACATTCTGAAGGGAGAACCTTTTTGGCAACCATGGCTGGAGATAACAGTAGTGACAGACACCTCACTCATGGTGTGGGGAGCCCATGCCAACGATCTGCCAGTCAGCAGTCGTTGGTCTCCCTCGGAGTCCAAACTACACAACCTTTTGGCACTGAGGGTGATGAGACTAGCGCTGATGGCCTTTATGTCCTCTGTATGGGGAAACAATGTCCTGATGATGACAGACAACCGTGGCCATGTACTACCTCAACAAGAGAGGTGTAGGGTCACTACCACTGTGAAGAGAGGCAATACAACTGTGGTTCAGGGCAATTCAAGAAGGAATCTGTCCCTGCATGAGGGACAGATATGGCATTGGCTATGAATGGCACAGTTAGTTTTCCTGCCTGTGTGCTGGTTTCCACAAGTGGTCTTCTGGACCAAATCCCACCCAATCAATTGGGTAAAACAGCTGACCCCTGCCCCCCGCCCCCCGCCCCAGTGCGTGAATTATAAAATGGGAGGTCGGCGTGTAGTTGGATGTTTGGTTGTACATGAGGGTGGAAACCATAGGTACTAAAAAAGGGTGAATACTTGGTAGCTGAATGCCGAATTATGATATGCCAATTCAGCTAGCCGAATGGCCGTTACCCAGGCACCCGCTGCACTATGTGCAAAGCAGTGCAGATACTGCTCTATGGTTTGGTTTAACCTTTCGGTCTGCCCATCTGTTTCTGGATGGTAACTGGATGAAAGTTTCTTGGTGATACCAGAATCGTCGCAAAAGGCCTGCCAGAACCTGGACGTGAATTGGGCCCCTCTGTCAGATATTAAATGCTGAGGTATGCCGTGTAAACGAACAACATGTTTCAGACAAATGTCCACCAAACCCCCTGCAGTGGGCACCCCTTTACATGGAATAAAGTGAGCCAGTTTGGTAAGCCAGTCTGACAACGACAATGGCTGTGTTTCCTTGATCTGGTGGTAGTTCAACTACAAAGTCCATCGAGATGGTGTTTCAGGGAGCTGTGGGGGTTGGAAAAGGGCGCATAAGGCCAGGTGGTTTCCGATGGTCTGGTTTGTTGCGAATACACATCTCACCATCGTGGACATATTGTAGAACATCCTTGTGGAGGGTTGGCCACCAATAATGTCTCTTTACTAAATCTTCAGTTTTCGTTATTCCTGGATGCCCTGCTGCTGGTGAATCAAGAACCCATTGTAGTACTTGTCTTCTCAGCTTCTCTGTGGGGATGTATAGTGCAGTCCTGTGGTACAGTAGTCCGCCCTGCATGGTTTACTGTCTTTGTGGATCACTCCATTTACTGAGTTTCTGTGCCGACGTGGCTTCCCTGATGCAAGTAAACAGATCATCGCTTGTGCTCCCGATTATTCGTGTCGGTGGCATGATGGGCCTAGGTGCATCTCTTGGTTGGTCATTGCTCGTATCTCCCGGGCACTGGGATAAGATATCAGCCTTTTCGTTCTCTTGTCTTGGTCAATACGTAACAAACAGGAATCGGCAAAGTACAGAGTCCACCTTAGTTGATGTGGGCTTAACGCCTAAGATGCCTTCAAGACTGTAGGTTCCTGTGGTCTGTCGATACAGTGACGGTGTGCCTCGCTCCCAGCAGGTAATGTCTTCATTCAGTGAAGGCTGTTTTGATGGCCAGCAGATCCGTATTGGCTATTTCTGCTCAGCTGGATTTAATTTCCTTGAGTAGTATGCCACCGGATGCAGCTGCCCATTCGGGACGCATTGTGACAATCTAGCCCTGATAGCGTAGCTAGATGCGCTCGTTTCTACAATGAAGGGTCATGTAGTATCCAGGTGTAAGAGAACTGGTTCTGCAGTGAAGGCTTCTTTCACACTTGGGAAGCTTTCTTGAGCGGTGGTGTCCCATTTGAATGGTATTCCTTTGGGCAGCAACCGGATGATGGGCAGCACCATGGCTGCAAAGTTCTTGATGAAACGACGATAAAAAGTTGTAAAGCCTAGCACCACCTGCACTTCCTTCCCTGACTTAGGAGATGGCCACACTGTGATTGCTTGCACCTACTTGTTCATTTTAACACCATCTGGGGATAGGGTGAATCCCAGGAACTCCACAGTGGTACAATGGAAGTCACACTTTCCAGTTTTGTGTAGAGACGATGCTCTCAGACAGAGCAACACTGCTTTGATGTGTTGTATATGCTGTTCCAGTGAGGAGGAATACATTAGCATGTCATCTATGTAAACGACAGCAAAGACATCCAGAAAACCCTGGAGTACCTTGTCCAGGAAGTGCTAGAAGGCTGTGGGTGCATTAGAGTCCGAATGGCATGACCTGGTCTTCGTACAGTCTGAATTTCGTGCGGAAGGCGGTCTTCCATTTGTCTCCTTCACGCAGCCACCCCAGATGGTACGCACCCCGTAGATCCAGTTTTGTGTACACTGTGGCCCCTCGTACCTGGTCCAACAATACCGGGATTAATGGTAGTGGATACTGGTTGTTCAGTACTATCTTGTTAACGCCACGATAGTCAATGTAAGTGCAGAGGTCACCGGTCTTCTTTGGCACAAAAAACAATGGTGAGTAGACAGGCGATGGCGAGTGATGGATAAAACCATTTTAAAAATAGGTGTCTATATAGTCCTTTAGGTACTTGTTCTCTGCCTCCGTTAGGGCATAAATCTGAATACACAGCAAATTTGCTCTGGGTTCCAAATTGGTACAGCAATTGAAAGATCGATGGGGAGGCCAGGGTCTCAGCAGCTGTCTTATTAAAGACGTCCTTGAACTCCTCGTATTCAGGTGGTAGCCCAGTCATGCAGCTACCGATGACCCGTACTGGTTCTGTTGTAGCCCCAATGGGATCTCCCTCCGGTATGATGCCCGGTGTGGTGGATAGATGTACGATGCCTTGAGCCCAATCGATTGCTGGGTTGTGCAGACATAACCAGGGCAGTCCCAGTACCAAACAAAACTGTTGAGCAGCTATGACGTCAAAACTAATGCTTTTGCTATGTCCCTGGGCATTCAGAACAACCTTTTCCATCTGTTGTGTGATGGGCCCAGATACAAGGGGTGACCTGTCTATGGATTGCACCAGTGTTTTTTTAGGGTGTATCGGTAATTCAAGCTCCAAAGCATACTGTTTGTCAATAAAGTTACCCATGGCCCCTGAGTCCACCATAGGAGCTACTGGAATCTTTCTGTTTTGGTGACACAGCCACTCGAAGAAGGTGACATGTGATGTTACGGATTGTCATACTGGCCGAATGATGCTCCAGGGTGTTCTCAGTCTGTCTGCTCAACAGTTCCACCCTAGCTACTGATGAGCGTTGGAGTTTCCGTTCCCTTAGGTTTACTGGTGCAGTCTCTCACTAAATGTTGGGCCTTGCCACAGTATAAACACAGCTTATCTTGTGTCTCTTTTCCTTCTCTTCCTTGGATAGCGGGCCCCGAACTGTCCCGATTTGCATTGGTTCACCATCCCCCACTGCCTTGTAGGTGCATTTAGTTACCCACTGATAGTCCAACCGTGCTGGAGCAGGGCTGGATTTCCACCGTCTCTTGTCTTGCCTCCGTTCGCTTTGGAGATGATCCAAACATAGGGCTAAATCTATCATTGCTGGGCAATCACATGGCTGGGGATCCACCTGTGCTATTAGATCTTTAAGTTCCTCGTGAAGGCCTTGGTAGACCAATAGCAAAACAAAAGAGTTGATGGCTGGAAGGTTTAGAATAAATCTTGACCTCTGGCATTGCTCTGGGCAACCCTCCAGACCATCGTTCTTTGCCTGCCAAGCCATTACAAAAGGGGAAAATACCATATGCAAATCAGGCTTGGTCCCACCCCCAAAGGGGTAGTCCAGCCCAAACTGCTAGGTCACATCCCTTCTGCACGAGACCACAAGCATCCCCAGACATGTTTCAGCCTTGTTGGGCGTCATCAGTGAGGAGTAGCTTGGGTCTCTAGGCCCAGCAGGCAAGGGACCCACGTCTGGGCATACCCTTCCCACTCGGGGTGACAATAGCAAAACAAAAGAGTTGATGGCTGGAAGGTTTAGAATAAATCTTGACCTCTGGCATTGCTCTGGGCAACCCTCCAGACCATCGTTGTGGTCTCGTGCAGAAGGGATGTGGCCTAGCAGTTTGGGCTGGACTGCCCCTTTCGGGGTGGGGCCAAGCCTGATTTGCATATGGTCTTTCCCTTCTGTAATGGCTTGGCAGGCGAAGAACGGTGGTCTGGAGGGTTGCCCAGAGCGTTGCCAGTGGTTAAGATTAATTCTAAACCTTCCAGCCATCACCTCTTTGTTTTTACTTGGTAGACCAATGCCAGCCTCTTCATGGGGCCAATCTGTTTCAACCACTAGTCCGTTGAACAAGATGACATACGTGACCAGGTCCTTGGTGTCTTGCCGTAAGGTGAGTAGCTCCCGGTTTATTACTGAAGCTGCCTTGCAGGTTGAAGATCTTCCCGAATTCCTTCAGGAATCTGTTGGTCATACAGAATTGCGTCGTCCTTCTGGACTAGGGGGGGATCGCCCAAGCCACTGCATCCCAGCTCAGGTATGATATCACGAACGTGGTCCTGGCTTGCACAGTCCAGAACATGGCTGGCTTGGTTAGGTAATGTAATTGGCACTGCTTAACAAATGTTCTGGTGGGGTCAGGGATAACCAGGGTTCTGTGGTCACTTGCACGTTCACCGGAGTCGTTATAGATGGCCTTACCGGCAAGGGTATCCCCTGTACTTGTGCAGCCAAATTGGCATAATACTGCTGAGTGGCGGTCAGTGCCTCCATGGTGGAGCAGTGCTACCCCTGTGTGGAGAAATATGTGGGTCTGTGCTTCTGTCAGGTCCCAGTCGAACACAGAGGTAGCACATACTCCTACCTCCCCCCAGGGGTTTCTTGGCGCCTGCGGTATCAGTTACAAAGGGCTGCCGCAACCCCCGTGGGGAAAGAGGGCTAGGGTCAATGGGTTGGATGGGTAAGGGGATGTAGGGAAACCGGGTAGAGGGTTAGGTAGAGGTAATAGATAGGAAGGGTTTTTGGAAAAACTGCTCTTCATTCCTCCGGTTCTGTTGGTTTATGGCTGTGTGCTGACGCTTGATGACCCTTCATAAATGCTATGTCATGCATTCATACTTTCTGTGACCCCAGCAGTGCCCAGGCCGCCTACAGACGCACATTCCTCACACTGTATTGCACTCCTGTGCGTGGCCCAGTTGATTACCAGGCAGTACCTGAGCCCAGTTCTGTCACTGGACTCTTCTGCTCCCAGTTACCTCACTGGATTTGCTTGCATGTACCCAAAACCTAACCATTAGATGCTAACGCGCACCAACATTGCAGTAGTTACACGTAGTTACACATGCATCACAAATGCCTTAGAAAATGCCTTGGCGTATGCACTTAGCTTTGTCTGGCTGTCCTTGTGCTGCAGGCGGCCCAGTGTGACGCGAAGACTGGTGCTGACTGCGTGCGCCAAGCCTGCATCTTAAGAACTGCAGAAATGAACAGGATTAGGCAGTGCAAACGCTCCTCTGAGCTGTAGTCTATTCTGCTCTCACGTGCGTTATATCAAGTGTTAACCTCTTGCTCACGGAAGCATTCAGTCAGTAAACACATTCCCGTTAGTTCGCGGTACTCCGCATGCATTGCAGCGGGTACATTTTCTGCATGCAGTTAGTTCCCTTTGCAAGCATCAAGCGATTGAAGTGGAACACTTTTCTTTTAATGAGCAGGGCCTGAATGGTGGAATTGGGCAGGGCGTGGCCCTGCTAGAAGTTCACCTGGGAGAGGGCTTCTCTGAACATGTCTGCTCTGTCTGGATTCTTGAGCACGGACGGCTCCTGCTGCGTGTGCATGCGCGTTGGTGAGGGCGTGGCCCGGTGGCTCCTGATGCTGGTGGACATCCTGGGAAGTGCAGTTCCTGAAGGAACGTTCATGTGTCCCTCCTCGGGGGATGCATGTGTCCTTGTATGCTGTTTGCCCTGACCCAGCACTGAGCACCTGCATGAGGGACAGTTATGGCATCTGCTGTGAATGGCAGACAGTTTGTGCTTTCTTGCTTGTGCCTTTCTGGCATTTGACCTGTTTTGGCTAGCATGCAGCCCACACCTCACTCTCACACTGACATGCTTGTGTGCCCCCAGCTCTGTTTCCTGACAAAGTCCTTTTCCCCATGGGGATAAAAGGTGGAGCTAGAGAGCACAGGACGAGCAAGGTGAGCAAAGTGAGCAATGCAGATAGCACGATGGCACTGCTATGTGGGTGCAGCGGTTCAAGCGAAGGAGAAAGACAGCAGGAATCGAGAGGGTGGCGAGGGGAGATGTGACCACGCCCTTTTCATCCTAGGCCCGCTGAACCTTCGTGGAAGAGAGCCTAAGACCGCAAACAATAGCATGAGTGTCTTGAAACAGGTGTCAACGGTACACGGAACAATCTTATGCTAATAAGCAGAACTGAGGGAAGCTCCTGCACCTGTGGTACCGGCCTTGACTCCAGGAAAGCCAAAGCCAAGCAGTTCAACACAGCCGGTGAGTCGAGGGGAAAATCTATAAGAACCGGGCTGTGTTGGAGAATTGCAAAGTGGCAAGTTTCAACCAAGTTCAAGGAACTGTGAATGAACTGTAAAAGTGTTAAGGGGAGACCATCTGCAGAGGGAAGCCAGCACCTTGTAGGTGCTGACTCAAGAGACTCTGGTTGACCCCCATTTGAGTGAAACTACAATCACCAGAAGGCTGTAGAAGGGCCAGCGAAATTGGTCAAAGTGGTTATACAGAGGGTCGAGCAAAATCCATGTACTATCGAAAGACTTTGACCTACAAGCACTGTGAAAGAAAGGGAAGTCAATCCCACAAACATTGAACTATGTAAAAGAGAACATTGAAAGTAAAGAGGAGTCAGCACCGAGAAGAGGGGGGCGCAGGAGTGAGCCACTGTCGCCCAAATCAAGAGCCACAGTAAACCCGGTGAAGGAAGGCTAAGAATCGAGAAGGGTCAGAGCCGGGAAGAGCGGGATCCAAGGATGAACAGGTGCCACCCCAAGATTGAGAAAGTGGAAGCAAAGTTAAGAGACAGCAAGAGTGAACTCGAAGGAGGGATACCAGAGAAGAAGGGTCCGAGCCCAGCAGAGGAAGATCCAAGGGTGAAGCTATCATCCAAATTTCAAGTAAGAAAAGAACTGACACATAAATTGAGGAATACAATTGAGAAGGATCAGCACCCAAAAGAGGGGGACCCAGGGGTGAAACCATCACCCAGCAAACATTGGGAAGGAACTTTGATTTGTTAAAGGAACTTTTGTGTTTTTGTTAACTGAACACGTCAGGCCCCAAAAGGCAAAAGACTTTCAAAAGGAAACTAGACTTGGCCATCGACGGCCTTGAAAACTGCCATTGGAACTGTTGTCTCGTGCTGGAGAATCCAGAGACTGTACTGTGCTCCAAGCTCCCATCTTACCCAGTGTACAAAACGTGGGAAGGGAGACCCAGGTTACGGCATCCTGACCTATTTGAGAAGACTTCCTTCTTTTGTTGAGAACTATCCCAGGCCATTTTTTTGTATTAGTTGTAAGGTTTGGCAATAGGTTTCTTAGCATTGGCCCTTTTAATTTACACAACTCCGCTAGGACTGCCTTATTTTTCAGTTGATGGTTGACACTTGCTCCCATCCTAGATTTAGGTTTAGAATGGGGGTTTTTACAACCCCCATACAGAATTCAATATTTAATAAACACCCTTAAACTGTGATCACTTGTCTGTCTTGTTGTCACCATGAGTTCCTTACACTTAATACTCCTTGTATTCATTGATGTATAAATGAAGGTCATCTAAATGTGTTTTGTACTGAGTTTATGGCTCTTTAGGAACATGCATGGATGGAATCGCACAGAATAACTGAGTCCAAATAACCGAACCAACTCAGGAAAATGGTAATGAACTGTTTTATTAACAATTATCTAAAACAGGGAGTTTACAACGAACATCAACGGACATACGCTCAGGTGGTCTCAGCAATCTTTTCACAAAACATAGTTATATAAAAAAATACATCAGAGGTGAAATCTTAATATGTGGCAAATAATGAAAAACCTACAAATGGTTGGGATTGGCTCAAGGGGAACATCCAAATATATTCTATAAGAACTAGGATTGTGATTGACTGCCCACTGTCAGGTGGACAATATATGTCTACCTCTAAAACATGTAATCTTCAGAAACATTAGATGCACAGTTTCTTATTGGGTTTCAAACTATAAGATGCTTCATTATATGGACCACTACAATTGGTTGGCACGGTTGTGCCATGTCTGGAACATTCATTTCACTTAGCAGCATGTAAGCCCAGAACCAGGTGCAAGGAGATGGGGCATGACACTACCTCCCCACCCAATTAGCCCAGCATCTCATCACTTATGCCGTCTGCCATGAAGATTGTCTTTGAACTTGGCCTTGCAAAATTATCCTTGTCTTCAGAATATATGGGAGTGCAAGCACTCACTATCATGATCTGGGACTCCACGCCTGAACTCTATTTTCATCCTTGGATTGCGTGACAGGAGACCACGATTTGGTCCATTTTGCAGGTTTCAAATACCTTAAATGAATTAAACTTGGCACTCTTGGTGTTCTTTCTTTGTACCTTAACAAGGGATGATTCATCCTTTGCACGTTTGCTCCTTTTTAGAATCGATAACTGACCTTGGCTGCTTCCGTCCTGACTCCAGGCCAGGCACCCTTGCCATGCAGCTCCATGATTTAGCTTAGTCTTGCTGCAACAGTTTTCCCTTTCTGCTTCATGAGTCCTGGCTTACTAAATTCATGATGCCGATGTGCAGCTTCTATACAATGGCAGCTTCGCTTGCATTCTTTTCACTACGTAAAGCCAGCTTATATGATGACTTAGTCTACTTGCATTTCAGCGTCTGCACAATTATTGAATGGTTGATTCTCTGCAGCACTTTGTGCACTGTAATCTTCTTCGTATTTAAAATTCACTTGATTCTTTACTTCATTCTTAGTTTCTGTAGGATCCATACATTCTCTTCAGCCAGTATCTTGGGACCTTGTATGTCTCTTGTGATGTCAATAGCTTCTTTCTTTGCTCTTTTTCAAATTCCTTCAGGGAGTTCCTCTTTTGGGTTGTGATCGCTTTGGGGATACATTTGGTATGGTTGTCTCAATGGGTATCTTCTTTTGAACACGCGCTACAGTATTGGCACAACTGCGAGTTTCAAACATGGCACGATCTCGGGTCTCCAAAATATGGGAGGTGGGAGGGCAGGGTTTCCTGCAGAGGCATGCAGCTGCTCCTCTACATTCCCCTCCTATAGTTGAGTCCTCGACCACCTCCTCTCAGCTCCTTGGCGTTTGGTTCAGGTTTGATATTGATCATGATCTCCATCCCTACCACCTTCTTTTCCGCTTTCTTGCATTGGGCAATCACCATCCTGACTACACAGAATCCAAACATTACTACCACCAGTATTACTCCAAGAACCTTAAACATATTTGCCAACCACTGTGGAATCCATGAAAACAAAGATGCAAACTAAATGTCATCTTCAATGTCATCTGTCTCGTCTTCCATCTTGGCATGCAAGTCTGTCAACGTTCTGGCCTCTGTTAAGGTTCCATTATGATCATCCTGAGAAGGTCTGAAAGTGCAACATGATGGCCCGATTTTGGCACAAGCTCCTCCTTCTATCACTGTGATCATATCAAGGACATATCGATTCTGGAGGGTCATCAGTCGTATGGCCCTCGGCTCTTCTTTAATGGCATTGAATCCCTTTATGATAGCATTGATTGTCTGTAAAAGCTACCATCTGATGATTTGTAACCATTTGGCATTTGCTACTGTCTGAATTCCAGGCATAAATATGGTTGTCATTATCATCAGTCTTGCTAAATAACTTGTGCGCCTCTGGAATGGTGTCATACGCTGTTATTGATTTGGCTGGGAAATAATGTTCTCTTCATCTGTAAGAGTTCAAGTGATCTTTTTCCCAAAGTGGGCATCTACTTTTGGAAATTCAAGAAATTGAATCCACAATGGAGAAGGAGCCTGGATGGAAGAGCAAGATGCTTGTATATCCAGCTGCAGGACAGGATGAGGTGAGCATTGAGGAAATGAAGATAATGATTTTAATGATTTGACAAATGGCAGGATTACCTGGATGATGGGAACACACTCAAATGAAATGTTGATCTATGGACGAGTGCATACCAAGAAAGGATGGGAAGAAGGAATGGTCTCTTGTGCAGCTCATCTTCTGAAGACGGACTACATGCAAAAAGTGCAAGAAATAAAATCTGTCTGCTTAGTATGCGCTCTGCATTTTGTGACCGCTATAGCTACTGGGAGTTGTAGTGCCTTAATGAGCCACTCCAATAAGGACACATTCTGCACTGGAGAGCCGTCTGCGCAGAGGTAGCCCCTTCTCTCCCAACGTGCCAATCCTGCGTGTACTGTTGACATCAAATAGGTGGAGTCACTGTACACCATCACTTCCTGTCCTTCATTTTTCTCAAGTGCATCAATAAGCGCTACTAATTCTGCTGCTTGCGCTGAAAAATGAAATGGTAGCTTTGCACTTGCTACCACCTAGAATTCTCCATTTAATCTGTGTCTTACTACCGTGGCACCTGAACGCCTTTCCCCAATAGTCTGATCAATTTTTGAAGAACCATCAATAAAAAGAATCTCCTCTCCCGCTAAAACATCCTCCTTCACACTGGGTATATCATCATAAAATTTAACATAATTGGCACAGTCATGCACATGATCACTACGGGTTCAATTATAAATGTGGCTGAGTTCACCATTTTACATCTTACAATTTTAACCGCTGGGTTAGAAATCATTACCTCATAAGCTGAAGCTCTTTGGGATGTCAATGTGCCCCTGGGTTTCTCTAGAATGGCAAAAAAGGCATGCTCTACGTGAAGAGTCAAGGAGCAGCCCATACAATATTTGTGGACTTCTCAATTGCAAACGCAGCGGCTGGCAAAGATTGTTCACAAGGAAAGTGTTCTCTCATAACTGGGTCTAAATTCCCACTTTAATATGCCAAAGGTTTGTACCCTAATATGGTTCTTTGTGCAAGAATTGCTGTCATTACTGACCCATCTGTGTGTGAAAACAAATAAAATTCCTTGCCATATTTGGGTACACATTTTTTTTCAATTTTTCAAATCCTTCCTCCATTTCTTCGGTCCATTCTAGTTTTGTTTTACCAACGTGTGCTTTCTTTAATGCTTGCAGAAGTGGCCTTGTGTGCATAGTATAATCAAGCACCCAGGCTCTAACGTAATTGCACAAACTCAAAAACTGTTTAATCTGTCTCACTGTGTTCGGTTTTGATGTTTTCATAATTACTTCAGCTCTCTCAGGTGTCACTTTCTTTCCTTCATGTGAAATCAACTGACCTATGAGTACCACCTCTTCTTGACAGTATTGTAACTTCTCCTTGTCCACCTTTTATCCCTTGTCTGCTAGAATAGTCAATCGGATAGTCCTGTCTACACTCATCCCCTGTTTTACTGCAAATCAATAGGTCATCTACATATTATATCACTGCACTCGGTCGATATTGCCTAGATCCATCTGATGACTCTGTTAAAGATTGATGGGGACTCACAGTACCCTTGAGGCAAACAAGTGTGTTTTAGTCTTTTTTGGTGAAATGTAATGAAGTCAAGCCTTGGGAGTCCTTATGCAATAGGATCGAGAAAAATGCATTTGTCAAATCGATCACCATGAAGTATCGTGCTTCTATTGGGATACTACACGATATTGTCACCGCATTAGGAACTAAAGTAAACTCTGCATCTACAATCTGGTTAAGAGGTCTCAAATCCTGGATAAATCTCCACCACCCACCTTTAGATTTTTTAATTGGATATACCACAGATTTCCATGATGACACTTATGACACCAGAATCCCCTGATTCGCCAGTGCTGAAATAGTCTGAAATATACCTTCATCAGCTCCTCGAGACATGGGGTACTGTTTTGCTCGGGATAAAATTGCTCCTGGCTTAACATTTATTTTAACCACCCTATTCCCCTTCAATAAACCTACGTCATAAAGGTCTGTGGGCCATAGGGCACTCTGGACTTTTTCAAGATCCTCCTGAAAAAATGCTGGTCGCTGCTGCATTATCGCCATTCTTTGTGGGACTTCCCTTTTCTCTATCCTTATCCAGTATGTAATGCTTATGAAGTACACTACTTCATCATCGCTTCGGTCTTCACCAAACATATCGTCATCAGTTATGTCAGTCAATCTGTACCCCTCCTCAAGAGCTATCACTGTTCTTCATGGTCTACCCTCATCTAATCCTTCCAACATTGCCATTTCATTTCATACTATAGCTGCTTCAACTCTATAGGAAGAGTCTATCCACCCTCCTCATCCATAGGTATTAGTGATCTAAATAAAAACTAATCTGTTATCCTCACAATCTTTCCTAACAGGCCAGGTAGCCATGTCAGAAAAATGCTTACAGAATATATAAAAATATTTCTGGATCTACTGGACCGCCTTGCAGAGCCACAAGCCCTGTGAATACCAGTATGAACTCTCCCACACCCTTGTGGCGGATTCATTTGTACTTGTCCCTGTTGTTGACCTGCTGTAATTGCACCTGATAAGATGCGTGATCTTGGGCAAAGCCCTCTCTGGTCTGTGTGCTGTACGGCAGAGGATAAGCTGCCCCCACCCCCCTTGTGCATTCCCTTGGCTCCCACATATGCACGCAATAAGTCCTGTCATTCCACAATTCCAACATACTGGGGGAACCCTCCTGTTAATCTCTCCTTGGTTATATCCTCCCTGAGCTCTGTTTCTCATTCTATGTATTTTGAAACCCACCTTGGTTATTCTGAAACCTGCCTCCTCTTTCCATATAGCCCATACCTCTGCCTCTTGGCGTAAACCCATACCCACCTTGGTTCAACGGGTGCAGAGTATTCACCTGTGATATACCTATTGCTTCCTGAATTCCCAATCCTTCTCTGCTTGTCAGTAACGCCCCTTCTATGGCAAATTTTGACAACTTTTTCTGAACTAGCTTTGCTTCCTCCATCTTCCTATTCTCATCTTCTTGTTTTTCTCATGTAATAAGCAATAATGATGCACTATTGTCAACTGTATCTCAGCCCATGGCTTTGCTTCCATCCCTACTTGTTTTTTCATCTGCCTCTGTAACGGTTTAGGCACCCCCTGATCTAAAATGTCAAAAAAAATGCCACTGTCTTTTCCCACAGCTCACAAGTTTCAAGTTGCCATTTCTCCTGAATATCCTGAATGTAAGCAATAGGGTCTTTATCTTCCTTCATTTGACGTGTCATAATTGCGCCCATATCTGATGTCAGGATATTGTGCCCTGAGAGCCCTCCAAATGTCTGCTCTACTATTTTTAAATGACGCTCCATCATGCGCTGTGTTTTGTGCAGTCACACTTGAATATCCTGCTCTTCTCCATATGTCATCAGCCCTCTCTCCAAGAATGGCTGCCAGGAGACCATTTATGTCCCCTATGGCCAGCATATTTCCGCCTGTCATTTTCTCTTATTCGTATATCCATTTCCCAGCCCCCGAGGTCAAACTAGGGAGCTTACATTTTAAGTTATCCTTGTCCATTTGTGGCCATGGAATGTATTGCAGTCTTTCTCCCCCTTCTCTAACCAGGGGAACTGTGTGAACCCCATCCCATAGTCTGATCCGACTGTCTGTCTCCTTGTCGGTAATGACCTTAACCTGCTTACATATGGTGGAGACTCTCCCTTCTCACTATGTGATCGTCCTCGGGGATGCTCAGGATATGCTATGGGATCTGGTGTTCTATATTTAGGCTGTTTCGGATCTGACCATCTCACTTCCTTATGCATTTGCAGGATTCTTTAGGGGCGCACACGCTCCCTCCTTCTGCCCCAAGACTGTACTCTTTCTTCGTCAGATATGTCTAGGCCCCAACTAGTGTGACTATCACCCCCCTCACCTTTGATTAAGTTCAGTCTGCTCAAAGACAATGCCCGATGTTCATCATTGAACAGGTTTCCCTCTTCACTTCATGATTGAGGTACTGGGGATCGATCACCGTTCCCTCGAGTTCCATACTCGTTACCTTGTCTAAACTGTTGATAGACCTTACCGATCCTTTCTCCAATGCTTTCCACATCAAATCTTTCTTCTTCATGCATTACTCTAGATACTGCTGGCATTACTTCTTTTATCTGAAGAATCTCTTCCATTCTGTCCCATCGTATTTCTGGGCTCTGCCTCATTTTTTCCTTTTCGGATGAGACTGGTATCGACACCTCGCTGTCTCCTTTTTTGTTCTATTTCTTCATCTATTTCCCTTCGCTTGCTTGCATCCCTTCTAATTCTTTCTTCCTCTTACCTTCGTTCTTCTCCTCACTCCTTCCCTCCTTTCCGCTTCTTCTCTTCGTCTCTAATCTTTTGTCCCTTAGTCTTTGTGCCACTTTCTTCTGTCTTTCTTTGTTCTTTTGCCCATTGTTCAATTTTCTCTTGCTCCTCCTGATATATATGCTCTTGTCACTCCCTGCTTTTTCTTCTCTGCTCACCCTCTTTCAGTCTTTTCTCTCATTCCTTATCCTTCCTTTCTTGTTCGTCCTTTATCTTCTCTTTTCCTAACTTCCTCGATACTTTTCCATCTATCTTGAGTAATATCTGTCATCCCATCCATTTTTTTTGTATGAGCACTACCTCGTCAGCCGTATACTTTTCTCCTTTCCATCTCTTAATCTCCCTCTCTATTTCTGTCGAAAAATTCGACCGCTCCATTTTTTTTTCTTCCTTGTCTTGTATGAACTTATCTTCCTTTCTTTTATTCTCTTCCGGACTATCGTCGATACTGTAAGTGGGGGGTTCATATATCCGATTACTGTACCCAGTTGCTGCTCTAAATTCCTTTAAAGGATACACTCCTATCTCTTCCATAGCAACAATGTTTGCTTCAGGCAAGGGGATCAGAGGGCTCAACGCCTTCCCTCTTATGCTGATTAAGCATCCACTCCTCAGGTTGCGGGTCCTCCCTGTGTACGTAGCATGCAAGTATGTGGTCATGTGTTGCAATACCGCTCTTGACAATGATCCCCCCCTTGTGGCACACAACATTAACATTTTGTCTGCTGTGCCCTTAATCCATGCTGCACTGTGCTGTTTGAGCTTGGGCATATGTTTTGGCAGTGTCTTGCATAGGCTCATGAGAGGAGTATCCCCCATAATGACAAGTCTCAATGACTGTCAGTATTTACCAGACCGTAAAATAAATCTTTTACCTTGGCTCACCACTTTTTTAACATTTTTTTAAAAAACAAATATGAGCAAGCTCCATCAATCGCTGCTCAATCCTCTTGTTTCAATGGCCAATCTCTTCTTTTGATTGTCATCAATCGTTTTACTACACTTTATCTTTACTCGCTGTTACTTTTTCAACTGTTCACAATTTCTATCACTCCTCAATACTTTACTCACCAGACAACATTTAGGCTAGTCAGACATTTACACTTTATAAACCACCGTGATCACCTCTACTTTCAAACCCTGTGCAGGGTTTGAGACATTACCTTATGCAGTCCTGCTACACATTTTATATTTCACCCTACTCCTGCTGGAGTTTGAAATGTCTCCTAGTTCCGTTGAATAAGGATTTCGAGGCGGTATCTCTTTATCTTCGCAATATTTCCCCGTTAATCAAAATTATCACAATCCTGTTTTTTTTATTTGCCATTCCCTTAGTCTACTCACCATTTGTTAATCGACTTGAGGCCTTCGGTATCGACTCCTCTTCCAATTTGACCATTTCACCTTCCGTCCGGAGAGCGCCCGTGGAAACCGGGCAGGAATTTCTTCAAAGGGAGACCTGCCCACCGTCTCGGTTCTTCTTGCAAGTTTATTTCTATTAGGCCGCTCTCCACAGGAAACTCTGCAATCTTCCAGCTAATGGCGGAGGATGCCCGATTGTCCGAAAATCTGGAGCTGAACTAGTTTGGATCTTTTTAACCATCCGCCCCACTACCACGTGAGCTTAGGGCCCTTTAGGAACGTGCATGTAATGAATTTGATCACACAGAATAACTGAGTACAAATAGCCGAACCAACTCAGGAAGATGGCAAAGTACTGTTTTATTAGCAATTATCTAAAACGGGGAGTTTACAACGGACATACTCTCAGGTTCTCGCAGCAATCTTTTCGCAAAACATAGTTATATATTAAAAAATACGTCAGAGGTGATGTCATACTATGTGGCAAATAATGAAAAACCTACTAAGGGTTGGGATTGGCTTAAGGGGAACATCTAAGTATATTTTCTATAAGAACTAGGATTGTGATTGCCTGCCCACTGTCAGGTGGACAATATACGCCTAGCTCTAAAACGGTATCCAGTGATTGCATCGAATATAAAGCATTGAATGACAAAGCATCAAAAAATGCAGTGAAAAAAACCCTCAACTGCATTTTTAAAGGTTTTATTTTAATTATAATGTGTTTTAAGGGGTAAAAAAGCAGGTGTCGGGGGGAGGACCCCCCCATATAAAATGTAAAAATGCATTCAATGCTTTTTTTTCGTTGCTTTATTTTAGATACTAAGGCATTCAATGCAATCACTATAAACCCTCTAAAACATGTCATTGTCAGAAACATTGTACACGGTTTCTTATTGGTTTTCAAACTATAAGGTCCTTTGTTATATGGCCCACTACAATTGGTTGGCATGCTTGTGCCATGTCTGGAACATTCGGTTCACTTAGCAGCACGTAAGCCCAGAACCAGGTGCAAGGAGATGGAGCATGACACTACCTACCCACCCAATTAGCCCAGCATCTCATCACCCATGCTGTCTGCCAGGAAGATTGTCTTTGAACTTGGCTTTGCAAAAGTATCCTTGTCTTCAGAATACATGGGAGTGTGAGCAATCACTAGCATGTTCTGGGACGCCATGTCCAAACTCTATTTTCATCCTTGGCTCACGTGACGGTAGACCACGATTTAGTCCATTTTGCAGGTTTTAAATGCCTTAAATGAATTCACCTTGGCACTCTTGGTTTTCTTTCTTTGTACCTTAACAAGGCATGATTCATCCTTTGCATGTTCACTGTTTTTCAGAATAGATAGCTGACTTTGACTGCTTCAGTCCTGACTCCAGGCCAGACAACCTTGCCATGCAGCTCCACGATTCAGCTCATTCTTACTGTAACACAGTTTTCCCTTTCCTCTTCATGAGTCCTGGCTTACTAAATTCATGATACCAATGTACAGCTTCTATACAATGGCGGCTTTGCCTGTATTCTATTCACTACGTAAAGCCAGATTCTATGATGACTGTCTACTTGTGTTTCAGCATCTGTGCAATTATTGAACGGTTGATTCTCTGTAACACTTTGTGCATGTGTAACCTTCTTTTTCATATTTAAAAGTTCACTTAATTCTTTACTTTGTCATTAGTTTCTGTAGGATCCTTACATCCTCTTCAGCCAGTATATCGGGATGTCGTATGTGTCTCTTGTGACGTCACTAGCCTCTTTCCTTGCTCTTTTTAATATTCCTTCAGGGAGTTCCTCCCTTATTTATTTTTTTTATTCATATTTATATAGCGCACAACAGCTCAAGGACATCGTGGCACTTGTTACAGTACAAAGCTTAGTTACTTAGTTACATGGTCATTAGCAATATATATACAGGTTGCAATATAGTTACATAGTCATTAGCAGTATATATACAGGTTACAATATAGTTATATTACAAATATATATGGCAGAAGTGGAGGAGGCAGTCCTCCACTTGCTAGTTGAAAAGAGTGGCCTTGAGGTTGTTGCGGAAGACAGAGATGGAAGTTTCAGCCCTAAGGGTGGCAGGGAGAGAGAGATCCAGAGTTTCGGTGCAATATAGGAGAAGCCTAGACCTCCCGCTGTGGCTCTCTTTATGCGTGTTATGTGTAGCTGGTTGGTGTACTGAGCTCTCTTGGGGCGAGTGGATGTGGCCCTTGATATTGCTTCAGATAGGTATGCTGGAGCGGTTTTGTTGATGCACCTGTGAGTGATGGTGAGGATTTTCAGAGTAATACGGTCTTTGACCTGGAGCCACCGGGCTTCACGTCTGGCGTGGGATATATGGTCTCTTCTATGGATGCTCATGGCGGCTCTGAGGGCATTGTTTTGTGTGGTTTGCAGTCTGTGAATGTTTTTGGCGGAGGTGCCAGCTAGAAGGGCGTTGCAATAATCGAGTTTGGCTCATATAGTTGCTCTAGCTATGGCCAAGTGGTTGGGAGTGGATAAATAGGGTTTAATGGTATTGATGAGTTTGGTGCTGAACGCTGATGATGCAGAGGCTATGGCGCTGACTTCTTTGTTCTTCGATAGATTTGCATCAATGTGAACACCTAGAGTCTTGACGGAGGTTGATACGGAGATGGTTGAGTTGTCTATGTTGAAGTTGTTGTATTGGGGGCTTAGTTTCGATAATGTGTTTGTCTGGCCCAGGATGAGAATTTCAGTCTTCTCCCCATTAAGACAGAGGCCATTGATTGCCATCCAAGCTTGGATAGTGGCATAGATGTTGTGAAGGGCCGTGGCGTCTTGGTGATTGCGTCCAGATAGGGGTCAAAGTACTAGAATGTCATCTGCATAGTTTGTATATGCAACACCCATGGAGTCAAGTAGGTCGAAGAGGGGTTTTGTGAAGAGGTTATAGAGGGTGGGGTCTGTACAAGATCTTTGGGGGACACCGCAGTTTATAGTGGTAGGATCTGCATTAGCTGTGTCGGAGTAGACCTTCATGGCTCTTCCTTCAAGGAAGGAAGTGATCCAGGGTGCTGCTTGATTAGAGAAATGGGCTGCATGGGTGAGGTGGGTGGTGAGTGTTTGGTGATCTACCAGGTCAAAAGCAGCTGATAGATCGAGGAGGAGGAGCTAGGTTGTCATCGCTTCAGGGATACTTTCGGTACGGTTTCCTCAGTGGACATCTTCTTTCGAACACATGCTGCAGTATTGGTACAACTGCTGGTGTCAAACATGGCACAATCGCAGGTCTCCAACATATGGGAGGTAGGGGGCAGAGTTTCCTGCAGAGGCATGCAGCTGCTCCTCTACAGTGAATTTCCAAAAGTCCCTTCCTTCATCTTCTCCAAATCTTCCTGTAATTCTCCGCCGACTTGCTGACTGGATCTAGGATTAGTAGCAACCCGTCCATGCCATGTTTGCTGGCAATATTGCTCAATTTCTATCTGAACTTTATTTTATTAAAAAAGTAAATATGATTGTGTACAGACCGCTGACCCTAGTGAAAAATGTTTACCCATAAAGTACTCCAACATCATACCATGTCATTCAATTGCAATTGACTGTTTCTCACGCTTATTACTCTTATCCCAGTTACTTGAACCCGTAATTGGGTTATGTTCTTCACCCAAAATAGATGCTGTGGTTAATTACTCCTAGACACATTCTTCAGTGTAGGGCATGCATCGTTCTTCAAACATATTTAATCAGTAAGGGCGAGCAAACCATATCTCGGAAGTATGTGCGTGTTATCAAAAGATCCTCTTATACAACCACCACTCTGGGAGGAATACGTGAGCATATGGTCAGATAAATTCACTGCCATCTGTGACCACACCTGGTGGTCTTCTGTGGGTGTTGTGGCTGTGGTGAGCACTTGTTTTGCTCTGTTCTTCCTCTTACTTAAAAAGGCTGATTTCCTCTTGCTGTTTGTCATTAACTATATTGTCGCTTCGCTCTGGGAGGGCTATTATCTGGATTTTAATTGTCCCCTTACATCTTCCCCACTGCTACTGTTAGAGGTCTCTGTAAACCTCAATATTTGCATAGTTGAACAAGTACATTGCCTCTCTGAAAGGACTACTCTGAACGTCACTCTGGAACTGTTGTCAGTACCTGTTTGAATAATTCTGTGGAACATGAATTTAGGAGAGCTGCAGGAAGAAGGGGCCATTCTACCTAGAGGAATCTCCTGAAGACCCTTTAACAAGTTATAGTATGAACTCACAGAGGTTGTCACCCGGTCTGTCTACCTCACATAGGATACTGTGTGGGTGTTGTGCTCTGGACGGAACAGGCCACAATTCGGTAGTCTGATGGGGAATGGTCCAAGGCCAAAGCTTTGTGAATAGGAGAAAACAAGAGGTTAGCATGCCCAGTGGTAGGGATAAATCAGAATGTAATATCACCTGGAGGAATCTGGGTACCAGGAAGTCTTAAATGATAGAGGCAAGACCGGGGCTAATAGCATGGCAAGGAAGCATTCTCTCTCTTCCTTCATGAGTATGGTTCAGAAATGCCTAACTCTATAGAATATTCCAAAATGTCCCTAAAACTATAGAAATTCCTTTTGCACGCTGCATGTCTTTTGTGATGAATCTGATGATGTCATCACTCTGCTCCTGTGGCCAGGGTATGGCAGCTGCTTCCTGATCCTGGAGGTAGCTACATGAAGGAGGACCACATGGGGGAGGCGACCCTAAGGAGGATGACACGGCATCATTGGAGAAAGTTATACTCCCTGTTCCCTTTTAGGGATCTTCCCCCTCCCTGCCCTGATGGCATATTGAAACACTTGTGTGCAGGCGCGTTATAAATGCCATCATATTGTATCATTCTCTCTTGACCACTTGCCAAGTCTACTTCAAGTAGACCCCTACATCACACTGGGAATGGCATGTTAACAACTGAGCCGAGGAAGACGCAGGGAGCAGTGATGATTACTCCTGCTAGGGTCCAACATCATCTACATCACTATCATAAAATGAACAACCTGACGGCAACTGGGACGAGAAAGAGGGGCGGAGCAATGAAGATGACGAAGATCGATAAACAAACGCAGCAGTCTAATCTTTGGAAGTTAGTTAATCATGCTGGGAACTTTAAATCTGCAACAGCTAACACCAAGCAGAGAGAGCTGCAGAGGCTGAGTTGTACTGTGGCCTGTGCTGACACTGGTCGGAATGCGGAAGTAAAGCACACTGTGGGAAGTGGCGTGACAGAGAATGCTGACAGCGTGAAGAGGAACCAGAGAGCAGGAAATACGCTGCCTGAGACTATGAGGCAGCGGACACCATGCGCAATAAAGAACGATATATCGAAGATACACCGGCTAACAGGAAGCATGCTGAGCTAGCAGATTGAGAGGAACAGAAGCAGAGAAACGCGAGACACTGGAAGCACCCAATAAACCCAGGGAAGACGTACGGGTTACCAGGTTGCTTGAAAGTGTGTGCCGTTTCATAAAAGGAACGCGACAAAGGAAAAGGGAAGCCTGTGAACAGATTAACATATTTGTGAATCAGGCCACGAACAGACCGCTGAGTCCATATTCAAAAGTAAACTACAATGTGAATGGTCTTGAGCAAGGGACATATTGAATAAACGAGGGCTGATAAGTCGACGTTGGAGAAATATATTTTGGATAAATGAAAGTAACTGCTTGTAAATCCTGGCAGGACAGTATACCAGGCAAAGCCAAGTGTGTGTGTAAGACAGTGAAAGAGACTGCATCTAAGACCTGGCAGGAGAGTACACCAGGACAAGTCGTGTGTATAATAAACTACAGTAAAAAAAAGAATCTCAAAGAAGATCCATGCCCTTTAGATTGTGAACAGCTGTAAAGGTGGAAAAGTGTCAAGGAGTTCCCCCCTTCTCACCTGAGTCGGTTCTTTACTGGCGTCCAGGTTTTGAAGAAGGCGGCCCATGTCGCTGCCGAATCCAGAATGCGTTCAGTTTTCCAGGAGGCCGAATCCAGGAATCCAGGAGGCAATGCAAGTTCTCTAGAACTTGAATCCAGGAGGTAAGAAGAAGGGGGTGGGAGGGGTCAAGGAAGAGAAAGTGGAGTGGAAAAAGAGAAGAACCGCGAGCTACAGAGCACACGTCTGGTCGCTACTTCGCAATAGCATTGAGACGCGCGGAGCCACGGAAGGCGTGGTCTAAAAAATAGAGAAAGGTTACGTCCAACGCATGGAGCGAGAAGGGAATGCGCTGGATGGCCATATTGGAAGTATTAATGTGTATAAACCTGTTGTGACAGGGACCATGAGGCCCAAAAGGGGCGCACCCTGCGATTCATGACAGCATGCCTCCTCCGAAGACCCTTCCCTCCTGGTTTGCCCGGGTGGATGAGGTGGAACCTTCTGAGCAGCCGTGGGGCCTTGATGTTTGAGACAGGCTCCCAGGTTCTTTCGCTAGGAGGATATCCTTTCCATTCAACCAGGTATTGAAGCTGGCCCCTTCTATACCTGGAATCACAAATCCGAGATACCTCCTATTCCAATTGGTCATCGACCAGTATAGGAGGAGGTCTGGAGGGTTTTTGGGAGGATGGATAGTAGGGTTTCAGTAAAGATGTGTGAAAGACTGGGTGTATCTTCTTCCAGGATTCAGGCAATTTGATCCGATAAGAAACAGGATTTATAATTTCTTTAATGGAAAATGGACCATAGTACCAAGGGGCCAGTTTACTAGGTCCTAGATGTTGGGGTAGTAATTTTGAGGATAACCAGATCTGATCACTGACTGCATAAGAAGGGCCAGGTCTTCTTCTGGAATCTGCATATTTCTTGGTCTGTTTCCCGGCCTTCTCCAAGAATTCCTTGGCTTCCTTATGTATGTTGACAAGGGTTTCGATCCAGGAGCCAACTGTAGGTACTGGTGTAGATGGAGGAAGAACAGAAGGCAGGACCGATGGATGAAATCCTTGACTGCAATAAAAGGGGCTGATCATAAGTGCCGAATGGTCAGAATTATTGTAAGCGAATTCAGCCACAGGTATTAGGAGCGACCAGTCATCCTGGACCTTGGTGGCGAAGCATCGAAGGTACTGTCCCAGGGTTTGATTGACACGTTCTGTGATTCCGTTGGTTTGAGGGTGGTTACCTGACGAAAGGGCACATTGGATCCCTAAGCATTGACAGAGATGTTTCCAGAATTGTGAGATGTATTGAGGTCCGCGATCTGAAATGATCTTGGAAGGGAGTCCATGAAAACGTAATATGTGTTCCAGGAAGATTCCTGCTAGTTCAGAAGAGGATGGTAGTTTACGCCGGGGCGTAAAATGAGCCATATGAGTGAACAAGTCTATGGTAACCATGATGGTGGTGTACCCACGGGAAGGTGGCAGTTCCACAATGAAGTCTGTAGCGATAATCTCCCAAGGCCTTGTTGGCAGTGTAGGTTGTAGTAGAAGGCCCGCTGGTTTCTTGTTGTGTTTATTTTGGCTGCAGACAACACAGGATTGAATGTACTGCTGTACGTCGGGTCTCATCCTAGGCCACCAGAATTGCCTTTGTATCAGACGGAGGGTATTGTTGACACCATGATGTCCGGAGTGTAGGGTGTCATGACAGATTCATTATTCTCTGTTGTAGTTTTTTCGTAGGGATGATCAATACATTGTCCTTGAACAAATAACCTTCCCGGACCTTTATATTCAATTGGTTTCTTTTGGATGTGTCCTTCCACAGATCAGAGGATTGGGTTTGGGCTTGGATTTCTTCAAGGAGGTTGACTGCCTGGGCCACAAAGATCGTGGGGGGAAACATCTGAGGATATGCCTTGTCTTCAGTGGGCTCGTAGTCAGGTCATCGAGATAAAGTGTCGGCAATCAGGTTTTGTGATCCAGGAACATGAGTGATATGGAACTGGTACTGTGCGAAGAAATATGCCCAACGCGCCTGATGACTGTTCCTACACTCCAAAGACTGTAGAATCTGGAGGTTCCGGTGGTCTGTACGGACCTCAACTGGATGTTTAGCTCCCAGAAGTAGATGTCGCCACTCAGTGAAGGCTTGGCGAATGGCTAACAATTCTTTTTCCAGGACTGAATAATGTGTTCAACTAGGAGTCAGGGTTCGTGAGAGGTAAGCAATTGGGTGTTCCAGTTTATCTCCTAATTCTTGTTTCAGGACTGCGCCAATGACATAATTTGAAGCGTCCGTTTTTACCAGGAAGGGACGGCTAGTATCGGTTTGAGCCAAGATAGGAGCTTGTGTAAACTCTGCCTTTAAATGCTGAAACGCCATATCTTGTGGTGTTGACCAGAGGAAAGGAGTGTCTTTCTTCAGGAGAGCAACAATCGGTTGTACTATCTCGGAGAAATTAGATATGAATTTCCGGTAGAAATTGGCAAGTCCCAGGAAAGATTTCATTTGTTTCATGGAAGTAGGAGCAGGCAGGTCAATATGGCATTTACCTTTGAAGGGTCAATACCAATTCCTTCTGGGGTAAGAATAAACCCTAGGTAATGGACGGAGGTCACATGAAACAAGCATTTTTCAGGTTTAGCCAGGAGTTTATGATCTCGGAGTCTCTGCAACACTGCCTTCACGTGCTCTTCATGTTGTATGGGATCCTTGGAGAAGATCAGTATGTCATCCAGATATACAATAACAAAGAGAAACAACATGTCAGAAAACACCCTGTCCATAAAGCGTTGGAAAATTGCCGGGCGTTAGGCAATCCGAAGGGCATGACTAGATACTCATAATGGCCAAAGAGTGCTCTGAAGGCGGTTTTCCATTCGTCCCCTTCCCTGACACGGATCAAATGATAGGCGCCCCTGAGATCCAACTTGGTGAATGTTACTGTGCCTCTCACGGCTTCCAGGATATCCGAAATCAGGGGTAACGGGTACCGGTCCTTGAGGGTGCATTGATTTAGGCCGCGATAATCAAGGCAGGGTCTGAGTTCCTTGGTATCCTTCTTGGGAACAAAGAATAGAGAAGCACCAGCAGGAGATTTCGAAGGTCTTATGGTGCCATTTTCAAGGTTGGTGTCCAGGTATTCTCTTAGGGCCTTCTTTTCGGGTTCAGAAAGAATGAACATCCTGCCGAAGGGAATCACTGCAGAGGGTTCCGTATCTATTGCGCAGTCTTCAGGTCTGTGTGGGGGTAAGGCCTGGACAATGGCAGTTGAGAACACATCAGCATATGCTTGGTAGGTCTCAGGAACTTGCATGACATTGGATACCATTAATGGTGTCTGATGTTCCTTTGTTGGTTCCTTTGAGTGTGTTAATGGAGGTTCTAGGGATAGACAGTGAGACATGCAAAACTCTGAGCCTAGGAATAGAGAACCCACAGACCAGTTGATATATGGGTTGTGTTTCTTTAGCCAGGGCATGTTCAATACCAAGGGGTAATGAGCTGTCAAACCTGGTCAGCTCTTGATTGTGATTTATTGAAAGCTGAATCTCCTTGGTCTGCAGGCTTATGGGCCCTGATGTGAGGGGTCTTCCGTCGATAGCTTCCACAGGTTGCATGGTGATTCGTGTTTCGTAGGGAATCTGATGTTTACCAACCCACTCATGATCGATGAATATTCCCATAGCTCTGCAGTCTACCAGGGCCAAAATGCAATAGTTTGCATTCTTGGATGGTGATAAAAAGGCCTGTAGTACCACCAAATTGTTTTGTCCAGGAGAGTTCAAGGATGGAATGGATGTGGAGCAAACATCTCTCTCCCGAAGCTCTGCTCCATCTAGGATCGGGAGCTGGCATTTCCCGAACACTGAGGGGGTGCTAAAGGACATTCCCTAACCAAATGCTTATCTGAGGCACAGTACATGCACAAGCCCGTATGAATTCTCCTCATTCTCTCTTGTGGAGATATGGGTCCACGAAAGGCCCCAATCTGCATGGGCTCAGATTCCGAGACTGGGCTTGGGTTGATGTCCGGTCTGGGGGTACCCTCAAATGATACCTTGGAAGGAGTTCCCTTGGATTTTTTCTTTTCTGACTTCCTTTCCTGGATACGGAAGTCACTCTGCATGGCAAGATCCATTAATGCCTGGAACGAGCTTGGTTGTGCCACTCTGGCCAGCTCATCCTTAATTTCTTCGTTTAATCCTCTCCTGAACAGGGTAAAACTCGCCTCTGTGGACCAGTCAGCTTCCTTTGCCAGTTGTTCAAATCGGGTCACATATGTGAGCATATCCTGGGCCCCTTGCTGAAAGTCTAACAAGCGTTCTTGTGCGCAATAGACCTGCTCAGGGTGGTCAAACATGTCTTTTAGGGCCCGTATAAACCCATCATAATCGTCCAAGAGGGCATCACTAGAGTTAACGAGGGGAGTGGCCCAAGTCAAGGCATTCTCGGATAGGTGAGATATTATAAAACCCACTTTGGCCCTGGGGGGTCACAAAATAGTATGTCTTGAAGGTAAAGTGAACCATGCACGACGGGTCTTTGCTGAGCCGTCGTATTTATCCACGACGCCGCCCAGTATAACACTTTTTCTTTTGTAGCAGAATCCCGGGATAGGACCAATTGTTTGAGAGCGGCGTTCTCCGCTTTCAGATTCTGTACCTCGGTTGATAGTTCCTGCATACGACGCATCAAGTCCTGCACGGCAGCCTCCATGTCGATATCGCTTTCGATTGGGTGTCGTCTTAAACCGTCAAGGCGTTCCCCCCCTTCTCACCTGAGTCCGTTCTTTACCGGCGTCCTTGTTGCTGCCTTCTAACAGATGGAACGTGTTTTGAAGAAGGCGGCCCGTGTCTCTGCCGAATCCAGAATGCGTTCAGTTTTCCAGGAGGCCGAATTTAGGAATCCAGGAGGCAATGCAAGTTTGCTAGAACTCGAATCCAGGAGGTAAGAAGAAGGGGGGGGGGTCAAGGAAGGGAAAGCAGAGTGGGAAAAGAGAAGAACCGCGAGCTACGAGCACACGTCTGGTTGCTACTTCGCAATAGCATTGAGACACGCGGAGCCGCGGTCTAAAAATAGAGAAAGGTTACGTCCAATGCATGGAGCAAGACAGGAATGCGCTGGACGGCCATATTGGAAGTATTAATGTGTATAAGCCCATTGTGACAGGGACCATGAGGCCCAAAAGGGGCGCACCCTGCGATTGAAGACAAAAAGAGCCTGGCAGAAGAATACCAGGTGATCTGTGAGTCTGGGACTTGCACCCAAATTGTAACACAATAAAAGAGAATCCCAAGGAAGATATATGCCCTAAGGATTTTTAACTGTTTTGAATATAAAGGGAAACCTGGGGAAGAAAGCCATTTCCCTGCGAACTGTGAAGCCACCAAGAGGATAGAGTTAACATCTTGGGGTTACAAGGAACTTTGATTATTCTTTATTGGAACGTTTCATTTTGTTAAAAGGAATATGGGTAAGGGAGCCATTCTCTGGAACTGTGAATATTATCCCCTTGGAACATTTTGGTTGGATTTAACCTTTTGTGTTGAATCTGAACATGTGTGCACTTTGAGAACCAGAGACAATATCCTTCACAACTTAGTAAGTTTTAGAGTGTGAGGGCCAGAATAGGATTTCGGGCACAAGACATATACGTTGCTTTGGACATCTTGACAAAGGACAGACCCATTAGTTTTGATTGGGGTAGGAAAATACCTCCTAGATTGGGGATAGTGAGGCATTTTCCAACCCAAAAGTTTATATCCAGACATGAGTCCTCTCTGTCCTTGTCTCATTCCTGGTTCCTCACAGTTCTTATGAAATGGAACCCAGAAATGGTTCTCTTCTTCTGGATTCTGCATACACGTGGCCTGTCTGGCCCTGTGGTCTACCATCTCTGGGTCAGGTGCCAGGGAAGCCGCCAATCACGGATGTTCTGCATCCGCCCATTTCCTGTGGGCCTCCGAGGTTTGTGTGAAATGGACCTGGGAGCAGAGAGAGGCAATCCCTGTGATGGTTTTGTAAAGATTGTCACATATTGTCTACTTGGTACCCACTGTTACATGTGCTCTATGGCTCCCCCTCCTCCTCGTGTTCCCCCACTCTCATCTAGGAACAACAATTACCAGAGACACCAGCCTACTTAAGAATGTCTCAGGACATAGCCTCAGAAGCAACTTATCAAAAGAGCACCAATACCGAGATGTCGCCTTAGGATCAATCCCCTCCCGCCCTCCCTACTGCGACGTATCCATGACCACAACGTAAGCTCAGTTGCTCAGTGGTCCCTCCAATAACCTTCTCAATGTCCATGCTCAAACACACTATACGCATACCAACTTAAACATACAAGTAAAAAAAGGCAAATTAATTATATTTATTTGTTTATATTAAACAAATTAATAATATTTGTTTACAGTAAATTTATAAGATGCTACCTGTGAATCGCAGATTTGGATAACCCTCCCAACTCACTTCAAATAACAGAATGCAACATCTCTACAATCATTTTACAAATCACAATTCAGGCAAATACCTTCTGGCACCAGAGGCATGCAAAGCTCCCCTCTGGGCACCAATGCCTGTGTGCTATTGTCACATGACATTTAGGAACAGAACTGTATGCAGAGCTCCGAGTAGTTGCAGTCTGCACGCATCAGCACAACCACAAGGCTAGCTTGCACTTTCCCTCCCTCCCCAATAAACTAAGCCTCTCCCTTCTATTTCGAATCTGCTAGAGTGCCTGCAGATCATACAAATGGGAGCAGTGTGCGGTATAAATCTTAATGACAAAACCTAAGATTGAAGGCATAGATGGAGGTCTTTAGGCATGGAGTGCCGGCATCCCTCAAATTAGGAGGCTACCAAAATCTAGGCCCTTAGTATTGGGTATGAGGGTGTTGTAGTCTCTCAAGCAAGAAGGGTCTCAGTATTAAAGCCTCTCAGATTAGGAGATTGTAAAGTCCCTTCATGGGAGTGTTGTCGCTGCTTCTTTTCTGCAGACCACCCTGCTGAGGTATGGGGATATTTGGGGAAGCAAGCAGGGGTCATGGAGGTCTATTACTTGAAAGGGCAAATCATGACGCAGGGCAAAGTAGTGATAGAGAGTTCCTCCCCTGCCTTGTTACATGACCGAGTGTGGAAAAGGGAATACAAAAAACAGGCATGGGGCTCCTGCGAGGTGCAGTGAGGACGAAGGGTGGTGAAGACTGGCCAGCGCACCCACGCTAGTTTGTAGGACCAGTAGTGAGAGGGAATTGAGGAATAATTCACCACAGAGAGAGGTGCCACCAGAAGGGCCACGCTAACCTCGGACTCAGTAAAATGACCCTAATCCTTCTTCAGACTGGGAGTGTGTAAATTCCCCTCAGACTAGGAGGTTGTCTGCCTAAGACTTAAATGGTTCAAGAGTCAGCAACTCTTAGGCTGGGGGGGGGTCTCAAATAGAGTGGCTCACACTAGAAGGGTGTTAAAGCCCCTCCAAAAGTCTCTCGGTAGAATTCCTTCCAGCACCTCGACAACCAAGGGAACCAGGCATTTCTAGAATTCGATTCATCTGGGTGACCTGTAATTCAACAAAGAAGGTGTTCCAAAAGTTGTGAAGTAGGGGAAACACAACTGATCATTTCTCACGCATTCCTCCCATATATTGATTGTGTGATCAAATATGCGCTCCCGAGACCACAACCTGCACCACATGAAACCGATTGTCTCCCAAGAACCTTATATACCATTTTTCCACACCCCTTTTTCATCTAAACATCTTAAGCTACACCCTAAAAAAAATGTTTTTGTAGTTGTGTAGATCCGGGAGTGTGCAAAACTGTAATCAAAATGAACAAAACAGTTCAGGTATTTACTAGTTTTTGGTGTACACCATGCACTCAGTGGTCCAAACTAAAAACCAATCACTCTTGGTGCTGGACGTCCTCTAGTGGACGGGTTAAAAATGCACAACAAATTCCAAAAAAAGTCATGGGACCAATAATATGTCATCCAAATGCGTTTTAGTAAATAAAAAAAGTATTCGGTTCCATATAAAAATAGCCTCAGGAAAATATAGTAATATGAAAATTTAGTCAGCAAAAAGTTGTTTCCAAAAATCAATATAAGCAATTTAAAATGCGAAAATGTTGCAGGTAATAAGGTCGTCAAAAATATAATTTTTAAATATACAAAAGTACAAGGCTGTAACCCTAAATATGACCCAAACCTCCACTATCCGCCTCACTCGATTCCTAAACCTTCCCCAAACTAATTCCAACTCTTATCCTACCCTGAACTCTCACAAAACACTAACCCTGGGCACTCTAAAGTATTTTATTTTTTTTTGCATATTACTGAATGCAACATGAACAGTGAACATCTCCAACCCCATCACCAGCTCGCCACAAATTACACAGGCCCTGCCTTCCCAAACCCTTCCTGTAATACTAACCTTATCATAACTCTAACACTTACCCTAATGCTTACTTTGAAATATGGATTAGGGAATGGACTACCACTTTGGCACCTACGAATGTACCTTTGTAATTCCATGAAAACAATGGTGTATTCACTAAACATTTTGATAAGGATATAATATATGCTAAACGCATCCTAAGATTAAATATTAGGACTATACGTCGTGAGGTAAAGGTTCGGGAAAAAGGCCACACACTTGAGCAGAGCCAAAAATAAATACAATAACTGGCTTAGGCAACGCAATTACTTGCTACAAAATAGTCAATGGCAAAATATGCTTAAAGTCCTCGAGGGTGGGAAAGTGAAACTGGTCTGGGAGGCCCTGGAGTTGTACAAAGGCAATCTAAAAAAATGCACCTTGAACCCAATCCCTGCTCTTAAATGAACGGCATATATGCTAGAAACTTTTTGTGTTGGGTCTAATCCAGCACAGTGAGAATTAAGATACCCCACGGTTCCTTTTGAATTAAAGTATTATAAGGATGACTTGACTATCCAAATCCCAAATCTGAAACGATCTAGAGCGCCTGGGCTCAACGGTTTGGCTAATATCCTAAAAATGAATCCACACCAATGTGCATCACTGTTAATCCTTCTGTTCCATAAAGTGTGCATCTTGAGTGCTATTCCTCATTCATGGAGACGGCCATTACTTATAACGGTATTTAAGAAGGGATGTATAAACATCCTGGGAAATAACTGCCTCTTGTCCATGCTGGGCTTCACAGGCAAAATGCTTGGCCTGTTACCCTTGAAAGCACCACAAAAATGGGTTGAAGATGCCTTCACTAGGAGGGCTATGATGAGATATACCACCCCCCTCCCACCCTCACTCTACACACTGCATGTGGACCTATGGCCGCTTTCGACAGAGGGGATCGATCCAAGCGCTGGGTGACACTAATAAAGCTAGAAGTTCCTACCTTGTTGGTTGAGGCAATAAGACCGTTTCATGAACAAACGTACACCTCGTGCAGTTGAATGGCAGCGGGGCCAGCACCGTCCGGTTCTTACAGACCATGGGTTCAAGCAGGGATGCGTGCTGGCGCCGCTCCTGTTCAATCTGCATGTGAACGATTTGCTCGAACACCTGGCTAGAGTTAACTGCTGTCCACCAAAACTTGGGGAGGTGCCTGTACATTGGCTGTCCTACGCAGAAGACAACATTGTGATATTTGATCACACTTTTGTGGGTCTGCGTAGGGCAGCCATGGAACTCCAGAGATGTTGATAATGGTCTAGTGTTGAACTTTGAAAAGACCAAATACATGTGTTTTGGTAAGGGTTGTAAAGGTTGTCCTTTTATTTTTCTGGAGGGTACTATTTGTAGGGTCATGACCTGCAAGTTTCTAGGTTTAGAGATGGACAAGAGGAATTATGGATAAATGAAAGCAGAAAAAATCTGGAAAGCCATGATACGGACCATACTTATAAAAAGGTTTGCCTGTAATACTGCTGGCTATAGCTATGCTGGCCTTGTAAAACTCTAAAGGCAGAGCTTTTGCCCAGCTCTGTTATATGTCTGGAGATCGCCCATATGAATGATCTAAATGATCTAGATTGGCTATAAAAAATTGAAGGCCGGTTCTGGAGGTCTCTATTGGGGCGCCCTCAATCTGTCCCAATAGAACTCATATGCTTAGAGTTTGGAATACCGTCATTAACTTCCCAGGTTTCAAGGAGGATGGGGACACTGTTGATTAAGGCATAGAAAGATCCACAATTTATTTAAAACATTTTATTTGTGTTTTTCATATACAAAATACGTTTCCACAATGTATTCATAAACAAAATTCATTTAATATATTTCATACAAATTATAAAACCCATACTCATCTTACAATTTCACTAAAATCCAGACTCCTCTTATAATTTTGCTAAAAACCCACATTACCAGTTATTTAGACTCAAAAGCATATCCTCGCCAACCTTAATGACTTGCTGTAAATCATTAAAAATCTTTATAAAAAATGTCACTAAGTCGTGGTTTAGCCAGACTCATGACGTTGTCATTAATCTGTTCCAAACGTCCATAGAAACAACTGCGGAGGGTGAATACACAAAGGACCCATCGATGATATCCGATCCAAAGCAGTCAAAGGACATTTCATTACCCCATGTTTCAAAGTCTCGACATCCTCAGTTTTACACAATTGACTTTTCCGCAATTCCTTTGGGATACCCAGACTCAGAACAATCCTTTCCAATGTTGGTAGGCAATTTAATTTAAATTTGAAGTACCACCTACAAAACATCTGTACAGGGAAATGTATCAGGTAAAGTCTAATGTCCTTCGTCGGAGTATAATAAAGCACATTATTACAATAGATCTTAATTCTGTCAAGGTTTTCCAAATCTTCAATCACGTCCCATCGTTTGATTTTACTTTTCATAACTACTTGGAAATCTGTACTCAAAATGCCCGGCCCTTCCATAAAATGGATACAGCGCTCCTATAGTTCAGAAGAAAGACATTAGGCCCACCATTCATCATCTCACCCAAATGAGCCCCCAAACTGGGTCTTTCCATTTGACCACCTTAATATATGCAAACAAGCATTGCTTCAAATATTGTGCCCACCACGACTGAAGACCCAGTTTTTGGCGTATTACACTTAAGGACGTAGATCTAAGCAGGCCCAACACCTCTTTCATGACCATACCCTCCACGATATCTAAATATTTCCTACTGGTGAAATGTATGAATTTGGTTCCATATAGAACCATAGCGGTCACTTTCAGGCTTTACAACTCTATTAGGGGGATCAGAGAAAAATGCACACATCATACTTTTTATGACCTTCATTAAGTTTGTGCAAGATCGCATCTTGATCTCCATGCTCTCTTTTTGCACTTTCAGTACATCAACAACAGAAAACGAGAAGCCCAGGTACTTAAAGATCTTAACTTCTGTCACTTGCGTTTCGTTAATTGACCACACACAGTGTTTCCTTTGTTTTTTATTACTAAAAGGATTTTACTGCATTTATCTCTAGTTTTTTTTATACTTGGATACGTTGCCATTCCATTCAATGATATCTGTAACCCTGCCAGGGTAAATCTAGTAATTATAATTACAAATGCTATTTTTTTAATAATGCACTTAATACCAGTGATTGGTTCCTAAGCGCAGGATCGGGATTCAAACCTGTGTTGCACTGCGTTATCTGCGTAAGTGATGCAGTTTGTTCTTAAACCAGCACAAGTAGGTGGGTAACCGCCAGCTGTTACTCACTTGCCACAAATCTGCCACATAAAGATTAAATAATGTGAATCGTTGTCTTAGTCCTTTACCCAGAGGGATGCACCTAGAAAGATCTGCTTCAGTGTTTATCCTTACCCTTGCCTCATTGTTCGAGTATAGCAATACCAGCGTCTTCAATAAACCTGGGTCAATCCCCCAGAAGTTCAGTTTCCTAAATAGCATTCCCAAGTCAATGTTGTCAATTTCTGAGGAGAGATCTACTCCCGCTATATACAGAGCACTCCCAGCATATCCTCTGGCTTGGGCCATGCAAGAAGCAAGCGTCATACTGCTTAGTGTGGTCCCAATGCCCTTTCTGAACTCTGTTTGTAGAGGGTTGAACCTATTCTTTGACTCTGCCCACTTTGTTAGATCATTGTATTGCTCGCCAAGAGTGCACGGACAGTTATTTATCACCAGTACATTGCAGAACAGAGCAAATACTTTGAACACCGGTAGACGAAAGCAATGACTCGCACCCACACACGCAGTTAAAGGACAAGTGCTCTTATATGGCTATTTATTCCTAGTTAAACATACATAACGCAATTAGTGATAAGACGGAAATAAATCACAGAAAAGATAGTAAGCTAACAAGAATACATCACCCTGGACATAACTGAATTCCTCATCTCACCAGAAGCGGCTGGAGGACCCCGGTAACACCCAGGCCGAGAGCACAACAGCCCACAGGTATTTCAACAAGGCGTCCCCCCTCCGACTGAGGTCTTTGTTTTTCCGCCTGACCTTTCCAGTGCCCCAAATTATATGCCCTCCTCAAAAGGGGTAGCAATTTCTCAGACCTTCTGGCATTCGCGCTTGTGCGTTGATGAGTGACCGTTGGTTGCTGGCTGAGTCGACCGACGGTAACCCCAAGGAGCAAAGCGCTTCCCACTCCTAAAGCACCACGGAAAACAATTCCATAACTCATCTTCAACCTTGGCACGGGCGGCATAACAAACCTCATCTGGTACCAGCCGGCACCTGCAGATTCTTGCCTCTACGAGCTCTGTGTCCTTGGATGAGCCATCCAGGCCAACACAAGCAACAAATAACGTCAAGCATGTTTTTCAGTGAAATACTGCTAACCAAGCTGAAAATCTGTGTACAAGTGCAATAAATATCCATTATGGCTCTGAGTGCCCCCAGAATGTACTGCGCACCAGCGCCATATTTTAGCTCAAGCATCACAATCCTTTAGTACCAAAGCCAACAACATTTTTGAGTATACATCCAATAATGAAATGGGCCAATAATTAATCAGACACTCTCTGGCCTTTTTTAAAAATTGGATGTTCCACGATTCAGGAGAATTGCCTGTTGCAATTATCTGTTTAAACAGTCCATAAAGGATGTCTGCCCATAGCTTCTTTCCACTTTTTAGAAGCTGGTTGGGCATTCCATCAGGCTCCAAGCTCTCGAATCCATTAGCCCCTTTATTATGGTCACAATATCATCTTTATCAAAATCATACGTCCAATGTACCTCAGATAGCCTAACGGCACTTGATTTTCCTAGCGCACCACTTGCCTCCCCTTTATATTTCACTGTGAAATAATCAAACCATGCACCCTCAGAAATGCACAAGACCTGACAGTCTATTTGCATCTTATTCTTGTGATTCAATTGCCACCAAATCCATCTAGCATGTTTTCTTATCAGGTTCCTAAACAGGTCTTGTTTGTCCTTTATATAGATCGAGAGCTTATGATCGTTCACCCATCTTTTATACTTTTGTCTACAATGCCTGATTGCCTGTTCCTCAGCGTTATGCTCTGTCATATTTGCTTTTCTCAAATTCCTAATGACAGATCACATTGATTGTTTCTTTATGGCAATAGCCTTGCCAAGGTGGGGTTTGTCTGTAACAAAGACCTCTTGCTTTCACCAACTGGTTGAGGCACTAAACTGCTTTATCAGCGTTAGGGTGTGTGCAAACTCGTCCAGTGCAGTACACTCCTCTTTCTTCTTTTCACACAGATTGCCCCACCACCTCTCTATGCATTTCTTCACCTTCCCCATGTTTCTACTAAATTGCAACACTCTGTTCTTCGAGGCATTTACCACAAGATGATTTGCACACCTGGTTTCCTCTATTGATTTTCCCTTTTCAAAAATGAGTAAAGAACAATCCAGTATATTATGGTCACTATCTTCAGTCGATATCACCTCAAATGATTTAATGTTTATACCTTTGATGTTTGCTACATAGATATAGTGTATGGTTGATTGTGAAAAAATACCACGCCATGTCGGTGTAGGGTTCAACCTAGAGGATGCCCATGCATTTAACTGCTGGACCCCCCACCCCCATCTTGCTAAGAAGTGTCCTATGTGAGCCCAGGTTTACTGTGTTTACAGTGTATGTCGGTTTCAACAACCCCACTTACCCACCACCCAATTCGTCAAAGGGGCATAGGAGATCGGGACAAGGACAATTGTAATAACCACCCAGTATAATCGGGCAAGCATTTTATTTCTATTTTATCCGTATTTGTAAAGCGCGCAACAGCCTGGGGGGTCTTCCACATGTGTATCTAATGATCACGTTCTCTATTTCGTTTAAGACCGAGTCTATTTCCACTCTCACCGGATTATTGCTTGATGGTTAGAACCATCAAATCTCTGCTGTTTATCCTTTCAGTAAAGGAGGCAATTAACACGACTTCTGATATTGTCAAAATAATGTTTAGCGCCCGACCCTGCCCTTTGTTACCTTGCTTAGCATTTTTTGTTACAACACTAAACCCATGCATTATGGGCTTTGACATTCGCCACGTCTCCTGCACAAAGGCAATATCCTATCTTAAAAAGAGACCCCTCATACCCACTTTCTGAAAACAACTCAGCCCCTGGGAATTCCAATGTAGCACTTTACACGCCTCAGTTTTTAAATCCGGGTCACCCCCCTCCCCCCTTAGACATGGTAAGTGTAGATGCCAGCCAAGCCCAGTTTGCTGGGTTCTTGCCCAGGTGGACCTGCCTCCGTTCATCCTGTGTCATCATCCTGTGTCAGTGAACATGTTCTATTCGCTTTGTTCTGCAAACCCTCCCCCCAGGTATCCACTAGATTGCCCCCTAGATGCTTCTACTTGGTATAATTGCATTCATACCCCCCCTTATCAGTAGTTCCTCCTGATTAGCATAAATCAATTTCTCAATCACCTTTGAATATACGTGAAAGATCCACAATGTCCGTTGTTGAAACGTATGGGATAGATCATGCATATCAAAATGAAGGGAAACGGATTGTGCCAGTGGGCTAAAATGTCACTGGATTTCTTTAATTGCCTGAACTGGACTCCAAACTGGACATCAGACTTTTTCAAACTAAAGGAGGAGTTCACTAACAAATTAAAGCCCTGGGTCTGGATCGCAAACTATTCTCATTTGAAACATTTGAAAAGATAGCCGAAACATGGTTGGTAGTGTTACAAATGTATGTCTGTTCAGCACTACCTGCTTAAAAGCCCATGATTATCTTTCTGTAGATTTTATCTTTAATTAAGATTGGATCATTTGCCGACTCTGACCACTTTGGGACCCCAGCAGGGCATAGCTAAAGAGCTTTGTGTCTGCCGTCTCTGTCAAAAACCAGGGGTGATAGAAACAGTACAACATATCCTAACTTCCTGTGAAAATCTGGAATCGACATACCCAAAGTTATTGCTGCAAATTGTTTGCAGGATACGAGCAATAAGCCAAGAAGCATTTTGGAATTATTGTATTATCTCATGTAATATGTCTTTGATGATTGCATTATACAATGTATGGAAGGCAGCAGTGGCAAAGTTTGAAGATGGGGTAGTCAATTGAAGGCTTAAATGTAGAGTTCATTATTGTTTGTTTTGTTTTAGGGTAATTATACTGTGAATTATGGAATTGCTTACTTTTAAGGATAACTATGTATTATTTTTTATATTGCTATGTTGTATTTATGTGAAATGGTTCATTGAACAAATGAACACACTGTTAATTATTGCTTACTTTACCGTAACAACTAGGCTTCTCCTAACCGCTATCCTACACCAACATCACCAGCCCTTTCCAACCTCTGTAGCCCTTTCTTGAACACTTATCCAACCCCATACCTTAACACTTAACCTAACCACTAGCCAAACCTCAACATGTTTACTCTAACCCTAACCCCTACGCTTACCCTAACCCCTATCCCAACCCTAAACCCGGCAATCACAAGCCCACTAAACCCTCCTTAACTCTAACAGTTACCCTAGCGGACCTACATTTTTTAATACTTTTTGCTTGGCAACTTTTTCACTGCATAGCTATTTTCACCACGACTTTTTCACTGACTACATTTTTCTGGCTTCCAAGTATTTTATTAAAACGCCCATGCATTCACGTGATCAACAGCGTGCTGTGGTACTCCGCAGAGCTTCTTTGTCCACATTTTAAGATCTATAACGGTTTCATTATCTGGTAAGGAACTCATTGGTACATCTTTGAATATTGGTAACTAAATGCTCACATATGTTTATGGTGTATTTTTCACTTCCTTATTATTTTGATTGAATATCAAATGTACAAGACTTAAAATCTGTGCTTTGTATTTTTCTTACTCTGGGAGCGGTGGTGGTGTATCTGCGATGGTGTCTCATGTTTTTTGGCAATGAGACATTGCTGGGAAGTAATTCTAAAGGTTTTGAAAAAAAAATCTGTTCAGAGATGTTCCTGATGAAAGATCCTGTAGAGCCGAAACATATTGGATTTTATAAAGTGTGTCTTCATGCAACTCTGGAAGTTACAGGTCTTTGTGGTATATGGGTTTGGTGTGGAGTTTGTTCAAACTACACACCATTCCAAAGCTCATAAGCCCTCGCTGGGACATGTGATATGTGCAAGTCATATTTCACTGCGGTGACATCACATGCTCACCTACCTGTTCCGCTCCATGCACACACCTAGCTTGGAATTACTCCACCCAGTACCCTCTTCAAGCCACTTCCTTTGATACCTTACAGCAGCGCGGACCCCGCCTCCAGCTCACCCGCAGAGAGGCAACGCTACACCATGAAGTATTTGAGCAAAGGACCCTACCTTTCCTCCGGGAACAGATGACTCGCCTGATAGGCTCCCATTTCCAACTTAAAACTGTACATGGAAGACTATCAACCAAGCGGAAGTGTGCCACCTGAGGGATCAGAGCCACATTATACATGCCAACATTATCCATTCCATTCAGGAGAGAGTTGTCCAGTCCTGGGTGTAACTTTGCATTCTGGCAATAAGCCATTTTGTTGGTGAGGCCGCCCTTTGCAAGATAGAAGGATATTTGTGGAGAAAGACCTTAGTCCTGCCAAGCTGTGAGCCAACAGTTATGAGGTACACATTGGGTTTAGTATCCCTTAATGTCTGTCTCAAATGGAAAATGCTGCAATTTTGTAGTACTTTTTAGCTCCATCAAAGAGCACTTTATTTGAAGATTTGCACAAATGAATGCGGGAAAACAAGAGGGTGTTAATACATTTTCAACATTCTTGTGAACTGATTGTATCCACTTTACACAGATCATCCACACTATTAGTGTCAAATGAATTAGAAATGAAAAGGAAGCTCTTAGAAAAATATTGGTGTGAAACTGTCAACACAACCAGAAATGAACTCTTTAAAGAATTGCATTGTAGGAGAAGAGAAATCTGGGCACTTTCCTGAGGTAGTATCAGTTTACCACCAGCACTTTGCACTTTGCCCAAAGATAATTGGTATGTTACAACACTAATGTGTAATAAAGGTATTTGAACTATAAACAGCACATTTCATTTGTGAATGTATTCTGTGTGGACCGCCAACACGTGTTTCGACAGAATTGTCTTCCTCAAGGCTGTTTACAAGTGAGAAGTTGGGTTAATGCATATCATTCCAGACATGAGAATTAAAGAACCATAGATAAATATTACAATATGGTATTCACACTAATACATATAAGACAAAAGTACATACCATTGATGGGAATTCGGGGAAGGGTGGGGACATAGAGGAAAGAAAGTAAATAAATACACATGTTAGTCAATATTCTCACTGCCATGCATATTTGCAGCGTAAGACTCTAAAATCGATGTGTAAGTGAATAGCATGGAGGGGCTTTACCTTAAGGAAATTTGGTATTATGGATAGCAGACTGAGCCTTGCTATAAACAAATCGAATAAGAGGCTTTCTTTATGCAGGCGCCAGAATTTATTTGAACACAGGCGACCTACACATTTTTCATGGAAAGTCACCAGGAGCTATACAAATAGATTAGGAGGATTCTTCCATCCACTGATAGACAGTATGTGTTTCAGCTTCATTTATCAATGACTAATTTAAGGATTACTCTATTGCTATGTATCCCATTAATTGACCATTATCCAAACATTGCAGACCGTGCGGAATCTGAAAGAACTTTGGAGAGTGGCCACATCAGGCCATTTATTTGTAATTCCTTACACGGGCTATGGGGGCAGGCTAACACTCACCAATGCATGCTCCCATTGCACTTAAACACGGTGACCAATGCACTAATACCAAATATAACAGGAAAATTGTGAGTGCGCAATCATCCTGAACACGGGCACCAGTGCACTAATATAAAATATAACAGGAAAATTGTGAGTGCGCAATCATCCTGAACACGGTGACCAGTGCACTAATATAAAATATAACCGGACAATTGTGAGTGCGCAATCATCCTGAACACGGTGACCAGTGCACTAATATAAAATATAACCGGACAATTGTGAGTGCGCAATCATCCTGAACATGGTGACCAGTGCACTAATACAAACTATAACCTGACAATTGTGAGTGCGCAATCATCCTGAACACGGTGACCAATGCACTAATATAAAATATAACCAGACAATTGTGAGTGCGCAATCATCCTGAACACGGTCACCAGTGCACTAATACAAACTATAACCGGACAATTGTGA
The DNA here is from genome assembly GCF_040938575.1 of Ambystoma mexicanum. Classification (NCBI taxonomy): domain Eukaryota; kingdom Metazoa; phylum Chordata; class Amphibia; order Caudata; family Ambystomatidae; genus Ambystoma; species Ambystoma mexicanum. The sequence continues at coordinate 1,244,683,320 of NC_090934.1, forward strand.
GTGCGCAATCATCCTGAACACGGTGACCAGTGCACTAATATAAAATATAACCGGACAATTGTGAGTGCGCAATCATCCTGAACACGGTGACCAGTGCACTAATATAAAATATAACCGGACAATTGTGAGTGCGCAATCATCCTGAACACGGTCACCAATGCACTAATATAAAATATAACCAGACAATTGTGAGTGCGCAATCATCCATAACACGGTGACCAGTGCACTAATATAAAATATAACCGGACAATTGTGAGTGCGCAATCATCCTGAACACGGTGACCAATGCACTAATATAAAATATAACCGGACAATTGTGAGTGCGCAATCATCCTGAACACGGTGACCAGTGCACTAATATAAAATATAACCGGAGAATTGTGAGTGCGCAATCATCCTGAACACGGTGACCAGTGCACTAATATAAAATATAACCGGACAATTGTGAGTGCGCAATCATCCTGAACACGGTGACCAGTGCACTAATATAAAATATAACCGGACAATTGTGAGTGCGCAATCATCCTGAACACGGTGACCAGTGCACTAATATAAAATATAACCGGACAATTGTGAGTGCGCAATCATCCTGGACACGGTGACCAGTGCACTAATATAAAATATAACCGGACAATTGTGATTGTGCAATCTTCCTGAACACGGTGACCAGTGCACTAATATAAAATATAACCGGACAATTGTAAGTGCGCAATCATCCTGAACACAGTGACCAGTGCACTAATATAAAATATAACCGGACAATTGTGAGTGCGCAATCATCCTGAACACGGTGACCAATGCACTAATATAAAATATAACGGACAATTGTGAGTGCGCAATCATCCTGAACACGGTGACCAGTGCACTAGTCAATTGTGAGTGCACAACCAGCCTGCCCACAAACGTTAACAAATACAATGACAATCTGTATTCCAAACATATTTCTTTATGCTTAAATGATACATCTCTGAAAAATCCTTGAAATATACTATGGAATGTAACGCACACATGGACAGGATATTACATGAGATGTTACACATTGATTTTAGAGTCTTACGCTGCAAATATGCATGGCAGTGAGAATATTGACTAACATGTGTATGTATTTACTTTCTTTCCTCTATGTTCCCCACACGCCCCACCCCCCATTCCCATCAGGGGTATGTACTTTCATCTCTTATGTATTGGTGTCAATACCATACAATTGTAATATTATGTATTCATGGCTTCTATAATTCTCATGGCTGGAATGACATGTATTGACCCACCTTCTCGCTTGAAAACAGCCTTGAGAAAGACAATACTGTCGAAACACGTGTTGGCTGTCCAAACAGAATAATTTCAAAGATGAAATGTGCTGTAAAGACCTTTATTATGCACTAGTATTGTAACAGACCAATTATCTTTGGGCAAAGTGCGAAGTGCTGGCGGTACACACGTACTATAGATGCTTTATGCTTTAGGGTTTTCCAGAAGCCTCTAGCCACGCAGCTGCCCCAACAATATCTAAATTGATGTCCCAGCGCAATTGAACACTATGCAAGCCTGCCAGTATATACTTTACTGAGGTAGTTACAACTTTTCCCTGACGCCTACTGGAGATCACAATTTCTTTGTTTCAGGTTGAATCTACTCCCTACGGGGGAAATAAGTAGTATCAGAAGCAAGGGAATTGTATTGTCAGGCTCCTACTCTTCTTTTTGCAAAAAAAACGTTGCACTTGAAACTTTACATCACCCTCTGGTAAAATGTCCATCACTGGGTAATTTGAGAAATAGCTTGTTCTTGCAATTTGTCCATGATGTCGATGGGCTCAATGACTACCATTTCAAGTACTGCATGTTGTAGGGTCACGAAAAAGCTTCATCAATTGCTGTTATCACATTTAATAATTTATATAAAATCAATTTGATTGTTTAAAGATGTTAACTCAATTGCTGCCCATTGCACAAGACTTCAAAGTGGGCATTTTACATTTCTTTTCTTTTCTACAATTCATGATATTTATAGATGATTGTTTGAATCTTATTGCAATGGTTGTAACTGATTTCAAGATTCTCTCCATAACACACAGATGCATCCACAATACGGCACCCCCCTTCCTCACCCAACACATCTCCAAAAGAACCAAACTCCCCTGCCTACGGTCCTCATCCAATCCATCACTAGCCATCCCCAGATTCTAAAGAAAAAGAGCTGGGGGCACTTGCTTCACGGTCATTGCCCCCACTCTGTGGAATGCCCTACCTCTCCACATCCAAGAACAGCTATCATACCCCACCTTCAGAAAACTGCTAAAAACGTGGGTGTTCGACAAATATGACTAAATAACTTGAAATTGAGGTACCCCCACCACCTGACTTTTTCTGTAGCATTTACCATCATGCTTTGCACCTGATTTGGGGTATCCCCACTATCACCATGCGGCCTAGTACGGTAGTCGCCTGTCTGTTTCCATTTCCTTCCCACTCCCCCTTTCCGCCTCCCCTTCCTTATCTATGCCTTAGCTCTTGCACTATCTGAAATGTCGTCAGGCCGAGTACGATAGTTAATTTCACATCCTTACTGTTCATGGCCTGTAAGAATGTAATTGTATTTTCCCTTGTTCCCTCCCTTGCCTTGAAGCGCTTTGAAACACATTGTGTATAAGCGCTATATAAATAAACTATCATATATCATATCATCTGACTATTCCGCAGCATTTACTACCATGCTAATGTACCTTCTTTTCATTCTTATTGCTTACTAATGTACCAGCGCTGTGATACTCCCGGGTTTGGGTGCTGTCAACAAATACAATAAATCAATTATTCTGTCCTTTGTATTGTTAATGTTGCTCTTTTGACTGTATGTGTGTGTAAGGTTTAAATTAAACCAATTCACAAACAAACAAAAAAATAAACAATTCTGGGACTTGTCATGGGTTTACAATGGAGAAATCCAGGACTACAAGTCCCAGAATGCAAAGCTAAAACCCAGATGGGCCCAGCGCCTCCAGAATGAAATGGATAATTTTGGCATGTATACATCAGACAGCTCGAGCTTCACTCTCATGTCTATCAGATCTGACTCTGAATCCCTTGGTGGAATATTTCCTCATAGTTGATAGTCATCCATGCACAATTCTATACATTAAAAGCAGTGTTTTTGGTCATGTGACTTTTCTCGAGTTTGAGAAAAATGTCTTCCCTTCAGTGGCTTGTCCACTAGGATACTTCCATCACTGATTTTTAGTCCATTTTAGTAGTCGTTGACACACGCAGATGGGCAGTGCTGGCATTGGGCCGGATCCGGCAAAAATGTCTCCTCGGAGCCGGTTCAATCTATTGGCACTGTACATTTATTTTAAAATACTGCGATGCATTCGGTTCAAACTTCGGTTTTCACTTTTAACAGGGCCGGGATTTGAACCATGGTGCTAGGTTCAGAGGCCAGTCACTTCCCCTACAAGACCACTTGAAGGTCTGAGAAGGAGTGCTGTGAAATCCCTTGTTAATATTGCACTCTACAGGAAATACTGAAGTATATCTTTTTAGGTTTAAAAAGAGCGTAAATGTTATACTTTGCTGACAAATTATAAGAATCTTGGCTCTTTTCCAGGTGTTCATGAGTGATCTTCTGAGGGGCTGAGAAGCAAATGTTATGGGGGGGTTAAAATACCTGCCCTCTGTCCCCCGACTGGAAGGGATCCTCCATTAAGAAAAAAGTAAATGTCCAGCACTGCAGATGGGGATTTCCATCTTCAGGCAATGGGTCTGCATAGCGTAAGCAGGCCCCGAATATCTACAACGCGGTCATTGCCTTGCACACAGCACAGGCTCAGCCTGTATCTACTGAAGCAACCCCGAAGGTCAGATCCCAGCAAGGTCACCGCGAGCCTTCTTGCTTCTGATGTCGATTAAAGAAGAACTGTTGATCTGGGATTAAAAAAACAGTACAAATGTTGTGTTATTTTCAGCCTATCTTGAAGACTACAAATACCAGAATGTAATTCAAATTCAACACAATTATAATAAATGGCTTGTTGGCTGTCTTTTAAGACTTAATCATAACAAAAGATAATGTGAAATGGTAACCTTTTGATCGTTTGACAAAGGCATTCTTATATGATGCAAATGAAATGTGACATTCTCCCCACAAAAAAATAAAATGTTAAGACTCCAAATGCTGACATATGAATACTATCGACATATTTTGTGTTCAAAGAAGACCGATTTGGGCGGCAACTTGTTTTTCTGTATGTGCACTTCTTTCAGAATAAAATGCCCCTTTTCAGCCCCTTGTATAAAACAAAGGTTCTTAAATTGACCATTACTTTAAACAAAGAGTGTGATAAGCCCTAACTGTGAGCAGTGGTGTAACACAAAATGTGGGGGCCCCCCCTATGAGCCATGCTGAGGGCCACCCCCCCCCCCCAACTCGGCAACAAATCACTGGCTGCGCCAAACTCTGGGCCGGCATAAATCACGCTTACGAAATACGCACGAATGTGCAGTCGAAGGGATAGGCCGCACACTGCAATAGGAGAAATATATAAATGTGTTTTAATGCAATATACAGCATACTTTCAGAGAAGAATTGCCTAAAAAGCCAGAGTGTTTGCAATTGTTTTGTAGGGTAACACCAATCCAGTAGATGCAAGTCACCAACAGAGCACAGGAACATTAATTCTTTGCTATTAAAAATGCCATGCTACAATGAAAACATGTCCAACTGGCTACACAATGTAGACCAGTGTAGACCCGTAATATCGCTACAGTAAAGCATGCCAGGCCACATTTAGACATACCTAAACTGGTTGCGCTAAAATGCCAGTCGAAGCAATAACACTCATCAAGAAGAGAACACACATTGAAGCCTGTGGCCTCTAACATCACGGCCAAACTCTTTAAAATCTGCAAGGAACTGGTGAATCCTGTTGCTGGCTTTACCTTTCCTGTTCCCTCCCAGGCCCTCTGTATGGCTCTGTCATCTCACTTCTCTGCTGAAACTCAGGATATCCTGTCCATCTCCTCTTCCTCTCTCGGCCCCCCCTTTGGCCATCTCTATCTCTCTTCCTCCTTTCTCCTCTTTCTCTCTGACAACACCTGACAAGGTTTCTAGACCAGTCCGATCTATGAAAGTGTCATCCAAACAGGTGCTCCCCTGCTCCTCCAAACCCATCAAGGACCATATTGACACCCTCGCTCCAGCCTTGGCCGATTTCTGTAATCACTCTTTTGCCACTGGAACGTTCCCCTCTCCCCTTAACCACTACCTTATGCACCCACTCCTCAAGAAGCCATCTGCCAATCTTGCCTGCCCGGCAAACTATCGCCCAATCTCCATCACCCCTTTCCTGGGAAAACTGTTGGAAAAGTTGGCCATCTCCCAGTTTACTCTCCACTCCACACAGAATCTGATGGTTGGCTCCTTGACCTTCAGTCTGGCTTCAGAGCTGCCAGAGGCACAGAAAATGCTCTCCTGAACACCTGTAAAGATCTGCTCTCTAACCTCGATTCCAGCATTCCTTCTGTCCTCATTCTCCTTGATCTTTCCTCTGCTTTCGACACGGTCACCCACACCATCCTGATCAATCCTGATCAATCGACTCCATGAGAACCTGGGCATCACGTATCAGGCCCTTGAGTGGCTGTCCTCCCTCCTCTTGGACAGCCCCTCCCAGGACCAACGTGGTCCCTTTCTCTCCGCTCATCCTCTCACCATTATTTTTCAACCTTGGCCCCTTTGGCCCACCTGAACTCTACCTTCTCCTCTAACTTTCAGTGTTATGCGGCTGACACTCTGCTTTCCTTCAGGTGCCCCTCAGACTCCTCTACTCTTTCCCTCATTCCTGACTGTCTATCCGCGATTCAGGATTGGTCTGCCGCCAACAGTAAGATGGTGATCCTTCTCATTTGGACTCCTGCCCCTACTTTCCCTCTCTCACTCTGGCTGCCCAACTTGGGCCCTTCCTGTGAGGCAAACAACCTTGGAGTCATCCTTGAATCCACTCTTTCTTTCTCTTTCTATCCTCACATCTCGGACGTCGCAAAGAAGTCCCACTGCCAGCTGCTCCTCCTCAAAGGAACTCTTCCGTCCCTTTCTTACTTTCCCCCAGAAGCTCACTGTCTCCAGGGCCCTAGCTCTCTTAAGGCTGGACTACTGCAACAGCCTCTTTCTCAATCTGCCTTCCTCTACTCTCCACCATCTGCAACTAATCCAGAACAGGACTGCAAGACTTATTCTTGGCCTCAAGCCCAGGGATCTTATCTCTCCAGCCCTGAAATCTCTCCACTGGCTCCCAGTTGCTGCAAGGATCAAGTTCAACACCCTTTGTATTGTCCTTGCATTGTCCACAAGGCTTTCCGGGCCTTGGCGCCACACTACATCCAACGCTCTCTTCCAAAATATCTTCCTTCTCAAGCCCTTCGCTCAGCTACCTACAACTCTCTAAGGGTTACGCACCTCTCCAGTCAGAGAGTGGGGGGTAGATCTCTCTCATCTGCAGGTGCCTCCCTCTGAAATAGCCTCCCTGCCCCTTTCAAACAAGGGAGGTGGGCTCAAGGAAAAAGAGACTATAAGCTAAAATCAGAACTCCAGTATTCCAGACTAGGTCCTCAGCAGAACAAGAACCAGAGGGAGTTGGTCCAGGTCGGAAGCGGTCCAGCCAGATTGGGTGGCGTCCCTGTGGATACCAGGTGAGCGTCACAGAACGCGAAGCCTCACAACCACGGTCCACCCGGGCGTCAAGCATGGAAACCTCGGAAACCAATCAGTTAGCTCAGGTGCTGGGGCAGTTACGCGCTGAGGTGCATTCAGCCAGGCAGGAGACCAACGCCTTGCAGAGAGAATTAATAGTGGACAAAGAATGCACTGATGATTTTGAGTAGACAACTCCTTCAATCACAGGCCGGACAAGCCCCATTGCCTGGAACCGTTCCATCAATGTCAGCACCACCGATCAATCCGGTGCAAATTACCCTCCCAGGAGCAGTTCCTTTAGCCCCACTGGAGCGTTTCACGGGGGATCCTAGGAAGTATGCGACTTTCATGAACCAGTGTTGCCTCCATTTTGTTTGCAGGCTTGGGCCTTTCCTAATCAATCACGGGTGACCTTTATGTTGTCTTATTTGAGTGGCAGTGCTGCGGACTGATCTGTACCCGTGGACAGGCACTAGACAACGAACTCTTGTCCCTCCCTGAAGGAAACCAAGACCTATTGACATACATAGCAACCTTCAACAGGCTCGTGGTCGAAGCAGGGAGGCCGGAGGAAAAGAGAACCATGATATCTCACCGGGGCCTAAGGGGGGAGCTAAAGGATGTTTTTGCCCAAGTAGTGGATCCACCAAAAGACTGTGCCGAGTTTATCAACCTTGTGGTTCAACTGGATCACAGGTTGCAAGACCGAAGAGCAGCTCGGAGCAGACCAGACACTCGCCCTATGTTCGTGCGCTTGAAGGACCATGTGCCCAGAGGGGCAGACAGTTCCGTGGAACCAATGCAACTAGGAGGGGTAAGACCTCCTTTAACCAAAGCTGAAAGGGGCAAAAGGCGAGAACAGCATCTATGCCTATCCTGCAGAAAAGCAGGTAATTTCCTCAAGGAGTGCCCAGTAAAGCCACCAAGGAGGACCGTAGGAGCCACGATAAGGAAAACCCGAGTGAGGAGTCAGTAAACTGCCAAGCCTGGCAAATGTAGGGGTCCATTTGTCAAGTGAAGAAAGTCAACTACAGACCTCCCATTTTGCATTGCCAGTGATCCTAATCAACCACCAACAGCTGTCTAGGATGCATACGGTAGAAGCATACATCAACAGCGGAGCCGTTGGGAATTACATGGACCAGGATCTTGCAGCAAAGATGGGGCTCTCTCTCTGCCCTATGTCAACCACTGAGACAGTGACCACCGTAGCTGTACAGAAATCGCTTCCGGCCCTGTATTCAAATGCACAACAGTTCTAACCCTCCTATGTCAGGATGGCCACTGGGAATCTATCACTTTTGATCTCATCAAGGCACCCCAGTTCTGGTTAATCCTAGGGATGCCATGGTTGGTCGCACACAATCCGCACATTGACTGGCGTGCAAGGAAATTGGTCTTTTCCGAAGGCTGTACACGCACTTGCTATTATAATGGAAGGAAGTCAACGAACACAAGCTCGTCCGCCCAGGAAAAAGCAGCAATTACCCTGGGTGTGATCGGTACCCTACCAAGCGAATACCAAGACTTTCAAGATGTGTTTCAAAAGGAACAAGCGAACACCTTGCCACCACACAGACCATACGATTGCCAGATCGATCTGATACCTGGTGCACAAATCCCTTATGGCCGAATCTATGCACTTACAGAACCAGAGAACCAACATTTGAAGTCCTACCTAGAATAATATCTGGCTAAAGGTTTATTCGTCCCTTTAAGTCACCTGCAGCATCTCCTCTATTCTTCGTGCTGAAGAAGGAAGGAGATTTGAGGACTTGCATTGACTATCGCGCACTGAACCAAATCACCATTAAGAATCGTTACCTCTTGCCCCTTATTCTGGAATTGTTAGACCAAGTCAAAGACGCCCAAATCTACACGGAATTGGACCTTAGAGGGGCATACCATCTTGTCCAAATTAAAGAGGGAGACGAATGGAAGACCACGTTTCGTTCCAAATATGGCTTATATGAATACCAGCTAATGCCATTTGGCCTTTGCAATGCCCCCACCACATTTCAGTATTTTATGAACGATGTCTTGAGAGAACTGATTGATGTCTGTGCCCTGGTCTATATAGACGATATCCTAGTATACTTGGCCTCAAAACAGGACCACGTCAAGCATGTTTGTCCTGTCCTCAGCAAGCTCCGCCAACATCACCTCTATGCCAAACTCAAAATATGTTAATTTCACGTTACCGAGGTAGAGTTTCTTGGGTTCATCCTCACTCCAAAGGAAATCCAAATGGATGTACACAAGGTCGACACCATTCTAAACTGGCCAGCCCCAAGTTCATTCAAAGGGATCCACAGCATGTTGGGCTTTGCAAACTTCTACCACCGATTCATCCTGGGATTTTCTCAAATAGTACATCCAATCACATCTTTATTGAGGAAGTACAACAAGAAGTTCCAGTGGACAGAAGAGGCAGAAAAGGCCTTCCAAGTACTCATGGTGAGATTCACTTCCGCCCCAATCTTAAGGCACCCTCGCCCAGATCTTCCGTATATGGTGGAAATGGACGCCTCTAGTATGGCGATGGGTGCTGTTCTATCGCAAAGGGACCCACAGACCAGCCAGCTACATCCAGTAGCCTTCTGGTTGCGCAAGTTTTCACCACCAGAACTTAATTATGCCATCACGGACAAAGAGCTCCTGGCCATAAAATCAGCCTTCAAGGCCTGGCAACATTATCTACTAGATGCCAGGCACACTATCACTGTGATAACTGACCATCGAAAATTTACAATACTTAAAAACTGCGAAGGCTCAATCCTCAAGACAAATACGCTGGGCCCTCTTCTTTGCAGAGTATGATTATGGGATCACATTTCGACCCGGGGCAAAAAACGGAAAAGCCGATGCCCTTTCGCACATGGTGGCCATCATCCCGAGGGACAAATTCTTGGGCATTACAACCACGTTGACTCAAGATGAATTACTGCAAGGAATCCGCCATGTGATGACGCCTGAGTTATTGCAAGAATGGGATTCGTGAGGAGAACACTATGCAGTTAAAGCCCAACTCCCATACTTCAGGGACCGTCTATTCGTGCCCAAGAAAGAGCTTCAGGAACAGGTCATCTCAGGATATCATGACTCCCTCATGGAGGGCCACCCTGGGATTGCTAAGACTCAACCCAAAGTGAAACGAAGTTACTGGTGGCCCACGTGGCATAAAGACGTCATTCAATTAATTATCTCTTGTGGTATTTGTGCACAGAATAAGTCATCTAAGCAGAAACCAGCTGGACTCCTCAGACCATTGGAAATTCCACCAGCACCCTGGAATACGTTATCTCTTGACTTTATCGCCGACCTACCATCCAGTCAAGGATACAATACCATTCTATTGGTGGTAGACTTGTTTTCTAAAATGGCCCACTTCTTGCCATTTAAAGGTCTCCTAAATGCCTCCAGCCTGGCAAAGACGTTCCTGGAACACATTGTAAGGCTCCATGGGTTCCCGTCAGTACTGATCTCGGATCGAGGTACCCAATTCATATCCAACTTCTGGAGAAAATGCTGTTCAATGGCTCAAATCAACATCAGACTATCCACTAGCCACCACCTTCAAACGGATGGTCAAACGGAAAGAACAAATCAAACACTCGAACAGTACTTGTGCTGTATGCTCCATCAAGTAGAAGGGAATTGTAAAGACTTGTTGTGAATTGCTGAGTATGCTTATAATAATTCCTGGCACAGCAGTACTGGACAAACCCCATTTTATACAATAGACGGCAGACACCCACGCATGTCCGAACTGGAAGTCCCCACGGCTCTGGAAATGCCAGCCATCAAAACCTTACACACCATCATTTCTCAGGCCTTCACAGAGGCTGTCGAACATTTACGTCATGCCAAAGACTGCCAAATGAAATACGCAGACCAATGTCTTGAAAGGGCTTCCAACTACCAGGTGGGAGACAAAGTTTGGTTAGCATCAAAGCATGTACCTATAAAAAGGGACCCGGACATTTTGCCCACAATACCTAGGACCTTTCATCATTGAATCTATTATAAACCCAGCTGCAGTCAAACTGGCCCTGCCGACCAACATGCATATTCACCCTGTGTTCCATGTATCTCTCTTGAAACCAGTTCAGCCTGGAACACGGGTAACTACGCCACCCGAACTGGTAATGGTCAATGGGGAACCAGAGTTTAAGGTCAAGGACATCCTGGACTCAAAGTACGTCAGAACAAAACTATACTACCTAGTGGACTGGAAGGGATATGGCCCGCAAGACCGGACAAGGGAACCCTGTGATTACATCCATGCACCACGTCTTATACGACGTTTCCATCGTGATTATCCCACCAAGCCAGGACCAGATAGAACCACCCTGAGAGGGGCCTTGGGGGGGGGGAGTGCTGTCATGACCACTACCCCTCGTCCTGGTAGTCAGACCCCCCGGGCCACACCACGGTGTCTCATCATGGCCCCAAGGGCCTACTCATGTCCCCCAAGACACTCTTGGAGTCAGTCCTGGCGCCTTCGATGCAAGGCTCATATGGCAGAAGGGGGAGCTGGAGCTCACAATGGCAGTGTCACAACATGGATTCCCCCACATGGTTCAGTTTCAGAACTGAACCATGCGGTCTAGCATTTAGGGTGTGGTCTGGCCTGAAAGCACCTGGGATACCTGCAGGCTATATAAGCCATGCCCAAACTGGAGAACACGCTTCGCGTTGCTCTGCTCTCGCAGCGTTACGTTCACCACGACCTGTCGGATCTTTTTCAGCATTCCGGGCAGACACCTGCAAGAAGAAGCAGAAGAACACCATTAGTACTCTTACTTGTTAACGATTCCAGCTGGTGTCATCCGCTCCAGTGTCCAGAACATCCAGCATCTCAGCGAACGCTCGCTCTCTCTCTTGGAGGTCGCAGCCTGGGAGAGAAAAATAGAAAGGCAGCATTAGTAAGCATTTATTCTTCACATTCAAACAATGATCGGCTGTCTCACGCTTACCTGAGTTGAACGTGCTTCTGGTTCAAGGCCATTCCGGTCTTCTGACAACCTGCAAGAGAAAAGGCAAGACTGATTAACTTGCATAATTACTCGGAAGCAATTCGAACAACACCTACTCACCGCTCCGCATCCTCTCAGAAACGTATCATCCAGAACATCACGGCGGCCTGCAAGAGAGGGACAACACAGGTTAGAACACCGCAAGAAAATCACATAGCGCCGCGCTCCGCGCTTTCACTTACCATCTCGAGCGCAGCCCCAGCCAGCACGGCATCATCAGAACTTCTTCTGCACCTAAGAGAGAAGGAAAGATATTGACAGGGGCATTTACAATTAAGGACAAGCTGTCAAAACAGCAGACTTACCTGAGGAACTGAGTCGCAGCAGGACTGAACTCACAGGGCCCGCACCAGTAAAGCTACTCGGCTGCGATGCACCCATCCACGACCCACCCCTGCACAGAACAGCATGACGGAGAGCGCACCATATCGAAAACCAAGGTGAGGAAACACTAAGGGGTCGTTGGGTCTACAGGGGAGGTGGTCTCAGGGAAAAAGAGTCTATAAGCTAAAATCAGAACTCCTGTATTCCAGACTAGGTCCTCAGCAGAACAAGAACCAGAGGGAGTGGGTCCAGGTCGGAAGCAGTCCAGCCAGATTGGGTGGCGTCCCTGTGGATACAGGTGAGCGTTACACCCCACCATCCCTACCCCAACCTCCAAAATCAGCTCCTTGGCCCAGAATTACCTCTAGGTCACTCTTCCTTGTCCCAGAGCTTACGTATGAGGCTCTTTGCCGCATAGGTAAGTACTGGGGCGAGGAAGAGTGCGACTGGGAGTAATGAAGAGTACAGGTAGCTAAATCAGGCATTATCTCCATGTACCTCTACCTCATCCCAGTACTTGTGTATGAGGCAGAGTGCGTTATACACAAGTACTTTCTCATACACACTGGGACGAGGAAGAATAGGGCTAGGAGTAATGAGTAATCAAGGCATTAAACACAAGTATTGGTGCAACACCATTGAGTTGACTGGGATTCAGCACTCCCCCTCCCTGAGAAACTTTGGGTTATGTTTGTTGACTCGACCTGGCTGACCTTTAGAGCAGTTGCCAGACAGAACAGGGCACAGATATTAAATGGCAGCTGGGTTTCGGTGTTAAGAGCCCAGCAAATACTAACATAAAGCATTTCACTGTTAGTAATTGCTTTCAAATGCAAAATGTTGTATGCAATTGAAATCATAATGTGGGTTCAATACTTGCATGCCAGGGGAGTGATTGGAAGGGTAGAGAGGGAACAGGAGACCACTCATTCTCACAGCAGTCCATAAGTGGATGCTTTCAACCTTAAAGGAGAGTTAACTGCTTGTAACATTGAAGCTGCACTAGAATAGTCTCATTAAAATGAGTAATGAAATGAGATGCCCCCAAACCAATAAGTTTGCCCCTCCCCCATCGCCCATGAAGTTAGGGCCCATCCCAACATTTGAAGGGTTAGCCCCCCAAAATGTAGGTTTTGTTGCGCCCCTGAACGCAAGCACACACACCAATCACCATATACACACACGCATACCCAGCCATCCATACATTTAAGTGTGCATTATTTCACCATACAGGCGCACACAGGCAGCCACCTATACATTTAAGTGTGCACCTGTTCACCATACACTCACAAACGCACACATCATGGGATTAAGGGGAGCCCTAATACTTCTAAATGAAATTGGGCCTCATTACAAATATGCCGGTCGGGAAACAATAGTGCCTTTAAGCTTATCAGCACTGTTTCCGGACTGGCATATTACAGCTCTGCGGGCAGTTGCCGTCTCACCCGGCAGGTCAGACCTGCCGGGCAGAATGGCACCCACCCGCAGAGTTTTCATGGAACCGACGGTATCATTATTAACGGTGCCGGTGCTTCTGTGGTCCACATTCCCATGGAAATTGGGACTTAACATTTGCCAGCGCCTGACTTCCCGGACCGCCGTGGTTGTAATCCTCTGGTATTACCGGGGAGTTGGGCACCAGTAAATCATTACGGGTCCGGCGGTAACCTGCTGGTAGCACTGGCACGGTTACCGCCAAACCCGTAATGAGGCCCATTGTTTCTTCTTGAAGTCACTCTGACTTCATAAAAAAAATATTTCTGTTAAGGACCAAACCATAGCGGAAATAATTTCTTTGTGAAGGCAGAGTGACTTCAAAAATAAACTAGTTCTTTATGAAGTCATAGGGCTCCCCCCAACCCATGACATGGAGGCCTCGAGCCTGGATTCTTCCATGCCATGGGGAGGGCAGAGCCCTCGGACTTCAAAAATACATTTTCTTTTTGTAGTCACTCTGCCTTCATAAAGAAATTATTTCTGTTACAGAAATAATTTCTTTATGAATGAAGACTGAATTCAAAAAGTTTTTTTTTTTATTTAAATGTTTTTTCCATTGGGGCCCCCACCCAGGACATGTGCTGGTGGGGCCCTCACCACCGCGGGGGCTCCGGGGCCCCTGTTATGCCAGTGACTGTGAGGCCCCACGGTTCGAGTCAGTGCTGCGCAGGGGGCACCCTGCAGCTAGAAAGCACAGTAGAGTAACCAGAAGGGCAAGGGGGGCAGAGGGGCAGAACACATGCTGCCACAAGCAGCATGTACAAACATGAGGCCGCCAAAACACTGCGTTCACCCCACCCCTTGCCACCCGCTCTTAGCTCAGGCAGGCTCAGGGGGTTTCACACCAGGGTGCCAAGGCACTAGCAGGTGCGGCACCCACAGACATGGGAAAGGCAGGAAGAAGGCAACAAGTGGCCAACAAGGTGCACCACAAGGTGCTAATGGCCGACAGCGCCAGCCGGCTGGAAGTACCAGAAAAGCCCCTGCGTACACATGCATAGCCCAGGGCAGAGCTACAGGGATAAAAGGAGCCACTAGGGAGAGAGAAGTCAGTTCACTGGGACTCCAGACAGAACACCATAGTTATTCTGCATATGCAGAAACATTTATTTTCACAGAAACCCACCCACCCGAGAAAAGAAGGGAGAAGAAAGGGAAAAAACAGGGCAACGAACGTGGCCCACGCAGGGGTGGACTGGTCTACAGGGAACTCTGGAGATTTCCCGGTAGTCCTCTGCACCCTGGGCCTCTTTTGTGTAGTAAGGTATTTTATTTCCCAATGTTCTAATAGGAAAAGGATTGGGCTTGCTGAAAATGTGTTATACAGGGCCACACTGAAAATTATTTCCATGGGCCCATGCCGTCGTGGGAATAAGAGGGCGGCACGGGCAGGGACACAACCCTGGACCTCATGCCCAAAAGTGTACATTTTTTATTATGTGTAATTACGTTTCTTACAATTGTTATGTGCAATAAAAACCACGGCCTTTTATTGCCCAACACTTACACAATGCTTCAGTCATCAGTGGGTACAGCCACTGCCTCTTGGCTTGCTGATTATGATGGGCTGCTGGCGAGGTGGGTGTGAGGTATTCGTCTCTAGGGGCGCGTTACAGGGGGCTGGGAGCTGATAGCACGACCTCGCTAAAACAGGCACAAAGAAAAGCCCTGTGGCTGGAAGCAGCCCAGCCCTCAGGCAGCTGATACTGAGGGGCACCCAAGAGCGCGGGGCCAAGCGCCGGCACGAACAGCCCATTCCTGGGGCCAGCTCTGATTAGAACGCTTGCTTACAGCGCCACAAAGCTGCAAGTCTCTTGCACCAAGCACTATAATAGGAGCAATAAAGGCGCTACGAATCTATATGCTACTGTGTGGCCTTTACAGATAAAGACAGGCCATTCCTAGAACGTTGCCTGTCTTCAGCATTGTCACTAGGTGGCGCAGCAGGCCGCGTCTACGCTCGAAGATCCCGCCTGCCATTATACAGATCCGTGCCTGCTGATTATCTGCATGTAATGTAGATACATGAGCCGAAAGCAAAGGCTTGATGTTCTATTACGTCTTTGTGTCTAAAGTAGCTCAGTGAGTTTCCCGCCAGCTGCTGAAATGCGCGTTCAATCGGCAGTCCTCGATTTTGAATCCACATGAATCTGCTGTACTGATGGTTTTCTGATGGATGCACGGTGTGTATCATTCAGGGCCCATTATGTGTTTAGTGGTAAAGGTAAAGAAACATATGTGCTATGTAAAATACCACGTGTTTTTAAAAATACCACTCACTTAGGAGTGGCGTTGCAAATATGGGCCCTTTCCCCCATATAGTACCTTTTATTAACTTAATGAAATACCTTCTACTTCATGGGGCAGATAAGGGTTATTTAACCACCTGCAGCACCTATTTACCCAATGCAGTACTTTCTATGTATCCCACTATCCCATGCGGTAAAATTGGCGGTATTTAAAATGCCACGTGTTTAACAGCCACAATTATATGAGGACCTCGGTGAAGTATGAAAGTCCCTTGCCCTCGAATTGTCTGAACCGCACAAAGTCCCTCGTCACGGGGGTGGCTGGGGGGGATCCACGCCTGAATTTATAACTGGCAGAAAGGCCCACGTGGCGGGCATGCCCACTCACAGGCCTAACTGAATTATATAACATGGGGTGGCACCGAGCGCGCGGGTAAATCGACCCAGGAGCAGCAGGGATTTGCCTGCAGCGGGAGAGTCCTGGAAGTAGGGCACGGCTCGGAGGTAAGAGGATTGTGTCCGAGGGAGGAAGGGTAAATCCCTCATGCTTTCCGAGCAGACAGGCCGCGTCTGGCGCGCAGGGAGGGCCTCCGCTGGTGCCACAGAAGGAAACGGCTGTGTCGCAGATAAAAGACGGCCGTCGCTCGGAGATTCGCTGTTATCGGGTACCCCTGGGGGGCAACGGGGAGCTAGACTTGCACCAGGTGTGTAAGTTGGTGGCCCCACAACTAATATAGAGGGCGTGGCAAACCTAGGAGTGACCCAGCGAGGCACCGCCCTGATATCAGTGACAACCAACAGTGGGCAAACCTGAACAGATGAGAGATATACACCAGGAGTATCAGTGAGAACCACCGTCAGACACACCAGGAATAACTGTGACAACCAGCGGCCGAAACCAGGACTTTAATGAGCGAGAGACCGCAGGAACATCAGTGAGACCCACTACAGGACAAGCTGCGACTGACAGTGAAGAAAGACTTCCCAGAGACACACTCCAGGAATGTCGGTGAGAACCATCACCCGATAGACCAGGAGGAATAGTGACACACCAGTGAACCCTCACTATCAGAACCAGGGCCAAAAGTGTAGACTTTGGAGAGCTACACCAGGAGCATCGGTGAGAGCCTTCGTCGGCCAAACCAGGACTATCAATGAACATTATTATTGGGGACAACAACCAGCCGACAAACCTGGAATAGCAGTGACTGGCTGTGCGAACTTCACCAGTAACATCAATGGGAACCCCCATCAGAAAAGTCTAGAAAATCAGCGAACAGCTCCTAGTGTTACACCAGGAATATCAACGAGAAGCACCACCAGAAAAGCTTGGAATATCAGTGACTAGCTGTGAGGGATTCACCAGTAATATCACTGAGAAGCACCACCAAACAAGCCTGGAATATCAGTGACTGGCTGTGAGAGATTCACCAGTAATATCATTGAGAAGCACCACCAGACAAGCCTGGAATATCAGTGAACAGCTCCTAGTCTTGCACCAGGAATATCAACGAAAAGCACCACCAGACAAGCCTGGACTATCAGTGACTGACTGTGAGAGATTCACCAGTAACATCATTGACAAGCACCACCAGACAAGCCTGGACTATCAGTGACTGACTGTGAGAGATTCACCAGTAACATCATTGACAAGCACCACCAGACAAGCCTGGAATATCAGTGATTGGTTGTAAGAGATTCACCAGTAACATCATTGACAAGCACCACTAGACACGCCTGGAATATCAGTGAACAGCTCCTACTGTTACACCAGGAATATCAATTAGAATCACCACCGGGCAAGCCTGGAATATCAGTGACTGGCTGTGAGGGATTCACACGTAATATCATTGAGAAGCACCCCAGACAAGCCTGGAATATCAGTGACTGGCTGTGAGAGCTTCACCAGTAATATCATTGAGAAGCACCCGAGACAAGCCTGGAATATCAGTGACTGGCTGTGAGAGATTCACCAGTAATAAAATGGAGAAGCACCCCAGACAAACCTGGAATAGCAGTGACTGGCTGTGAGATATTCACCAGTAATAACAATGAGAACCACCACCAGGGAAGCCTTTAATATCGGTGACTGGCTGTGAGGGGTTCACAAGTAATGCCAATGATTACCACCACCAGATAAGCCTAAAATATTAGTGAACAGCACAGTGGTACACCAGGAATATCAATGAGAAGCCCCACCAGTCACGCCTGGAATATCAGTGACTGGGTGAGAGCTTTACCAGTAACATCAATGAGAAGCACCACCAGACAAGCCTGAAATATCAGTGACTGGCTGTGAAGGATTCACAGGTAATGTCAATGAGAAGCATCACCAAACAAGCCTGGAATATCAGTGACTGGCCGTGAGAGATGCATCACTAATATCACTGAGAAACACCACCAGGCAAGCCTGGAATATCAGTGACTGGCTGTGAGAGATGCATCACTAATATCACTGAGAAACACCACCAGGCAAGCCTGGAATATCAGTGACTGGCTGTGAGAGATGCATCACTAATATCAATGAGAAGCACCACCATTGGGCAAGCCCGGAATATCAGTGACTGGCTGTGAGAGATGCAGCACTAATATCAATGAGAAGCACCACCACTGGGCAAGCCCGGAATATCAGTGACTGGCTGTGAGAGATTCATCACTAATATCAATGAGAAGCACACCACTGGGAAAGCCCGGAATATCAGTGACTGGCTGTGAGAGATGCAGCACTAATATCAATGAGAAGCACCACCATTGGGCAAGCCCGGAATATCAGTGACTGGCTGTGAGAGATGCATCACTAATATCAATGAGAAGCACCACCATTGGGCAAGCCCGGAATATCAGTGACTGGCTGTGAGAGATGCATCACTAATATCAATGAGAAGCACCACCATTTGGCAAGCCCGGAATATCAGTGACTGGCTGTGAGAGATTCATCACTAATATCAATGAGAAGCACCACCATTGGGCAAGCCCGGAATATCAGTGACTGGCTGTGAGAGATGCATCACTAATATCAATGAGAAGCACCACCATTGGGCAAGCTGTGAGAGATTCATCACTAATATCAATGAGAAGCACCACCATTGGGCAAGCCTCGAATATCAGTGTGCAGGATTATCAGCGACAGCGACCAGTGGGCAAACCTGCAATATCGATCAACAGTTCAGAGAGCTACACCAGGAATTTCAGTGACCAGCCAAGAGGGAGAGAGCAGGAAAAACAGTGAGAATTACTAAGAACAAACCAGCATTTCATTGGAAACAGCCATCTGGCAAATATGGGCCATGAATAGAGTGCACCCAAAGAAACGCCAGCAATATTGGCGAGTGCACCCACTGGACAGATCAGTGAAGACAACCTCCAGGCAAACTTGGAATGTAAAAGCGAGAACAGGCACTGGGCTAAATGAAATTTCCATAACCACCCAGCAACACAACAGGAAAAGTCAAGACCAACCACTGGGGACAAGTGGAATAACCATAATCAACAAGCACAGATACATTAAGGATTCCACTCGGAAACAACCGCTGGGAACACCTGTATTAATGACAAGCACCCAACAATATCAATAATAGAATACCTGGAGACACATCACATGCAGCCAGACCAGGTGCATGAGAGCAGTCAGAAAGCCCACTTGCCCCGCAGCGAGAAACGCCAACCCATAATTCACTAGGACTGGGTGAGAAGCCCAAAGGAGCACACCACCCAACAATCACCCTGCCTACAACCAAAACCCCTGGGACACAGACCCAGTGATGTAGCTCAAAGACACTATATATATAGCCCAGGTACCTCAGGGTTTGGTGTGCACTATAAATAAATAAGCAAACAAACACTCAAGTGTGCAGAGATACGGGTCACTCAGACGGAAGATGCAACTGGCAGATAGTGAGTACCTGTAAAAATGTAGGGGTCCACCAGAAGGCCGAACACCTGGATCCCCCAGATCCAGTGAATCGACAGCCGGAAAGAATGAATGGAAGCCACGCCTCATTTTGCAAGTAAGATCACTTTAGGGAATGGGCTGCTATGGGGGTCACAGGCCCACCCTGCTTGCTTAATGAACCGTTTTTGATTGTATTGTAGGTTTGAGGCGTGCGCCAACAGTAGGACACATGATCAAGTGAAAACTAGAGAGGGGGCCATAACCGTGGAAAAAATCAAGTGAGACAGAAATGTATGTTTTGAAAAAATTGAACAGTGACTTTGGGGAAGCTGTAGGCACAGGGGCAGGCGCAGTGGGGTCTGCCCGCTGTTAATACAGCAGAACGGGGCTTTTATTGGTCAAAAATAAATGTTTGGGCAATGTTGTTCATATGGGGCAATGCATTTCCTTTTTAAACATTTGGTGCAATGTATTTTATTTTATTATTTAAATTTGTTTATTGGCATTTTCCATTGGTGCAATGTATTTTATAGGCATTCTATAGTTAGCTTGCTTTATTTTGAGGTGGATATGAAGGTATGCTTTATTTTGAGGTGGATATTATTTTGCTCACAGGTATTATGATATGGACCCCTGAGTATTGCTAATGTATTGGTGATCTATGCAGAGGGTGGGCACTGCTTGTCCCGGGAGGATAGCTCAGTGGCAACATGCTCACCTTGGAAACAAGACACAAAGCAACACAGGTTCGATCCCCTGGTCCGCCCTTAGAAACCTCTGGGTATTAAGGCGTTATAAATACGCAACTAAGACATATTCCTGTAACAGTGCCTCGATGCCCGCGGGCTGTGTGAGCACTTTAAAAATGCAAATAAATAAAATACTGTGCATTTTAATATTTTCTGGAGTTTTTACCTAAAGAAAAATCCCTTGACATGTTTGTGCCATTGCCATTTGGGTCTGATCAGATCCTCTTAGCAATTAGAGCATATCCTGGTCTAGACTCATTTCTTTAGTTATCGTGATGCACACAATAAAGCAAAGGGTAGAGCTGGCAGCGACAAAAGCATGATATTGTGACGTGTATAAAAGCGAATTTGCAAATCGCATCTATCAAGTGAATTGAGGGAGTGCAATATTCTGATCTGGGTCTCTGATTCCAGCCAGTCCTTGATCCGGCACACAGCCTATAAGGTGGCAAAACATGAAAGTAAAGAAAAATTGTGGGAACAGGCTGAAATAAAGGGTATTAACATACTTGATCGAAAAACATTTTAACTTTTCAATATGAATTTTTGTGATCGATTTTTTCCGGTCAAATTAAAAAAAAAATATATATGTGGAGGGGTAAGGGAATAGGTCAAGGAGGGGGGCGTGGTGGTGGAGGAGGAGTGGGGGGGGGGGGGTGTGCGGAGGTCTCCCGCTGCATTTTCGACCAAAAAAACGACCCAAATAAATTAGGTAAAATTGGAAAAGGTCCAATATTTTCGATCAAGTAGACCTGAACCGAGATAAAGAGGCTCCGGGATTTATTTAAGACTGTCTATTCACTTTGCCTATGTTTGACACTTTTCTGAAGGCTTTGTCCCGAACGATGTATTTGCAATTGAAAAATGTTTTTGGCGCTCATGGCCCAGCCTTCAACCATCCCCATTCTATCGCTATTCATCCCAGGTCGAGAAGGGTAGACCGTGCTGGATGATGCAGCTTGGGTAATTGGAGTGCCCAGCTCGAGAGCAATCTCCCCTCCCAACCGCACCCGTCAAGCTCTAAGAAGGCCTGGAGACCTTTCATGCAGTATGGTCCATGGCTGTGACCGCCACAAGAGCCGCAGTTCCAAGCCCCCCCCTCAGTTAAGAGTGCTAGTAGTTCCTCCAGCTTTGTTGCTTATGAAACCTGGCCTTGCCTGCCCAAGGGGTCAATGAGAAGGACATTGGCTCTCCTGTTCCCTTGCGCATTGTTTCAACGCGACCAGTTGAACAATGACACTGAAGCTTTGTAGATGCCCTCAAAGCCGGGCCGCTCCTGAGCCCAAAACATACTCGCACCTCTAGACCATTTCACTTAAAAGGCCTACCCCCCCTCTTTTTACCCTCTGTGTCTCCATCTGCTTCTACCTCTCACACAGGCCATTCTTTTCTTGGCCACTAGGCTTGGTAGTCCAATTCTGGCAATTACTTTGTAGAATAAATTGAACATACTCGGGCCAACACTAGCTGACACGGTTCAAGGGTCTGCTTCAGCGGATCTCAAGCCCATCAGCTAGCACTTGCCCATTAGCGGGCATTTTGGGGAGAAATAGGCTCCATTTCCGACACACACTCACTACGTGCAAGGTGCAGTTTGTTTGTATCCTCGACTCTGCAAATAGTATCTGGCAGGGGCGTTGCTAGGGGGGGGCTAAGGGGGCTATAGCCCCTGATCTTTTGGTTGTTGCCCCGGATAGAATCTCAGGAGCTACAGCCAAAAGACTAGCTAGCCCCCAGTCCCAACAGTTCCGACATCAGCTTAGCCCCGGGTCTTTTCCAGACCTAGCAACTCCCCTGGTATCTGGCAATTATGGGAGCGTTGACAATAAAGCTGCCCTTGATTTGCAATTTTCTGTGCTAACTTTCAAAGCAATGCGGAACTACAGTGGTCATGGCGGGCAGACGTGTGAGTGGACTCTGTCTGTGTTGGGCGATGGTCAGGGGCCCTTTTAATGAGGGAGCTGTGTGTGTGGTTATGTGTGATTTTACCAGCTTTTCTTCATCTGCCCCCTTTCCTCCCATACAAGAAGCCAGGCCGACAGCAAGATCTTGATGAGACAGAGTGCAGAAAGCAGGCAAGTGTGTGCAGTGCGCCCCAGTAACCACCCCACTCCCCGGTCAGCACATGGCCATTGGCAGGAGCTGCTGCTGAGGGGAGAGGAACATATGAAGGGAGAGATCTGCATAAGCATGTAGCTGGCGGGCTGCAAAGGGTCCACGTGATGGTGTCCCCTGGGAATAAGTAGCCATGTAGGCAGCTTTTTTACCTATACCCCAAAAAGCCTTCCGCCCAGGAGTGTTGCTAGGTCTGGACAAGTTCCGGGGCTACGGTAATGTCGGAACTGTCAGCACCCGGGCCTAGCTAGCCTTTTGGTTGTAGCCCCTGAGCTTCTATCCGGGGCTATATCCCCCTAAGCCCCCCCCGCTCCCACAACGTCTCTCCGCCACAAATTCTAGGACGGGTAAAATGTTCTATTCTAACCCCAGTCATAGAATGTTTGTGGAAAGTGCTTGATTTTCGTGGCAGTGCAAATTTGGGGACTTGTCACCCCCCTGGCAACCTTTTCCCAGGCGACATTATCACTGGATGCCGCTGCAAGGAGCCAGCACTCGCGCTCTGATGTAGGTTTCAAATAAAAACTTTCACTGGGTCTGTCCATGCTGTGCCACTTGTCTGTGAGGGAGCTTTCCCTGCCTCTCACCATGCTGTACCTTCTGTGGCCTTGCACAGGCCGTATCTGTATCCGCGTGTGAGGGCAAACTCGCAGTGGTTATGTTTGTGCTAGGCATAGAACCATTTATGCAAGAAGTTTTCACAACCCCTTGCAAACAGTTTCTCTGCCAATGCTTTACTTATGCATCTTGGTACAGGAAACTCATACTGACCCCAGCTGCTATACCAGTAAGTGCCCATAATGTACCTGTTTGTGAGTGAAGCTTGCGGTGGCCCTGGCTGCGCTGTACATTTAGCCATTTCTGAGGGAAGTTTGGCCTTGTCTGACCCATACTGTCATTGTACCCTTGTTTTAGTGAAACATTTATTATACCTCCGGCCAGGCTCCCTTGCCTTCTGTGCCTTTCTCCTCCTCTGCACAGGCCCCCTTGCCAACTGTGCCTTCCTCCTCCTCTGCACATGCCCCCTTGCCCACTGTGCCTTCCTCCTCCTCTGCACAGGCGCCCTTGCCCACTGTGCCTTCCTCCTCGTCTGCACTGGCCCACTGGCCCACTGTGCCTTCCTCCTCCTCTGTACAGGCACCCCTGTCTTGCCGTACTGTCCCGGCTCCCTTGTCGGCCTTAGCCCGTTCACCATCCTCCACTATCCCGTGGCCCTCCTGCCACCCTCACGGGACGGGACCACTGTCCCCTGTGCCCCCTCGAGGAAAACCTTCAAAGATGGTAAACTGCTCCACATTGCCACTCTCAACACTCGCTCTGCCGTCAAATACTCACCTGACATCTGCAACCTCCTCGAACCTGTGGATCTTGATGTGCTCGTCATCACAGAGACATAGTTCAAGGATAGCTCTGTCACAAGCTTTGAAACACTCCTCCCTGAAGGCTACAAAATCCGCTCTGCACCTAGGCCTAAGAAGACAGGTGGGGGAGTGGCGCTTATCTTCCCAGAATGGATACCTGGGTCCATCATCCCTACTCAGGCCTACTCCTCCTTCGAGTGCCTAATTTGTAGACTCACTCTCCCCCAAATCTTCTCTCCTTATTGCCACCTTCTATCAGCCACCAGGACAGTCCACTCTCTTCCACTCGGAATGGGCTGACCTAGCCTCCTCCCTACTCTCCTCCTCCTCTCAACTTCTCCTGATGGGTGATCTTGACATCCATCTGGACTCTCCTGACTCTTCAGGTCCTTTCCGCTACCTTTGTGACTCTCTCTCCCTCTCTATCCTACCCTCTGACTCTATGCACACCACGGGCCACACTTTGGATGCTCTCATTTCCATGGACATTCCTCTCTCTATCCCACTCACTGCCTCTCTCTCTTGGACTGACCACTCTCTTGTCTCAACACACCTGAAGCTCTTCTCTCCTCTTGTAGCGACACACCCTGCACTGCCACTTGGGTTCAAAGTCACCAGAACCATGAAAAAAGTGACAGTGGCCGCTTTTGCCTTCACCTACTCTCCTCCTCCCATTCCCGCAGCTGACTCCCACCCTGACACAGGCCTCGCTAATATCAATCTTTCCATCTCCAACACTCGACACGCTTGCCCCTGTCATGAGGATCCGACTGAAGCCTTCCAAAAAGTGCAACTCTTGGTACGACTCTGATCTGGCTGCCCTTAAACGCAATTGTAGGACAGCTGAGCGGAAATGGAATTCGTCAGGCGAACCATCTGACAAACTGGCCTGCCTCCTCCTTCAAAGGCAATACCGACTCTGCATCCGGTCCAAAAAAAGAGTCTTTATTCAAGCTTGCATCTCCGTGGCATCAAACAACACGACCAAACTTTTCAAAGTCTGAAGGAACTGGCCACTCCTACAGCAGCCTCTTCTTTTATCATACACACCCAGGACCTTTGCTCTGCCCTGGCTGCACATTTCATTACAACAACCCAAGACATCCTTTCCTCCCTCTCTTCCACACCATAGCACACACCAACAATGAAGCCTTCGGTTTGTGTCCCCTTCCACGCCCCCTCTCTTCTCTCTCACCGGTCACACCCAATGAGGTATCCAGACAAGTCCGGTCTATGAAGGCTTCATCCAAGCAGGTGGACCCTTGCCCCTCCAAAACCATAAAGGACAATATTGACACCCTCACCCCAGCCTTGGCTGATATCTGCAATCTCTCCTTTTCCACTGGAATTTTCCCAACTGCTCCTAAACACTCTCTGGTGCACCCTCTGCTCAAGAAACCCTCTTCCGACCCCTCAGTTCCGGCAAAATACTGCCCTATCTCTATCACCCCATTCCTGGGCAAACTCCTGGAGAAGTTGGCTATCTCTCAGCTGACCCTCCACACTGAATTAATTGGTTGCTTCCATGAGCATCAGTCTGGCTTTAGAGCATCCAGAGGCATGGAAACTGCTCTCCTGAACATCCGTGAAGACCTGCTCTCATACCTTGACACTAACACTCCCTCTGTCCTCATTCTCCTTGACCTCTCCTCTGCCTATGACACGGTTAACTACAACACCCTGTTAGTACGTCTCTGTGACACCCTGGGGATCACAGACCTGAACAAAAAAAGAAACAATAAGCACACCTGGTTATATCCTGTTATTCTAAGTTTGTTTAATCTAGTGATGGACTATTGTGAAGTTGATACTTTAGGAAGTTCAAGGTGCGGGGGAGAAAGTCACAACCTTAGCATCTAGGTTGGAAATAATACAGCAACAAAAAAAAGGGATTCCCGTCCCCTGCACACTATCTATAATCTGAGTATATCAGAAAAGTAAGTTGTGTGTGGTATGTTATGCCCATGACTCTTTCACCTATAGGCAAGGTGACTACCATTGCATCATACCACTACATTTAAGAAAATTAGAAGTTTCAGATAACTGTTTTAAGCAATTAAACACTGAGTTGATACAATAGAAATTCAAATGACAATATTCATAATATCACAAGAAGTTGAAACTTATTGTGTTGTTGGCCCAATGCGTTTCGAGTTAATACTCTTCATCAGGGGCAAAGACATTTTTTTCAGTGTCTCTAGAAAAATAATAAAACAAATAACCTTACTAAGGTTCATGTAGCATATTTACAGAAATGCATTCAAAGTAAAGACAATTCAAAGAACAGAAAATACATTTTTGTTATCTTATGATGTTCATATCAATAGTTAGGATTTCAATACACCGTCAATTGATTTGCCTAATGGTTGTCTATCAGCATATATTGGATAGTGTGGCAGATACATCTCATGATGGAATTTCTTTGGTAAGTAAGTGCCTGGCTGGTGCAGATCAATTTTAGCCAGTCTTATGCGTATTTGTAGATTTTATCCACATTATTAGCATTCTTTAGGAAAAGGGAAGAAGGGGGGTGGGGAGTCATGTGTCTTGCAGTGTACCACTGGGGTACCCTCATTGTTAAATCACCATATTCGGTATGCTCAGTGAAAAATGAGAATGGGTCAAGAGAAGATCCTAACCTTGTGATCGCTTTACTTAGGAATTGTATTCCTGCCACTTCGAATTACTGCAAATATCATCTTCCCGCAAAGAGTCTGCTTTCCATCCGGGTCAATTTCTAAAAAACATACGTATAGCCATGGTAAGTGGGCTGAAAGTAACTTGTAAGTGCCCAGAAAGGAAATGAACATGGGGTTATATGATTTACCAATTAGTACTCTTGCAGAATTTGCAGAGAGTCCCAGGAGGATCTAATGCTTTTTTTGGGGGGTGGGGGGGGGGGTGGACGCTCAACTGCATAAATCTTCTAAGTTATGCTTCTTAGTACCTAAGGTTGCAGGGGGGAACTTCAAATTTCATCCAAGGATAAATCTGAGGAAACAGGGTACATTTCATCAGGACTGTGACTGAGAGGTGTTAGAGATAAAGGACAAAACGTAGAAAATGTACAAACCCAGTCTAAAATTTACTTGAGGTGATTGCAACTCCAGATTACTGTAGAGTCCTCCTAGTGTCATGGATGACCAGGAATGACTGCTTCACCGCTTTTATCTGGTAAAGGTGATGATGACACTATGCGCATGCGTGAGTGACGAAGTAGTTTGAGTTTAAAAGTAAAAGATTCATGAAAAATAGGTATCCTAATTCATCTTACAACCCTTCTGGATGGTCCTAAATTATTTTGTATGTCCAGGTTATTAAGAAATTGTGTAAATAAAATGTTGCCTAGAGTGATGTGACATCCTGCGGTGCATGCGTCTTTGTTATTGATGTTATACACTGATGTCAAAATACATTTTTAGATAACCACCTCAATAGCGGATATGTTCGGTTGTGTAAAGTACAAGTTACGTTTATGCACTTGTGTTGTAATTAATTGAAAGAATAACCTATTTATTGAGTGCTCTGACGTCATCTGGCGCATGCGTCTCCCTGTTTCCCCAACGCGCTTCCCCGCTCCCACTTCCTCCTAGCCTCCCGCCTCCGGGACTGCCCCTCCATCGTGATTGGCTGGAAATAGGCTCCGAAAGAGCTCACACAGCTTTGAAGATAAAGTGCAGCAGAGCAAATTCTTTGAGTTACAACAAAAAAGGCTCATTGAGAAACCTCATGATGAGCTGAAAACACAACAGCAAGCAAGTGCAGAGAGGGATATAAAGTTTGCTGCACTGCATAAGTCACCTGCATTCCCAATTGAATGACCAGACGGCTCATAATAGAGGGTTGTTAGATGATATTGTGGCCGTCAAGCAACACATCAAGACATTGGACAGGGAAAAAAGTTCATCATCAAAGAGATGAACTCACAAAAGGAGTTTGATGAAATGCAGTAGAATGTAAATATTCTGAAACAGAATTTATAACTGGTCAAAGACCAAGATGCATTCAGGTTAAAAGTGGATCCAGAAAAGGAATAGTCAGGTTCTCAGGAACTAACCAGAATTAGAGAAGAAAAGAATGAGCTAGTAGAGCATGTGAGACAAATAGAAGCTGAACTATCAGAGGCAGCGAATTGTAGGCATGAGCAAGAGAAAAAGATTAGTCTCCAGTAGGAGAATCACCTTAAATATACCCACAGCATACACGGCTCACAGAGGGAGAATGAATCACTTCAGCATGAGCTGCAGCAAATAAAAGATCGGTTGCTAGCTCAGAGCAGGGTGCTTGAGACTAATCAGGCCTTGGTGTCAGAATTAAAAAGCCAGCTTTCTGAATACCAACAGGAAATAAGGAAAGAGAGACACAGGTGTGAGAGTAGGTTTTTGGACAGTGGACAGACATTCTTTTATTTACACAAACATCCTGATGACGAGCACCTCAGTTGAGATTTGTTTAGGTAGGGATAACCCTTGTGAGACAGGGACAGGTAGGTTATTTTCTTTATTTCTTAAACAAAACATTGTTGAACCATGCCACCCCTTTTTCTGACTCCTTACTTCACCACACCAGAGGAGGTATGGCCTCCTTCAGAATTGCTATGCCCAGGATCGCCCGCTCAATTATGAGGACTGCAAGGTAAAATGATCACTGCCTGAATTGGAGAGGGTGTATTACTGCAAGGTGAGGCACTGGACCACAGCAGGGATGGTACATGGTGCTGACTCTGGGGAACCTACCCCCCTGTAACTATTTATCAGCTATTTGCCAAGTACACATAAAATAATGAAAATATATAGGCTTTTGGATAGATCCGACCCAAGTGAAAAACTACCTTACATGCTGGCTTGGGAGAGGGGACTTCAATTGGAAATCACCCCTGAGGCATTGGCCCCTAACTGGTCAAGAGCCCCAAAAAGTTCCAAATGCACTTTTATTAAGGAAATTCCTTCGAGGGTTATGCTGAGGTGTCTCCCCCCCCTTACCGGCTTCACAAACTTGCCTCTGAATACTTACCTTTGTGCTAGAGGAGTTGCAGGCAGACTGGAAACCCTGAAACACATGTGGTGTTCTTGCCCCAATCACAGTTTTACTGGAAGGAGATCCTATCCAGGATTAGGGCATCACCTGTGCAAACTCCAGCTGTACCCGCTCACACTAGTTCTGTGAGATGGTGACCATGTGGGAGGGTACATCCTAGGGGTATACATACGTTCCTGGTAACCCGCTGCTAATTGCTGCCCACCTAACCCATGCACAATCTTCGAAGTCCCTGCGGGCCCCATTCTAAATTTATGGTTGATCAAGAATGGGGAGACTTGGGCATCTGCCACACTAAATGAGGCCCTGCCCACATTTTCTAGAACCTGGCTCCCCTGAGCGCATGTTGCAGGAATACACAAGACGTCCCACCCAAACCTAACACGCTGAGCCACGTGTCTTCATTCGAACAGTCCCCGCTGCTGCCCTGTAGTACCGGATGCCCGAGTGGAGGGACCTCCGTCAGAGGTGTGCGAAAGCGACGTTTAGACCTGCTTCCTCCCTGGCTCCGCCAATGGCCTTGCTCGTGTAAATGCATATTGTCCCTCCTTAGCACCTGGTGTTAAACTTGCCTGAAGGACTGTGCTTGCGAATGCTATATTGCACTTTAGATTGACATATAGATCCTCTATATAACTGTGGACTTGCTGTGAGACTCTCGCTCCCCCTCGCCATTTTGTGTTCTACACAAGCCCAGTTTATCCCCCCAATATTTCAAACTAATACTGTGTTCGATTTGTTTATTGCTTTCGGATTTATATTTTAAAATGGGTTTCTTTTAAACTCACTTCACCACGGACTTGAAAGATCAGGAGGATTCCTTGTGATAATGTCGCTGTGAAAAAGTTGCATAAAATGGGTATAGTTAAGTATTATTACCTGCAATCCTAGAATATTTGGGGGAAGTGTTTAATTTGGTACACTCCGTTTGTTCGGTTCGGCGACGGGATGTTTCGGCGTTGGGATGTTTTGGCGCGCCGCTCTAGAACAGTTTCATTTTAAAATAGTGTGGGATGAAGTTGAAACTCGCACTTTCAGTGCACTGCACTAAACGTTTCCCTAAACAGCAGGCTTTATGCACTGGTGTGTGGCGCATAGGGCAGATTAGATCTGCCAGGCTCACGAGGGTGGGGGCTGTGCTGCTCCGAGCAGACTGCTCTGAGCAGCACAGCCACCACCTTCGCGGGCCCGGCTGTGCAGTCTGCGTGGCTGTGGTGCCTACATGAAGAACTCGCAGGACATTTATGTGCGGCCTGTTCGGCACGGGCTGCCGCACCGAACTGGCTCCTGCGCCAAACCGGCCGCGCCGAACCGGCTCCTGCGCCGAACCGGCCGCGTTAAATCGTCCCGCGCCGAACCGGCCACGCCAAATCGTCCTGCTTCGTGTTTAATTGCCTGGAGGGTAAATTTTTAAGGAAATGTCGCCATCTGGTGGCCATTTTCACTGCAGCATTATCACTGGATTCGTTGGGAGATATGCTGCCAGGCTCTCTCCCTAGCTAAGGGAGATAAAGAGACAAACAGGGTTAGCAATTGAGGGCCAGTATTTCCTTAACTGAATTGAGGGACCCCTGGATGCAAGATGGCAGAGCAGAGGTAATCCCGGGCACAGAGGTGACTTCTTGAAGTACCAGAAGAATGACCTACCAGTCTTGGTGGACTAGTTATAGCCAAAACTGTGAATGTGCAAATCTGCAATATAAAAATGTATCCAGGAAGGAAAGAAAAAGCTCACACTCATAGGAAGCAAGTCCAAAGTCTTGTGCAATGTCCACAATCCAAAATAAATCCAGGACGGAATACCACGCGCAGATTCATGGCAAGCACATACAAAGCCTTGTGCAATTTCCATAATCCACAATCTAAAAGACAATCCTGGAGGGAAAACCAAGATCAGATCCATAGGAAGCAGGTCCAGAATCTGTGAGAGGGTGGATCCTACATGCCGTGCAGGAACCTGGCATGTTCAGGAGCACACTGAGAAGGAACCAAGGTAGGACTGGGAGAGAAGAGCAGGAGGAGACGTTCTGGAAGGGTGCTGGAGCCAGAGCAGGTGAGAGAGATTGAGGAGGAGCCAACAACGCTGTGAAATCCATTGAGAAGCAGTCACTGGTGTGTCGGCTCTACGTTTCTATGGATCTCGACGTCAACGGTGAGCCTAACGTATTGATGTCAGGCGATGCTGGAAGTTGTATTGTCCCTGACACCTTTAATCCCATAAGTGTATTGGCACTGTTCGGCACCTCATCTGAGCTTAGCCCTTCGTGACTCAGAAGGCTTGACAGCAGCCTTCTTGCTGCTCTATTAGCCCCACCTAATCAATATGTGGCTCCACAGACCAAGCCATTATATCTACTTGCCTCCATCTTGGATTTTGAGTTTGTTTGTTTGTTTGTTTATTTGTTAATGCGCACCTAACCCGTAGGTAGCTGGGCGCAGCAGTTACAAGGATACTTGAAGCTTAGTTACAGGATACAGCTAAATACATGAAGCATTAACATGAGGTATAACATACAGATTAGGTAAGGAACACACACAATCGGGTCTTACATGTTAGGAGAGAAAGGGATAGGTGCGTAAGATCTCGCCAGTTTATGCAGGAGGTCGCAGGTCCAGGTAGAGAGCAGGTACTAAGTGTCATTGGAACGCAGCCAGTTTATCATGTTCCTTCTGAAACTAGAGTCGGGTTGTTCTATTCTAATGGAGGCGGGCAAGGCATTCCAGGTGGTAGCAGCTTTGACAGGGAAGCTTGTTTGCGGGAAGGAGTGGGCCCAGAAGAGCTCCACTATCTTGGCTCACCTCGCCCACTCAGGAACTAGAACTGGGAAACAGAGAGACCTCTGAGAGCGGTGATACCCACAGAAAAGTTTCACTTAGCCCACTGCACTATTTTGTGTCCTAGGACCCAGTAACTTTTTTAATTTAACTGTTTAGTTGCCTAGGACCCTGTGTTTTTTTCACCGTTTTGTCACTTAGGACACTGAAGTCCCCAATGTATTTCCTCACTTGTTGCCTACAATGCTTCTGCCAATCCTGCTTCTCCTCCTTACTGTTCATTCCCCCTTCTCTCTCCCATGTACTCCACCCAATGCTTACCTTACCTTCCACAGTCTCCCCATCACCATTCTTCACTCTCCTCCCAAGCGTCACCTCATATACCCTACCCGCTTCCATACTTCTAATTCAGCAACAAACTCCTTTAACCCTTCTCCCCTTATTGACCTTACCATGGGTCTCTGGAATGCCCCAACCCTCTGTGTGAAAAAGAAAAAGCTTATTTTGTCACAAAGCATTTTGATTCTTCCCTTCACACTAAACTCTTGGCGATGGCTGTCAATGTAATATGTATTCCACCCATGAAACACACCCGTCCCCTTCTCTGATTTCACTCCACCATCCATGAAGAACATCTCGGTGCCACTCCTTGCTCCCTCCCCTCTTAACATCCACCTCATCTATCACCCAGTGGGCATCCATCATCTATTCTTCTCTGATATTAAAATATGATTGAAACTCTCCAAGTACATATCCCTGCCACCATAATGAGAGACCTCTACTTCTCCAAGATGACTAAGGCCCAACAGCTCCATCTTGACTCCAATCTCTCACAACTCACTAGAACACCTACATAACTTTCCAGCCCACACTCAAGACAACACTATTGATCGCCTATCACTATCTTCCAACCTGGTCTCCCCTGCTGCCATAATGCAGAATAGGGGTGGGCACTGGGCACCACAGTTATTTGTCAGTCTTTCCGGGTCAATGAGTTTCAAAAATTCAAAATCTGATTCTTTGTGGTTGCTTTAGCCTGGAGCTGCCAGTGAGAAAATGGTCCTATAACACAGGGACCACAACAATGCACAAGAAAATAAATAGGGTGGCTCCACCTCATTAGTACTGGTGCTCTCAGTTGGCCCCCGAAGGAACTGCAAAGAGTTAAAACGTTCTTTATTCGGATTATTCTGGTAACTGTAAGTTATTTTCTTCTCCCCTGCTGCCATACCTGATTCCACCTCTCCTCCTGCTCCCTCCTTCATGTTCTTCACCACTTCCTGGTCTTTTCCCTCCTCTTTACCCCCCTTCTTGCTGGTAATCTCCTCTTTACTTTCAACCTCCTACTTCTCATGGATGTTCCTTAAATTCGTCCTCACCCCCTCCACATTAGCTGTCACCCCCCCTCTGCTCTTTCCCTACTCTCTGCCCTCGCTCCTGCCTTCTTTTCTCTCCGCCTTTATCCAGCCTCCTGCACCATTCCTCCACTGTCACGAAACACCCCCACACCTCTGAAAATGCACAGACGTTATCTAAGGGCCTAGCCTAGACCGTATGGACCTCCCTTGCTTGACTGTGCCCAGGTGTGTGGGGCTTTATACTTGAGAACATGATTAGTTACTCTCTGCTAGATACCTGCCTTCCCGTCGCTCTATGACCCCCTCCTCTTTATTACGCAGTCCAGCAACCAAGCTGTTATATCAGCTCGACCAATCTTGGATTTCGAGTTTGCCTGAGAAGAGGTGGGACCAGTGGAACTAGGCTCTCTATGGTCTCAGGTCGCCTCACCTGCTTGCAATCTTGAAAAGGAAGATGAGGAGACCTCTGAGTGCAGTGACCCACACACACACACAGTTTGGGTTTTCACCACACCGCTTCTTGTTGTTGCTCCGTCCTGTGTCCCCCCCCACTGTCCCGTGCCAGGTGTTTACATTATGCTGCCATAATCCCATGGAGGAGTTGCAACTCCAGGACAAAGTATATGTTGGGGTTTAGTACACCCCAGGTTTGTGTTTTCAGCAAGTATCACCATATCACCAGGGTCCCTTAAATGGACGGGATCCTGAGTTGGATTCTTATGCCAAGTCCCTTCCACATGACTGAGGTCTGGTGGGGTAAGCCAAGGTTATCCTCCCTTTACCACCCCTGGGTCCAGCTTCACAGAGTGGGCAACAGCACCTGGTTGCATGGTTACCCCACCCTTTACCCCAAGAGTGAGGCAGGAGACTGCATCACACCCCTCTACCAGGAAACTACTCACTTCACTCACCCCATCCCATAACAATAATGCAGGTAGGAGGTGGGAGAAGGCCGTTGGCAGCCCAATCGGGTGGATGGCAGCAGCAAAGAGGAACCACACTGAACATCGTCTGAGCATCATCTCAACAAATCATGACATTCTTGCTGTTATTTGGTGATGAAGGGTCCAGTGGGACTCAACTCCTGTGCCTGACAGCCTCAAACAGGAATCACACAAGTACTCAGATACCACCAGAACATACCTGAATAGATATGAAGTGAGGTGGAGCTGCATTCCCCAAACTCAGCCAGGAGTACTCAACTCACCAACCCCATTTACCCATGTTATGACAGTCCTGGTAGGAGATGGGGAGAATCCAGAGGTATCTGAACCACAACCTGGCAGAAACTAACAGAAATCAAACAGATGCTCGTACATCAACTAAACAGATGAAAAGAGGGCCTGTGACCGTCCCCACTGTTACCAGTACACACTTCAGTGATCCAACAGACTAACACCTTCACAGTCCTACAGACTGGACCTCCTCGCCTGACAGAACCAGACAGGAATCCCACAAACCCTAATCTATCACCTGCAGGAAGGTCAGGCAGTGACACAAGGGGAGGCAATGGTCAGGTTAAGTTTGTTTTATTAAGCACTAGTAGTTCATGTTTCTGTTGGCAAGAGGCCTACAGGAATGAGGGGGTATACTCTACAAATGCTGCAAGACTGTGTCATGGACGAGACAACCCAAAGTGGAGTTTGACAGATGGTTCCCAGTTCCTTGGATGCTGATAAAACAAGAGTCTCAAACCTACTCTTAGAAGGTCCTTCTCTCCATGGATGCCATATCCTATTCAACAAAGGTCCAAAGTTGGAGGCCTACATAAAAGTCCCATCCTATTCTTAACAAATCCTTCAGCCTTCCGACTAATCCTAGACTTCAAAGGAAATGTTTTCAATTCTTGGCCAACAAAAGTCCCACAAACTATCGATGTCCAACTACCAAAATACAATCTCCTGTAGGGATTACTCATGATATGGCTGTCTCCACAATCTCTTGGATCTTCTGCTTCAGTCTTACCTTTCCCAGAGTTTCTCTGCTTCTGCTCGATGCTTCACTTTTTCTCAGACCCCTCTATGGCGTCTCTTCCGTCTTTAACAATTCACTTTCATGTAGGCCGCTTTCCCTGTCTTGGTTTTTGTGTTGGTGGCTTCCATGCTTCAGCAACTCTAGCTGTGCCTTCTCTGGGTCTCCACACCCTTCAATCCGGTGCCTTGTCAATCAGACAATAGTCTCACCTGTCTGTCTGGCTATTCTCCTTCTCAGGCTTCTCTTGAAAGGGCCCAGTCCTTAGGCCTTCCTCCTTCTTCTAAGTCTCTGTTTTATAATCCTGCACTGGGCTTGGCCTTCTTCACATTACCACAGTGGTCCTTTCAATGTGCTCTCTGGCTTGTATGTACCAGAGCTTCTGCTTGGGTAGCAGCCAGAGGTGTACTTCCTAGGTCCAGTTAGCAGCTCACCTTTTCTCACAAGGACTGTTGACTTGTACGCCTGCTTCCTCCAGCTCGTGCCTCTTAATGGCTTCCTTCAGCCCCTTTTAAACCCCTGGGTCGATTAGTATCTTTGTATGGCAGCACAGGATTGGTCTTTTCCTGGGGGGGAGGGAGGGGTGGAGGATTATTTTGGGTCCGCAAATTAGCCCCACCTTAATCTGTTTTTGATGCACCTTGTAATACTAATATTATTCTCCTCTTTCTACGGACAACATGTAAATGACCTTCATTATTGTTAATCGCTGAGTGGTTCCAAATGTACGCTGTTTCATTGGTGCCATCTTGGAGTTTCTATGGGGCTGTTTGCGGTTCAGCAGAGCTCCACGCTGCTTGGGTTCGCTGGTCAAATGGGTGCACTGTTATCTTCTTATAGTGTAGTCTGCGGGCCACCTGCAATCTTACTTCTTCACAGGTACGTATGTTTGTCTATATGCAAAGCGTTTACAGTTGAGGTTCTGCCCTTGTCTGATTTCGGGCTGCTTGGACTTCTGGGACTGTTGTATACAGTTTGCGTTTCTGGCAAGTTCCAAAGGAAAGAGAAAATACTGCACCTGGGAGGAGTTGATAAGCCCAGGGAATCCTGCATCATCCACCCTCCAGGAGTCCCATCGGGCAGCAGCCAGACTAATCAATCCCTGGCGGCGCAAGGGTACAGGCCCAACCCATAAGCTTGGGAGCTGCCCACGGCGTGCAGAGGAGGGCAGGACGGAAGAAAGGCGACCATAGGGCATGCCACCTCCCTTGCCCCCACTGTCCTCTCCTGATGCAGGACTCACAGGAAGAGTTGTTTATCAGTTTTGAGCAAGTGTTTTTCCTCTTTTTTGGGGGGGGACTAGGGTGCCATGATAAATAGATATGAATTCATGTTGACCAATTTTACCAATGGTACTAACATCACATTTGTTTGAATACAAACAGTCAGAAGCCGATTTTTTGGAGAAACGAAAGTTGTTACAATCATTTCTATATGACTCATGTGATGTTTTCTTCGTTTTTTTCTTCTGATGTAATCTTCCAAAAAAAGCTCATGTCTTTTTAGTTTTAGTCAGACCATTTATATGTTTGTCTTACATGTGGTCTTTTTAAAGTATGTGTATACCAATTAAAATATCTTTTTTTTTTTTACACCTGATTGATTTTGATCGATTCAGCTGAGTGTAAGTGATTATCACTCCAAGGAGTATTCATCTCACGACCCCTGTGTGGGGAAGTTGGGTAGCTAGCGTTGTAACTGTTCTTTGGACACACAGGAAGAGCCTGACAGGGAGGGGGCACAGGAGCCATCAACACGTTCCTCTAGGCGGCTGGTGCCAGCACCGAACCCCCCAGTGTCTCTCCCCTTCTCAAAGGGGAGAGAACACTCTAACAATAAGAGAGGGGAGAGGCAGAAAGCGAGGCACATGGGTGCGAAGTGGCTGTCAGCACATGCCGGCTATTTGGGTGGCCAGTAGCCATATGCTGGCATGGCCCCAGGGCATATTTGCCCCACATAAGCAGGACTGCTGGAGCAGCCCTGCAGAAAGAACACTCCGCGCAGAGTGCATCTCGGTTCTGCGCCCGCAGATCCATCTTTTTGTTTGACCGAATCCCACCTCCCCTTTGGCAAAGGTACATTTGGCCAAGCACAGGACAACAGTCGTTGTCTGAAAGTCGTGGAACAAAAGAACCGAGAAGGCGGCATTGGGCCTGGAAGGAAACTGCCATCAGGCACAGGAGTGCTCACCAGCCAATTTCCAGGACCCAAACACACGGACCTGGGGGCACCATGTGAGCGAAGAAGGGCAACTTACAGTTCCTGGCCCAAGTGCCCAAAAGTACAGAACTAAGAAAACACTGCACATACCCATAATGCTTGCTTTTATTAGCATTATGTTTAATAAAAAGCCACAACCTTTTTATTGCCAACACAAAACAGGTTTCTGCGTATTGTTTTATGTATTTACTGTATAGAGCAGGGTCGGTTTGGGCCCTCGGCCTTTCGGCCAGTGGCCAAGCCGAAATCGTCCCTGGAGAGTGGTGGCCAGTTTTTGGCCATGCCTGGGCCGGTTTGGAAAAAAAAAATGAAATAAAATATCACATTTTTTTTTCAAAACCAAGAATCCTTTCATCCTTCTTAGGTCGATAAATGAGTACCAACACAGGTTGGGTGATATCGTATGCATATTTGTTCTATAAGAAAGAGCTTAAGGGTAAGTGCTATACAATAACATATTATAATTTGGCCTTGGACGTCTGCTTGCATTCACAGTGATTTAGTGTACTTAGGAACAATGCTATTTGATGCCACTTCCTGTGTTGTCAAGGCGTGAAAGGTCGTGTTTCATCGCTTCCTGGGATGTCACTTTGGGGTGCAGTCAAAAGACATCACTTCCAGTGATGTCATCAGAGGTCAAGGGTCGTGAGGCGAGGGGTGGGCCACTTTTTTGAGGCGAGGGGTGGGGCACTTTTTTTTGGGTGCCCGGGCCCATTTCTTGTCCCAGTCCGAGCCTGGTTTAGAGTGTATGTCCCATTGGGCTAGTGTTTCCACAGCTTATCAGGAGAGCTACTAACTGACCACAGTCCTCAACAGGCCCATGGGGCGCTCCTCTACACACCCAGGCCCCCCTTTACAAGACTAGTCACCTCACTGACCTTGAAGGCTGAAACCAGTACGTTCTTGCAGGTAGGAGGCGGTTTACAATCTTCCCTGCCTGTCAGGAACTTCGAGGAATCACGCAGGCACCCAAATATCACTCCAACTAACCTGGACAGGTTGGTGTTTGAGAAAGATCGATTCTCCCTGCACCCCTTTAATGTCCCCACTAAGGCCATTCTCCTCACTGACCTATACCCAGACATCCTTCCCACAGCCCGGTAGGCCAATCCTCCATGAGGTCCTCGTCGTCACACCAAGGTCATGTGTATGGCAGAAGTACACTTTATAGAAACTTGAAAGAGGTGATTCTATATCCCTGATATTCGATATGGTTATTGTTTTAGCAAGTAAACAAATTGTTTTTGAATTTGTATTTGTAAAGTTGGTTTCCAACTAAATCAAATAAAAAAATGTAAAAAAAGAAGTACAGTTTGCAAATCTCACTGACGGTTTTCAATCTAATAGCACACTTAGCAAAGGGCTGCCTTGACATTTCAATTGAAGCTTGCGAGGCCGGGTTTGGGTGACGCAGCAACCATTCGCGGTAGCACACATTGCCCCATTGGCACAGGTTCTGTGTGTACGGTGACGGTTTGCTATGTGCAGTGTGTTAGCCGCGCTTAGAAGTGTATGATGATGATGATGGTGTCGTCGTTGGTCCCGTGGCACCAGCTGTTTGTTACTAGCGCTCTGCTGGAAAGG
This sequence comes from Ambystoma mexicanum, assembly GCF_040938575.1. Classification (NCBI taxonomy): domain Eukaryota; kingdom Metazoa; phylum Chordata; class Amphibia; order Caudata; family Ambystomatidae; genus Ambystoma; species Ambystoma mexicanum. Next base: position 1,244,722,178 of record NC_090934.1, read on the forward strand.
TGTCGCAGGCCGGGCTCGCTCTCCTGGGCGGTTGAGTCGGCCTCTGTTTGCTGAGCCCTCCTTGTCGTGTTTTTCCGGTTAGGTTGTTTGCCTTCTGCCTGAGCTAGGTGTTCCTGTGATTCAGCAGTGCGCCTATTGCCCGCAGCTTAGGAAATGCGTGAGATAAAGAGATTGAAATCCTGTCAGAGAGGCAGAGGCGCTGGCTCGGTTAAGTGCAAGCGCACCGCGCTGCTTAACCGGTCAGACTAAGTTTAACCACAACAATTCCAAACCTTCGAGCATTCTCTACTGCAGCCGAATCGGATCGACCGCTGATGATGGGCGCTGCTACCACAGTACATAGGGGCCTCGAGACTTTCTCACGCAGGGCCGTGATGCACCCATATATAGAGGCAGGCCTTGTACAGGCTCGGATCCTTCGCATCTAGGCACACGCCTTGCAGTTCTTTTATAGGTACAGAGCGGCACCCTTCTTTTACAGACAGGGCGTAAGGCAACCTCCATGTTTGGGGCGCTAGAGGGCAACTTCAAAAACTGGCTGGGGCAAACTTGACGGTTCTGCCCCCCAGGGATGCCATTTTACCAAAATGCCAGGGGTATCAGAAGTGACATCACACGACCCTTGACCTCTGATGACATCACAGGAATTGATGTCATTTGGCCACACCCTGAAGTGACATTAGAGGAAGTGATGGACAACAGCCTTTCACCCCTTGACTAAACAGGAAGTGGCATGACATGACAGTGTTCCTAAGTACACTGCGAAAAGTATGATTATGATAACTCTGTAATGTGACCTACATTTCATAGAATAATGGATCACCATATGTATATCATTAATATCAGTGTCTATAGGCCCATATTACTGTTATTACAAGCATATGATATGTTATTATATAGCACTACTTACACTCAAGCGTTTTATATAGAACAAACATACATACATACATACAATAGCACCCAACCTGTGTTAGTGCCCATTTATCAACCTCAGAAGGATGAAAGGCTGAGTTGGCCTTGCCAGGATTCGAACCTGCAGCATGCAGATCCCACACGCATCCCAGCAGTGAGCACTCAACCACTGAGCTATCTTACAGGCTACAGCAATCGTACCTGCTATAGTGAAATTAGCAATTACATGTCTGAATGTCCTTAAGTCAGAAAGCAAATTAGACTCTGCATTGGAGACCATTAAACTGGTAACTGAGATTTAACAGCAGGCCAGTTCATCTGCAGGTCTGGTGCAGAGTTGGCCAACTGTCAAGACTGCATGGATCTACTTTTCAGGCTTCAGATGTTGGCAAAATACAAAGCATTGGGAGGGTTCATAACTGTGTATTAAAGAATTTAGAGTATCGCAGTGAAAGCAGCGCACTCACATGGCATCCCGTACTCTGGGCACTCGTTACCTCATACATGCAAATATCCTGAACAGCATGCCAGGGAGATAGGAAAGATAGAAACATTACAACAAAGTATTACAATTGTGGCACAATGAAATCAAGGGCCACTTTATGTGCTATGGTCAAACATTTCTACACTGTACACAAACTTTTAGGTACAATGTCAAGTGACCGAGGACACTGAGATGAAATGTCTTGTGATAGTCATAACAGAGACAACGGCAGAAACAAAACATGCTATAATTTCAACTTGAAAAAAGTAAATACATAGTCTGAAATGGATGCTTATTCTACTGTAAATGCTTTTTTGACGTTTTTGTCTGCATTGTGAATTTGAGGTTTTTAAGAACAGACTAAGTCGAGACTCACTCACTTAAATGTGCCTGAAATAAACCTTTAATGAGTCTAGCAAATATTGTATAGAATTCCAGAAAGACAATTATTTAGTCTTTCTATTCTTTCTTATTTAGGGTCACTGCTAAACGTGTTACACTTGTGGAACCCCCTGTTTTTTTTAAAAGGCCTGAACTAGAAAGCCAGCCCCTCCAGAAACAAAGTGCCACATGGCACTGGCTACATCCCAGGAGCTTCCATTCAAAAATATATACATTTTTTTAGAGGTTGCAAGGGAGACCTCAGAGGTCACAGTTGCGACCCCTGGCAACCCCCAAATGACGACCCTGCCGCCCCCCTATCCAATCCCAAAGGTTGGCCAGCATGGGGCCCAAGTAAGCGTAATGTGCCATTGAGAATAACCAAGTGATTAGATTTAAAGATAACATGCACATTTAGTTGCTTTGGTAATTGTTATACCCAAAGCCCAGGTATCCGATCAGGCATCAGCCTTTAAGCAAAAGCAACCACCAGGGGACGAGATGGTAGTACAGTGTGCCAGCACCCTTCGCATCCGCGGGGAGGGGGCTGATGTGTGCACTTGATTTATGTTAGGCAGAGAGGTGAGGGAAGCCTTTCCTGAAACTAGCAGCTTTAAAGTTGTGCAAATGCATTTGTCTGCACAAACACAGTAAAACTTTAACTCCACTAGTTTCAGGAAAGACTCCTCCCCCCCCCCCTCTCCGCTTAAAACAAAAAGCAAGCGCGCACCTCAGCCCCATCCCCTCGGCTGTGAGCCAACGTATAACAATGTTATGTGTTCTTTCGCATCCGTGGGGAGGGGGCTGCTGATGTGTGCATTTGCTTTTTGTTGAGCAGAGAGGTAGGGGAAGCTTTGAAAGCCGCAAGTTTCAGGAAAGGCTTCCCTCCCCTCTCTGCATAACAAAAAGAAAGCGTGTAAGCCCCGCCCGTCAACTCACATTTCAGAGGGCGCGGTGGCGGGGGTGGAGCCCGATTAGCTCAATGGCATTATACCACTGCATACAGTCATAGGCTGATTGCCTTCTAATAGGGGTAAAGTGCCCGTCCTTCTTATAGAAGCACAGGGCACACAAGGATGGGCCTGTATCCTTCTCATGCAGGTGCAGACTTCAGTCCTTCTTATACAAATGTACAGGCCACACGCCTTCTCATAAACATACAGGGCAATTTCCTTCTAATACTGGCATAGGCTAGGAGCCTTCTCTTAGAGTTACACGTCCTGTCCGTCTCATACATATGTATAGGGTCTGTGCTTTCTCATAATGGTATGGCGCAGTATTTACTAAGCGCAAACATACACTTTGAAAAGGCATCACAATGCTAGTTGTACACGGCAATGGCCTTGTCATACAGGTATAGGCTTGCAACCAGGGGTGTTGCTAGGTCTCTCATAGATCCGGGTCTACGTTAATGTCGAGACACTCAGGACCCAAGGCTAACTAGACTTTTCGTTGTAGCCCTGAGCTTCTATCAATGGCTACAACCAACAGACCTTGGGCTATAGCTCCCTCAGTCCCCTCCTAGCAACACCACTGCTTGCAATATGGGTGTTTTTGCATTTGCTGTCTGTTTTGAGATTTGCCTGTTGCCCTCGATCTAGGATACTCAAATCTGGGTGTTTTTGCATTTGTTGTGTTTTTTGAGATGTAGGCTTTTTTTCCCTCGATCTAGGATACTCGAATCTGGGTGTTTTTGCATTTGTTGTGTTTTTTGAGATGTAGGCTTTTTTTTTCCTCGATCTAGGATACTTGAATCTGGCTGTTTTTACATTTGCTGTTGTGTACGAAGTTTAGGCTTCTTTACCTGGCTTGCTTCCAGGCCGCCAGATGTGTTCATCGTGCCTTGTGCAGTCTCTCACTCCCTCTCTTTCTCTCCCCCTTCCATCTATCTGCTCTCTCCCTCCATGGTGCATTCCATCACCCCTATCTTCTCTAACTGCTACTCTATCACCTATCCTATCGCTCTTTTTAAGTCTGGAAGGAAAAAGTTCAAAAAAAGATCTCCTCTTCTCCAATCCAGGCCTGCCCATCGCTGACACCTAAGTCAACGCATCTTCCAGGCAGACTGTCACTGACATCCTCTTGTCATTCCCTCTCCGGACCTGTGGACTCCCCATATGGACACAGTGCTCTCCCCTTTCTCTTCTTCGACCCATTAATGGTGGAACCTGATAGGGAGTTCTCCTGGCATATTTCCCACCCTCTAGGGGCATCATTAATGTCCACCAGAAAGGCACTGTCATGGTCCAGGGCTCCCAGCCCAACCTCCTCCTTCTTGATAGGCATCTACTGTCTCTCATCCACTTCCTCTTTTCTCCTGCAACTCTCCTTCTGCCACCCCTCCGACCCCTTTGACACCACCGGCGGGCATACCACATTCCTGTACCCCACCTCAGAAGAACTACAATGGTGGCAACCAGCTCCACTTAAATACCCACAACACTCGCTCTGCCGTTAAACACTTCTCTGACATCTGCCACCTCCTTGAAGACTTTGACCTCAACGTTGCCGCTTTCCGAGTAGTGTTTTACAGCCAGTTCTGTCACTACTTTTGACATACTCCTCCCGGAGGGCTACAAGATCCTCTCTAAGCCCAGGCCTAATCAGTCTGGGGGTAGAGTGGCCCTGATCTTCCCTGAATGGCGCCCTGCTACTATCATACTCACTCGGTCCTACTCTTCCTTTCAATGCCTCATCTGTAGGTGTAGTGTCTCTCCAATCCTCTCACTGACTCTTGCCACCATCTACAGGACCCCTGGTCCGGTCTCCCTCTTCCTCTCGGAGTGGTCTGACCTCACCTCTTCTTTCCTGGCCTCCACCTCCAAGCTTCTCTTCCTCAGAGACTTCAATATTCACCTTGACACCCCTTGATACCCCTAATGCGGCCTCTGGTCTCTTTTGCAGCCTCTTTGACTCTCTTTCCCTCACCATTTTTCCCTCCAGTCCGGCGCACTCAGCCCGACCCACCTTGGATGCTCTCATCTCAGCACGCATCGCCATCTCCAACCCTCTCACTGCACCTCTCTCCTGGTCTGATCATACTCTGCTGTCCTCTCACCAGAATCTTTTGGGTGCCCCAGCCAAGCTTCCACCCGCACTGCCAGTCACCTCCGTCTTTCGACCAATGAAGCAAGTGTCAGTTGCTGCTTTTACCTCCACTTTCATTCCCCCTCCGACTCTGGTCACTGACTCTCACACTGACACAACCCTTGCTAACCTTCACCTCTCCATCTCCAACACTCTGCACAGCCTCCAAGCGCAACACCTGGTGTGATTCGGACCTATCCTCTCTGAAAAGCAAGTACAGAACTTCTGAGTGTAAGTTGCAAGCTTCAAACACATCCACTGATAAATTGGCCTGCTGCCTGCTCCAAAGGCAATGAAGACTCTCCATCTGCTCGAAGAAGAAGGCCTATATCCAAGCCCGCATCTCTGGGGCCACTAATAACACGGCTGAATTGTTCAAAATCTGCAAGGAACTCGCCAATCCTACTGCAGTCTCCACTTCTCCTCTGCCGTCCCTGACCCTCTGCACTGCACTGACCTCTCACTTCATAAATAAAATGAAGGACATCCTGTCTTCACTCTCCTCTACGCCCCTCCCTTCTCCCTCACCTGCTCTCAGGCCTCCATTGTCCCCTCTTTCCCCTTCCCTTCTACTCTCCTCTTTCTTGCCCACATCACCGCATGAGGTCACTAGGCACCTCCTCTCTATGAAAGTCTCCTCCACTGCCTCCTCTTCTTCCTCTCTCATTCCCAACTGTCTGGCTGCTATTCAGGCATGGTGTGCTGCTAACGATCTCTGCCTTAATGCCAGTAAGACTGAGATCCTTCTCATTGGGACCGCTGCTCCCTCCTTCCCTTCTACTCTTTGGCCTCCCTCCACAGGCCCTCCTCCTCACCCTCCTGTAAGGCAAAAAACCTTGGTGTCATCTTCGACTCCTCTTTCTCCTTCTCTCTTGACATCACAGACCTTGCCAAGAAGGTCCACTTCCAGCTGCACCTTCTCATAGGCATTCTCCCTTTCCTCACCTTCCTCTACAAACTCAATGTCGCCAGAATTCTGGTCCTCTCTAGGCTGGACTACTGCAACAGCCTCTTCCTCAATCTGCCTAAATCCTCCCTTGGCCCCCTTCAACTAATCCAGAACAGGACTGCAAGACTTATTCTTGGCCTCAAGCGCAGGGACTGCATCTCTCGGGCCGAAAATCTCTCCACTGGCTCTCGGTTGCTGCGAGGATCAAGTTCATGTACCTCTGCATCATCCACAAGGCTTTCTGGGGACTCTACATCCACCTCTCTCACCCTATATACCTCCCTGCTAGAGCCCGTTGGGCCTCTAGCTCCAGCTCGCTGCAGAACATAGATGTAATGATTTGGATAAATCTCTTTTATGTGAGCAACATGTTTCATGATGCTTTGGTATGATGTCATTAGGAATGGAATCTGGTGGTAGTGTGGAATGTTGTGTATTGGAGGTTCCATGGGAGATGGTTAGTTTGGGGCTGACCTTGGGGGGCTGGTGGATGTTTATATACTAATCTTGAAAATGTAACTTAGTTATTTACATCAGCACTATAAACAATAAAAGTGCTTATATCATAAAGGACTACACGCGATTTCTTACATGCGGCCAACTTGGTTACAATATGCTTTTTCAAACAAAGAGTGGAGACTAGATCACTCTCGTCCGCAGGTGCCTCCCTCTGGAATGGCCTCCCTGCCCCTCTCATACTTGAGCCGGAGCTCCTTAAGTTCTGGAAGCTTCTCAAGACCCTCCTTTTCTCTTCCTCCTTCCCTCTCCTCATCCTCTGCTAATGTCCCCCTCTGCCTCCTGAAGTGTGCTCCATTGCAGTTTCAAAGCATCTGAGTCCTCCTTCGTTCTTTGCTCCCTTACTAGTTCCTTTTTTTGCCCGGGCCCATTTCAATATGTCTTGGGACTATTGCTGTAGCAGGAGCACTTTAGGGTTTTTCCATGAGATGAGCATGGCCTGCTCTGGAAAAAACAACTTTTGGTTGGGAGGGGAGCTTGTCATTCATGGACATTCATTGGTCGTCCTTGATGATGAGTTTCAAGTGGTTACCATGGAACCGGTGATGCTAACGAAGAAACAGTGCTTGTGTGGAGCAGGAATCCGTCCAGCAACACTTTCCATGCTGACAACGAAAGAGAAACATGATTTTACTTAGTTTTAGGCTGTGTGTGTATGGATTTTTGTATGTAATTGTCCCAACCTGCACTTTCTTTCCCTCCTTAGCATTAGCACATTCTGCTCTGACGTGCACTTCCCCCTCCGCTCTCCACTGCACTTCCTGTTACTGCACTTGCACGATCTTAATGACACAAGGCTTCGTAAAACCATTTTTGTTTTTCATCCCTGTTCCCCCACGCCCGCCCCCACTTTGTCTTGTTGCGCCTTGAAACACCATTTGCTGTCTAGGCGCATTATACATTCCAAATAAATAAATAAGTAAATAAATAAATAAATAAATAGATAGATAGATAAATAAATAAATACCTTCCAATAGGGGTACAAGGCTCCATCCTTTGCATACAGGTTTAGGAGTGGAACTTTCTCATACAGTTCCCAGCCCCTGTCCTCCTCATACAGGTATAGGGTCACCTCCTTTCCAAATGGGTAAAGGCAGAGAGCCTCATAATGCAGAGGCCACAGACTAACCAACAGTTAATGGACTAGTCCTCTGACAGACAGGTACAGAACCCCTGTTGTTTCAAACAGGTACACAAGCTCAGCCTGCCTAAGCATGTGCCTGGTCACAGTATACTCACATCGTTATAGGACTGTAGCCTAGTGTACACATAAAGGATCCCAGCAGCTTTATTCATGCTCCAAGTCCCACCTTGCCCCTGCCTGTTCAGCATCCCAGCCTTCACATGCAACAGCTTAATGATGGGGCGGGTACGCCCAGATGTGCGTCTCGTGCCTGCAGGCCTACATTCCAGCCATCACCTGTTTGGTTTTACTACAGTCACTGAGTGGGACGGGTATGCCCAGACGTGGGTGCCGAGCCTGCTGGGCCTAGACACCCAAGCTACTCCTCACTGATGAGGCCCAACGAAGGGTGGGCCCAAGCCTGATTCACATATGGTCTTCGTCCTTTTGGAATGGCTTGGAAGAACAATGATCTGGAGGGTTGCCCATAGTAAGCCAGAGGTTAAGATTAATTCTAAACCTTCCAGCCATCACCTCTTTTGTTTGACTTAATGATCTATGTGCAGCCAAACCAGCAGTCACTCGGTATGAGAGTGCTGATCCTTGGTGGTTGTTAGATAACAATGCCATCTGAATGGGCATCAGGTAATAAATGGTTCTATTTGGATAACATGGGGCTCCGCTTTGACACTAAACAAGTGGAATATCAATAGTAGTGATTGCATGTGCATGATTACTGTGAGGATGTTAAGAAATGTAAATAGGGACTGGGAGTTAAACATTTCTTTAGGGTTGGGGTTGAAAAAAGGCTGACGAGCTTGGGAAAATATATTCAAATAATAAAGAATACCTTCTTAAAAGAGTGTCAAGCACAGTACAACAGAAAGTGTGTCCCTCCAGTCATTTCCAACACTTTAGGATGATTCAATCAATAAACATAAAACTCTTAAACCTAATCTTAACAAATCCCTGTCCTTCCAGGGGTGCTCTACTATATCAAACGAGATCCAAAGGTGATGGCCAACAGAAGAACAAGTTACTTACCCCTGGTAACGTTCTTTCAATTGGATGTTCCTCCCACTTATTCCTCATCTTTAAATAATTATCTCCCCAGCATCAGCTGCTTCAGAATTTTTTCGACAGGGGGCGCAGTGTCCAGTGTCGTCGAGTCGATGTCCCTCGAGGGCCTCCATTCTATGTCATCACCAGTATAACTAGCGCACACAGCGCCCATTGGCTTTAGTGCAGACGTTATTGCAATAAGCAAAACGGTTTTTAATGACAAGAGCCTCTGTCTGGATTACTCGGTCTCTGAGTATGATTCCACACCTCATTACCTATCGATATTGCCAGTCTCTAGTTATTTCTCCTTTGCATGTTCATATACGTTCAGCTTTCTGCAGAGAGTTTCTCAATTTCTAGGCGATTTTTAAACCCTCTCAATGTCCCTCTTAGGCTCTCAGCATCTTTCAGGTTTCTAGGTCACCTCTTGGGTACTTGGTGCTTTGTTGGGCTTTTCAGCACCATTCTCTACACCTCTCAATGTCCCTCTCAGGTGCTACCAATATTTCTAGCTTCTCAGGCTACAGGCATGTTTCTGGTTCCTCCGCCCATCTCTAGGTGCTTTTACTTCTCACCACTCCCTCAGATTATAGGTTTCGTTCTGGCTTCTCAGCACCCCTCTCAGGCTCTATGCACTGTTCAAGCTTCTGAGGCTCTAGGCTTTTTTCAGGTTTCCCAGTCTCCTTCCAGGCACTTGTTGCGTTGTCTGGCTTTTCAGCACCATTCTTAGGCTCTGTGCATTCTCTAAACCTCTCAATGCTCCTCTCAGGTGCTACCAATATTTCTAGCTTCTCACGCTCCAGGCATGTTTCAGGTTCCTCCGCCCATCTCCAGGTGCTTTTTCTTCTCACCACTCCCTCAGATTATAGGTTTCTTTCTGGCTTCTCAGCACCCTTCTCAGGTTCTATGTATGGTTCAAGCTTCTGAGGCTCTAGGCATCTTTCAGGTTTCTTAGGCCCCAGCTCGGGCTTCTTACCGTCACACTATTGCTATAAGCACTTTCTAAAATGTATCCATTCCCCTAAATGTCTAAGAATGATTATTTCTACTCAGAGCCAATTTCAGGCTTTATGCACTTTCTAAAACCTCTCAAAGCACCTCTAACACTCTTGGATTTGTTCAGTCTTCTCAACCCTCACCAACTCCAAGTGGGTTGTAAACCTCTAAGGAACTCTTCCTGGATCAGCCACTGAGCATAGCAACCACGTACTGGGAGTCAGAGGCTGTCTCTGTAAGATTTCATTTACAGAATCTCAATGCTTCTTCCAACTCTTTCAGAAGACCACTCCCTCAACACTCCTGTGCTTCTTACACCTTTCCTCTTGAGCCCTAACTTCACTCCCCTTTCGTTCAAAGCACATTGGCTGTGGGAGTTTTAGATGCTCCCCCTCTTCCCATCATTCTCTGCTTTATTTCCTGTCACATAAACAGGGAATGCCAAGTGATGTAAACACGGTCTGCTGTCTTGGATTTTGTCTGTTATTCTCTCTCGGCCAATAGGTCGTCCTCAAGGCAGAAACGTAAAGGGATGAATCCCTGCTTTACTCCTATCTGGAAACGGCGTATTGCCTATAACTGGAATTCTGAGAAAGACCCTTCTGGATGGTCAGTAAGTGTAACAGCAAAGTAGGGATTCATCCCTTTACGTTTCTGCCTGGAGGACGACCTATTAGTCGAAACGCATGTCGGCTGCAATTACAATAAATCACCATCACACTATTGGATGGCTACTTTCTGCTTTTTCAAGAACACTTGAGCTCTCATATGTATACCAAGGAACTGAACATTTGAATACTGAGTCTTCTGCACAGTATAGCTGCACAACCCATACTCTTCCACTAATAACTGTTGGAGGAACCCAGGGGAACCTCCTGTGCAGTCTCTGCTGCAGTGGACTACCTATAATTTGTGAAAGTTGAGCGCACCTCAACCTATCATTCCCCGTTTTTGTGTCAGTACTAGAAATAATAAAGGATTCTTTTATGGATCCCTATGTATTGCTCCGCTCCATTTTGTCCACATTTTTTGTCAGATTTTTTAAAACTGAATTGCCCTTCTCCCCTTGCCACTTACTGGGGGTGGGAGGATCCATTATACTGTGGGCCTCATTACGAGTGAGGCGGAACAGGCTAACAGGACCCGCTAAAGGAGGCGGACCCGTTAAACCCGTTCCGCCTCATTACAAGCTCCCCTCGCGGGACCCAGTAAACAACGCCTGGTCAAACCAGGCGTGCTTACCGGGTCCCGCGAGGGGAATAGGGAGCAAACAACGGGCTGCTCGTAATCGGCCTGTTGTTTGCTCCCTCCCCCATTCCCATTCAGCCCTATGGAGGCTGAAATGGGAATGGGGAAGGCAGAGGCGTTGCTAGGGGGGGCTAAGGGGGCTATAGCCCTTGGTCTTTTGGTTGTAGCCCCAGATAGAATATCAGGAGCTACAACCAAAAGGCTAGCTAGCCTCCAGTCCCGACGTTTCCGACATCAGCGTAGCCCCGGGTCTTTTCCAGACCTAGCAACACCCCTGGGGGAAGGTCCGGCCCGTGTTCCTGGAGGGAGGAATTACCGGGCCCTCCGAACTCGGAATGGCCCGGTAATTCCCCATTCTGGGAACCCGGACCCGATTTCGGCGGCAGCCATGCCACCAATAGTGGCATGGCTACCGCCAAAATCATAATGAGGCCCTTATCTTTTACCATTTCCTATATATGCACACTCCTACTATCCATCTATATTTCCCCTCACTTTTTAATCTAGTAACCAATACACAATACACATTTTAAGGTTTGCCTGATTATTATTTTTATTTTACCATGTTTTCCTGATTTAATAAACCTGGCAAATCCTCTGTTTTGTGGGTGTCAGGATGGGTAAAAGGAATGCTGCCTTAGTAGCCTAACCTTGAGAATACCAATCACCCCTGGGGGATTAGGAGGGGGGTCCCTGTCCTGCTTTACAGTTTGAGGGCCACATGGCTCAGCCAGCTTCTTAATTCCCTCAGTCTCAGGAAGATATCACCCAGCACACTGCTTTGTAACTCTTACCAGCAAATGTCTCCCCCTCCCCACTTGCTTAGGGTTTATGTCAAGTTGTGATATTCTCACCCACTAGCCAAGGGTCACCCTCCGTGGCCAGTTCTTTAATTCTTCCTCTGTTGTTCTGCTCTCTCGCAGTGTCTAGGGTATGGGTCTTAGCCAGCTCTTGGTTCTCTGATGCAGCGCTGCTGCACCCTACAAGCCGCTGGTGCTCTTGGTCTGGTCTCTCCTATTGTCTAGATGCGCTCCCAGCAAGCTCTTGGTTCACTCCCTCTAATGAGGCTGATGCACAAAGCATCCCCCTGGTGCTCTGAGTCTGGTCTCTCCCAGTGTCTGGGGGACAGCTCCCTGCAAGCTCTTGGTTCACTCCCTCTAATGAGGCTGATGCACAAAGCATCCCTCTGGTGCTCTGAGTCTGGTCTCTCCCAGTGGCTGGGGGACAGCTCCCTGCAAGCTCTTGGTTCACTCCCTCTAATGAGGCTGATGCACAAAGCATCCCCCTGGTGCTCTGAGTCTGGTCTCTCCCAGTGTCTGGGAGACAGCTCCCTGCAAGCTCTTGGTTCACTCCCTCTAATGAGGCTGATGCACAAAGCATCCCCCTGGTGCTCTGAGTCTGGTCTCTCCCAGTGTCTGGGGGACAGCTCCCTACAAGCTCTTTGGTCTCCTCCTTGGTCCCTCATCGCCCCCAGAACTCAGTCTGACACCCTCTGCAAAGCCCTGGGCTTTTTTCTTTTTATTGTGCAGCTGATTATTGTGATTACTCAATAATGGGTCTAATTAGTTATTCTCTTGTCCTTTCCCGCTCCCTGATTGGTTACTCTCCTTTTCTTCCCATTCTCTCGAAGGTGTTTCTCCTCCTTTCCCAAGGGTTCTTATCTGTGGCCACTTATTTTCTCCCTTTTGGTCATTGCTGGTCATTGCCAGTAACTAGGTTTTGTGGAATGGCTGCCGAGGGCTTAACAAGTTGATCCACCATGTTTAAGTGAGTTGGAGGGTACAACAACAACACGAAGGTCCCCTTTGCACAGATTTTTCTCCATACTGGCTTTCTCCTGCATGGCTGTTGTGCTGTAATGGCTTAAGTATGTTAGCCAGCAAACTGGCAGAGAAAAAGTATTCCACTTGAAAATAGAGATAGCGGAATCCATCTTACTAAAGGAGAAACATACAGCTGCAAAGTTAGCCAGCCAAAATGCGACTGTCGATCCTCCTGCGTGGTCACCCTCCCATGGAACAGGTAATTTAACTCTATTTGTTCTCAGTAGAGGGGCTTTGACATGTAATGCATATTTTGGAATGCTTGGGGTCACAAATTACCACACCAGCGAGGCCCATCAAGGCAGAAATATATCCCTGAGGTTCCTGCTGGTAGTCTTGTGGAGAGAATTGCCTACCGTTTCGGTGCTGGATCGTCTTTGTGGGTGGGAACCCGGCTGGTATGCCAATCAATATTTCTCCTCTATATCAAACAAAGTGAGCTCAATTTTGATTGTAGACCCTCTTAAGTTTGTACCATCCTGTAGATTAGGTTATTCCATTTTCAGTAGAGGGCTCTAACAATTTTGGCAAGCATCAACTAGAAACTGACAAATGTTTAGGGCCCCGACCATACAATGATATGATATGATAGTTTATTTATATAGCGCCTATACACAATGTGTTTCAAAGCGCTTCAAGGCAAGGGAGGGAACAAGGGAAAATACAACCACATTCTTACAGGCCATGAACAGTAAGGATGTGAAATTAACTATCGTACTCGGCCTGACGACATTTCAGATAGTGCAAGAGCTAAGACATAGATAAGGAAGGGAGGGGGAGAGTGGGAAGGAAATGGAAACGGACAGGCGACTACCGTACTAGGCCTGACAACATTTCTGGTAGAGCCGGAGAGAAACAAAAGGTGAGGGAGAGGGGTTGAGAAAGGTAGGGGAGGAACAAAACAAGCGACTATCATACTAGGCCTGACGACATTTCAGATAGTGCTGGAGGGATGGTGGGGAGGAAAAAAACAGAAATGGGAGGGTGGAGGAAACAGACGAGGTTGCTATCACATTAGGTCCAGGGACAATTCTGATAGAGTAAGTGCATAGAAGAAAGTAAGGGGAGGAGATAGAAAAGGGAGAAGGGAAAGGAGGAGAGAACAGAGAGTAAGCAGTCAAAAAGAGTGGAGAAGCAAGAGTGGAGAGCGAATACAATTGCAGAAGTCAGTAGTAACACATAATGTTGCAAGCCAGGATACAAGATGAAGATGGGAATAGCATGATTCAGGGCCACCATGAGTACAAGATGCAAAGGAAGTCCAGCATGAGAGTTAAGAAAGGGTGACGCGCCGTGAATGAATGAAGTCCATAAAAGTCAAATCCAGCATTGGCCACAAGACGGTGATGGTGAAGAAAGGCACCAGGTGGGCGGGGCTTGCTAAGTGGTGAAAAAGAGCATCTTAACATATTTTATTATTGAGTAAACAGATTATATATATATCGCTGACCCATACTCCTCTTTTTTTAATAGAAATCACACAGATCATGTAAGAAATAAAAGGTCACAGGACTGCTTGAGTAAACAGTGAAAGAATCCAAGGAATCCGAAAAGGATTAGCACTCCTGGGAATGTGATCTTGCCATTTCCTGCTAGAGCATATCTAAGTCAATGAGAAGATAAGACAGAGAATGCTCTGCGTAATGCGATTAGTTGTGGCCATCCGCCTGCACAGATCACACCTGTGCAGAACTCGACAGACAGCCCACAGGTATGTGCAAATAGAACATGTTCCCATGCGATGTACAGAAAATATCATATAACCGGGATTTGGACAACAGGTTTGTTTAATTGTTTTTTTTTTTTTTGGAGGGCGTTAACCACGAGCAGTATTGTTGCATTTCTTCTTTGACCTCATTCACAGGACAACAGCAGGCGATCTTAAGGTATACAAAAATATTAGGCATTTTTTAATCTCCTTTAAGGAGTAAATTCTGCAGTTATCTGCCCTTTTTCCAACTGGGGGTCATTTCGACAGCATTTTGCCCCTTCGCAGACAATGGAAATCTTTGTCTATAGTGCTTTTTAGAAACTGGTGCCCAGTACTTCACGTAAACTGGGCAAGTATGTTATCTTCGAAGGGATGTGTTGGGTCGATTCCACACAGAGGTTGGGGTCCTCGTCGCATGCGTGTACAGAACTCCTGTTAACCGTACAATGCTCATCCTTCCCGCATAGATGCACAGTAGTGGCATCGATTGATCGAGTGCTCAATTCGAACCATGGTTAAACATTTGTAATAATGGTTTGAATCGGTCAAAACCCTGCACACTTGACACGTGTAAGCATTCGACCGATCCTTAAAACGCTTGATACACCTTGTTTGTGGTTCAAATCGGTCCTTTGGCAACTAGTGGTTTGAATCTTATCAAATCAATTTCAATTCGAACAAAGGCCTTCCCTCACAATGTAATCAAATAACGCAAAAAGTTCATTGAATCTAAATTAAATTAAAACAGAAAAAGCGGTCAAACCATCAGGTACTTTTCTCCTCTAGAGCCTAAAATCAGGTTTCAAATCTTCGGAAAAATGTTGAGTTTACGTTTCAAATGGTTGAGATCATTCCAGCCCATTCAAACCCTAATTGTTTCAGTAGGTTTGTATTTGATTCAAGCCTTAACGGCCAGCCCTAAAATCAATGCAACATCGGCTTGCATGGATATGTGCTTCTGCCTCCTTCCTATGACAGGGCGGTGTGTCCTCTTCGGCTACAGGCCTCTCTCCGATGATATAAACGTGTGGTTGCCTCAGGTTATGGAACTTCAGGCGCCTTCCAACAGAACACGTGTCTCCTTCCCTACAGGTGTTTGGGATCTTCCTTCCTTTATCCGTGGCTATTGTCCCCGCCATTAAGGTATGTAAATCCCCCTCTCACCTAAAAGTGTGTGGTTTCCTCCTCTCTTTGGAATTTTGCATCTCCCACTTTTCAGAACAGTATTCAACGCCCCCATTCTCCCATAATGAGGATTTAATGATTTGCTCTTTTGTATTTGATATTTATTTACTGGGGTGTCTGTTGGTTATTTGGCTAGAGCACACCTGTAGCAATGATAGCATTTGGCAGCAGGAATGTAGTGGCAGATGGCATTTGCTCCAATAATGGCTAAGATCATGTTTTTTAATTAAGCGAGTTGGCCTCGGTCTGGTTGGAAGGTGTCCCAATGTAGGCGGGGATAACTTTGTGAATGTGAGCTAGAGCGATGTCTTCCCAGGCTCGTGGCCAAGGTGCCACATCTCGGAGCCGGGTGGCAACTGACTCCTTTTTGGCTGAGAACATTGGACAACAAAATGGGTCTGCAGCTGGCATGGATATTGGAATGAGCATCTGAGCATCATCCCAAAGCGATCAGTAATGGCGCTCTCTGTTTCTATGAGTACTTTTGTTGTCAAATTTGTACCGGAGAGACATGTTTGCTGAAAGATTTGGATGTCAGTACTGCCTGCCAAAGACGCTGCCGCCACCTTTGGTCAAGAGTCACATTGTTACCACATCTGTTATTGGCCTGTTGTATCTACATTGGAGATATGTCTCTGAGCATTAAAGATTTCTAAGGTACGAACGAATCACTGTACTAAAGGGGGTGGGGCTGGCACCTGCTATAAGCCTGCTTTACTTGAGGGGGGGGGGGCTTTCCAGACAACAGCACCAGTTCATATCAGTTGGACAGTTATGGGTTATATGCGATCTTACTGCAAAAAATTACAGAGAGATACATTTCATTGCGGACAAAACACTGAATTGTTTTTGTTTTTTTACTTGGGGGGTCCCCCCAGAAGCCCCCCCTTTTTCAACCTTTTAACGCCTTTATTTATTTAATTAATGTTTACACTGTTTTTCACTGTTATTGTCTGCTCTGAAATGTACTATTCTGATATGTTGGCAATAAAATGACAGGATACCCATTCATCCAGAGTAAAGAGATAGTTCCGTAGAAGTTCCTTTCATGCCTTTGCCTTACTGGAATCAATGTCTGGTCATCGATTGGTGTGCCCTTAGCTGGCGATCCTCTCTTTATGCATAGCAATAGCTCCACTGCCATACCTGAGGAAGCCAAATGTTTGTGTTGTGTTCATTCCAAACAGCAGGTCAAGTACGTAAAGTAATGGTGATGGAAGTCATTTGTAGTTCAGTTTCTTTGTGGTTCATTGAGAAGCCTTGCAGCACCACTGTGGCCAGGGTATACAGCAGGGGCTACAATAGGCAGAGAAATCAGAGAGCCTAAGACTGTCAGCATCCCACCATTTATAGATGGCAGTGCCTTCCTTTGCCACGGGGAGGTCTGAGTCTGAATTTCCTAACAAAAATCTGAAGGGAAAATAGAAAAAAGTAGGACCTAATCAGGTGATTAATTGGTGCCACATGTCGAGGGCTGAATTTGTAAATTACTGTCTCTGCTCCTTCCTCAAACAAATTACCTCAGACAGCGCACTGTCTGCTACATCTCCAACCACTGTTTCTCAGTGCAGTGATTATACCATTTTAAAGAGACGTGGGGTCATTACGACCCAGGCGGTAAGTACACCAACTTTACCACCATGGTGTAAACTACGTTTACACCATGGTGGATGGCGGATTTACCGCCCCATTCCAAGGTGAGTGGGGCGGTAAATCCCCATTTCCCATTTACCCTTCCCCATTCCCATTTTTGCCCCATAGGGCATAATGGGAGTGGGGAAGGCGCTGATTACGGCACCATAAATTACGGTGCCGTAATTAGCACCAAGGCGGTTTAGCGCCATGGATTTTAACGCCTGCTAAAAGCAGCCGTTAAAATTGGAATCAGGCGTTAAGGGTTAATGACGGCGTTAACCCTTAACGCCTGAGTTGTAATGAGGCCCACGGACTCTGAGGAGCCTGGAATGAGACGCAGACAGAGAGGAGTCATGTTTGTGGTTACAAGTTTTTAATCAAACTAAAAGGGGCTGGAAAATGCCTCGCTGTTCCTACTCTAGGAGGTATTTCCCTACCTCAACTAAAACTAAGGGTCTGTCCAGTGCCAAGATGTCCAAAATAAATGTACGTCCTGTGCCCATAGTCATATCCTCGCCCTCACACTAAAAACAAACTCAAGGTGCAAAGGGAACTGTCTCTGCTTCTTGAAGTGCACAAATATTCAAATCTAACACAAAAGTTCCAAATGGTCAATGTTCACAATTCCAATTGGGGCGGCTCCCTTCCCCAGTAATCTTTCCACCAAAACTAAATTCAAAACTAACCAACCTCTGCTGATCAAGAGCACAGCTCTCTGCTCCTGTACTGCAACTCACCCCAGGGGATATGGCTCCCTTGCCCAGGATCTCACATTCAATACAGTTCAATTCTCAAGACCATTTATCTTCCTTAGCATTCTCTTTTCATAGAAGCACCATTTGGGTGTGAGTGCCAGACTCACAAAACACCTGGCATGTTCCCCTGCCATGTTTTCTTGTACACTCCTTATGGGTGTGGAGCCCAGATCCGCTCTTCACCTGGTATACTCTCGTGCCAGGACTTTATAAAACAATCTCTCTCTTTCTCTAAATGCCATGTGAGTAAAAATCCCAGGGACATGGCTATTCCTTGGGATTCTCTTATGCAGCTTTACACACACTTGACATGTGCTTGGCATACTCTCCTGCTAGGGCTTTTTGCACACTTGTAATAGCTTCACAAAGTTATCGTTCTCTCCCCTTGACCTCTCTCAGGCTTTGATTCCCTTGGATGCGAGTTCCAGACTCATTACTGGTGATTTTGCAAAGTTCACTAGATAAAGGCTTCTCCTTCTCTTTCCTTGACCTCGCTCGAACTTTGCTTCCCCCAAATTAGTATTGTGGGTTCCAGACATTTCTTGTTCTTCTCCAAGTTCGTACTGTGGGTCCCAGACCACAGTCCCACTGTATAGGGCTTTCGTTACACTGCTCGACAGTGCTTCACTGTCCCAACCCTTTCCTTGGGCTCACCGGTTTTCTCTTTATGGCTTCTCTGCATCTTTCGGTGAGTGTATGTGGTCTGGATGGTGTACCGGGCACTGTCGTCTTCAGGAAGCACGACTTGCTTCCTTCCGCTCGGCCCTGCATTCCGCAAGCCTCTCCAAAGCACGCTGCTCACCGGGCTGTCATCTTGTGCCTTGTAGCTGTCTGGACTCCTGCGCCGCTGTCGGTACCTTGCTCTGCTGTGAGCTGGAGAACTCCTTCTGCTTGCAGTTGCACTTCCCCAGTGAGGGAGCATCCATCTTCCCTCTGGCACACTGCTATTGCCTTGAGGTTCATCCCCTTTTTGGGGGCCCAAGCGGTTCCTAGGGTTCCCCCAGCGGTCCCGAGTTCTCACCAAGCTGTTGGGGTGCAAGTGTTCCCCCTTCACTTCTCTACAATAGCAGTCCAAGGCCCGTTCTTCTGCTACAAATGAAACACTTGTGTACAGGTTCATTATAAATGTTGCATCATATCATATCATATAGCCAGGTCCTCCAGGGAGGGTCTCTCTCACACTCCCTGAGACTTTCCTTGCTTTTATATCGGCTGTGGCCAATAGGATTTAGGGAAAGACTAAACTGCTGATAGTGGTTCTCATTTGGAGTGATCATTATTCCTCCATACTTCTCCCTCGTCACAGTACTGGGAAAGTGATCTACATTCAGGATACTCCTGTTCTTCCTCATCCCAGTACTTTTTAAGGGAATGGTAGCATAAGCACAACCCATGAGTCCATTAGGAAAGGGATGGTTCGGAAGGTTGTAAGAATGGGGCTTAGGGCCCATGGATTGGTGGGGATACCACGTCTCACCCGATGTCGTGTCACTTGCTTGAGGGCTACCTCCCCCCATGCGATCCTCACTCATATAGCCGCCTCCAGGGTCAGGATCAGGAAGCGGCTGCCATACCTTGGCCACATGGGGATATGTCACTGCCGGGAAAGAAGTGATGCACCATCGAATTCATCACAGCTCCTTCCACCAAACTATTGTTTATTGAGCAATGAGAGGTAAAAGGTGTTATATAAATTACTTATTTTATTCATAAGGTGCACTACTAAGTATTAAGTACATTTCTCCATCCAATGACATGGTATTTCACCTTCAATGCAGTTAATAGTCTGTTTCAGGATTAAGGTCAATATCCAACTCTTCATAGTTTATCCTAAAGCCGAGAGCTCGGGAAAAGGTCTCAAATGCTGTCATTAAGTGATGCAATGAGTGCTCCAGGTCATGGAGGAGCATGAGCAAGCCATCAGCAAACATAACTAGCTGGAGCTCTCCCCCACCAAATAAAATGTCTCTGGTCACCCGACTGGCTCTAATTCTTTAGTGTCCTGCACGAAGTTCATAGGGG
Organism: Ambystoma mexicanum; assembly: GCF_040938575.1. Classification (NCBI taxonomy): domain Eukaryota; kingdom Metazoa; phylum Chordata; class Amphibia; order Caudata; family Ambystomatidae; genus Ambystoma; species Ambystoma mexicanum. The sequence goes on from NC_090934.1 coordinate 1,244,742,067, forward strand.
ATAGCAAGACATCCTGACACGTTACTCTTGAAATCTCAAATTGCTGTGACAGCTGACAATTAACCAGGATTCTCAATGCAGTAGAGAAATAATTAGCAAACACCCTTTGGCACATGAAGTCCCCAGAGCCAAGTGATTCCAATGTTTTTGGCAAGAAAACCCAGACCACCTTGTCAAAGACTTTTTTGCCGTAAAGCGAAAGTATACTTAATAATGAGTGGATTTGTGAGTGATGTTCGCTGCTTTACATATGTTATCGAATCAAACGTTTTTCGCCCAAGCACAAAGGCAAATGGATCAGGATAGATTGGGGATAGGGAAGATACAAACCCTCCACTCTGTTGGTAACTATATGAGCAAATATGTTAACATCAACATTAAGGATTCCTATAGGTGCATGAGGCACACTCTTCTGAGTCCTGCCAGTCATCTGCATTGTTTCCGTCGATCATCCCTTGCACAAGAAGGAATTATAGTGCATGGTTTGAATGCTAAATGGCTTAGGCATGTGGGTCCTACAGAAAACTATTGTGTATTCCTCTGGACACAGATGAGTTGCAGTCCTTGCCTTCTTTTATTGGTATTACCCAAATTGTTCGAACCCAATTGTTCGAATTACCGAATTGACCGAAAGTCGAGGGTCCGAATTGACCTTTGCACAATTGACCGCACATATATATATATATTGGTTTGGTAATATATATATATATATGTATATATATATTTATATATATAATGAGGGGTTGCGGGGGGTTTCCCCCCGCATATATGTAACAATTGACCTTCACAATTCGGTCAATTGTGCAAAGGTCAATTGTAATTCGAACAATTGTAGTTCGAACAATTCGTATACATCCCTTTTATTGGCCACCATGTGTGACAGCGCCAGAGCGACAGAGACCAGCCGGTCTGTGTCGGTCTGTGGCAGATTTGGTGGTGTGAGGTCGATCTGTTGGGACACCTTGCAAGTAAGTTTCACATATAAACATAGCTGCATTTGCGGTTTATTTACATGCCCAATGTTATCCGATCCCTCAGGGAAACTACACTGGGTACACTGACGCTACGCACACTAAATAAGACTGGACTGTACAATATTGCAATCAGTGGACTGTCGGTACAAACCTGCTCTATGAAAGCACCACTGAAATTTGCATTAATTAATGCTCGATCAGCCATAAAAAAGGAGGTTGCATTAAACAACATTATATCCACTATGGAGCTTGATACACTTTTTATATCAGAATCATGGTTCACAGACAGTAATATCTCCCATTTTCATCTGCTAGTACCAGACCAATACCAGATAAAATGGCATAAAGACTTTTCTGTTTAATTAGGATTTTCCTTTAGCTTTCTCCACCACTGTTGTCTTTTGGCGCCTGGATGCCCACAGGCTTTGGCGCCTTATAAATCTGAATAACATAACATAACATAACATAAATTAGTGAATCAAAGAGGTTGGCGGTCGGCCATTCTGACCAGACTTTCATTAGAAGTCACTAACTTTCACTCCCCTCACTGGGACGCTACATCCCAGGTTTTGGGCTGTATCTCTCATCCATCTCCGAACAAAGCAATTAATCTGTTACTTTGTTACAACCCCCCTGACTTGGCTACTTTGTTCTTAGACGCATTGGGTGCTTATTTAGGACAAGAAGCACTTCAGCACGGAAACCAAATTGTTCTGGGCGATCTAAATATTTGGTGCAATGAGCCTGAAGACGGCGACTGCAAGCACTTATTCGATGTAATGCAGATCCACGATCTTCACCTTCTGTCTAACTCACCCACACATGCTGGGGGATAGTGGCTGGACCCTGTGATATACCGAGGCCTAAGGCTAGGCAAAGAGGAACTTATTCCTGTGAGTTGGTCTGCTCATTTTATATTAGGTTTTTCCATCTTTACCCCCTACTGCCTTCAGCAACAAAATATCCCCATTAAGGAGCAACTGCGTTATCATAAAAAGGACCTTCATCGCATTTCCAGTATTGACTTTCTGCAGGATTTACACTCCATGCAATCTACTATTGACAGCACGGACCATTATTCCAAAGTTATGTTATGTTTGCAAACCAACTGCAATCGTATTGGTCCCCTAAAAAATAAAAAATAAATCTGTATCAGTGGTACAATAAAAAGCTGAACATTTTAAAACAACAATATAGCAAGAAAGACAAAATATGGCTCAAATCTAGACATGCAACCAATCACTAGGTAGCGAAATTACCCTTGGAGATCTATACACGAGAGATCATGCTTGCTAACTCTGCATCTTTGCAAAAGTAAATTGAGCTGGCTGCAAACAGACCTGTTTCTTGCCATAAAAAACACTTCACCATTCCTGATTGAACAATTCAAGTTTGCCAGCGTCATTTGAAATGACCAACGAGTTTAATTGCTTCTTCCAGTAAAAAATGATAAAGTCATTAGGAATAGCATGAACACCTGCCCCATCGACATCGACAGTGTGCCAAAGGAACCGACGAAATCATTGGTCTTCTGGAAAAATTTAAGCCTAATAACCTGGATTATGACCCGATCCCAGCCAATCTGACAAAGCAGCATGCTGCTGCCCTTGGCACGGCTATACAAACAATGGTTAATGCCTCATTATCTCAAGGCTGTTTTCCTCAAGACCTGAAGAAATCCTACCTTACACCCTTAAAAAAACGACATTGGACCATAACGTTTTATCGAACTATGGCACAAAAGCCGGCCTGTTATGGCCCGCCAAAATATAGCATTCTAGATTTCTTTAAGTCGGGTTTTAGACCGGACCACGGCATTGAGACAGCCCTGGTGACAGTTTTGGATGACTTACTGATGGCTGCCGACAAAGGGGATGTCAGCATGCTTCTCATGTTGGACCTGTCGGCGGCCTTTGACACAGTCGTCCTTTAGATACTCCTTGCCAGACTGTCCTTGGTGGCGCAAGTCTCGGACGAAGCTCTGAGATGGTTTGTGTCTTTCCTGACCAACCGTACCCAGCAGGTGAAAATGGGGGCCTACTTATCCAACACCATCCCTGTGGAATGTGGGGTGCCCCAGGGGTCCTCATTGTTACCACTTTTGCTCAATATCTATATCTGCACTTTGTTGAACATTTTCTCTGAGTTTTGTATGTTGTACCATTCATACGCTGACGATACACAGATCTACGTAAGACTTAAACAACCTCAGGGAGCAATAGATTGAGTCTTGGCATGCACCAACAAAATCGAAGATTGGATGCTGGCAAATAAACCTCAGCTTAGTCCCTCAAAGACAGAGGTCATTGTACTTGGCCCCAAGAGACGGGTAGAAAATACTGTTAGTGCACTCCCTGCCGCTCACTGTTTGGCGTCCCTACCAAATCTTTGGATGCAGTGAGGAACCTGGGCTGCATTTGGCAGTCGAACATGGACTGTAACTCCCAGATTAGCCAGACAGTCAAATCTATATATTATCAATTGAGACTTATAATACGTGTCATACCACTCATTGCTGAGAAGGACCGTCCAATGGTATTAGGCGTACTCACTAATGCCAGGTTACATTACTGTAAATCTCAACTTATGGGGGCACAACAATTTCAAATTAAAAGATGAAAGGTTGTCCAAAACTATGCTGTTAGGTTGATTCTCTCCTTACCTAGAAAGACAGCTATCTCACAACATCGAGGAATCTCCACTGGCTTTCAGTTCATCAGAGAATTATGTTTAAAGTACTCTGGTTTTCAAATGCATCCATTTTCTGGCACCAGCCTACCTGACTGCAAAAATCCAGGTGTACTGTCCTCAACAACATCTTTGCTCTAACAATCAGAACCTCCTGCAAGCCCCAGTGACAAGAACAACCACTTGGGGCGACAGGCGGTTCTCCTTGTTTGGCCCGCGGTTATGGAAATCTCTCCCACTGGAGCTCCGGGGCATCAATTCATTGACTGTTTTCAGGAAGCAGTTAAAAACACATCTCTTCCTTTAAAATGTCTTCAATGACCCGACAGGCCTACAAGTTAGTGTGGTATCCACTGAATTAGTTATTTATATCAGATCAGCGCCTAGATGCAGCCAAGGCCTGGTCCCTTCGGGGTATGCGTCATACAAATATTAAAATCAATCAATCAATCAATCACACAGTGCCTTGTCCGGGTCAAAATTGTTGCGCAGTACGCAAATGTTATGAACATGCGCGAGCCTCATTCTGGCTCGCACATGCAGGCTTGCAATAAATGAGGAACCGGGATGGCAGTTGCCACTGGAACCCCATGCAGACCAGATGTGTCCTGCGTATCTCTACCTGGTATGCGTGCCTGTGTGCGGGGCGGCCTGGGGCATGGTTCAAAGCCAACAAAGATGTTTCATTGCTATAAGAACATCCTCCTTCATGTTGGGCAAGACTCAGGCCCTTGTCTGCTGTGTAAATAAAGAACAGAAATGTACAGATTGAGGACACTACTCTTGGACCCCTAGATGGCAACGATCTGTGTCGTATAGCAATTTGTAGAACTTTCTAACAGCTTGGTATTTTCTGCCTCTTGGCCCTCTTTAACATCATCCATATCTCAAATAGGGCTCCTGTGGGTACTGTTACATTTGGCTTAGAGGCAGTTGGGTAGTGGGTGGTCTCCCTATTACCCTTGTTGTAGAATTTACTTTTAAGCAGCAACAGCGTTCTCCCCCACTCCTCACCTATGGGTGTAGTCATTGAGAGTGGTGTGCAGGTCTCAGCTGGTTAAGCTCATTTGTCAGGAATATTGGGCTACCGGGAGGGGGGGGGGATATATATCGCTCCCATTTACAACCCCTGAGTTGTGTCTCCTAGGCAACTTTAAAAATGGTGTATTCTTGTATAAGTATTATTTGCTTCACAAAAGAAGTGTGGTCTTGTGTTAGATTAGTTCCCCTCCAGATTTCAATCCGACCCCTGTCCTTTAGTTCAGCCTAATATGGAGTTGAGATAATCGCAGTTCGGATATAGTTCATATAGAATTTTGTCCAGCTGGGAGTCCCACAGCAGATTAAAATGCCATCTCCACTACTATTTTCCCCTCCCTGAAGTTTTAAATGTCTGGGACCAGTTCCCTTACACCACACTGGGGGTATATATTGTGTTTAGGTCTCTATTCATTCTCCCGGGTGCTCCTGTGGGAATACATGCAGTAGTAACTTGTTCTTCCTGGTTTTATGCCCTACAAATGAGAAATTAATTGCCCAATTGGTATCGTGCTTTTTGGTATTTTAACAAGCAAAATATTGGATTGGGCAGGGTATCTACAATCCTGCATTCTATGGAGATCCTTCAACAATAGGTTGGGTCTCTAGGAGCAGAGCTAGCTCGGACCCTTCTTCCTTGAGTAGAGTAAGGGTCCTTTGCTGCTTGTTAGTCTAGTTCAGCCCTGTAGCATTAAGAGCTGCAAAAAAAGTGCAGGGTCCTATAGTGAATTTGGAGCGTGCCATGGCGACGGTAGGAGAGTTTGGGATGCTATCAGGGTTAGTTGTCAATAACTCTAAATTGGCCATTTATACGCTGCCCGAGGAGATGCGTGGTGAGCTGATACGATTTTGAATGGAGATGCCGGCTGGGGTATTCCGATACTTGGGTATATAGGTAAGTGATGATGTGAATTGGATGTACCATCAGAATGTGGAGAAGTTGGTGGCTGTCTTTGGGAGGCTAAGTGAATTCTGGATCAAGTTCCCTATTTCTTTGATGGGCCGGCTGGCGCTTGTGAAAATGATTTTGCTACCCAGATTACTATATCTGCTCCAAGTGATGCCTATGGCTGTGAAGGCTGCATGCTTTCGTGCTCTTCACGGGACACTGACAAGGTTGTTATGGAACGGGGTGTGGGGGGGTCCCGAGGATAGTACAATAACCGAAAGGTAAAGGGAGCTTAGGGGTACCAGACTAAAGATCTTACTACTGTGCTTTGGCACTGAAGCACATGGTGGACTGGTTTGTTCAACCACGCGAGAACCGTATCACTGAGTGGATTATGAGTGAATCTGCGCCACAGCGGGTTTTGGTATTGCTTGGGGGAAGGAATAGGAAGCTTGGGCGGCTCCTGACACCAGTAAATTACATGATTCATATCTGGTGGAGAGCTACCAGGGGTTCAGCGGTTTCCCTTCATGCCGGCTATTCCATTGAGCTGTAGGAGATTGGGGGTATGACCCTCACAGGAAGGGGAGGGGGAGTAACGTTGGGGGGAGTAACGTTGGGCGACTGGGACACAGGGTTTAGTTGTTGATGTCTATAAAGAAGGCACAGCCATCACATACAAGGAACTTAGAACTGCCCATCCAATGGTTTGCCTTAATTTTCTGGAGTTGGCCACCTTGATGGCGGGTGTGAGAAAGGCCTGGGATGGTTTTCTAGAGAAACCACGAATTCATGGGATGAACGTAACACTGTTCCAGTTGTCTAGAGCAATGTCTCTGAACTATACGCCGCTGATAGAGCTGAGCTAGATGTACAGGCAGGAGAACTGAAACTTACGTGGGAAAAGGATGTAGGGGGAGAGTTTTCAGATGAGGAATGGGGCAGGGTTCCCAGCCATGCGAAGCAAGTATCCAGAAATGCTTGCTTTCAATGGATACAGTACAAGATCGTTCGAAGGGCCTATATCACGCACTATGGCTTTGGGTGCGTACCAAAGCCATACTGTAGGCGGGGGCGGGAATGTATCGAAATGTGACCGGATGAATTGTTTGGGATGGTTGCGGTGAGAATTCAGCTCACGGTGCAGCAATGTTTGTTGGGGCTACGACTTCTTAAGCAGGGTAGACGGGGCAAGGCCGTTTCCAAGGTTCTAGCGTTAGGGCTTTTGCTTGCCAAAAGAGTGATTGCCATTGTGTGGAAGGAGCAGGGCAATGCGCCAGTGAGTAAGGGCAGAAATGGATGTGACGGCCCTGGCGGTAACAGATGATGGAGCCTCCCGGTACACGAGTGTGGGACAAATTGGCGGCACGATCAGATTTAGGGCCGCCTTAGAGATCAAGGTTGCTCAGTAGGGGGGGTGACGGGGGTTGGGTTTCTTTTATGCTCCCCCACTGATTTCCACTCTATAGTCCAAGCCCTGATGTTCCCACGCAGGGGTGTTGCTAGATTTGGAAAAGACCCGGGGCTACGCTGATGTCGGAACTGCTGGGACTCGGTACTGGCTAGCTTTTTGGTTGTAACTCCTGAGATTCTATCCGGGCTACAACCAAAAGACCAGGGGCTATAGCCCCCTTAGCCCCCCCTCCCTAGCAACTCCTCTGTTCCCACGGTTGGAGAGCAGCAATGCAGTGTTGACTGGCTCGCCTGCTTCGACTCGCTTCATCTTGCGCTTGAGTGCATGACCGAGGCCGGGGGCAAGGAAGCCTGGCCCTGCCTCGCCCATGCTCTTTGCTTGTCACTGCCTTGCTTTGCACTCAGTTCCCCTCCCAATACCAGATTTCGTGTAGCATGCTTAGAGCTCTCGTCTTGGCACACCTGGCCTTCCTTGCTGCAAAACCCCAGATCGCTGTTGGTGAGCGAATCACTCACAGCAAGATGGTCTGTAGACTGGATAGTCTAAAATTCAGACTCGTGGCTTTCTGATAATTGTTGTGCTCCTGGGCTTTCTTTCCTAATATGATTACAAAGTATGTGTTTACACAAGCATTCCCTTCTGTGGGCCAATTCCTTTCCCTTGACTGTCTACATTAATTATTCTTATTTAAGGCCACCTCCTGTTAATTTCACGCTGACCTCCATTCAAGCAATTGTTTGTTATGCTGCATTTTGTCTTCTGTCTTTTCTCCCATTATCCCTCAGGGGCAGGCTTGGACTGGCCTGTAAGGCAATAGGGCAATGCCCGAACCAAAAATACAAAATGCTAGTGTGGGCCAGTTTTTTGGGTCAAAGTGGACCACTTTGTTGGCTCATGTGGGCCAGTTTGATAAGTTATTTCGGTTCTATGTCATTTCATCGCCTGCAATTTCATCCCCTGGCATTTGAACGTGTACATTTTAACGAAAGTGCTAATTGTTTTTTTTGGGGAGGGGGCCAACCCCACCCACTTATTTTTAGCTATTCCCTACCCCCCCAGAACCCTTATCTGACCTTTCACACCCTCCCCCTAAAAAATTCAATGAGCATATTCATTGTAATATACACATTAAAATGCCTGGGGATGAAATTACAGGCGATGAAAGGACGTCGTACCCTTACTTCACCATGCACCTATTAGTTTTGACCATTGTTACCAACTTTCATATTTTTAAAATGCACAATTTGCATCACATTTTATCAAAAACCTCCTGCTTGGGTACTACTGAAACGGTGCCACAAAAGGAATGAATTGCTATTTGGGCCACTTTTTAATTGGTGCACTAGACATTTTTATGCCCCAGTCCGAACCTGCTTAGGTGCTAGGATTCACTATAAAATCAACAAAATAAATTAAATAAACAAAATAAACTAACAACTTTGTTTCATAAGTTGTTGACCCGTGTGCCCGATGTCATGTATCTAAATATCTTTAAAATGCAAAAGTCTGCATGAACTAGACAACGCATGTGTGACCAAACTCCACCCCCCCAAGACTGAATATATAGTCAATTTCCCTTGCATGGCATGAAGATCCATCCATTTGTCCAAATGAGCAACTATGAAAAGAATGTGTTCACATTTGATCCTCAAACTCTGTAGATCTCAGAGCAGGACAGCTGCCTCTGAGGAGGACCCCACCCGCACCACTACCCCTGCAACCGTTTGCTCTCCCAAACTTGCTTCAGGACCACAGATGCCTTGTGCTAGATCTGTTGTCCTTGTCCTCACTGCTGGTTCTGCTGCACTCATCCTCCGATACTTGCAATTACGTAAGATTATAATTTGGCTGCCCACCACTTAGACCATGTGTCTACACCACTATAAACAAATAATCTCACTGAGAAACACTGCATCCTAGCGTGAGAATCTTCTTTATTCATACAATTCACTAAAAATCTAAAAATGCAAGGTGACCAGGACTGTCTACAATTTCCCTACTAGAGGTGTGAGTTCACCTCTACCAAACCTGTGACCTTGCATAGATATACCCAGATTATCAGACCAAACAAACAACGAGCTCAGCACAGGAGTGTTCATATCTAGAGCCCAGCTTTCTCTCTACCCTATTGTTGGTTTTTCATAACACGCTTAATACCGACATGGTTTCTAAACGCGGACGCGGGATTCAAAACTGTGTTCTTCTGCGTTCTCTTGCTTACAAGACGAGCGAGTTGCCACTGAGCTATACTACCGTGCTGTGTCTTGGCAGATGATGTCTTCTGTGGTAGGTAGATCAAGGAGATGCCACATAGATGCATCCAGCAGTAGGCTATGTTTCCTTACCTCTGACTTTCGGTCAAGTCCTTCTTGCTGTTAGGTTTGCCAAAGGTCAGAAGTTGGATATCTTGGAAGAGCCCGCTGGAGTGGCCATCGAATTTGATGTTGTTGGGAGGCCTGGATGCCTCTAGGATGTTGTATTGGAAAGTGAACTTGTGAAAAATCACCATCACATCTCCCGTTTTGTTTTGCACTGGGTTCTTTTGTTTGGGCTAAGCCAACAAACTTGATCTGTATTGAATCTAACATTCAAATCTTCATCAGATCGCTCCAAATAGTTCCTTGATGGATGTTTTTATCTTCTCCCCTTCAGCCACTGATGTCAGATTACAGATCCTGAGATCCTGGCATTAGTGAGTCTTTATCTGTTCTCAATAGCCTTGGCCTTTGTTTAATATGTTTTAGCTTGTTCTTCCATCTTCTCCAGCCTGCCACTTCAGAGCACAGCAGCGCAAACTCAGATATCTGCCGCCACCACGTCAACCCTGTATATGTGTGTCCCCACCTCTTGTCCCATGGATGCCCTTTCACCATTCAGTTCACTTTCAGGGTCTGATGTGTAGCAGGGTCAGAGATCGGACCCTGTAAAGAGGGGATGCGGACCCCCCTCAACCTGGGGCAGGATAGCTACCAGGGTACTTGCCAAAGCCAGTCCTTCCCCAGAGGTGGGGTAAGGGAATTGGGAGGTCTATCGTCTCTGGCCCTATGACATGTGCCTAGTTATAAGAACAAAGTACCACTTTTGCTTGCCCAGTACTTGCTGTGCAACATGCTGGCCACTGTTCTCTCTTTTGTCCTATTGGACCACGGATACAGGATTCCTTGTAGCAGAGACCTGATCACACCGCTCACCAGTTAGAGAGGAATCTACAAGCTGAAAAGCAGCAGAACATTGGGATAACCAGACCAGCAACCCAGACACTCCATATAACACACACACAAACTTAATAAATGACTGTGATTACAACAGGCCACCATTACTGAGCACCATAGGATCCACGTTCCAGAAGTGGTTGAGGTTTACATGCGTCACATAGAAGTCAACAAATGACCTGGGAAACCAGCGGAGGCAGACAACCAGTGGAAGTGGAAGGGGGAGCATAAACGAGGAAACCGGAAGGTAAAAGTAGCGTGGGTTGTTCAGGAGCATCAATAGAGAAAAAGGTGGACCAAGAGACCAGGCAGAAGTACTGTGCAGCAGAGTGTGTTGGAGGATTGCAGAAAGCTTGTGCAATGTGAGGTAGTGGTTGGTGAGAGAAAGTGGTACTTGGTTGTAAGAGTGTGTGCAAAGGGAGTGAGTGAGACTAAGTGAGAGAGTAGGGCTGTGAGTGAGTTTGGTCGCAGTGACATGGAAAGCAAAAGGAGGGTGACTGTGGGAGAAGGTGTGGGTGAAGTATAGCATAAAAAGGAGGATGAGGGTGGGTGTAGAATATTGGGAAGCAGGAGGATTGGAGAGTAGTGGGGATGCAGAGTAGTAGAGTGGAAGGAGGCAGAGTGGTAGGAGGTTAGAGTAGAAGAAAGTGGTCGAAGAAGAGAGTGGTGGAGAGTAGAGGGAGTGTAGCAAGGTGGAGTAACAACGGAGGGACAGAGGAAATAAGAGAAACAGTGGGAGGAAGAGACGTGGAGGAGAGAAGGAGAAAGGAGACATGTGCTGTTTTTAAGTCTTCGTAGAGTTATATGCATAGTTGACACACGCACTACAGAAGAGCCATGTAAGAGGGGCCCGGGCCCCTGCCACCTATACTGTACCTTATTGTTAAGCAGGACACATCCTGCAAACTGTTCTCATCTTGTGTGGGGTCTGTTTGTCAAAATGCTTTGGTATTCCTTTAGTTGCTCCCCCTTTGTATGGGATAGATGGATCTTCCCTAGCATTCTGATGAAATTACATCTACCAGAGATGCTGAAGTGAGTTGGCCAGGTGCTAGCCGTGCTCTGGACCAATGGTCAACTGGACAGGCTATCAGTGTTCCCAAGCATGCTTGTGTGCAACCAACTATCTCCCAGAGTGTCAGGCCGAGGAACCCCAGTAGGAGAGCTTTTTCTCTTGAATGAGCTGTTTCACCCATGCCCGGCCAAGGGTCCAACCACCTCTCTGCCACACTACACACCACCAATCACAAGAGGCCTGGCGTGCAAGGTCACCCACCCAAGATCCAGTCGAGAGCTAATCTGCAAGCCCCGGTCACATTGATTCCACGTCCTATCAAGGGGCACCCATTTGAGATATTGGTAGTAGATGAGGCACACACACACACAGGGCCGGTCTTACACCAGATTGCACCCCACATGGGAAGCATCGTTGGCGTCCCTCGCCACCAAAAATGACAACAAAATCAATGGTATGTTACAAATGTTGTAAATAAGGCACTTGATAAAGAACTAGATGGAAATACAAATGCAATAGAAAATGCATATATTAGATACTGGGTGACAGTCTTCCCCTCCCCCCTGGCACTTCTCCCCTTCCCCCACTTGCGGGATCTGAATGACACAGGGACTAGTAAGATCGTTATTTTGTCCTCCCTTGTTTTTCCCCTCCTTGTCTTGTCGCGCCTAGAAACACTTGTGTCCAGGCGCGTTATAAATGCCACATCATATCATATCATCCGCCCTTAGTTCGTTTCCTTGTTTAGGGAAACGACAGGCCACAATAGCTGGCTACTTCACCTCCCTTTAAGTCTTTTTTACGGTGCCACACAGAAACACTGGGACTAATTGGTCCAACTTCACACCAGCCAGAGCGTAGTGCCCCCTGCCAGCAAGGAGAGCCCCAGGAGAGAAGGTGTTAGGGGAATGTAATGCATTTACAGTGCAATAAATGGAAATCATTTACTGTGTAATTCCAGCAATGATGGGGAGGTTGGATGGGTGGATTGCTCCCTGACAATAATTATCGAATGACGTTGATACGGTTGGTACATATGTCCACTCCTCACTGCCACTTTACATAGCTTGTCCTTACCAAATAAATTGCCTTTGCCCCAGGGCCCGGCTCGGCACCATCTCACCATGCTCCTCCTCCCCCGTGCGCCGCACGCCCACCTAAACACATACAGGCACTTGGGTGTACACACACATTTACACATATGCAGATTCCCTCATCTCTCACTCTCAGGCTCACAGTCACACACATATACATGCACAGACGTGCTCACTGACACCCACTCCTCTCATCCCCCCGCCCCCCATCTTACACATGGCCACAGGCAGCGACAGCTAGCTGCACGTGGAGCATCGTCAGAATGTAGACATTCAGAAAGAGTTAACATCTAGTACGTACGACCCAACAAAGGTCACTTGAGAGTTATGCACCACTGGTACGGTATGCAGAGAGAGAGCAATGCGCTTAAAACACTTTCCCTGGACCCACTGTTACCCACAGTGAGTGAGCACATCTATATGTCTCTGGTCACATCACGAGACCACCGCGAGAGTGCATGCTTTTGCACAATGCGGTTCTACACACAATGTGTCATCCGAAGCCACCCCGATTGAGCATGAAATAAGCACTTACAGTACCGAAAGCAGTACAACCATACACCTCACCTACGCAGCTACGCATTCGAGCATTGTGCTCAACAGAGCTCCGCACCTGAAGCCATCGTGCAGTGAGCTGCTGCCGAAAACGCGAACTCGTCCAAAGGTTAAACGAAAAAGAATGTGCAGTTATATAAAATATGAACAAACTCTAGATAGAGCCTCACCTAAGCCCGCTGTGGCTGGAGGGTCTTGGAGGTGGGCCGTCGCTCGGGCCACGCTAAGGCCCTCAGGCCCTCATCCCCCGTATCAGAATGTAACCAGACCACTTGATGTTCAAGAAGCAGTAACTGTGCCAAGCACAGGCAGGCAATGCAAGCTCGAAGGCAGGTATCCTCCAGATCATGGGGCTTAGTAAGGAAGGTCAAACAATTACTGCAGCGCTTGTGAAAAACAGGATCAATCGGCGGGGAAAAATGCTGTTAAAGGTGATTAGAGGATGCATGTGCACATGCTGCATTGCAACACATTTAAAAATCATGTGTGCATCCCACTAGAAGACACATTCTGATTTGGCGCTCCAAGTGGGTTTTAGGTTAAGAGCACAGTTGCATGAAAATTGGTGCCAAAGAATTTAAATTTAGCTGTGTACCACCAGGCATTGGAGTGGTAAAAAACGAAAGTGGAGGCAACAGTCCGACAACCGACAGCAGTCCGTCTGGGCTATACAGCAAGGAAGTTCCACACACATAACGCACGGCAATAGTAACCCAGACACCATAGTCCTGCTTTATGCCAGATGTATCATTTCGGGTCAGGAGTCAGACTCATTCAGATAATTGTCGAAGACCATGTCATGAACATCCTTTTCTTTATTCATCTTTTTTTCGTTACTGCGTACTTTCCCTCCCTTTCTATCCACACCACTTCTTCCTACCTCCCGCCTCCCACGTTACATTCTTGCCAATGTTAACCCTAATCAAACACTTAAGTTGCGCAATTATGAGGCAGATACAATACTACAGCACATGGCGGCTGTTCACGGCCAAGGAGAAAGGTGTGTAGCACACAGGACACAGCAGTGCTATTGTATTGTATTGTAATTCTTCAACATTCTACCATATATATATATATATATATATATATATATATATATATATATATATATATATATATATATATATATATATATATGTAGGCCTCCTAGACCTAGCATAGACTGACGGATACGAAAAATTCAGAATTCAAGGCTGATTTTTAAAATACGTGGTCCACGTATTTTAAAAATCACACTGACGTGGAGAATAAAGCCTCCGCTCACTGCGACATTGAGTTCCTGCAGGTTTACGATATATATATGGTACAATAGTACTTACCACACTTATAACGGTTAACAGTGCACCGTTAGGTGAGGCCGATATGGCAGCCGGCGGCGGGGCTGGGCCCAAGGGTGGCGTGGCTGGGCTCTGGGCTCCTGCTGGCTGGGCACCTGCCTACGGCCTGCTGCTGGGCCTTGGTCCCGCTCGATTCCTAAATTCAGCGCCAAGTACTGACACAGGGTCACAGCAGGGCTGGCTGCCCGATCAATCAACCCCCTGTCAGTGCAGTGCATGCGCTGAAGGAGGGCACGTGTGGCCAGGCCTGGGGCCTGTCTGGCGCCACCGGGGGGAACTTGGGAGGTGAAAGCAACAAATGTTGCCAATTGCTGCTTTGTCCCTGAGGCTGCTCCTAGCATCATAAACATCAACGTGGAGCACCGCGAGCACGAAACTGGAATACAGAGACTGCTTCTGCATGCGCTCGGTCAATAGTCAGACTGGGTCTGGCGCACTGTTAACTAATAAAAAACTAATAACAACTTACACAAGTGAGTACTAATAAAAAACTAATAACAACTTACACAAGTAAGTGACACAAACAGAATGAATTTATCTTTTCAGAACCTTTATTTTTTTATGAGCTACTTGACGGTTCAGACTCGTCGGACTGCTGGTGCAGCACCCCCTATAAGCTGACATGTCAAGCAGCCGCCTGCAGTGCCTGACATAAAGACCGGCCTTGCACACCAAGTTGGTAACCCTGGTTTTCTGGCTGCTCCAAGAAGTCACTGCACCTCCTCTCAGCTAGGAGCAAGCCCTGACAGAGTCAGGCACCTCTGTGAGGTTCTGCTGCAGGTCCAGCGTGGAGGACCCGCCTGTGGGTCCCTGAGGCCAGAGTTACAGCGGGCCATCCATGCTCAGAGGTCCCACACACTCTCCAAAGATGTCAGTGGCTGCATGCAACTTTCCTGAATGCCGACACCATTTTCACAGCATCTCGTCTTGCAGGCAGTAGGGTCTCCTGGTGTTGCCAAGTCTTCTATTGCTGCCTACTGGGATCCAGTGGTACGGTGTGACACTGTGCTGCCAGTTGCATTTGCTTTGGTCACGCTGTGTCATTTCATTCCCCATGAATAGTACGCCGACTGTAGTGGATGACGAAGACCCCCAGAAGTGAGCCATCATTTTCCTTGGGCTCTCAGGCCCTGTCTTGCATTTCGATTTATTTTTCTTTGTATGCAATTACTTGTGGAGAAAAGCATAAGGGGAAATTAACTCCAGAAAAAGATGCTTTAAAAAAGTATATTTTCTAGAATAAAATGCACTTGAAGAATTGATCTTTAGATGAAATAATATTAGATATAGTAACATCGAGTCGCCAAAGTGAGGGATTTGAAGTAAAGAAAGTGTTTCCTAATGGCCGATACAGGGACGTCATTTCACCAAAATGCCAGGGATTGCGGAAGTGACATCACATGACCCTTGACCTCTGATGACACCACAGGAAGTGATGTCATTTGACCCCTCCCTGAAATGACATCACGGGAAGCGATGGAACACAACCTTTCACCCCTTGACAAAACAGGAAGTGTTATCACATAGCATTGGTTCTAAGTACACTACGAAAAATATGGTTACGATATCACTGTAAAGTGAAATACATTTCATATAAGAATGGATCACTGTATGTATCGTTAATATCAGCGCGTATAGGCCCATTAAAAAAATTACTGTTAATGCAAGCAGACGCCCAAGGCCAAATGATAATGATGTGTTATTTACAGCACTTAGGCTTAAGCGTGTCATATAGAACAAATATACATACAATATCATCCAACCTGTATTGGTGCTCATTTATCAACCTAAACAGGATGAAAGGCTGAGTGGGCCTTGCCGGGAGCCGAACCTGCAACCTGCAGATCACACACACATTGCAGCAGCAAGCGCGCTCAACCCACTGAGCTATCTTGACGGTTATAGCTATCAGAAAACCAGCCACTCCAGAAACAAAGATCCACATGCTGCTGGCCCAAAGAGCCACATGCTGCTGGCCACAGCCCAGGATCCACAATAAAAAAAGAAAAAGGTTTTTTTTTTTGTTTTTTTTAAGGGGTAGCAAGGGATACCTAAGGGGTCGCAGTTGCGACCGCTGGTGACCCCTTAATGACATCCCTGGGCTGATAATCAGTCATTGCTATTTCTTTTAAAGGTTTGCTCCCTAAAGTGATCTTCTAAAGTTCTGCGATCTGGCCAAGGGTGCAAGAACTGCACGAACCAGATGTATGATGTGATGGTGGTTCACTTTGACCTTCAGACCAGGGGCCAGATTACAGAACCTTTGCACCGGTGCAAGTGCAAAGTTGCAGAGTATTAGCACTGGGGCAAAGTTTGCCCTATTTTTAAAAACACTAGGAAATATTTGAAAACCATTGCACCATGTTAAGTGCAGTTTGGCATGTTATGAATACCAGGGCAAAAATTGCCCTACTTCAAAAAAACATATTTTTACTGCATTTTTACACCAGGGCAAAGTGTGCCCTAGTCCTTACACATTATGGTATTAGCACACGGGTAAACTTTGCCCTTGTGCAAAAATGCATTGAAAATGTATCTTTTTTGTACTAAGCAATTTTTGCATTTGTGCTTAAACCATGCCAAACTGCACTCGCCATGGTCTAATGTTTTTTTAATATTTCCCTGTTTCTTTAATTTAAAAATAGGGCCAACTTGGCCCTAGTGCTAACACCATGCAACTTTGCACTTGCACAGGTGCAAAGTTTCTGTAATCTGACCACTGGTGATCATTTTCATGCATGACCATCCTCTGGTGGACATTGAGATAATACCATGTGTCATCTGTGTATTTTAGACCACAAATTAGCGGTCAGGATTCTGGGAAAGAAAAGGAGAGTCAGGGCTGCCAGCCGGCTTAGGGGCAAACCATGCTGAACCCTGACCCCTCTGACTCAGAACCTTGACAGTGCCATCAGCACCCCGTGGAGTGCGGCATGGTTGGTTCTGAGATAGGTGGCAGTACAGCTGCAGTCTATTCCAGATGCTGGGTGTGTTGGAGGGAAATGAGAGGGGCATGCTAGTGACTGATGGAATATAAGCTAAGCTCTCTCCCACTGGATACAGGTGACTCTGCTCCATGAATCCTTCTGCCTGAGGGCCTGATCTGACAGGGTGAGGGTAGCCCAATCCTGGCTTTTGGCAGAGAGACCCTTTCATAAAGGGTCCCATGGGCCATCCCTCTGCTAGGGTGCACCCCGCCATGCTAACCAGACACCAGAAAGCATAGTTTTGGTTATCCCAGAGAAGACACCCAAAAGGGAGAGTACAGGAGGATAATGTTAGCAGATACTCTGGCAGGAGTCTGACTCCAGATAAAACTAGAGGAGCCCCAGGCTGACAGACACTAAAACCTAACGGTATCAGGCAATAAAATTGCGGCAAAAATGTTGCTGGTAAAAAAAATCACGCCAAAAATGCCGTGGTTTGACCCACTAAAGGCGTACCCCATTATACCATTTAAGGGGAGCAGGGTTTGCAGGGGTGTCCCCCGCTCCCCTTGATTGGTATAATGGGTCCGGGGGTTGCAGGGGTGTACCCCGCATCCTTTACATGACTGTGGCAGCAAAACCACGGCATTTTTGCCGCAAAATGTTGTATTCACAGCCATTTTTGCCGCGATTTTCAGACATGGAACCAGACCTAACACCTCAATAGAAAAAGGAATGAGTAACTAATTGTGCAGCCTTTTACCCAATACCTTTCCTTTCCTCTGCTATTCTTAGTCTATCCTGTGAAAAAAACCACAGACCGCCTGCAGCAGTGGTAAAAATGCACCAAAGAAGTAAGGAGCAGTGCAGGGGCATAGTGCAACACATGACAAGGCGTAGCAGCTGGGGTAGGTCGGCAGCCAAGTGGGTGGAACGGGTGAAAGAAGGCGGCACCTGTGCCCCTGTGTTGTTTGTCTTTGTCGGTCGGTCTGTCAGTGGGATCTTTTATATACTGCCTAGGCTCGCTGATCGTAACCCCACTAGAACTTATACCTGTATCCACCTGAACAGATGCTGCTTCAACAGGGGCCTGGAATTAGAAAAAGCTTGTTTTGTCACGAGCAGAATTTAGTAACTTACTCCAAATCCTGGGGCCCAAGAATGAATGTCTTATCTCCTCTGGTTTTACAGATGGTTTTAGGAATGAATAGTCTGTGATCTGCCGTACACCAAAGGTTCCATCCAGGGATACACCGTAGGAAGCTATCCTGAAAGTATACAGAAGCAGCCCCATGGATGCATTTGAAAAGGAGGCAAAGATGTTAACCTGATTTCTCGGTTCCATGTGTTAAAATCGCGGGAAAAATGGCTGTTTACACAAAAAAATTGCGACAAAAAGGCTGTGGTTTTGCCGCCGTAATCCATGCAAAGGATGCAGGAGACACCCCCGCAACCCCAGTCCCATTATACCATTTAAGGAGAGCGGGGGACACCCCGGCACCCCCGCTCACCTTAAATGGTATAATGGGGTACACCTTTACCGAGTCAAACCACAGCATTTTTGCTGCGATTTTTTGCACAGGCATCATTTTTGCCACGATTTTATTACTGCATACCGATTTCTCCGTTCTATTGAAAGCCATACCAGTTCCTGTAAACAGCTTGGAGATGATCCCTTTTCCTGCGACAGGAAACCAATCAGTTTGAGCCACCTGGAATCTGCTAATAAGTTTCATTGAAGCGCCCCCAGGAGTGCATTGCAATAGTCGAAGCAGCTAGTCACTAAGGCCCCTACTACAACTTTTCACTAATCCAGAGGCATGAATGGACAAATCCTGTGAAGGCAACTGATATTAGAATAGCATGCCTTGTGAATGTCACAGACCTTTAGAGACTACACTCTCTAAGCATTTAACCTGAAATAACAACTTGACAAGTTTTCCAAAAATCATGTTTCTTTTTCAGTGTTAGCAGGACCTCCTTCAGGTTCCACAAGCTAAGATGAAGCCGGCTAGAATCCATCCAGACGGTGTCATTTAGGCTTCATAAACGTGCAGTCAGATATCAATTTAGCTGCTGTAAGGTGGTAAAGTTAATAAGTGTGCGTTAACTTACAAAGAGTACATTTCCGGAATGGCGACTATGGTTGCAAAAAGTAGTGGAACTGTCAACAGTGAAACATAAATGTAGTGGAGCTCCGCTCCCGACTGTTCCTGTTCACTTCGATCTACGCCCTGCAAAGGTTTTACCACAATCTGTTCCTCTATGTGGCATTCAGGAGCACCCAGGCCTCCCACATAGGGTCCTTGTATCCTGGTTTATTTTTTTGTTTATTTTTAAATTTTTAGAACGCACACAAGCCAGGGGGCATCAGGGCTCTTTTACCAGTTACATGAGCCCAGTTTGGGCAGACATAGGTGCAAACAGTGACATTTTCAGCATAAGGTCATTGATTGAGGCAAAGGCAAAGTGAGCAAGTGCAGTTATAATCATGGTAATTAGGTTTCACAGATTCGTTCCTGGTTTGGTAGAGAAATATCCCCCCAAGCAGGTTACCTAAACCTTCCGAACCGTTCTTTTCAAATGCCTTACCAATGTGGGATGCTGCAGGGGCAGATCTTCCTAATAGAATCTAATTGAAATTAAATAACTGTTAGGATAGGGATACATGAAACATAAATGCAGGGAAGGGACAGACAGGCTTCCCCAATGAGAAGGTCTCAGTATCAGGGATCCTATCCCTTTGAATGCGACAAGCCGCGTAACTCCAAAGGGGACTGGGCTTAAAAACCCCCATGAAGCTCCCCAAGTCCTCCCTTCACACACCCTGTGGAAGTTAGATAAGTGATTGGCTAGGGACCGAGGGACAATCCTGACAGGGGCAGGGTCAGGGGTGGACTGGCCTTTAGGGAACTCTGGAGATTTCCCGGTGGGCCTCTGCACCCTGGGCCTCTTTTCTGTGGTATTTCCTAATTTTCTCATAGGAAAAGCATTGGGCTTGCTGAAAATGTGTCATGTGGGGCCACTTTGAACTTTATTTCCAGGGCCTCTTTTAGTTCCCAGTCCAGCCCTGGGCAGGGTTATTTAAGAGGAAAAGGAAAGCCAGAGATTGGTGGGGTAGTGGCTGATGTCAGACTGCTGGAGTGGAGGAGGACCAAACGACCAGCAGGAGGACAGAGTGGTGAACCGTGGAGGCTGGCATTGGGAGTGGGTTCAGTGGAATGATTGTGCATAGATGATATGATAGGTTATTTATAACGCACTTAATAACCAGAGGTTTCTAAGCGTGGACCCGGGGATCGAACCTGTGTTGCTCCCTGTCGTCTTGCTTCCAAGGTGAGATTGTTGCCCCTGAGCTATCCTCCCGAGACTATACTATGTGAGCGAGTGGTACTGGTAGTGGTAGGTGGAATGAGAGAGGTGGTACTTTGAAGTGGATAGTAGTAGAAAGAGGTAAGAGTTATTAGTAGAGCATGGGTGATAGGGTGAAGTAGCATTAGTGGGAGAAAATGGAAGGAGAAGTGTGGTTGTGGGTGGAGAGAGATAGTGTTAGCTGGTAGTAGAAGTGGTGAGGAGGTAGGGATGGAAAGTGGTGGTCAGTAGTAGTAGAAGAAGGGTAGTAGTGAGTGGTATTAGCAGTGAATGGTAGTAAGAAGAGAGGAAGCAGTGGTCGTGAGAGGGAGAGTTAGCGGTAGTGACTGAAGAGTAGAGGCAGTAGAAGCTGAGGCAGTGGTAGAAGCGGAGAAGTAGTAGTGCTGAAGGAGTGGAGTTTGATTGCAGGAGAAGAGATGGTAGAGAGAGAAAAGGAGTTGTAGTGTAAAGTAAGAGGAAGTAGGATAACATCTAAGGGTGGAGGTAGGAAGGCAGAGGGATGGAATGGAGGGACAGAAGTATGGTGGGGAGGAGAACCAATGGGAAAACAGAGCAACAAGTGAAAGGTGTGTGGGTACGTGGCTACTGGAGAGAGTCCAACAGGGGTGCACAGTCCCAATTCCTATAGATCACTAAACGGGGCTAGGATCGGGATAGTTAAGAAGAGCCAGAGGGAGTTAGTCACCCGACGCCTTAGTAAAAACATCTGAGCTCTACTCGAGTTACAAGACAGTAGGGGTTACTGAGCACCAGAGCTAACCAGGGTTATGGACGACGGGCTTACAGGGGAGGTACAGTGGAGGTAACCCAAGGGAGACGAGCTGGAGAGGAATGACCCGAGCCCCAAGAAACCCAAACCCCCTTGAATCCCAGAATATCATATCTTCACCCAAACCAAACGATGTATATTTCAAAATAAACACCCTTGAACCTTCCTAAGGAGCTGGGTGGGTTTTCTTTGCGACGCCTAATCACAATGCATTTATTCCTCTGGCAAAACTGCATGAGGAATTAGTGTTACAAGTTCACTAGGACCAGCTCTGTTCGCAGAAACCCTACACATACATTGTTGCAAGTTAGGAGCATATTAAAAGAAAAGAAACGAATACGCATCTCGCTAAAGAGGTTTAAAGTAAACAGCGATTATTCACCCGCTTCAGCAAGTGTTGCAGGAGTTACAATGTTGCAATCTTTGTGCCATCAACATAAAACACTTCCCTGGGTTTTTCAGACGTCTGATGCACAAGCTGGGAATGTAGAGGTACTCCATTCACAGAAGGGCACCTCAGCAGAGCTTACAGGGAGTGGGGGAGGGAAGCACATACCTATCTCGGGCCATTAAGGAATCCAAAATGGCAGCAGCATCTCATGCCCCCAGGCCCTGCCCCACTTAATCCACATAACCAAGCACATGCCCCAATCAGGTACGGCCTGCCCATACTACATAGATGCAAACTTTAGCCCAAAGCATATCCCAGGAGGAGGAGAGACCATCTTTTAAAAGGCAGCCAGACCAGTCATTCAGTGTCAAGCCATGGGAGTGCTGGCAAGAGGAGGGTAGCATACCCTGGGAGACCCCTGTGCGGAGATCCCATGTCAAGAGTGCAAGCGTGGAAACCAGGAAGGAGAAGATGCTGGCGTGTGGTAAGGAGGCAAAAGTGAGGTGGAGACAGGAGGGGGAGGTTGTGTTAGAGAAACAGCTGGTAGTGATGGCAGGAGGGGTAATACTTGTTTATTGAAGGAAGGTGGTCATGGTATGTTAGAGAGAGAAAGGGATGACATGTTTGGGAGCAGAGATAGAGGAGTATCACCTTGGAGAGGAGAGCAAGGGATACCATCTGGAAGAAGGAGGAGAGGAAGATTGTGGAGGAGAGAAAACTTATTTTGAAGGTGACCTTGGAGGACAGTGGAGGGTTGAAAGAAGAGTTGGAGGAGGGAGATGTCATCTGGGCAAAGAACGAGAGAGAGATTGAAGTCTTCTTAGAGAGGAGGCCAGCAAGTTGCAAATGTGTCTTGGAGAGCAGGGCGAAAGTCGTTTTTTAGGTGAAGAGGGATGCTGTGGAGAGAAGAACGGTAGGGACTTGATTGCAAGGGAGGATTACTGTGGGAAGGAGAGATACCCGCAGGGAAGGAGTGTGGTTGGCTGGATGAAGAAAAGCTATACCATCTTCTGAGAGAAGGGCCTACATAACTAGAGAGTGGGATGGAGCTGGACTATCTTATGCGGGGGAGAGCAGGAAAGACTACCCACTTAGGTAGTGAGGTTCTTGAGGATCACATTGGTCCAGGGGAAAGTCCAGAGGTGGGTGGTGAAATGAGACTGCACTACTATCCCGGGGGTCAAGAACAGCCTCGGAGTAGTCAGGGTGAATGAAGGGCCCAGGGATAACACAGAGAGATGCAGGTGGTGAAAACTGATAGAAGCGCCAGGCTTCTCTGCCAAACCGCACCAGCATGCTCCAGACCCACATAGAAGGGCCAACCTTGGGCCCAGCCTGGCAGGAAGTCGATGCTGGCCTGCAAAGATAGTGCCCCAAAGAAACACCCCTAGGAGGCGGCATTAAGGAGGACCCTGATGATATCTGGCTGCCGAAGAGCCTTAGGTTCATAGCTGGTGGAAATTGATGACCAGAGCTGAGGATCAGAGGACTGAGAACCCCCATTAGTCCGACAATGGGAGGAGCGACAACATTCTCCTTGAGGAGGCAGCCATTTGATGTGCCACTTCCTCGGATGTGGAGGAACTTTTGGAGCACACTGCTTTTTACCCATCAACTGAACTCGATTGTTTTGGGTTTGTTTCTGGAACTTGGCGAGTCTGAGCATATCTTGTTAAGGACCCACTTTGGAACAAGAAGAGCGAACTCTATTCTGTTTATCCTGCATAAAGAATAACTGCCCCTTCCATCACTTTTCACCCATATACTTGGAAACACTTTCACTCTGACACTTTGTGACATTATTATCCTGACAACTTGCTTGCTGAGGGTTGCCAGCATCCTGATGCATTAAATGGTAGTCTGCACAAAAAGTTTAATGAAACGCTCAACTTGGTGTGTGTGTCTTGTGTATGTCTCAGTTCTGGGAACATAGTGACAGGCTATCGTTCTACCGGCCTTCTACAACATGTAGGTATACTATTCCTGATATGAGTGGGAGCTGCCAATGGGACTGTGCGGCACCTAAGGAATCATTGTCCAACCAAAGGGACACATGAGGGCACCGTGAACAATTAAAATGCACCTTAGAAGGTACTGCTGTACTAGTATGGTAACCTGAGGGGTGTCTAGGGATGGTAGCTGATACAAGGGCAGGCATGACCTGACACCCTGTTACCACATACAGGTTGGGCCTATATTCATTGAAACAAGGTTACATGTGTGTTTATCATTTGTCCCAGAATTGTATAGCATTTACTAGTGGGCATCATATTCTTGACTCTTACTTGCCCTCATTTCCATTTTCTGATGTATGCTTTTGGGGTTATTTCCTTGTTTCCTGTCCCTATTCCAATGGGATCTAATAATCTCTCTCTCTCTCTCTCTCTCTCTCTCTCTCTCTCTCTCTCTCTCTCTCTCTCTCTCTCTCTCTCTCTCTCTCTCTCTCTCTCTCTCTCTCTCTCTCTCTATATATATATATATATATATAGAGATATATATATATATATATATATATATATATATACACATATATATAAGCACAAAAAAGGAGGGAGGTAAACCGCACTCCTGGCGAGGAAACAAGGCATCTCCATAACATCCAAACTGAAAAAGGAAAACTCAAATCAAATTGATTACGAGTTTATTGAATTGGTTAAAACAGCAACAACAAAACAACAGAGGCAGGGCACCATAAGGACAAGTCCTGTTACACAACGCGTTTCGCGCTCCACTAAGCACTTGTTCACGTATGGGGGCAAGGTTTGCAAGCAGTGTAAGTCACGTACAATGGTCCTTTCATTGTGTCCACTGCTCGCAGCAACAAGCTGGTCTGTCTATATATACACACACAAATATATATATTATAGGGTAGTAGTCGCCGCCCTATATTTAAGGTGAGTCGAACTCCCATAAGAACCTCGAAAGATTCTATTGCAATTAACTTCCCATTCATTTTCCCATAGACGAACAAGGTCAATTTTTGCCAGACCGCACAGCCCAAACCGCTGGGCGGATTTCGACCAGGTCTGAAACTACTTAGGCATGAAGTGTTTAAAGAGGTATATCTGTGGTTTTGGGTTATTCCGTGCAGTACTTTTTCAAATATTTGATGGAGAAGGGGTTTTCCCCTTCTCTAAAATAGATAGCTATCTCTCAGGTAAATTGACAAAACCAGGGTTTTTTTTTAGATATGAAACATCCACAATCTTTGTTTTTGCTCGATGTGAGAGATAGCCGAGGTTATCAGAAAATGAAATGCCGAAAATATATCCATTTGCAGGTAAAAAAAAACATGCACATGCCATTGATCTGGAGGTGGGGCAAGGTAGCTAGAGGGCACCAAGCAACATTTGGGAGTTCGAGAGGGTCTAGGGGCTGAGTTTGTAACACAAAGCTTTTTTGTAACCTCGGCTATATCCTCTAATAGCCGTCATCTCAAAGCAAACTGTGTCACAGAAACAGCAGGTATTGTCGGGTGGAAAGGGAGAGGGTGGGCTAGATGAGGAGGCCATCTGGGGAGTGCATGGAGCTGGCACAAATGATGTGGCACTTGGTGATGGTCTGGGGGACAAGAAACATTTTTATCCAGCCGTTTTACTTATATTTGCGGCAATAAAAACTACAGATAGCCAAGACTATCTGCAGTTCTGTACCCGCGGCTATGAAAACAATGTTTTTTAAAATTAGATCATTTTACAGCTACAGTGACGTCAGGGGTGAAAAATCACTAGTGCCACAATAGGCACCCGGGAGTGACCCTGCTTAGGTTTAAAGCAAGGTAGCGGCTGGCACCCTCAGGCCATGTTGCCTAATAAATTAGCACAAGTTAAAAGACCACTTAGAGCAACATGGCCTGAGGGAGCATGCCCCTTCCTTGCTTTGAATCTTAGCAGAGCCTGTCCCGGTTATTGCATAGATGGGAGACAGTGCACAGTCCCAGATGCCATGTGTTTTCTTAGTTTTAAATATCTAATAACACACTAAGAAAACACACGGCATCTGCATTGTTTTTTTTAAATGTGCTAATGTCAGTTCTTGAAAGAATTGCACTTAGAGACCATTTTTATGCCTTTTGCTGAATTGCATTCTGGTATTTGTAGTTCCCGATTCAAGATGGGAGGAATAATGCCACAATTGTACACATTTTGCCTATCATAGTTTGATAAGCGTTTATATATTTGAGTGACAATATGGTATGTGTATTTTCAAGTTATCTTTATAAAGCAGAGTATTGTTGGAAGCCAGACATGTGGGTGAGGAGGGGAAATGATGAGAGGACAAGTAAGTCATGAGCATTTGCCCATGATGTGGCAAAATAGTTTGTAATTCTGGACACTGGTAGAGTTATTCTCCCCTGATTGTGGCTGCTTTTCAAGGCACAAGTAAAGGACACATGTGGGTGAAAAGCGTAACTTTTTTTCCGATGGCGGATGCAACCCCTTGGGTTTTTGTGAGGTTGGCAAGCTTGCTCAAATATCTGGCTACCAGGATTTTACCCAGGTTGTCATGTTCCCAGTGCAGGTGCTTACCTACAAGACCACAAGCGCTTGTTTCATATTGGGATTTTGTTTTCCAGGGAATATTTCACGACATATTGCTGGGTTTAAAAGGTGAGCACCTTTTATACGATGGCAATATATTTCTTGGAACATTTCCACTCTCAGGCTATTTTTCTGGTGTTCATTACTTTTTTTTAAAAGTCCAATGCTATTTTGTCTTGCTCATTTTCTTCTAAGGAGAAGGTCAATTAAACTACATTTGTATATTTCACTTTAAGATATATGTTCACTTACTGTGTGTTGTGAGAAACCTTAGGGTATCCTCACACCTACTCCCTTTTAATCCTCTTCTCAGGTGGCCAAGGAAAGGCCATCACTTTTGGATCCTGACCCTGGCGGTGGAGATGCGAGGGAGGATCACGTGGGTGGGGGGTCCTTGGGGATTGGGGAGAGGATATCCGCAGGACGGATTGGAGCACCCGATATTATACATCAGGTAGAAGTTGTTCCCCACAGAAAGAAACTACTGAAACATCGTGTTAGATGCATTGGCAATCAAATGGGCAGTGATACATCTCAAATACTATCTTTTGGGTCATAGGTTTCGATTAATTACAGATCACTCCCCTTTGTTATGGATTAGCCAGAGGAAGGTTCTTGGACCTTCAACCTTACTGCTTTACAGTGGAACACTGGAAGGGCTGAGAGCAAGGTAATGTGGACTTCCTCTCTCTGTTTCCATGCAAAGCACCCCTGTCCAACATCCATAGGGGAAGGGTATGTGAGAAAACTGAGGGTATCCTCACACCTACTCTCCTTGGATCCTCTTCTCAGGTGGCCAGGGAAAGGCAATCACTTTTGGATCTTGACCCTGGATGTGGAGATGCGAGGGAGAATCAGCTGGGTGGAGGGTCCTTGAAGATTGGGGAGAGGATATCCGCAGGCGAGACATGGTATCCTCCCTCTTCTGGTGAGAACCAAACGTTCCCTTCCCCCTGCCTTTATAGGCTGTTGTAAACCATCTCCCCTCATTTTTCCTCATTCATACCATTATAGTACTGGGTTATTTCACCACTCTGGTACTGAGACGAGAAGGACGCCTGAGGACTTCTGTAAGGGTCAGGCATGTCCCAATAACTATGGTCAGGCAAGTGAAACTAAGTGTTCACACCTGCAACCTGTTAAATGGTTGCAGGTGTATAAAAAGAGTCAGAAGCAGCCGAGAAGGAAACCAGTTGGGACAGAGAGAGGAGCCATCTGAGGTCGAGCGGGCAGAGTGTGGACCAGTGAAAAGGACGCCGACAGCAGAGAGACAGGACGATGCTGAGGCCCTTGCGGACCACGAGAGGGTCTGGAGGTGCATGAATCACGTTGCCTTGTGTTCCCCATTGGGGGTGGGGAACGCAGAGACGCAGGTGACTGCTGCAGGAAGAACTGGTGAGGTCAAGCGCTGCTTGCTGGAGCTCCTCAGGAGTGAGAGAGGATCGAATGAGAACCCAGAAGCGAGACCAGAGCACACGGAGGAGCAACCACACACAGGTGAGTGACAGGGAAGGTTCGCTCAGACTGGGGTGCTCCAGGGGCATGGTGTGGGTTGCGGCGAACACTGAATGAAGTGCCAAGCAAGTAATGAGTTTTGAATAATGCTAAATTCGTTGATGACCAAATATGAACTATTGAATACCGAATACGTTGGAAAGCACTAAATACGTTTTGAACAATAAATTAAAGAAAAGAATATGAGAATATCCCACAAATGAAACTGAAAGTGAAGTGAATTTGCGAACAAGAAGAATTTAAAGAAACAGCATTTGCAAGCGAATTGAAAAGAGAAAAACGCAAAAGACTACTGGGCTGTGTGAAAGCAAGGTGGTAACCAGGAGAAATACAACGAAAGAAAGTGTGTGAGAGTCACATGTTGATAAAGGCAAGAAGTCAGTAAAGTGAACCAGAAACATAGGTGGACTTATAGCACATATGCAGAAAGGAAAACTATGTTGTCACTGAAGTGCTATGAGAAAGAACAAACTGTTATAAAGTGCTATGGGTTGACGACTTCAAGATGGCTGCCGTGGAGAGAGGACGCGTGTGAGTCGAGCTCTGTCTCCCCTCCCGTGCCACAGCAGTGGCTAAAGAAACCCGGCTCGCACGAATGACCTGACCGGGCCCCGAGCCCTTGCAGCACTCGCCGGTACCACACCAAGGCAGGAAACGAACGGCTCCCCCAGGCGCATCACCCCAAGGGCAGACGCATCAATACGCGGGAGGGCCTCCCGCCGACCACTTCAGCCAGCGTCCTCATCGAGGGGCAGCGTTCGGACCAACGGAGAACCCGCCCCACACAACTTACCCGTCGCCGGAAGGGACGCCCACGGACCAACACAACGCCCCCGGCCCAGAAAACCGGGACCCGACGGAGAGATCCACCCAAACCACCGGCCCGACCTGGGTGGCGCACTTGCGAGGCCTACATGCCACAGACGAGGAGGCGGCTGAGGTAAGACCCGAAGACACGGCTGCTCCGGCAAGCCCCCCAAGGGCCACCTCCTCTGCCCGCCCCCCCCAGCGGCCCGATCGGCGTCCCCGCCAGAGGAAACCGCGCAGGGAGAGCCCCCACCAACGGAACGGCACCCATGAGCCTCTCCATGAGATTCTCCATTGTCGCTGGAGCCTGGGGGCACGACGCCCCCTCCGATACCATCTTCAGGGGACGGGCAACACAACGGATGACAAATCCGCCGCATCAGAGAGGGGGGGCGAGCTTCCCCTACCGGAGTAATAAACAAAGCCCGCACCGCAACCGGGAGCCCAGATGTCACAGACAAGAGGGAAGCAAAAACAGGCAATCCCCTCGTCCCACACACAGAAACAGGACCAGAACCTGGTCCACCTCTGGGGGGGAGACAAAGGGAACCCAGACAAGCCCGGAGCGCACGAACCATCGGGAGGCCCCCAGGGAGTGGACGCTCCCCACGCCGAGATGGCCACGAAGGAAGACCTAAAATCGTGGTTCGGGGAGTTCCAGCTGCAATTTATGGACTCTATGAACTCGCATCTAGACGCCATGAAGAACAAATTTAAATCAGCGCTCAAGGAACTAAGAACAGAAGTCGATGGACTGGGTGAAAGAACGGATACCCTAGAGAAAGTAATACAGAACATCGAGGAAGAAACGCAACAAATGGCAGAACTGCAGGAACATCTGGCCCGTCAGACGCATAATATAGAGATCCAATGTGAAGATTTAGAAAATAGATCGCGAAGGTCCAACATCAGGATCAAAAACATACCAGAGTCGGTTGAGGATAAAGATCTTAAATCAGCCGTGCAACAAGTCTTCCTAGACATCCTCGACCTGCAGGAAGAAGAAGAAATCCCGATAGATCGAATACACAGGGTGGGCCCACGAAGAACGATGACCCAAGGTAACCGCCCGAGGGATGTCCTCGTGGCCCTCACGAGATATGCACAGAAGGAGCAAATCCTTCGGAAGGCCAGGGCAATGGACCATATCCGAATGAATGGAGAGGAGGTACATTTCTATCAGGACATTGCACTATCAACGCTCCAGAAAAGAAGGGACATGGCCCAAATTACAAAAGAACTTACTACACGTCAAATTAAATACAAGTGGACATTTCCATTTGGACTCCTATTCACCTGGGACGGCGCGCAAAAAAGGATAACCACAAAAGAGGAAGGTTTGACCATATTAAATCTACAGGAGGAGGACGACGATGTCTCCCCAGAAGCAAGCGGCACGGTCCCATACGCGAGGAAGAGCAGGGGGGAATGGAAAACGATAAACAAAAGGGTGCGGCGCCCCAGTAAAAGGAAATGAACACCGACTGAGGGCAAGTATGGGGAGCCAGAAGCTTGACAAGGTGGTGCGCAAGGAGCCAATAAGATGACTGCAGGAAAAGCGAGTCCGATATAACAGGTGCCGGGAGGGGAGGGGAGGAGAGGAAGACCCGGGGGCACAGAAGTCATGTGGAAGGTTTTAGGAACCCCTTCAAAGTTGTCCCTGAGAGTGTTAGAGGGTATAAAGCACAAGGCGACACGCCTGAGCGTTAATAGGAAATCATGCCATCCTCAGGGTTGTTGGGGGAGGAAAGAGGGAAAGGCGCCAGTTGGGGATAGCGCATGTTTTGGGGGGGGGATGGGCGTTGGGGACAGGGGACAAACCGAGCATAACTCAAAAACAGAAAAAGGGAGAAAGGATCATAGGACATGCCACATAGCCCAGAAATACCAATGGGAATAAAGATCTTGACACATAACGTCAGAGGCCTCAATTACCCCATTAAGCGTAAAAAAGTGGAACATTCCATCAGGCAAGGTGCATATGATATCGTAATGCTTCAGGAAACACACATTAGACAGCGGGATAAGCAAAAGGTGCGGCTCAAGGGCTTCAATCAAATATATCAGGCGAATGCACAGGATAAAAAAGCTGGGGTACTGATAGCGCTCAAAGATTCCCTACATGCACAGGTAAACTCGTCTTGGAGAGACAAACAGGGAAGATGCCTAATAACAACATTAACAATCGAAGGCAGGCCCCTCACCTTGGCCACAGTATACACTCCCAACATGGGTCAGGAGGGTTTTCTGAGGGATTCCCTGAATAGAATAGAACAGCAGGCGGTTGGGGACATCATACTGGGGGGGACTTAAACATGGCGTGGGACCTCTCCCTAGACAGATCTGGACCCAGACAACGTGATCAAGGCACCCAATCCAAAAACTTAAAGCAGAAATTCACGAACCTAGGGCTGACAGACGCATGGAGGAATGGCAACCCCCAACAGAAAACCTTCTCCTATTATTCACACGTACATAATACTGCTTTGAGAATAGACTACCTATGGGTATCAGCGGGGCTCCTGGGCAGGGTAAGACAGATCGAGATGGAACCCATCACAATCTCTGACCACGGTCCGCTGTGGGCAGATATTATCTGGCCAAGACATGGCCACCGCTTATGGAACTGGCGCCTTCCAGAGGACATCATTAGAGACCCGGTGATGAGCCAGATGCTAAGAGAACACATTATAGAATACTGGGCCATTAACAATCTCCCCGGAACAAATATGGATACTTTATGGGACGCCCACAAGGCGGTCAGTAGGGGACATCTCATAGCGCTTAAAACACAGAAAGAGAAGACGCACCGCCAGTGGGAAAAAGAATTAGAAGAGAAAATTAGGGCGATACAAACAGAAATGATTCAGGCGCCCACCAGAAAACTCATGCGCACTATGAGACAGGTTCAGGGGCAATTAGAAAAACTCAGAACGAAAAAAGCAGAAAGGGCACTTCTCTACACAAAACACTGGTACTATGTAAAGGCAAACAAAGCAGACAGACTCCTGGCAAGACAGCTGAGGGGGAAACAGCAGGCCCAGACAATACGAGCAATGAAAGAAGAATCAGGCAAACTTAGAACACAGACGGAAGAAATAGGAAGGATACTAGGCAGATACTACCAAAAATTGTACTCTTCTGACTACCCAAAGGAGGACCTGCAGGAAGCCTTTTTGGCCGGGGTTCACCTCCCTGGATTGACGGAAGACGATAGACAGGCCTTGGATAGGGGCATCACCACAGAAGAAGTACATGCAGCAATACAGTCCCTCCCGAAAAACAAAGCCCCGGGCCCGGACGGGTACACCGCCATATACTACAAGACATATAGGGATATGCTCGCCCCGATACTCACATCCCTGTACAATAAATTTGGGGAGAAGGGGGATCTGACACGATCCATGAACGAGGCAAAAGTGCTGGTCTTTCATAAAAAGGGAAAAGAAGAGCAACTTCCTACCTCCTACCGCCCTATAGCTTTAATCAACCTGGATGCTAAACTTTACACGAAGATCTTAGCGACCAGACTGGCCCGAGTACTTCCCAGATTAATGCACCAAGACCAGTCAGGATTTGTTCCAAACCGCCAGAAATACGATAACATCAGAAGGGTCCTACACCTAGTAGAAAAGATAGGCATAAAACAAACCCCTGCAGCACTGGTAGCCCTAGATGCCGAAAAGGCATTTGATCGAGTAGAGTGGTCTTACCTTTTTCGGGTTCTGCAAAAGATGGGAATGGGCAAGGGGTTTATAGATAAGGTCAGGGCCAACTACAACTCCCCGTCCATAAGAATAGCGGTGAATGGAGGGCTATCGGACATAGTGTACCTAGGAAGAGGGACGAAGCAAGGGTGCCCGCTCTCCCTCCTCCTATACGCTATCTACTTGGAACCTCTCTTGGCAAAAATTAGGTATTTGGTGGAGGGAATAGAGATGGCGGGGATGACCCACAAAGCGGTGGCCTATGCGGACGATATGTTGGTGGCCCTAGGAGACCCAGAGAAGTCCCTCCCACACTTAATGGCAACCATAGAACGATTTGGAGAGATTTCAGGGCTGAAAATAAACAGGCGAAAATCGGAGGTGTTGATTCTGGCAGGGAATAGAGAAAAAATCGACTCAGTGGCCACAGACTGTCAACTGAAAATCGCCACCTCAGGCGTCAGATATCTAGGAATCACCCTCACAGACCACATAGACAAATTGTATTCCCACAACTACCCGCAAATCCTAGAAAAAGTTAAAAACGACCTGCTAAAATGGAACCCGTTAGCGATTTCCTGGTGGGGGAGAATCATGGCAGTGAAAATGACAATCCTCCCCAAACTAATGTATATGTTTCAGGCCATCCCGATAAAGCCCCCACAGGCCTTCTTCAAAGCACTTAGGAAAGCGATTTCCAAATATGTCTGGCAGAACAAGACCCCAAGAATTTCGGACGGGGCATTGACAGCTCATAGGAAGGAGGGGGGATGTGCCATGCCACACTTCAAAAAATACTACGAAGCGGCCCAGCTGTGGGTCATGAGGGATTGGATATCGGAACAGGGGGAGAAAATCTGGGAGAGGCAGGATCGGGCGGTAGCGACAACATCCACCAGCCACATGCTATGGATCAATAAAAGATTCCGACATGCAAACACCCACATTAGCGAAATAATGAAAACGGCCCTGGGGGTATGGGACGCCGCCACGACAAACGAAACCTTGACCAAGGATCCCGCCCCGTTCATGCCATTCGGAAACCCCGAATTCCCCCCAGGGATGGACAGGGGAGCTTTTCGCAAGTGGGAGGAAGGGGGGTGCAAGATGGTGGGAGATATGCAACAGAATTAACAGATCAGATCCTTCAAGGTTTGCAAAACTCTCTTGAATCTGACACCAAAAGACAGATATAAATATGATCAGATACATCATTGGCTGCACACTCCCCGAATAAAGGAAGCATTGACCAGGGACCTGACCCCCTTTGAGAACATGACGCACTCTGGATCCCGAAAATTTGTTTCCAACACTTACAAATGTATTAATGCACAGAAGGAACCTACCACATGAAGAAATGGGAGAAAACCCTGGGCTACGCACTCTCCAAAGAAAGGTGGGAATACTTGTGGGGCTTGATGCCAAAACTGACAAGAGCCATTCAAACGAGAGAAATGTGGGTGAAGATGATGGTGCAATGGCACTATACACCGGAGAAACTGAACAAAATGTATGCTACCTCCCAGAATATCTGTTGGAGGAAGTGTGGTGGGCTGGGAGATTGGAAACATATCTGGTGGGACTGCCCGAGGATAAGACCATACTGGGGAGAGATAAAGAATCAAATGAGGGGAATGTTCCAGGGAAAAAGAATACCTGGGAGAAGAAATATGGCTAGGGGGCTTTTGGGATCCAAAAGACAAAACGCTAACTACCCCGTAGAAAAGGAACTTTATGGGCCTCCTAATAGGTGCATGGTTGGAAATTGCGAGGAACTGGAAACACGAATCCCCACCACTGGTCGTTGATTGGACACGAAGGGTCTGGTCACACCTGGCTCTAGAACTAATAAAGTATAACATCCAAGAAGATCATGGGGAATTCCGAGAGGACTGGGGAAGTGTATTGGAATTCCTTCAAAAAGAATATAAAGAACAATGGTGCCCACATAATATAAGACTATTGGACTTATTCACGTGAACGAGGAAAAGATTTCCGACATAAAACATACACAGACTGAGTTATGCAGGTTGGGGGGGGGAGGGGGATTTATTTGTTTTCTTTGAATGAAGTTTGAAGTTTGAACCTTGTAAGGTATAACACTGTGCCAATAGAAACTTAATAAAAACATGTTTAAAAAAAAAAAAAGTGCTAAGGGTTATCGGTTGCATGACCTGTGATGGGTGGACTGTGTGGTCTGACAACTGCGCCTAGACCGATGAACCCTTTCTTGGTGTAAAGCAAGAGAAGTCAAGAGGCTGAGGCTGGTAGGGCTTATGTTGTTCAAGTGATGGGAAGAAAAGGCAAACTAAACAAGTTGATGAGACTGTGAATTTGAAGCCTAAAGAACTGTGTTGAACTTGGGAAAGGGTACCCAGAGATCATTTTGTGGAACTGTATTGAACTTGGGGAAGGGAACCCCGAGAACATTTTGTGGAACTGTGTAAACCTCGACGTTATGATCCTATGTGTCTGATCTCAGCCAGAATGCCATGTGTATATATTCTGTATGTATATAATTTGCCTGCTTGTATATCAATTGCCTTATGCAAATGTACATTATTATGTGTAACTAAGCTGTGAGTTATCTTATGCAATGCACCCGAATACCTACGGGTTTGGTGCGCAATACAAGTAATAAACAAACAAACAAACTTGAAGAAGGAAACCCTGAGACCTTTTCTGGAACTGTATTGAACTTGGGGAAGGGAACTCCAAGACTATTTTATGGAACTGTGTCAAACTTGAGGAAGGAAACCCTGAGACCTTTTGTGGAGCTGTGTTGAACCTCGAGACCCTTTTGTTGGAACAGTCTTGAATTTGGGGAAGGGAGCCAAGAGTAGGCCTGGAGCTGGAAGCCGCTCAGAACGTTCATTTGAACACTGTTACTTTGGTTGCTGACACCCCTACACATTGTTAGCTTTAGTTCTGAGGGCAAGTATAGGTTCGGACTGTCCTTAGTTTATTTACGTAGGGAAATCCCACATTAGTATAGGGCACGTTAGGCCTTCCACCATCCAGACATTTAAGTTAATAGACTTTTTATTTGAACTTTGAATCTGTTGTCTGTGTCTTGCTTCATGATGCCTTCACAGTGTAGATTAATTGATGCTAGCTTTTGATTTTTGCTATGGGGGTAAAAGTACCAGGGCATATGTTATTCTTGCAGACAGTCACTTTTTCCCCTCTTCTGAGCTGCTTAAATGTGGTTAGTTGGGGTTGTGCGATGTATCACAGTCACCAAGAAACCGGCCATAAAACTGGGGGCTTGTAGCATGCTGCTTAACCACAGTATGTGATCCATGGCAAATCATTTAATCTCACTGCGCGATGCCTAAAACATTGTGAGTTCTCAAAGCCTGCAATCTTCTATACATTACAATACCACTGTCAAAACAGGTCAAAATCAGTTTGTGATTGATGAACGTCTTTGAGTGATGGGTTGCACGTTTTTTAAAATATAGAGTGGCCGTGTCCACCGAACATGGCCGAAGGCCATTGATAGTGGTCTGGTAGTGTTTGAAAATGGATAGTGGGCACGGTTGAAAGCCGTGCCTGCTGACCATGGACGAATGCCATGGCTAGTGGTTTGGTAGTGCTCGACCGGGCACACCGGCCATGGCCATAGGCCATGGATAGTGGTCTGGTAGTGTTTGAAAATGGATAGTGGGCAGGGTCGAAAGCTGTGCCCGCTGACCATGGGCAAAGCCCATGGCTAGTGGTTTGGTAGTGGTCTAAACATTTATGAAATAACAAAACCCTTGAAATTCAAGGAAAAGAACTTTAGTTGCAGGGATGTTCAGGTGAGAACTTAACACAACAAAACCTCTGAAATTCAGCTAAAGACACTGTAACTTTGTGCCCCCTGTTGTGCAGTCTATGACCACAATGACCGCAAATGGCTTTTTTCCTGTGTTCCATTTTCCGATATCCTCGGCTTTAGCCGCAGCTATCTCTCGGATCGAGAGAAAAACAAGATAGCGGCTGTTTCATTTCTAATAACACCCAGTTATGGCAATTTACTTGAGATATAGCTCTCTATTTTGGAAAAGAGAGCTCCCCTTCTCCATCAAATATTTAAAAAACAACTGCATGGAATAACCCCAAACCACAAAAAGGCCTCCAGTAAACACTTTGTGCCCAAGTTGTTTCAGAACTGGTCCAAATCCATCAGTGGTTTGGGCTGTGTGGTCTGGAAAAACATTTTTTTGTCTATGGGAAAATTAATTGGAAGTAGGCCGCAAATATTTTGTGTTTTTCTTATTACATTTTTTATTTTTTAACAAATCTTTACCAAATTTTGGAGTCTGGGGGGAGGGGAATGTGTGTCCCTAATTGACTTCGAGAGTTCGGCCAAATCCGTCGCACAGATCAAAAGCTATTACCAATAGAATTTGTCAAGGTTCCTATGAGAGTTTGACACACCTTAACAATAGGGTGAGGAACATCGCCCTATAATATATATATATATATATATATATATATATATAAAAGAATGGAAAGCAATGCCTACACATTGGTTTGTGTATCAGTGCCAGTTATCTTCTCCAGATTTGTTCTTATGAGCGGTGCAGTGGTGCTGGCGGTGTACAGCAATTCATATGATAAGGGGTGAAGAGACCTTCAGCCACTAGAATGCACTTATTGTAAGAGTATTACGTTGCTGTCAGATATTGTCAAATGTGCTCTGTCAATTTTCATCAGGATGTTTTGGGTAAATTAAATCTGCCAAAATTTGGGGGACGTTTTAGAGTTAAATTTAAGACAAGTTTGTCAGTGCTTGGAAAAAATATAAAAGGTAGATTGCTTGGTGAAAAGTTTTAAAGTTTTAGAGGTACCCAGTGATTTCAATGCAGAATATTCACCATACACATTTTTCATTGCAGAATATTGATTGCCAATAAATTCACTTACAATATATTGTTTTAAAACGAAAGTGCTTACAGTAGGTTTGGGAAACAGGATAATGTTTTGTAGTGGTGGGTCGTTTTTTGGGCAAATGGGAGGTATGTAGGTGGCTTACCCCTCATTGTCCTGCTGCATTTTTATTCAAAACGGTGACAGTTAAAAAATGGAACATTTTTTAATGAAAATATCAGGAGTAAAAACACAAGGAACCCGTTTTAAAATCTGAATTGTTTCAAATTCAAAACAACTTGTTTGGAAACAATATTAGCGTTTCTGGCAGTTTTAAAAAATGTAGAATTGGATAGTAAAATTTTTAAAATTATCTGTATAACTTGTTTCAAAGCAATCACAACTAATCCAAAAGTGTTTGGTTATTGATGTTTTTTGATCAGTAGGAGTTGGCCTGTAAAATGTCTTAAAAGTAATTAAACTATTCCAAACTTTAAAACAAAAAAAAAGGTTGTAAGTGGTTTTGCAACGGAATAATAGCATTGGCATGCATTGGTTCTAATTTTCTATTTATTTATTTATTTATTATGCATATCTTGGTAGATGAAGATAGCTAAGCAAATGTTAGTTTACATGGCTTAAGTGGTATATTCATGTGATCGCCTTGAATGTATTGTATGGTGATTCCGGGGATCAAAGAGGGGAAAGGAAGATGAGGGAGGACCAGCAGAAGACTTGCAAAGTCATCTCCAAGTGCCCACTGTGGGGAGGATGGAGTTGGTATGGGAGAACCGAATAAGTCATTATTGGAATCCTTTGCCTAGCTCCAGGTGAATCGAATGCAGTGGCCACTTTCAGACCTACTAACACGGCAAGAAGATTTGACTAGGAGATAATAAGTTAGATTTTCATCTGGAGTTTAATGTGGGCTTGGTGCAGTCAGAACTTGGTTTCTTTCATGGCCACGGGACCGCAGAGCCAATGGCATTGCCACAATGTGTTTTTGGTTGAAGAGCAATGATAAGCACTGTTTGCCTTCAGTTGCTATTTTTTTTAATGATTTCACTTTTATTCATTTTTATTTTTGATTAATGTGTTTTATATGCTCCTATACTGTTAAAACTTTGCATGTGCGAAGCTCTCAAGTTTCCCTCTTCTGTTCGTGAAAATGCCATCTATCCCTGTGTTGCTTCTGGGAATTATGGAACTGGTAGTCCTAAATTTAAAATGGCAGACAAAATTCAACAGAAGTCCCAGAATTCTAAGAAGAAAAAAAACGGACTGGTTAGCTTTCTCGTGCATTGAATTGGAAAACTTTGAATCTCTGCACATGAGTGAACTAGATGTTAGAAATATTAGTATTATTATTATTATGTATTACTTGTTACGCACCCCCAGGGGTCTCAGTGTGCATGCTCAAGAAACAGACCAAAGGGATAGTCAATCGCATATGCGGCGTCAAAACAAATTAATTCAGAACACAGACAGGAAGACTAAATGCCAGGTACTGAATCCTTAGAAATCAAAAAGAAGGTTTTTATTGCCTTCTTAAATTTAAGAACACAAGGTATTGCTCAAAGTGTGGGTGGCAAATTGTTCCACACACTTGGTGCACAAACATTAAAGCTTGTTCCGCCAAAGCTATTCAAATTAAACTGTGGCTGGAGAAGCTTAGTAATCTCATTGGGAGCACCTTGTAGTCGATCAGCCAAGTAGGGAGCGTCATTTCCAGCCCTACATTTGTATGTCAAAGTGAGAATTTTATGTGAAATCCTCTGTGTAATAGGCAACCAGTAAAGGGATCTTCGTGCTTCAGACACGCGTTCTGACTTGTTCAGGGCTCAAACTGCCCTTACTGTGCCATTTCGAAGGATCTGCAGAGCTTTCAAATTGGTCTTGAATGTACTCATCAACAGACTGTTACAATAGTCAAGTTTTGAGTTGACAAGGGCACAAGCTAAGAGAGATCTATTATCCGCCAATAGCTATGGGCTGACCTGCTTCAGGAGTCTAGATAAACAGCAAGAGTTTATACAAATGGGGCTACAGGTATTATGCAGTCAGCCATCCTGTATTGGCAGTAACGTGACTCCAACTTCTTCAGGCGCGAAACTGACCCCACAATAAGCAGCTTGATCATAGTTGCCTTAGAATTCAAAGATTAGCTGTGTGTCATCAGCATAGTTGGTACACTTGAACCCAGAGCTAACAAAGAGCTTGAACACTGTGGGGGAGAGAAAGGTGCCCTGCAGAGCTTCTCATAGGAGTGGAGCAGGGGAGGCTCATTGCGACCCTGACCGACTGGGGGCTCAGAAAGGCTCTGATCCATTCAGATGCACTATCTAAGCAGTCCACAATCTAAAATGACCTGTTTAGCAGCAGAGTGTGGTCCTCAAGATCGCATGCTGCAGAAAGATCAAGTACGATTAACATGGGCACATGTTATGCTATGTTAATGGGCATTTGTATAGCGTCTTTCAGCATTGGTATGGTCTAAACGCGCTGTAGGTTAAATGCCCTCTGGGACCGGAGTCCAGGTCAGTGGAGATAGTCAGAGCAGTAAATCGTGCATGTGTGCATGCAGCTAGACCAACTTTCTCATGGTGGGTAGCTGTATTCTGATGCTGGAAGTAGTGTCCAGGGTATATGAGACAGGTAGTATGCATGCAGCTAGGACAAATTGTCATGGGGCTAGCTGCATTTTAGTGGAGGTGGTCCTAGTATGTGAGATTATGTGTGAAGCTCGGCCACATTTATCATGGGGGATAGCCGCATTCTAAAGGTTGTTGCAGTGTGCAAGGTGGCATATAGTTATGTGTGCAGCTAGGCCGAATGGATCATGGGGGATAGCTGCAGTCTAGTGTTGTAAGTGCTGAGTGGAAAGTCAGGGTAGTGGGAGGTAAGTGTGAGTATCTGCTGGTGGTTGGACGAGGCCTACCTCCCCCTGATTGCCTTCTTGTGCCTACTGAATTGACTATTCTCCCCTTAATTGGCATCTGGTGTGTCACATACCTCGAAGTCTAGTATGAACTCAGAAGTATCTGCAATACATGGCTTTACCTTCCCATGCCTAGTACTTCAAGCAAAGCTGTTTTAGGCCACCTCCCACCTGCTGTACAAGGCTGGTAGCTTCCAGGTGCAAAGGAACTCAGAATAATCTAGGTCCGGGCATTGCTAGGGCTGCTGAGTGCAGTAACAATGCTAACTTGCACAATCAGGTGAAAATGCAAATATTAGGCTATCCTACTCAATCAGGCGAAATGCAACAATAGGCCACCACACATGGCCAGGCAAAATACACACAACAAGAGACACACAACAGTGCGACTGGCCATTGTCAACAATTTCCAGGAGAATTGGCTTTTAAGTCAAGCAAGGCGGTTTCAATACTGTGCAAGGCACAGAAGCTAGACTGATGACTCCCAAGCAAGGAGTTGCTTTCGATGTGCTCCTGGAGCTGCAGGTTTGATATTTTGTCAAAGATCTTCAAAAGAAAGCGGACGTTGGTGATGGGGCGATAGTTACCAGCAACTTCGGATCTAAGTTTTCTTTTTTTAATAGTGGAGTTATCCAAGCTTCCTTCAGACAGGTAGGTATACGTACAGATAGGAAGGAGGAGTTTACGATGTTTGTAATCCAGGGTATGAGACAAGTTAGTGAGTCCTTGATTACATTGGCTGGGACAAGAAGTGGGCCTCAGGCCTAACATAATTTTATACACTGTACTTTTAGGTACTTGCTGGAATTGGAATTCATGGGAATTATATTATGTGTAACAGACGAGCTACCTCCAGATGTTATAATGGAGCTAGTACACAGCAAGCATTGTTTAGGCTCTCTAATGGCTAACTGGTGCTTCTCAATTTTCTTTATTCATTCATTCTTGATATTCTGGCACCAGGTATCACTTGTTATGAGGATGGGGTTAGCGGACTTTATCCCTTCTGGTTCCTTAAGCATACAGAAAGGTTCACGAGAGCTTGATTTTGAGTTCACAATTCTGGTGTTCTAATCCTCCTGTTCAGCTCACAGAATGGCTTCTGTATATCCCGCTGCTGCTTGGGTGTATGCAGTCTCGGTTTCAAGGCATTGGAACTTGAACCGATTTCTTTCACAGGTTCTTTTGATTTTCCTATGTAGGATTACTTCACTTCTAAACCAGGTATTTTTCTTGGTTTCAGTTTTTATGATCCAAGTTGTTTCTGGGGCCAACGTGTTAATAGCCTTCAAAGTTATCTGCTGAAACTCTGTAAGTAAGTCATCCTTGTTCAACGCTGAGATATGGTCGGCAAACCTAGGTTTGACATGGTTGTTAAATGCTTGGAATAACTTTCCTAGGTCGAAGGAGATCAAAAAGGGATCAGACCATGAGCATGGATTTAAGAGGCGATCATGATGTCATGAGCAAAGACCTAGTCGACATAGTGGGAAAATCCCATTGCAACATGGGCCGAGGTCAGGTTCAAATCCCCCAATACCACCATGTGTGTGGTTGGTTTCAAGGAATCCGCAAGCAAAGTCTTCCTCAAATAGTGGAGTTTTATGTGGCAGTCTATACAATAACAAGAAACTAATAGATGTGTTATAGTCCATACTCAGTTTAACAAGCGTGTTTTCTCAACCGTCAAGTATAGTAGTGTTTGTAATGTGCATTTTTAAGGAATCCTTAAAAATAATGGCTACTCCTCCTCCCTTGGCTCCTACCCGATTGGCTCTAAGAATTTGATAACCATCAGCGGTGGCTAGCAAGGCTGCATGTGTAGACGTTTCAATCACACAAAGACTATCCAATTCCGAGGTGACGATAAGATCAGCTAATTCAGTGGCGTGTTGTACAAAGCAGCGTGTATTAAGAGGGCAAGTTTCAACCTTGGAGGATCACAACATGATTTAGCAATGATATTGATTATGTTATCTTGTTTTACCAACGAGAAGTTGGTAGTAAGAGCATTCTTCACCTTGTTCCCTGTGTGAGAGCATTCTGACCCAGTAGCCGAGGGATGATCAATATCCCTCACGGTCCGAGTATTGGGTGATCAGACGTTCCTAATCTTTCCAGAGTCACCCTGGCAATTGAGCCTGTGACAAGGCTCCCTACGATATGATATGATAAGTTGTTTATAGTGCGCCTGTACACAAGTGTTTCTAGGCAGTACAAGACAAGGAAGGGAGCACAGAAGGAGGACAAAACAACAATATTAGTAGGCCTTGTGTCATTCAGATCTTGCGAGTGTTGCAGGGGTGAGGGAGAGAAGTGCCTGGGGGGTGAGGAGAGTGCAAGGTTACTAGTAAGTGCAGCTGGGAGGTGACTCATAAGTGCAGAGAGTCAGGGGACTGTAGGGTTGCAGTTAATATCCCCATGAGGATACTCAAAAATTTGTTTCAACCATGGAGAAGCACTAAAACCTGCATCAGAGGGGGGCAGTATAGAAACCAGTATATTGGTTCCCCGTTATGGAATTATCTAGACTTTGGTCCGATGAACCAATCTGAGATATGTAGCCACTGCAGAACTGGCGGCTTAAACTGCATGGGGCAGCTGTGTACTGGGGCAAGATGAAGTCAGCATGTAAAGAGTAATTCTCCCTCCCATCTGCAAAGAATGTCATTATATGCACCTCAGGCACTGGGCACTGAGCTAGTTAACTATCGACACTAGGGTGGGGTTCTAGAGAGGTTTTTGTCCTGGAACAGGTGCTGCACCGAGGGTGGACAATACCAGTTGAATTTCAGAGCAATAAAAAAAGTTGGAAACTCCATTTCAGCACAAACATATCTCTCAGTGGCATCGAGAACTTCATGGAGAATTGG
The DNA here is from genome assembly GCF_040938575.1 of Ambystoma mexicanum. Taxonomy (NCBI): domain Eukaryota; kingdom Metazoa; phylum Chordata; class Amphibia; order Caudata; family Ambystomatidae; genus Ambystoma; species Ambystoma mexicanum. Next base: position 1,244,784,980 of record NC_090934.1, read on the forward strand.
ATGATGTAACTTGGTGTTCGATTTGGCCTATGGTGATGAGTACTTCACGCGGGCCACAGAAAGTTCATACAAAATCATTTTGCTCTGATACGTAAAACCAACCTGACTACACAAACTGTTTCTTCAGCAGTGTCATTGTTTTGTGTTGTTTATCAGCACAGGGCCCTCTCCTACATATTTGCTGGACATGCTGCGTGATTCGGTCTTTCCGGCAAACAGAGTTATCATACATCAAACTTATAACAGGCCTTGATCTCGCACTGGGCACTGATAATGACCGTCATCACACAGTATCTGGTCCTCAATCTAGGTTGGCTTCCCACATGCTTGCCATGCAACTGACAACAGTTCATAACTGGAAAGCCTTGCCCCCCTCCCTCGTCCACCCCTCCAGACCGTCCTGGTGGTCCCAATATGGGATTTTTTGGCCATTGGAAATTTGACAACTACATGTTTTATTATTTTTGTTTTATGAATTGTTGATGTTTATGAATTTGATGTTTATGAATTTGTGATATTTGGTTAATGTGCTTAAAGTTTAAATTCAAGGAACACACAATAAATTCACACAAAAAAAGACAGCTACATTGCAGGAAAATTCCCACAGATACACATCTGCATGGCTGACCTTCTTTCAATTTGTTGAAGAATCAAACTATTTAATTACGGTGCCTAGGCCTAACATATTGAAATCACTCTCACAGTCTTGTTTCTTTAAGATTTTGTGGAATGGGGTGCTTGATGCTTCATCCTATTAACTGTGCAGCGGGATTGTCCGGGCCAGTCGGGTAATGGATTTAAGTAGTCAGATCCCATATAGTCATAGATTTTGTTTTGTTGTCTACATTTTAATTTACATTTTTTATTTTATTTTTTGTTGTCTAAATTTAACTCTTTTAAAAATGTTATGCTATTGCTGCAATCTTTTTTGTTGTTATTTTTTGTCTTTATTAAAAAATACTTTTCTGCCTTGGCACCTCCTTTAGCTTCGAGCCCCTGCTGGCATTGACGCCGAACTGCCGATAGCTATGATAGCCCTTTCTTGTTATTGTAAGGTACCCCTGTGATATGTACTGTACCCTGACCCTGTTCTTGCTTGTCTGTCTCAGCCGTTGTAAGTCAAGTCGTACTGTGCAATGATGTACAATGCCAAGTGTCGCAATAAATAACTTTTTTTTTTAAAACATGTTAAGCAATCACAAGCTTAGACATGAATAGGTTATGATGGTGGGCAGTTCTTTTTTTATGGCACTCGTTTGCCGGGCACTTTGGCGGAATGATCATATTCAGTGGTCAATGAATATTCTTCGGGATAGAGAACATTGAAAAAACAATCTTATTGCTGTGTCAAAAGCCAAACTTAAGAATCATGGCTGCCAGGCAATTATGCACGTCTATGCAAAAAGGATGAGCATGCCCGTCCTTGGCACTTAAGGGGTTAATAATGACTATTGAGCAGATGCGTTGCTAGGGGCGGGCTGAGGGGGCTATCGCCCCAGGTCTTTTGGTTGTAGCCCTGGATAGAAGCTCAGGGGCTACAACCAAAAGGCTAGCTAGCCCCCAGTCCCGACATTAGTGTAGTCCTGGATCTTTTGCCAGAACTAGCAACACCCATTCTATGAGAAATAGGCATGGCAAGGAGCAAGAGTCTTGATTTGCCTTACCACAGCTGTTTTGATCAAAGTCAGTTATGCTTCTTCAAACGGCCTGGTGAAAAATGCTTACTGTCATGGTCCCGTCAAATACATATTTTATTCTGCAGAGGGGAGGCCACTGGTGCCAGCAGAATACACATTCTAAGTTGGTTTTCTACTGCCACGAATAGTGGGAGGAGGTAAAATGCAGCGCATACTTATCTACGGCACTTTAAAATGATTACCTCTTGGCAGACGCATATCCTGGAGGCAAATTTAACCAAACGGATGCAGATGCATCGTAAACTGTATTTTACTCTAGTTACTGTGTAATACACACCCTGACCTATTATTTGAACAGTTTCCTTTATTTTGATACCCTATCCCACACTCTTTCTGTAATTAGTTGTAAGGAATTGGCAAAAAGGCTTTTCTTAGTATAGGCCTTTTTATTTTGACACAACGCCAGTAGGACTTCCATGTTTTATCAGTTGATGGTCGACGCTTGCTCGCATCTTAGATTTAGGTTTAGGTTAGGCATTTTTCCACCCTGCATTTATAGTTCAATAAACACCCTTGAACTGCGATCACGTGTGTCTGTCTTTACTGTTGCCACCATGAGTTCCTTACAGTCGGCCACTTGCTCAGAACTAATAATCTCAGTGAAAAGCTCTACCAAAATTGGAGCAAGAGGTGGACTGAAAACGGCATAGAATTCGATCGGGAAACCATCCGGCCCGGACACTTTCCAGGTGACATTAACCCCATACAGTGAGTGACTTGTGACTTCTTGTATTGGAATTTCACCATCTAAACAAAGGTTGTCATTGACACTTAATTTCGGGATATCAATATGTTCAAGAAACTCGATTATCTCATCATCAGCCACTGCCTCATCTTCGCCATACAGTGACACATAACATTTTCTAAATGCAGCACAAATATGCTTATTCTTCCTCAACAGTTGCACGTCACTTTCTGAAGAAAAAAAAAGGTATTTGCCTCCCCTTATCTCTACATTTCAGTCAATTGACTAACAAAGCCCCTAATCTATCCCCACACCCCCAAAATGTCTGTCTTGTGTAAAATATATATTTTTGAACCTTAGCACGTATCACTTTATCAAGGGGCCATTGTTTTAAACACCCACAGTCATGAGCTGATGGTGAACAGACCTTCAAATTGGATTTTTTTTTGCCTAACGTTTACTGTTATGTTGTCCAGACCCATAAACGTGTTTTGTTTGCTATTTAAAAAACGTAATGTGAGGTCGGCACCAGGGAACCAACCGGGTTGTGCGGACAGATGAGTAATCAAACAAAAGTAACAACAGAGGCGCTGTTCCAACAGAGGCGGGGCTTTTAAAAACAGTCTTTGACAAAACATTGCTGTGGTCTTATTCTACCCTCAAACGTTTGTTTAATAAAGTTTGATAAAGTTTAACTTTGAAAAAAAAATCGATTGATGTTTCCACAATTTTGCCCGAAAAAGGGTTTCCTTTTTAAAAATGTTTTCTTTTATTGTGATTGGCTAAAATGAAAAACGTATAAAATCATAATTCCAATAGATACAATCATTTTTCAAGTGTACTGTTATAATAATAAAAGCATTATACACAGAATAATACATACAATTTTTATAAAATGCTTCCATCGTAAATTCTGAAATAATAGCTCATGGAATGGCGATTGGTGGTAAAGTGGTGTAAATCCCCACTTTTGGAGTCCACAGGGATTTTTGGCAGTTTTCCCAAGTGCTGTAATTCTCTGAGGTAAATCCTCCAATTATTAGAGGTAATGTGGAATATTTACTTCCAGCTGTTTTCTGGAGGTGAATCCACTTTACCTTCAACTCAGAATTTGGCGGTGTGGTAAAAAGTGTTAGTAATTCTATTGCTGGCAAAAAAAGTGTCAGTAACAGAATTACCACCAAGGGACCGCACAATCGAATTCGTAATGAAGCCCTACACCTGACATTTTGACCGCAACACATGCCCGGAGTCCCACACCTGAAAAATAACAACCTTCAATAGTTCATACTTTTTTTTATGTAACCAAAGTGTTATTAATTTCAGCAATAGCCAAGTGCATGCACCACTGTGATTCAACAGATTTGGGAGTTAATTCCTGTTTTTGCTTTGCATTCTGGGACTTGTAGTCCTGGGTTTACAATGGGGAAATCCAGGACTCCAAGTCCTGGAATGCAAAGTAAAAACCGTGAGTGGGATAGCATCCCAAATGGAATGGGTCATGTTTACATGTTTTTATTATTATGAGGGTATTTATTGAGTGTGCACATAGCTTCGGGAAGCAATAGAGCGCTTTACAGTCAAAGGAAATAACACAGTGAGGGAAGCAAAGAAACAAGGGAGCAGGGAGTTAACAGGGGAGGGCTAGGGTTGGGTCATTTGGCAGCAAGGGATCTACCAGCATCCAGTGGAGGAAACAGTGGGGAGCAGATCACCCATTCCCAGGTCGGGTGGGGAGGAGGCTGTGAGGACCCAGTTGTTAGGGAGGAGAGATTTCTTGAAGAGGATGGTCTTGAGCTCCTTCCTGAACTGTAAAAGCGAGGGGATGAGTCTGATGTTAAAGGGGAAGAGGTTCCAGAGTCTTGAGGCGTAGACAGAGAAAGCCTGTCTTCTCTGCCTGTTTGCTTCACAAAAATATCAATGATGTAGGGGTGCATTTTTTCAACACAATTTTCATGCCCCCCCACCCCATCATTACAGTCAAAAGGTGGAATCTTATGCTTCCACATTCCCCCAAAAAATCTCTTAGCTTTTTTAAACAGAGCAGGTCATGAGAAATGTTAGAGGTGCATTTTTGTTAAAGTTACCAGATGACTGTCACCAGGCACACCGTGCCCTTGGCCTAAGCTTTCATTACTCTATAAATGATTAAATGGAAATTGGATTCTAAGGCCACGTCAAATGCAGGGCTACCAGATTTCTCTGTTATAAACCCACAGTCCATTTAACTCAATTGGAATGACCTAAAGCAACAACTCCCAGAATGCAATTTTTGGAGAAATAAAAACATAAGACTTGGGTAGTGTGTGTCTGGTGGCAGTGATGGCGTCAGGGCCTTTCAACGTTTTCAGTTGAAAGGGGCCTCGAGTCTCAGGGGCCACACCGGCAACCGCCTCCATGTTGCCATTCAGCAGTCTTATAACAGGCAATATATGCCTTTCTGTGTTACTTTTGTTATGGGGCTTTAAATGTGTGCGTTGCAGCCCTCGAATTACAAGATGAGTTTGCTGGAGCCTTTCTGGCCATCACTTGCCTCGGGGTATATTAGGGTGACCAGATAAAAAAACAAAAAAAAACGGGACAGGCAATCCGCATAGAAGTAGGACTACAGTAAACACAATAAGTAAGCACAAACAGGACTCTGATAAAACTGTAGTACTACTTCTATGTCAGTGGCCTGTTACAGCGGTGTGTTCACAGGCACACAATACTCATTGGAGGAGAGCAGCCAGGTAATGCAAAGGGGAGGAAATGCGGGGGTCAATGGGGTGTGGGGTGAAAAGCGTTTACAAGATCAGGAAGAGCAGCGCCAGGCCCGATTTCAAGATTTCTTAATCGGTTCCTGGCAAACCCGGGACGGTAGCCACCAGTCCCTCAAATCCTGGGACAGGGGTTTAAAATTCCCGAAACGCTTGGTATGTCGGGACCAAAGGGTATCAGGACAGTCCTGACAAAACAGACGTCCAGTCACCCTAGGTATATAGAAGTGTGACCACCTCATTGCATTTTAACACCGGTTCCTCCACATCAGCCACTTACTGACAAGAAGGATTTACATCTTCTCAGTGTGCATTTAGTGTTTCAGCTCCCTGCTGGCTGGCCGTCTCAGGATAATCGTCAGCTGTTGACGCCCGGCTCTAATTGTTTGTCTCCATTATAATTAAGGCTTCCAGTTTTCCGTTTTTAATAATTTTTACACATAAATACAGACGGAAATCAATTTGCTTTCTGTCTGTATCTATGTATAAAAATTGGGAAAAAAATGAAAAACAGGTCCTTCTGTCTGGTTCTCTATGATGTCACTCATGCATCGCAGGCCAATCACATTGCAGATTGGCAGCATGGAGAGTATAAAAGTTGTATACAAGTAGCATTAAAGTTCTTCAATTGCTGGCAACATATATCTTAAGTCAGCAGCAGTCACAGGAGCAACTGTTTGTTTTTAGGGAAAAATTGAGCTAGCATTTCTTTGCGATATGGCTGCATATGGGCTTTCATGAATGCATTTTTTATTAAATACAGGTATACAGTGCATACAGGTATCCCTTACATTTGAATTCCTCCCGCCGAGGCTCTCTCCTTCTTGAGTCGTTTTCCGATGACGCACTGGACTGGCTGTCCGGCCTGTGATTGTTCTACCAGGTAGGGTACTTACCGTCTGGGTGGCCCTTTGGACCTGGAGCTTGTTTTCTTGCTTGAGCTCTATTCTATCGGCATTCTTACTGGTGCTTGTCCCTCTTGCCCCCATCTCTCTCGGTCTACGATGAGGTGGCTCCTAGTATTGGCTTGCAACCCTTGGGGGACTTTGCAGCGGTCTCCCTCTGCTTGGCGTTGGCTTGCCACTGCCCCGTGCACCGCGTGCTTGACTGCATTACATGCGGCACACAGCCTTGAATGGCTGTCCCCCTCCGCAGGCTGAGCATTGCTGGCCAATGGCAGGGCAAGTGCCTTCATGGGGAAATTCGTAGCCAGCGGTAGCAGAATGGCTTCCCCTGGGCTTTCTGCATTGGCATCACATCCATTTTGTGAACAGTCTCAGATTTACCTTCAGTGATTTTGATGTCATTCAGGCCATCCACCTGGAGTGCTAAGGCCGCATCCGATCTTGCCAGGTGAAGGATCTCTTCCGATGATCGTGGTTTCTGGAGTGGCCATCTCCTGAAGTCTGCACACGCACATCCTGCGATGGTCTGAGACTGCAAGGCTTCATCGTTAGAGTAGTTGTTGAAGTCGCAGTGCTTTACAGGCACATCACATATGTGTTCATTGATTAGCCCCTCAGCTGTTTTGTCGTGTGGAACACCTGGCGTTCGTAATCCACATCGGTGTGGGGCATAAAGTAATCAGTGTGGGGCGTGAGTGCTGCCTTTAGTTTGCCGCAGGTACCAGTGGACCTGCTGGACAGATCGTCCACTGAATCTCTCACATTTGGGCCAATGGAGAGGGTGAACAGGGTGTGCTTTATTTTCCTACCTCAGGGGTCCTATGGCTCTTATGTAGACTTCAAAGTCCCTAACCCATCGTTTACAGCTTGTCCCAGACACGGTCGCGACACGTGGTGGAGCTGTGAGCGTTGTGCTGTAGAGGGAATCGGTGGGCAGGCACGGGCAGTGCACTCACGCACTCGACTCACGGAGTAGGCCGCTCTCCGCTCTCCGGGTCATGCAGCGCCACGTGGTGTCATCACGGCCGACGCAGTATTACGAACTGGATACCCAGCAGGAAAGGGATGCAGCACTGTGGGTGCTTGCCCACCAGATCCCCGACCCGGGATTGCGATCAATGCTTGAGGCCGCCCGCCTCCCTCCATTTTGATGTCCCACCAGAGACGGCAGCTAATGCGGTATACGCGCGGATCCCCCACACGGCTCCCCAAACCAAAGAGGAGCGGAAACCAGGAGTATGCCATACAGTGACTTTGTTCTTTCAACCCATTCTCCAAACAGAACATCCCATCCAACACCCGCCCCTTCCGCCCCCACCTCTCCTTGTCGTCCCTTTCTCGGCCGCGTCACAACATCACAGGCCCCCACACATCTGAAGTTGGTGGATTACTACTCCCTTCTTCCCCAGCAGCCAAGCGTAGGACACTGCCACACGTGCACCTGTGTGCTTTCCCCCTCTTCACATATGTGCGCGTGTGTGACTGCCATGTCCTCCTGCACACGGGTCCCTACTCAATCCCCGTGTGACTCCCTCATTCTTATGCAGGTGTCTGACTCCCTCCTTCTTTTTTTTTAATGTACTATATCATATTGACTTTAACAAAACAACAGGTAAACACAGTAGGGCGTGAAACACGCCAGTGAGCGACCAGAGAGCAATTCCGGGCAAACCGTCACTTTACACGGGATTATGAACACGAGACTGTCTGGCCGTCCTCAGTAGCAAGAATTCACAGGAACAAGTCACGAAATAGGCGGCGACTCCCTCGTCCTCATGCCACGGTGTTGCGCGCATGATGCGTTCAGGTGTCAGTGACTCTCCTTCACGTGCAGCTCCTCATCCGAGAGGGCTGACAGGAGTGACGTGCTCACGTGGGTGTGGGAGTGGGAGCGGCAGCCGGCCTCTCCTCTCCTCCTGTCCTGTCACCCAGTCTCAGGGCCCTTCCTGTGAGGGGAGTGGAGCTCAGCCCCTCCCCGTCAGCTGAGGGAGCCCCGACCTGCCGCGCCGCCCTCAGGGAGCCGCTGCAGGATCCTCACTCTCCTGGGTAGAGAGTCCAAAAGCCCCCCCCCCTCCCCCTCCCCCGAGATGTAGGTGTGGAGCGCGGGCCATCCGCAGGTGGTAACACCTCAATGGCCCACCCCCGGTCTTCTTAAGAGGGGGGTGTGCCCGACCAGGCGCCACTCGGCTCCCCCGGGGTCCATGGAAGTGCTTCAGGATGAAGGCGTAGATGCGTGGACCAGGGGCCAGAACATGTCTAACGAGGGACCCCCGGACAGGCTGTGAGTACAGAGGGGCTTTAGGCTGCGCATTCCAGGCACGTGTCAAATCTGGACACGGTTCTGTGGGGCTGGGTGCACAGTGGCATGACTGCGGCGTGCAGGTGGTCGGGTGGGATGCCTTGCTGAAGTGGGGAATTATGCAATGCATGGCTCCAGTCTGGGGGGGGGGGGGTACTGCTAGCTAAGGGGTGTGTGCCTTCCCTCACGGTGTGAGGATGACCCCACAGGCTGCATGGATGGCGACGATAAACGTGTGTGAGGGGTGAGGATGGGATGGCATGCCTGGCTGCAGGTGGCAAGGGTGGCATGGCTGGCCTCAGAGCGATAGGGTGGCATGACTGGCCGCAGCGAGTGGAGTTGACATTACTGGCTATGGCGAGTGGTGAGGATGGCATGCATGGCTGCAGATGGCAAGGGTGCCATGGCTGGCCCCAGAGCGATAGGGTGGCATGACTGGCTGCAGCGAGTGGAGTTGATATTACTGGCTATGGTGAGTGGTGAGGATGGCATGCATGGCTGCAGATGGCAAGGGTGGCATGGCTGGCCCCAGAGCGATAGGGTGGCATGACTGGCTGCAGCGAGTGGAGTTGATATTACTGGCTATGGTGAGTGGTGAGGATGGCATGCATGGCTGCAGATGGCAAGGGTGGCATGGCTGGCCCCACAGCGATAGGGTGGCATGACTGGCTGCAGCAAGTGGAGTTGATATTACTGGATATGGTGAGTGTCAAGGATGGCATGCCTGGCTGTGGGTGGCATGGCTGGCCCCAGAGCGATAGGGTGGCATGACTGGCCGCAGCGAGTGGAGTTGATATTACTGGCTATGGTGAGTGGCGAGGATGCATGCCTGGCTACAGATGGCAAGGGTGGCATGGCTGGCCCCAGAGTGATAGGGTGGAGTTCATATTACTGGCTTTGGTGAGTGGCGAAGATGGCATGCCTGGCTACAGATGGCAAGGGTGGCATGGCTGGCCCCAGAGCGACAGGGTAGCATGACTGGCTGCAGCGAGTTCAGTTGATATTACTGGCTATGGTGAGTGGCGAGGATGGCATGCCTGGCTACAGATGACAAGGGTGGCATGGCTGGCCCCAGAGCGACAGGGTGGCATGACTGGCTGCAGCAGTGGAGTTGATATTACTGGCTATGGTGAGTGGTGAGGATGGCATGCATGGCTGCAGATGGCAAGGGTGGCATGGCTGGCCCCAGAGCGATAGGGTGGCATGACTGGCTGCAGCGAGTGGAGTTGATATTACTGGCTATGGTGAGTGGTGAGGATGGCATGCATGGCTGCAGATGGCAAGGGTGGCATGGCTGGCCCCACAGCGATAGGGTGGCATGACTGGCTGCAGCAAGTGGAGTTGATATTACTGGATATGGTGAGTGTCAAGGATGGCATGCCTGGCTGTGGGTGGCATGGCTGGCCCCAGAGCGATAGGGTGGCATGACTGGCCGCAGCGAGTGGAGTTGATATTACTGGCTATGGTGAGTGGCGAGGATGCATGCCTGGCTACAGATGGCAAGGGTGGGATGGCTGGCCCCAGAGTGATAGGGTGGAGTTCATATTACTGGCTTTGGTGAGTGGCGAAGATGGCATGCCTGGCTACAGATGGCAAGGGTGGCATGGCTGGCCCCAGAGCGACAGGGTAGCATGACTGGCTGCAGCGAGTTCAGTTGATATTACTGGCTATGGTGAGTGGCGAGGATGGCATGCCTGGCTACAGATGGCAAGGGTGGCATGGCTGGCCCCAGAGCGACAGGGTAGCATGACTGGCTGCAGCGAGTGGAGTTGATATTACTGGCTATGGTGAGTGGCGAGGATGGCATGCCTGGCTACAGATGGCAAGGGTGGCATGGCTGGCCCCAGAGCGACAGGGTGGCATGACTGGCTGCAGCGAGTGGAGTTGATATTACTGGCTATGGTGAGTGGCGAGGATGGCATGCCTGGCTACAGATGGCAAGGGTGGCATGGCTGGCCCCAGAACGACAGGGTGGCATGACTGGCTGCAGCGAGTGGAGTTGATATTACTGGCTATGGTGAGTGGCGAGGATGGCATGCCTGGCTACAGATGGCAAGGGTGGCATGGCTGGCCCCAGAACGACAGGGTGGCATGACTGGCTGCAGCGAGTGGAGTTGATATTACTGGCTATGGTGAGTGGCGAGGATGGCATGCCTAGCTACAGGTGGCAAGGGTGGCATGGCTGGCCCCAGAGCGACAGGGTGGCATGACTGGCTGCAGCAAGTGGAGTTGATATTACTGGATATGGTGAGTGTCAAGGATGGCATGCCTGGCTGTGGGTGGCATGGCTGGCCCCAGAGCGATAGGGTGGCATGACTGGCCACAGCGAGTGGAGTTGATATTACTGGCTATGGTGAGTGGCGAGGATGCATGCCTGGCTACAGATGGCAAGGGTGGCATGGCTGACCCCAGAGTGATAGGGTGGAGTTCATATTACTGGCTTTGGTGAGTGGCGAAGATGGCATGCCTGGCTACAGATGGCAAGGGTGGCATGGCTGGCCCCAGAGCGACAGGGTAGCATGACTGGCTGCAGCGAGTTCAGTTGATATTACTGGCTATGGTGAGTGGCGAGGATGGCATGCCTGGCTACAGATGGCAAGGGTGGCATGGCTGGCCCCAGAGCGACAGGGTAGCATGACTGGCTGCAGCGAGTGGAGTTGATATTACTGGCTATGGTGAGTGGCGAGGATGGCATGCCTGGCTACAGATGGCAAGGGTGGCATGGCTGGCCCCAGAGCGACAGGGTGGCATGACTGGCTGCAGCGAGTGGAGTTGATATTACTGGCTATGGTGAGTGGCGAGGATGGCATGCCTGGCTACAGATGGCAAGGGTGGCATGGCTGGCCCCAGAACGACAGGGTGGCATGACTGGCTGCAGCGAGTGGAGTTGATATTACTGGCTATGGTGAGTGGCGAGGATGGCATGCCTGGCTGCAGATGGCAAGGGTGGCATGGCTGGCCCCAGAACGACAGGGTGGCATGACTGGCTGCAGCGAGTGGAGTTGATATTACTGGCTATGGTGAGTGGCGAGGATGGCATGCCTGGCTGCGGGTGGCATAGCTGGCCCCAGAGCGATAGGGTGGCATGACTGGCCGCAGCGAGTGGAGTTGATATTACTGGCTATGGTGAGTGGCGAGGATGGCATGCCTGGCTACAGATGGCAAGGGTGGCATGGCTGGCCCCAGAGCGACAGGGTGGCATGACTGGCTGCAGCGAGTGGAGTTGATATTACTGGCTATGGTGAGTGGCGAGGATGGCATGCCTGGCTACAGATGGCAAGGGTGGCATGGCTGGCCCCAGAGCGACAGGGTGGCATGACTGGCTGCAGCGAGTGGAGTTGATATTACTGGCTATGGTGAGTGGCGAGGATGGCATGCCTGGCTACAGATGGCAAGGGTGGCATGGCTGGCCCCAGAGCGACAGGGTGGCATGACTGGCTGCAGCAGTGGAGTTGATATTACTGGCTATGGTGAGTGGCGAGGATGGCATGCCTGGCTACAGATGGCAAGGGTGGCATGGCTGGCCCCAGAGCGACAGGGTGGCATGACTGGCTGCAGCAGTGGAGTTGATATTACTGGCTATGGTGAGTGGCGAGGATGCATGCCTGGCTACAGATGGCAAGGGTGGCATGGCTGGCCCCAGAGCGACAGGGTGGCATGACTGGCTGCAGCGAGTGGAGTTGATATTACTGGCTATGGTGAGTGGCGAGGATGGCATGCCTGGCTACAGATGGCAAGGGTGGCATGGCTGGCCCCAGAACGACAGGGTGGCATGACTGGCTGCAGCGAGTGGAGTTGATATTACTGGCTATGGTGAGTGGCGAGGATGGCATGCCTGGCTACAGATGGCAAGGGTGGCATGACTGGCTGTGGGTGGCATGGCTGGCCCCAGAGCGATAGGGTGGCATGACTGGCTGCAGCAGTGGAGTTGATATTACTGGCTATGGTGAGTGGCGAGGATGCATGCCTGGCTACAGATGGCAAGGGTGGCATGGCTGGCCCCAGAGCGACAGGGTGGCATGACTGGCTGCAGCAGTGGAGTTGATATTACTGGCTATGGTGAGTGGCGAGGATGGCATGCCTGGCTACAGGTGGCAAGGGTGGCATGGCTGGCCCCAGAGCGACAGGGTGGCATGACTGGCTGCAGCAGTGGAGTTGATATTACTGGCTATGGTGAGTGGCAAGGATGGCATGCCTGGCTACAGATGGCAAGGGTGGCATGGCTGGCCCCAGAGCGACAGGGTGGCATGACTGGCTGCAGCAGTGGAGTTGATATTACTGGCTATGGTGAGTGGCGAGAATGGCATGCCTGGCTACAGATGGCAAGGGTGGCATGGCTGGCCCCAGAGCGACAGGGTGGCATGACTGGCTGCAGCAGTGGAGTTGATATTACTGGCTATGGTGAGTGGCGAGGATGGCATGCCTGGCTACAGATGGCAAGGGTGGCATGGCTGGCCCCAGAGCGACAGGGTGGCATGACTGGCTGCAGCAGTGGAGTTGATATTACTGGCTATGGTGAGTGGCGAGGATGCATGCCTGGCTACAGATGGCAAGGGTGGCATGGATGGCCCCAGAGCGATAGGGTGGCATGACTGGCTGCAGCAGTGGAGTTGATATTACTGGCTATGGTGAGTGGCGAGCCTTTTTGTCTCCCAGGGAATTAGAAAACCAGAGTTGAAATGCATATGTATACGTTTGAGGGCCACAATGGCAACGAAGATAACTCAGTGGGTTAAGTACGTGTTGCAGAGATTTGTTTTATCATGACACAGATCATACTTAATATCAACTCTTGGCAAGGCTCCAGGGAATGAGAAACTTGAGTATATAAACTTTTATAACAGCAACCCCTGCTCCGCTATAAAACCACGTGCCTGCAGCAGAACGTGTTGAAAAAGACCAACATAGCATATGCGTGCAGGATTAAAGTCTGACCCCCCGCCCCTCCCAAATTACTGCAGCTGGGTCCATCATAGCAATATATGAAGCACCCGCACCCCCAGAGAAGTGCATCGTGCGTTACTCGGGAGAAGTGCTTAGGTGACCGAATTGAAAGCGCTGACATTCTGGCATTGCCACGTGATGCTGGATAGATATTCTCACTGTGCCATATTTGCTTAGAAGTGTATATCACATGTTGGTGGCATTCTTTAGCCAACCGCCTGCACTTTCATGTCACGAGGGTCGTTTGAGAGTGGTAGGGGACCTAGATGGGAGAAAGTCGACCACGTATCACTGGCAAGCTTTGCGCTTTGTGGAATTTCAAATGATGCTCTTAAGAGCAATCTGCAGGGCTGTGTCAAACAATGACTTTAAGCATGAGACTTTAACGCACATTTTCTTTTGTTGGGTATATTTAAATCTTAAAAATACAATAGTAAATACCAGATGTGAGCTTAAAAAAGAACACGATTTCTCATCAGTTTGTATTATAGTACCTGTAGATGTCCATTTAAGATGTACAAGGAGCATGGCTGATTTGGGTTTATTTGACCTAGAACATTTGATCTAATCACATTTGATCAAATTTATTTGACCTTTTTTTGGTCTAAAATGCGGGGGGAGACGGCCTGTAACTCACCCCTACTTCCCCTCAACCTAATCTATATCCTTACCCACCCCCATATATATATTTTATTTAAATGTGACCGAAAAAGGTCGAAAACATTCGATCAAATGTTGTAGGTCAAATGTTTTTAGTTCAATTATGCTAATGCCGCATGGCTGCATCTTTATTTTAATCTAAAAAATGTTCTGAACTTTATTTTTTAATATAGTCATGTTGTTTTATCATGCGATATATGAACTTTATAAGTTGGGACTGCACAACGGGTTATTATTTTAGTTCTTGGAAGTCAAACATTTACAAATCAGTGCACAAATCAGTGCACCAAGGGGGCCAAGTACCAAAATTGCCAACTTGGCGTAAGTTTCAGCCTCACCACTTAATCACGTTTTTCCATCCTGGACAACTCATTTATCACCTCATTGTGCCTAAACGGTCAAAATTGTTAGTCTATATATATCTTTATAAATTGTCAGTGCGTAAGAGTGATTTAGTTCTCAGGGTATGATTGTCAAAAAATGGTCCCTCCTGGTTCAACTGGTTCTAGTGCTGCTTCTTACATAATCGCAGTAATAATTTGCACACCACAAATTCATCTGTTTCTTGGCTCACTCATTGCGACACCGCGTGAAAAGCCACCACCCGCTTCCAAGACCGGTCAGTGTTGGAATATTTGCCCCGGATCCGGTCACTTCTGATGTGCTATATGCAATTTTTGCGTTGTTTCCAATCTGTCTCCCGTGTCCATGCTTGAGCACTCTCACATTGCATGAAGCTGATCACGTGAGGTCTGCGCCTATGCTGGGGTATGTGTTCCATATTCATACAGCTACTGCTCTGTGTGTTGCATCTGTACTGCAGCCTGCACACCAGCCCCGTAGGTGCTTGCGTTAGAATGTGCTCTGCACATTTGCCAGAAGGGAAGTGGGCTCGTGTTGTCCTCTGTCACTCGCCTATTTATGCTATACTCTACCACCTCCGTTCTCTCCCACTCCCTTGATCCTCCCGTATTTCCCCCACGCCTTTCATTTTATTTATTTATTGATTGATTTAATTGGGCATTTGTAAGGTGCTTATACAGCAAGAATTGGGTTTCAAAGCGCCCACAAGGCAAAAGTGGAGGGAACAATACAAGACAATGGAATAAAAATGACAATGAAAAGCAAATGACAATAGCGGTCCTACAAGGTCTCGTGACATTCAGAGCGTGCAAGTACAGAGAGAGGGGACAGGAGTAAGTGCTGGCGATTCTCACATGGGGGGAAATGCCACAGAGCCAGTTGCAAGGCAACAGGTAAGTGCGAGGCAGTGAGCACCCGGTAAGAGTGGGGACACCCGCCAATACAATAAGAGCAGACCTGAGAAAAACAGGTCAGTGTGGGCCTGACGGCAAGTGCAGGGGGAGGGCGGATGCTGTAGACAATTGGACAGAAGGCCAATGCCCAGTAGGACTCTTAAAGGCCCAGGCCGCCAATCTCAGCAACTGAGGGGTTTAGCACAGGAGGGAAAGAGGGAAGCAGGAGGAGAAAAGGAAAGTCTTGAGACGCTTGTGGAACTTGAGGAGATCCGGCTCGAGACATAGAGAAAGAGGGAGGCTCTTCCAAAGGAGGGAGCCAGCTGAGGAAAGGGAGCAGCCGCCCGCTCTCAGCTTAGAGAAGCTCTCGACAAGCAGAGAGATGGAGCCACAGGATCAGAGGGATCCGGAAGGAGAGTATTTGGTCAGAGCGAGTTGCCGATGGCGTGGTTCCCGGCCCCAGACAGCCTAATGGATGAGGCAGAGGGGTTTAAATGGGATCCTTGCAGCAACCGGAGCCAGTTGAGAGATTTTAGGGCTGGAGAGATACGGTCCCCGTGCTTGAGGCCAATGATAAGTCTTGCAGCCCTGTTCTGGATTAGTTGGTGGGGCGGAGAGAAGAGGAAGGTAGATTAAGGAAGAGGCTGTTGCAATAGTTCAGCCTGGAGAGTACGAGAGCTCTGGGGTCATTGAGCTTCTGGGGAAAGGTGAGGAAAGGGAGAATGCCTCTGAAGAGGTGAAGTTGGAAATGGGCCTTCTTGGCAATGTCTAAGATGTGAGGAATGAAAGAGAGAGAGGAGTCGACGATGACTCCAAGGTTTCTGGCTTCAGAGGGGGGGAAGCCCATAGAGGGTGGCCAGAGTGTAGGGAGGAAAGAGGGAACAGGAGTCCTCATAGGAAGGATCTCAGTCTTGCTGGCATTGAGATACAGATCCTTAGAGGTGCACCACGACTGGATAGCAGAAAGGCAATCAGGAATGACGCAGGAAGTAGAAAGAGAGGCAGTAGGGTGTTTGAAGAAAGGTTTGGTGTCATCTGCATAACACTGGAAATGCGGGGAAAAGGTGGACATAAGGGGCAGAAATCAGCGAGTGCTGGGGCAAGGGAACAGATGTTGTCCTTAATATTTCTGGGAGAACAGGTGGGGAGGGGTTGTTTGGAAGAGACATTCATAGAGCGGACAACTCTAGTGACCTTGTCCGATCTGATGGGAGAGAAGGAGGTGAGAGTGGATGGGCAGGAGGAGAGGTCAAGGGTGGCAGTGAGATGGGTTGGTGAAGGGGAGGAAGAGAGAGAAGTCAGGATGTCCTCAGTTTTCAAAGTGAAGTGGGTGGCCAGTGCAGTGCAGAGGGCCTAGGAAGGAAGAGGCAAAGTAGAGACTGTGGATGGATTGGCTAGTTCCTTGCAGATTGTGACGAGTTCAGCCATGTTGGTAGAAGCTCCAGAAATGCGGGCCTGGTTGTGAGCCCTCTTCTTGGAGCAAATGGCGAGACGATGTTGTCTTTGGAGTAGGCGACAGGCCAGTTTATCACAGGATGAACTTGAGGTCTGCCACTTCCGTTCCGCAGCTCTGCACATGCGTTTCAGGGCTGCTAAATCATAATCGTAACAATTGTTATGCTTGGTGACAGGTTTCAGGCAGATCCTCATGACAGAGGCAAGAAGGAATGCCTCATCCCTTCGCCTAGTCCCTCCATCCCTCACCCATGTCTCAATACTCTCCAACTTACTATATTTCCCCACAACGTCTACACTTCCTTTATCAACTATCATTTATTTCCTCTGTCCCCTCTCACACCCATGAGCCATTCTCCTCGTTGCTGTATCATTTCCCACAAATGAATCTCCCAAATTCTTCACCCCCTCTCCCAACCATTCTTGCATTTCTTTTGTCCTCCTTCCACTTTCTTTACCCTCTCTTGAATGTCTCTTCCTCTGCCCCTCTCTCATGTCTTGTATTCTCTCTCCCTTATGTCCTTGCCAAGTCATTCCTTCCATCTTCTCTCCCATTTCAGTTCAATCCTTTCCCGTGTCTATATCTCTTAGTCGTTGTCGTTGCCCACACCCCTCCCACTCCTGTACAAATACCAAATTAATGTTCCTGCTATGACAGTTAATCCAATTTCTTAGAAACATTTATTACAAATGCAAAACTCCATACAATTCATGAGGCTAAAATAGCAACACATATGTTCAAAGCACTTTGGCTTAAAGCGCTATATATACTAAATAAACATAAAGTCTTAACAGATAAAGACCACGACATTGAATTTAAAGTTTCAGCACATTCTCCTTTACAAACGCCGACTTCAGGACCAATCTAAATCTCTATATGTATAATATCTTATGCGTAGCATTCTAATTAATCGATTACATCTAATAACAAACAGATAAAAGATTGAGTTAACGCAGTTAATATGTCCCACTCCATCTGCAACTCATCTATTTAAGTGTTAGCAGATTAGTTAAGCCTCCATGTCTACTCACCAAATGAAAGTCAGTGAAACAAACAAAGACGTCGCCGACAAACAACAACCATTATTCTGTTCAGCTCATCAAGTTCCTTCTATCCATGTTGAATAGATCCCCAGACAAAGACGACACATAGCTGGATTATTCCTATTACTAACAATCGCTTCTGCCTTGGTAAGGAGAAATAAAGACACCCATGTGCTTCCTCCACCAGCTCTACAACCCCCTCACCCCCTTCCTCTTCCTTTGTGGCCTCTCCCACCCCTCTTCCCTCTTAGACTTCAAATGTCCCCTTTTACTTCCTGTCTCCTCTGATATTTCTACTGCGCCCAGTCCCATTTCCTCTACCCCATCTCACATTCCCTTCCCCTTTGCTGTACTGCTCCTGTTTTATGTTTCATTGCCTCTTTTGTTGCTTGTGATAATTACCCTCATACTGACACAATTGTTGGCAGTGGCGATTGTAACCTTAACTCTTTTTGCAAGCTTTTTGTTTATTTCTCCAAAGAATCTCTTCCTTGCTTAATGACGAAAAGGGTATTACATTGTGTTTTCTCGTTGAGCCGAAGTATTTGTTTTACAGAAGGATTGTGTTGGGACGTTAAGTAAGAGGGTGAGTTGAAAGCATGTTTGTGAGTAACCTTCACACTGTTGAAAACGAATTGATCTCCATTATGCTTCTAGTTTGTTGTCGGCGGAAGTTGGATGTTTGAGGTGAATTGTGGGTTTCTGATTGGCTGGGGAATTGTGGTTTTCAGAATGTGTGAGCAGGGGGATTCTGGAATGTCAACCGCCCAGACAGCAGCTTAATCCAGCAGCTCCTGCTCCCTTCTTTGTCTGTGGATTTTGAAGTCACTAGGCCTCTGACAAGGGGTAATCTGAGTAAAAAGAAGATTGAGGTGCCTGAGAATCCCACCCCGAAGCCATCCAAACAAGGGGATGAACTGGAGGAAACCAGTGGCATTAGTGTGGTAATAAGCCCCTCGCCGCTGGGCCATTACTGCCTAATGGTAAGTAATGCCAGTAATGGCCCGCCGGCGAGGGGCTTATTGCTATTAGTATTCCAGGGTTTTTAGCCCCGGGATACTAATGGTGTTATATTTTTCAATCAGCATTTGTTTGTTACCAACTGTCTCACTGCACTTACTTGTTACTGAATGCCTTTCTGCAGTCTCACGTGGAACGCTTCAAAAACAGATATTCTCTTTCTCCAGTCTTCCTAAACCATCCCTACTCTTCCCTCTCCTATCTTCTTCACACGTGACCACCTTGCTCCCTCGCCCATGGCTTGCCACCTTGGGGTCCTCGAATAGCGAATTTCGGCTGCAAAAATGTGTCACTGCCACTGACTCTGCTGCTCGTAGTAACCGTCTCAGCATTTGGAAAATGTACCCATTTCTTACTCGCCAGTCTACGAAAACTCTAATCTGTACCCTCTTGCTCAGCAAAGTCAATTACTGCATATGTCTATCTCTGGATGTCCTCTCTACTCCTTCCTCCCTCTAGACAAAGGCCTTAACTTCACTGCCCACACTCTTGCAAACCTACCCAGATCCTACCCCCACCTCTATCTACCAACACTGTGCTGGTTAGCTCTCCATGTGCAACAGCTCTCCTTTCAGGTTCCTTCTCCTAGTTCACAAATCGATCAATGGTCTTGCTCCTCGGTGCCTGCCTATCTCCTCACCATCTTGTTCTCTCTGCTCCTCTTCTGACCTCAATATCATTGATCTATGCCTCCTCTTGCACTTGCTTTGGGTCTATTCCCCTACTCGCCTGCTCCTTTGGAACCCGCTGTCCTTCACAATCAAAGCCAGCCCACCTGTGGCTCTCATCAATGCTTGACTTCATCTTCACCTGCGTGCCCTCTCTCCATCCTCACTACCTGACCCCACCACTCTTCCCAATGCTGCATAATGTAATATGCTTATATTTATACTGCAGAAATTACGCACCAATTTAAGGCGCTTCTTTTATTTTCCTTACTATGCTTTTTCGTAATAAAAGTGCCCTTTGCGGATGCATGTGCTGGCAGTTCGCAGCAAACTATTTCTCCGACACACCGTCCAAAATCAGTCACCTGCATCTATCTGCAGCCTGTGCACCACACGTGGGTCTGTGTTCCTCGTGAGAAGCAGAGGCATCCGTTATAGCCTCACTGTCACACACAAGGAAGTGCAGAGAGGGAAGGGGTGCTTACATTCAAACAGCCCAGATCGTAAGCAGGCAGTGGGCTGGATGCGGTGTCAACATTGTGTATGCAAACAACACACATCAGCACACATAGTAGAAGTAAATCGTAAAACACACCTGCTTCCTACAAACATTTAACACGCATTGGCAACATCCACAGTTTTGGTTTTTGTGTAGGTATGAGACATTCATTTGCCAGAAACTGCTATAATGGTACTGCCTGGTCATAAATTGGCAACAGCTGGAAAATGGTGGGAGTACCTGATTATTTAATGTCAGTGCCTGGCAAATGCCTATCGAATATATATAAACAAAAATAAGCATTGGCAAAGCCAACTGTTTGGCCAATGCTTTTAACAAGCCTTGAATGCAAGGAATACATGTGAGGAGTTGCATGTTGCTTATAAATCAACTGGCTGGTGTAAACCTTGGTTAAGACATTTTTATTACAGTATGAGCTCATTCACAGCAGCAATTAAGCCATTAACTCTCAACAGACTGCTTAGAAATTACACTGGCAGGCCCTATACAGCACAATGTTTGACATTAATGCATGAAGGATCTACTGAAAGAGAGCTCACAGGAGGATTCTAGGCAGATGGTGGGTGGTAATGCCCATTGGATATACCTGGCCATCGGTGGTCAATGGGCGGCAAAATAACCAAACAACACCCACAGGCTGTATGTCCTTCCTAGATTCCCATATCCCTCCAATTTCACATGTTTATATTTATTTGAAGAACAGGGAAGTCAATTTCCATCATGAAATAACATACAATAACACATTTACAGATGGCAGCGGCATTCCCAGGAAGGGTGCATGTACGGTACTCCTCTTTAGTTTGAGGCACCTGCTTCCCTTAAATTAATGTTGTCTATGTAAGTCACCTGTTTCTTCTATGTATGTGTTTGCCATTTTGTTTTGTCCCCGGTCTGTCTCACTTTGTTCTTACCCTCATAAACCAGCTTATCAGTTGTTCTCGTCTTTGTGCTACCGTACACGCACCCTTCCTGGGAATGCCGCTGCCATCTGTAAATGTGTTATTGTATGTTATTTCATGATGGAAATTGACTTCCCTGTTCTTAAAATAAATATAAACATGTGAAATTGGAGGGATATGGGAATCTAGGAAGGACATACAGCCTGTGGGCGTTGTTTGGTTATTTTGCCGCCCATTGACCACCGATGGCCAGGTATATCCTATGGGCATTACCACCCACCATCTGCCTAGAATCCTCCTGTGAGCTCTCTTTCAGTAGATCCTTCATGCATTAATGTCAAACATTGTGCTGTATAGGGCCTGCCAGTGTAATTTCTAAGCAGTCTGTTGAGAGTTAATGGCTTAATTGCTGCTGTGAATGAGCTCATACTGTAATAAAAATGTCTTAACCAAGGTTTACACCAGCCAGTTGATTTATAAGCAACATGCAACTCCTCACATGTATTCCTTGCATTCAAGGCTTGTTAAAAGCATTGGCCAAACAGTTGGCTTTGCCAATGCTTATTTTTGTTTATATATATTCGATAGGCATTTGCCAGGCACTGACATTAAATAATCAGGTACTCCCACCATTTTCCAGCTGTTGCCAATTTATGACCAGACAGTACCATTATAGCAGTTTCTGGCAAATGAATGTCTCATACCTACACAAAAACCAAAACTGTGGATGTTGCCAATGCGTGTTAAATGTTTGTAGGAAGCAGGTGTGTTTTACGATTTACTTCTACTATTTGTGCTGATGTGTGTTTTTTGCATACACAATGTTGACACTGCATCCAGCCCACTGCCTGCTTACCATCTGGGCTGTTTGAATGTAAGCACCCCTTCCCTCTCTGCACTTCCTTGTGTGTGACAGTGAGGCTATAACGGATGCCTCTGCTTCTCACGAGGAACACAGACCCACGTGTGGTGCACAGGCTGCAGATAGATGCAGGTGACTGATTTTGGACGGTGTGTCGGAGAAATAGTTTGCTGCGAACAGCCAGCACATGCATCCGCAAAGGGCACTTTTATTACGAAAAAGAATAGTAAGGAAAATAAAACAAGCGCCTTAAATTGGTGCGTAATTTCTGCAGTTAACATTTGCCACTGGAAACCTTTGACGGCCTTGTTTGGGGAGATGTTACTATTTACTTGGAGGGCGCCCGAGCGCCTTTCACTCAGACCTGTTCAGTGACGCATTTACAATAAGGCCAGCTAGGCCTTGGCATAGAGCAGCAGATTGCCACTGAAGAGGCGTTTTTAGAGCAGTTTCTTTCAATTTACTCATGGGTCTTTTTTAAATTAAAGTTGCCTTTTTTTCCCCCTCAGAGTCTGGCTGATCCACGACAATGTGGAAATGACGTTGAGCTGTTAGCAGCCACTGCACTCTAACCACTAAAATCCATGCTGGCCAAACTTGTATATATGCTTGATATTTAGAAAAGCTTTAGTTTAACAAAAAAAAATGTGTACCAAAGCCAACATGCACTAAGTATTTAGTGATTCAGTCATGCAACTCTCACGGACATACATGACAGATATAAAGCTCTTTCTTCATTCTTATGTTCCCCAGATGCTCCTTAATGTGAAAAAGAGCCAGAAACTCATTGGCTTTATCGGGGCCACTCCCCATTATCGCTGGAGTTCTTTCTCATCAACACACACATACATTGTGTTAAAGCAATCACTTTTCTGTTAGAATACACATAATGTCATGTGTACTTAAAACCACTGCACAAATGAGGGCTTTACCTCCAGAAAAGTAAAGGTTAAAAATGATGCATCATGCATCAGCGCCGTGATACTTACGGGTTTGGGCGCTGTCAATGAATGCAATAAATAAATAAATAATTGTACAATATTAAACGCATGCCTCTGCTTAAGTCAAGCACAGAGTTCTCACAAGTGGGCACCGCCATGATGTTCAGAAGCAAGCGCTGCTTTCCCCACATGTCGGAGGTCTGTGGCCACCCAAACGGGTGCAGGCATGAAGTAGATCGCACAGAAGTTAAAATGGTGGAGAGTGAATCTGTGCACGCACATCGAAAAGCCTTTGAAGCGATACCCACAGCCACAGACCGGTAAGAGGAAAAAGAAAATGTGCGCCAAAGGTCCACACTGTTTTACAGCTGTAAAGAAGAAAGGTCTGAGGTGTCCTCTCAAGACATCCGTCCGGCTCTATTTACGGAATCTTCCCCGTGCCAAGCATGCGAATGGCATCCCTCCTGGGTTCATCGTGTGTCTTTGAGGACATTCATCTGCTCACTCGGAACTAGCAGGAGAACAACTGCAAAGCATGCCACACAGTGCTTAACAGTTACGTTTACAAGTAGCCTTCACGTGAATACGATTTTAAATACAAGGTAGGACTTTTACTGTGAAACAGTACCACAAATGAAAGCAGGAAATAGATATCCATAACCCACAACGCCACAACAAGGGCTATTTGATCTAAGCCCGCCAGTATTGAGTCAAGATGCGTACTCCTGCAATGATATGTTTTGTTTTGAACTTAGGTTGTGTTATTCTTATGCATATACTGGAGCTTGGGAGGGTGTTCCGTTTGATGATTGGATTTGTACATTATGTAAGCATAATGTGGAGACAGCTCATCACATTTTGATGCACTGCTCAGCCCTAAGCACATTTCATGCCAAAGGTTATGGCAAATTTTGGTCCCGTGAGACAGATCAGTTTTGGAGCATGCTATATGCGGCTGAGTCGCTTGTAATGGCTGCGGCACACCATATATGGCTCAGGGCAAAGGGAATGCTGGAACTCACAGATTGTGCATAGGTTTCCTTGATTAGGGAGTGCCCCCTCTTCTCGATCATGTTAAGGGTAACATTACATCTTTGTTTCTTAATAATAGTATATAAAGTGTATTAGAGTGACATTTCTTAAACTTTTAACATATTGTCGTGTAATACATTTTAAAAGTATCTAGGTTGCTTTAATTGGTGTTTTATGACATTTTTATGATGTTTTATGAAATGTATTGTCACAAAATTATACGAATTGCTCATTTTAATTTCAGTGTAAAAGGTTGTTCATACAACCATATGCACTTTAATAAATAAAAAATAAACAATTAACCCACAAATCTCAAACTGTTCCTATGTATTGTAAAGTCTAACCAACTATAAGGAGTTAGCAAATATTTGAAATGGCCACAAATGCAAGCTGGAAAGACCCATGGCCTAAACCACACCCACAAAGGCAATGTTGTGCTGGAAAGCCTGTACAATTACAGTTTGGACAATGGCACAAACAGTAATGATGTAAACAGTATACACCACTTAATTTGTTATATAAGAGCTACCTGCACTGCACAGCTACGAGGAATGCGGTTGCTTCCCACCCATTAATGTTCAGGGTCGCCCTTATCCATTACTCCACCAGGAGAATGCTCAGCCAGAGGTTCCAAGAACCTTCTCCAACTGTATTTACTCCTCTGGGGTGTTTATGCCTAGGCAGAGTTTACAAATGTCACTTGTGATTATGCCATCATTTAATGGCATTCCAGCCTGAGGGATTAGAGGCATGGGTTGCAGCAGGTGGCAACTTGCCTTATCGGTTATGCCCCCGCCTAAGAACCAAGTTGCAGTCATGAGAAGGAGGTTACGCTCTTTTCAAACAACATTTTTTTTTATTTTTTATTTTTTTTATTTTTTTTAATGCTTTTAACAACACTTTATTAGTTTTCTCATAAACAACAATAATAAGAGAAACAATGTTTCACAGACAGTATAAGCATGAAATGAACAAACTGACAAGAGTATCTTAAACAGTTCATTTCAAGCAGAGAACCAACCGTAGTGAAACATAACCATCAAAAAGAACCACAACCACACAAGACAAGACAAGACAAGAAAAAAAAGGGAACCCCACTCTCTACACCTCGAATACCATTACCGCCAAAACAATGCCATCTCCCCATCAGCCATACAAGGCCATAAAAGGACCCCACAATCTCAAATAATCTTCATCCTTATCTTTGTTATGAAATGAAACCTTGTCATACTGTGCCAACACATGTAATTGTGTCAGCCACTCATCAACATTAGGTTTCTTCCTTGATTTCCAAACCCTGAGTATTAACTTAATAGCCACCATAATGGCCCTATCAATCCAGCAAGAATGTCTCGCAATTTCGACCACTCCTATCTTTACGGGAAAGTAAGATGACATTCACTGCTGACCTCCGCAAAACCACATCAAAAATCAAATCAATTCTATCAATCACTGCCGTCCAAAACTCCAGCACTCTCGGGCAATCCCACAGTAAATGCACTAAAGTACCTCTATCCCTGTTACAACTCCAACACAAATCATCCGGTCGGAGCCCCAATCTAAACATCCTAACAGGTGTCCAATACACCTTCCCAATAATTTTTTGTCGAATTAACCGTAAGCCCATATCAGGACCCAAGTGCAAATTAACCTTTAGAATGTATTTCCAATCCAACTCAGAAATCTCATCCAGGACATCATCAGACCAAATATTTCTTAATCTAGACCATGCCTCCCGAAGTTTCTCATTAATAGGCATAAATTGCATATAAGTACGCACTCCATATTCCGGACCTTCCAATAAGGTAGCAATCTCCGGTTTATTTCCAATAGAACCATCAGCCAAAACCAATCTACAAGTTATCAAATTTTCAAAAGCCAAGTATCTATTCAATTCACTTCGCCTCAAACCATACCTATTCACTAATGCCTCAAAACTCAACAACCTATCCCCATCCAATACATCTGCCAATTTCAGGATACCCTTATTAATCCAACTAAGCCAACTCAAACATTTATTATCAATCTGCAAAGCAGCATTGTACCATATAGAAGCATCTCTACTGAATCCATAACTCATATCATTATCCCGAAACCACTCCCCAATTACTTGTCTAGTAGCCACAACTGGGCGCAACTTCAATCTCTTAATCAGCAATTTATCCATACTATATATGGATCTCAAGTCAAAAGGAGCACAAACGCCCCTTTCCATACACAACCAAATTGGTTCATTCACCACTCTATCCCTAAAGTAATATGAGCTTTTTTTAAGTACAAACGCTTTATAGTATTTCATCAAATCAGGGAATCCAAAACCTCCATCTTCAACTTTTTGTACTAGCATGTATTTCGGAACCCGAGGCCTCTTACCAGAACCCCACAAGAAAGAAGAAAAAAGTTTCTCAATCTTAAGTAACTGCTTCTTATACAACAACAACGGGATGGACTGAATAACATACAAGATTTTTGGCAAAAGAACCATTTTAATTGCATTGATCGTTGCCCACAGGTTCAGAGTCAATCTCTCCCATCTCCTAATCAATAATGATATTTGCGCATTCACCAAATCCAGATTATATTGCTGTAATTTCCTCAAGTCCCCAATAATATGAATTCCTAGATATTTAACCCCCTCTGGAGACCATTTACAATTCCATGAGCTCAAAACCGTATTCACACGTCGACCAGACAAAGGAAAAACCTCAGTCTTGTCCCAATTCACCTTGTGTCCTGACAATTCACCCACTTCTTGAAACATTGATTTGATTACATCTCCACACACTTCCGGATTCGATAACATAAGGAGCATATCATCAGCATACGATAGAACTTTCACTTCAACCTTCCCAACATTAATACCTTTAATAATCTCACATTGTCTAAGATAAGTAACAAGAGGTTCCAACGCCAAATCAAACAAAAAAGGTGACAACGGACAGCCTTGCTTCGTGCCCCTTAACAACTGAAATGGATCCGAAACCACCCCATTAACCAACACCCAGGCCTTAACATCATTATGAATACAATCTACCATCCTCATAAAAATCGGGCCAAAACCCATTTTCAGTAAAGTGAATTCTAGAAATTCCCAGTTTACCCTATCAAAGGCTTTTTCAGCATCAAAAAAACCAATTTTTTAAAGATGCGCCACTACCAGCTACGTATACATCATATGTAAACATCACCAGGTCACAAGACCGTTACGTTTCCTGAAACATTCATAATACTGACCAGTCTAGGTGGTTCTCATGGGATGATCGCTGGCAACTCGGGGGTTGGCAACTAGATCTTGTCATTGAAACCAACATTCCTTGTTCTAGCCCTACCTCACCTGTGTCCAGTTGGCAGACATCTTGTGTTCTGATCGCTTCCTCTAAAAGATTGTTCTCTGACCTAACCGGAAGTAGGCAATGGGCCACAGCAAGTATCTCTAGAGCATTGAACTGTAGAACACACTGACTGCTAGCAGGGACCTGGATACACTTGTTCAACTAACATAACAGAGAAGATCACAGGCTTAAATTAATAGAGTGGAAGCAATAACTTTCTAATCCCCATAGCCTTAAAATACCCTTATGTTGTTATGAGCCAAATTGGGACAAGATGGTGGTGAAGTGGTGTAGTTTGGCCAAGACGGAGTCTTGGGACACAATCTGGTCAATGTGCAGAATTTGGCAGAGGTGGAGTAAAGTTGGGGGGGCCTGGGTGGAATAAATTAATTGGGCCTAGGGCAGCACATCACCTAAATACACTGAGTATGTTGTTTTAAAACATTGTGCCCAGGACGCATGATGGGATACCCACACTGGACACCATGTTTGGCATTTATCTTACCCGTTCCTTATTCACAGATCACAGCTTGGCAGAATCAAATGCCATCCACTCTAACAAAATGACTCCAAGAAACGTTGGCGTCCACAGCATTGCTGTTAACTTCTGTGCTTCTAAACCATTTTACAGGATCTGACCCAGAAAGGATAGTTGATAAACATAAATGGGCCTCGGTACTTTGGAAGCAAATCGCTCATCTTCACCAAACTGCAATGATGTCCTCGGACAACAGGAGCCTATGTATCCAAGATATCCCAGCGGCAATGGAAAACTGGAGAAACGGGAGATCATTTTCAGGTAAATTAGGCCATCCTTGAATAAATACTGATTATAAAGAAGAACAGAAGGGCCTACTTCTTGACGGTTAGAACCAAGCTGCGTAAAGGGCCTTTTACTCCCTAAAAACATCTGTATACTCTGAGAAAACATCAACAGGGAGTAAAAATACTCCCATCAAACAAAGGAAATCTCTCACAGATAGGAATAGGAAAAGGCCTTCCATCCAAAACCCTGCCCGGATATTTTCCTCCAGTGATACCAGCAAATGAATGCCCTACGAAGTAGCTCTAAGATTATTAACGTCTGATCTGACGATGGACCATAAGCTAAAAAAAAAATCATCCAATTTGCATGAATTACCAGCTGCTAAGAAGCATAAAAGGTATCTGTTTAAGAGTTTGAAAAATCTTCTTGCTCACCTACAAAAAGCCCCCCCTTGGAAATGGAATTAGTATTCTGCTGCCTAAAAAAAATCTTTTTACTCCCACCTTTAGAAACCTAGGGTGTGAAATGACCCCACTTCAAAATCTTATCTGGAACACTCTGCGAGCAATTATACGTTTCTTCGGAAATGAGGAAAGGGGCATTAAGCTATCACATAGAAGTGCTTTTTACCCTAGTGACTGGTATACCTCCCCTTTCCATGTGAAGGACCTTGGTACCTGCGCCTCGGTTGAAAGGTGTGAATAGATCACACATTTTGTTGAAATAAAATTTCAAAAGAAAATGCAGGCTTTGATTATTCAATCTGCCTTAGAGCCACAACAGATAGTGAGGTCACAAAATTGTTCCGAATTTACACTGATGGGTGTGCTTGTAGAACATTAAGCAATAAACAGTGGCAGGCCAAAGTTTGATTTCACTGTTTGAAAAAGCCTGCATGAAGATATCCCAGGGGACTGTGTTTTCAGCAGGAATGGGCAGGAAATGGCCATTGGGATCATAATAATAATTATAAATATAATTGTTCTTTTGTAACGCGCTTAATACCAGACACCCGTTCCTAAGCGTGAGACCAGCACTGGAACCTGTTTTGCTATGCGTCGTCTTGCTTCCACGTTGCCACTGAGCTATCCTCCCGCCCCAGCATAGCATGGCTATAGGCAATCAATGAGTGAGTTAATAGCCAAACAACACCCACAAGCTGTGTCCCTCCTCACGTCATCTCCTTTCGACCTGTGCTCCACTACAATATTTCCAGTTTATAGGCGGCATTTGGGCACCACCTAAAAGCCAAAACTAAAGAGATTTATAAGCATTGGTTAATGGAGTCAAAATAAGTTTTCCAATGATGTGAGGAGCTGTAGTGCCTGTGTGGACTTTGTGTTATTGAGCTGCAGATGTTATTTGTGAAGTATCCTGAAAAGAAAAGGGTAGTGAAGATACTTTGTCTTGCTCCCTATATGACCCTTCCTTTGGTTAAGTCCCAGCGAGAGGAAAACTTGGTCTCCATGTAATAACTGCCAAATGCCTTTGCCTTGGTTGATGAATTACTATTGTTTGGTGACAGGTCAAAGTATTTTGCGCAATTTAGAGTATTCAGATGAACGCATAATAGGTTGACTTTCAAAATGCAATAGAAAATCCAGCATAAACAAGTGGATGATTGAGTCATTACCTCAAATGAGTCAAATCTTAACCCCTTCAAATTTGAGGTTACAACCACGCAGGACGATATTCGACTTATACTATTCTCCATTCAAATGATACAGATGGGGGGGGGCAGAGTCGGTTGTGAGAAACCTGAAGGTGTCTCCCTAGCTAATCCCTGGGAATCAGTCATCCAGGCGTCCAGGACACAGCCATCGCTATTGGATCTAGTTCCTGGGGGTGAACCAGTGAGGGAGGATCACCTTCATGGGGGGTCCATGGAGAATGGGAGTGGGACACTGATGGGTGAGACATGGTATACCCCTTCTTATCACACCTTTTCCCCATCCTATCACATTGGATACTACCCCCACCCCCTTTTCCACCACAAACACTTTCGCACACTGCGAAAGACAATGGACTAAAACCAGAGCCGTTTACCTAACATGTCCCAATACCAGGGTCAGGCAAAGTCAGGCAATTGACCAGAATCACACACACCTGACAACCCTTTCCCTTTCCCACAGGGATAAAGGGCAGAGTACACTATGAGAAATAGCAAGGCAGTCCACATGACGAGTCAGCTAACCCAGCACATCAGTTCAAGAGGAGGAGAAAGGCAGCGAGAACCCGAAGGGATGACAAGTAGAGAAGCGACCTTGCCCTTTCTGACCCAGACCCGCGCAGCCTCCCGGAAAGGAATCGT
The DNA here is from genome assembly GCF_040938575.1 of Ambystoma mexicanum. Classification (NCBI taxonomy): domain Eukaryota; kingdom Metazoa; phylum Chordata; class Amphibia; order Caudata; family Ambystomatidae; genus Ambystoma; species Ambystoma mexicanum. The sequence goes on from NC_090934.1 coordinate 1,244,815,035, forward strand.
AAGACCGTGAACAATAGCATTACAGTCTTGCAGCAGATGTCAATGGTACATGGGGCATGCCTACACCGATAATCAGGACCGAGAAAGATGCATGCTACCATGGTACCGTCCTTGACTCCAGATACCAAAGAAGCCAAGCAGTTAATCACAGCCGGTGAGGCAAGGGGAGAGCTGAAAACAAACCGAGCTGTGTTGAATGAAAGTCGCAAAGTGGCACAAGAAGGGAAGTTCAAAGAACTGTGAAACTTTAAGGGAAAAACAGCTGCAGTGGGTCCGGCATCACTTGGGTGCTAACTCGAGAGACTCTGGTTGATCCTGCATGTGTTGAAACTACGTATACCAGAAGGCTGTAGGAGGGCCATGTATAGAAGGTCAAAGTGGTCATATGGGGGTCTTGCAAAATCCCCTGTACAGTCGAAAGTCTTTCACCGCCAAGTAATTGAGAAAGTTAGGGGAAGTGAATCCTGTTTAGAGAGAAGAGAAAAAAGAAATGTGTATGGTTGGCAAGAGTGAACTCGACGGAGGGATGCCGATGGAAAGGGGTGAAGTCTAAAGTCCCTATGAACAGTATGTTGACAGAAGTGAATTTGACAGAGGGAAGTCCACAGGAGGCTGTTTAAAGAGACATTAAGATTTGTGAATGTTGAGAAAGCCATAGTGAACCCGGCAGATGGAGGCTAAGATTCGAGAGGGGTCTGCAGGCGGATGAGGGGACCCAGGGGTGAAGAAGTATCACCTTGTGTGAAATTATCAGGCCCTTGAAGGCAAGAGACTTTTGAGAGCGAAGAGACTTGGCCATCGAGGCTCCTGATAGCCAAGAACGGAACTGTCGCCTCGTGCTGCGAAAGCTCGAGAGTGTGCTGTGCTCAAAGGTCACACCTTATCCCGTGCTCAAAACGTGCAGAAGGGAGACCCAGGATATCGCATCCTGACATATTATTTGTGAACTCTTCTTTCTTTCTTCTGAATCCGATCCCGCACTCTTTTTGTATTAGTTGTAAGGTTTGGCAATAGATTTTGTTTTTTAGCATAGGCCCTTTTGATTTGACAAGACGCCACAAGGACTGCCTTATTTTTCATTTGATGGTCGAAGTTTGCTCCCATTTTAGATTTGGGTTTAGATTAGGCGTTTTTCCAACCTGCATACAGTTTAATAAACGCCCTTGAACTGTGAATACTTGTCTGTCTTTACTGTTGCCACCACGAGTTCCTTACAGGTCCAAGAGGCAGAAGTCAGACACAGATCCATACATGTGTTACTCACCTGCCCGTTTGAGAAGGGTTTTGGTAGGATATTTTGTTTAGTCTCTAGTGTTGTAATCAAATTTAAAACTGTATCGACTTCTCAATTAAGATTATTCTGAGTAGAAATTAAGAAAGTTTGCATTATCAAAATGTACAGTACTTATTAGATGCCCTCGCCAGATCGATAGGTTCTAAAGCATGTGGATGCTTATGTGTCTTCTGTTAGTAATTGGATATTAGACATTTGGGAGCCACGCTTCAAGAAGTATCTGGTCTATGCAGGGTAGAACGCATTGGTCTGTAACAATGTGGGGTCAATGGAAGAGCTAGTATTGCGCCAAATGGTCCGATAAGTAAATGCGTCTCCTATTTTCTATATTTTATCTTCCTCTCCCCTAATTTATATTTCCTTTTCCTATATGTGTTTGTGGTTGATTATTTGAGAATGCGTCTTACTCTTGGGACTCTGCTGAAATTATTGTAATTCTGTAGGATAGAAATTATTGAAAGATATATACCAAATTTGTTTGGAAAGTGTTGTAGGGTTGATGGACAGAGGTGCGGAGGGTTATGTCGGTTGGTGGTAAAGCGGGACCACAGAGAATGGGGTGTCGCTCGATTCTGCTCACCGTTTATGCTGTGCAAACTGACCTTTGTTTTGGTGAAGGAAAATAGGAGCAAGGTGGACATTATACAAATAATCACTTTGAAATGACTAGGAAGGAGGGTGGTTGAGATTTTTGCATCAGGTACAATTTATTTATTAGAAATGTGATACTTGGACCTTTGCGGTAAATATTATTTTGATTTTGCTCCAAGATATTATGAAGTTGAATCCCTGGGTTTCAATGTAATGTTTGATTTGTAAGGTTTTTGAGTATCTTTAAATTGACAAGGCTTCCATCCCTTAATTGTAAGACCAATGGGAGGGTGTCAATGATCTTAGAAGGTCCTTTGATTTGCTCACTAGGGGTCACCATTCTTTGTGACCTCTCCGATTAGTACTGGAGAAGATCCACCCATCCCCCTCTCCTTGCACCCCGGACTGGTGTAAGGGTTGGCAACCCTCGGTGACATGTTGGCTTGCAGCCCCATTCCACATTTTCAGAAACCCATTGTATGACATACCACAAATGTGACCCTGGCCTCCTCACACGTATACCCCGCGCAGCAAGATCCACTTCTTCATGCGCCATAATGTTTTGAACCTTATTATTATAACCTGGTTAAGCTCAATTGCTCTTTTTACACACGCACTTTCTCCCCAAGCCTCCCACGTATGCAGGACACGATGGAACCCACTGAACAAGTACATCCCTGTAGAAACCTTGCAAACCTAATTTACATACACACAGAAAACAATGCACCCATTGAATTTGGCCATACTTGACTCACATTAGGAAATGTACAGTTTGGGAAACAGCTTAGAAAGCTTCCCACACACAAAGAGCAGGTTCAGCATAGAAAGCCACACTCCCAGCTTCCATCACACCCTAAACAGTTGTAGAGATGGGCAGCAGTACTGCCAGCTTCATTTGCATATAGTGATGATCTGATATAGGAGGGGCAGCAGCAATGCCAGCGTCTCTCATGTTTGTTGAGCAGTCGGAGTGAGATGGGCAACGCTTGAAGCTTCCATTTCTTTCACGCGCCTGCACCTGCAAAGTGTGGCTGCATGCCTGTGCCTACTCACTGCCGCACCAGTGCATACTTCTCTGGTGCAATGAAGGGCTGCATATGACCGTCCTCACAGGTGCCTTCTCCCTGCAGTACTTCATTTCATGCTTTTAAGAGAGATAAAGAGAGATAAAGCGTGAGCCATGATCCCGCTTCCACCTTGACCACCCCGGGAAGCTGTGTGAACCTGGTGCATGCCATCCATCCAGTGCTTTAGGTGGGATGAACAACTGAGGGGGAGGGGGGGGGTCCTAAAGCAGGGGTAAGCAACCTTTGCTTCTCTAGATGTTTTGGACTACACATTCCATCATCCCTAACCAGCATAGTCAATAGCCAGATATCATGGGAATTGTAGTTTGAAACATCTGGAGAGCCACAGGTTGCAGACCCCTGTCCTAAAGCAGCATGAAACAATATTTTCGGGCTCAAGCTAAGAAACACAAGTAACTAAAGAACCTTTGAAAGCAGTGTATAGGAGAAGCCTTATGGACTGGGTCAAAATCACAAACTATACCTGTCACAAAGGGTAAAAAAGAGTATGCATTTTTTTGCAATGTGCTATGCTTAATCATTAGTCCCATCAAATCTATCATATCAACATTCAAATCCCCAAAATACGAACTCCTAATTGGTCAGTGAGGATTTGAATCCATGCAAGATACCTCATACTGCTAAAGTGCCTGCTGCAGAAATATGCTTTCACTCTGTAGGTTCGAATTTCTTATTCTAGTAAGAACGTTCTAGGTGTTAACCTGCCTATTGCACAGATCTGTGCATAGTAGCATTCAGCCCCTTCCACCAAAACAACCGAAGACCCGTGGTTGCACTTTCAGTGTTGCACGCCGGCCTCACAACTGTACTCCCAATTTGCTGTAAAATAAAAATAAAAAAAGGACTGAAAGGTGGAAGACATTGAGTAAATCAATGGATTCTCTCTTGGGATAATCCCCCCCCCCCAACAATAGGTATTAAAAGGCAAACAACAGGCAATGCTCCCTTCTCCTGTACACTACAGGAATGTATCCCTTTCAAATTGTCCTTATTTGGGGTTGGTCAAAACCATTCCCACTCCGATTACCCCCCCCCGCCCCCCGGTTTGAACTAATTTGCACCGTTCCAACCAGGCCCATCCCTTCCATGGGCTTTAGTGGGCGGACCTGTCTAGCAAATGTTAATACGTTCCTCAAAATTAATTTCCATTTATTTAGTGGAATCTACCTCCAAAAGCATTTGAATACCCCCCCTGTGGGGACTCTAGAGTTTGAGAGCGATGGGAATAGGAAGGTCCGGAGATCAGGGATTTCGAGTCTTGGGTAGCAGGCAAGCGTTCTTTGAGCAATCACATGTAGAGTTCAGCCACAAATGAGGATTCCATGCGCCTACGGATGTCTGCACAAGCATAGCAGGGGCCTAAAATTGAGTTTTTATATTGTGCTCCTCTCGGCACAGGACCAGGGTATCAAACCCATGCTGCTCGGAGTTGTCTTGCTTCCAAGACAAGCACGTTGCCCCTGAGCTATCCTCCAGGCCCTAGGAGAAAGTACCTATGAAAAAAGACTGATACAAGCTGCAGACAAAAGTAAGTCTGGTTGCTACAGAATAAGGAGCAAGCGGAAAGCCCAGTACTTGCCTGTCTGTAAACCGTAATCTTCTCCTTTAGCACACGTTGGCACGCATCATCTTCTCCAACCAACCACATCTTGCAATGTGCGTGCCAGTTGGCACGGTTTTTCTGGATTCTTTGTTTCAGTTGGCATGAAGGGAAATACCTTGGATCACTGGTCCCTAATCCAATTGGCTCTAACACCTAATTTCAATGTATTTTGTGCTATAAAATGTCCTAATTGGGGATTCGCCACACCAGTAGACCTGACGTTGACTGGCTATCCAAGGTAGCTTCCTTTTAACTGTAGTTTGGGAAGCCTAAAACCTGCGATCTGGGGCCACCCATTCTATGGATGGCCAGCAACCCTTGTATCTTAAAACCGTTTTGTTTTCTACTCTTTTGTTAGCATCTTCTCTGCGGGCAGGTGAAAGTACCACTCCCGTCATTACCAAAACTGCCTCTTGACCTCAAAACGCGCGCCTCTGTCCTTGATTATTTTTGTTGTTGGAGTCGACCGTTGGCCTTCTAATATGGACTTGTCTATAGGAAGAAGAGTGTAGAGTGACCGTGATTAACCCCCCTGCCTGCCCCCGGATTTGACCATATAGCCCCTTGGGTGGCGGGAAGTAGGAAGAACATGGCGATACATTGGTGATATTTTCCTCAATACAAACCGGTGGAGACTAAGCTGGGAACTTGTTGCTGGGTTAGCGTTGCATAAGATTGTTGATGCTTGCAAGTGAAGGAATTCCACCACTCTCTTAAAATGGACGATGTTCAAGCAGATGTTCTGGGTTCCTTTGATGCCTGAAGCTGAAGGCCTATGACGTAGCCACTTCTAAAGGGGAAAAGAGTGCTGACCGAGTTGAAAGGCTGCTTCTCTAAAAAGAGACACTATGGGAAGAAAAGACTTCAAGTCGCAGTAGGATATTGTGGGAGATGCTCGGGGGTCCTTAAATGGTCAGGCTCCGGACCATTCTAATGTGCATTTACGGAAGGAATTGGAAACATCTGCCAATTTGTAAAAATGGTTACTCTATCTAGCCCCTGGTAGCATACGGTATGAAAGTTTTAGACATACTATTGCGAGGCCGCCTCGAGGTGTAAAATGCTCCATTTTGTCCAAACAGTAGCACAGAGGTTCAAACAAAAACCAGCATGGCACTAAAAGGGGCCACTCCGTGCATTGTCTGCCTCCATACTATGGAGTTAATAGCCGGCATCATTTGAATGCTAAAGACTGTGAGAGCACCTGGCCCTGATTGGACCTCCATGGACCTATTTAAAGAACACGTTCGGTTGTGGGCCTCCTGCGAGGGAATTTCCTCGGGACGATAATGATTACTCCCAAAATGCCGTAATCTTGTGGTAAAGGCACCATTGAGACCATGTTTGCCATACAGTTACTGTCCTATGATATTAATAGACTTGACCATCATAGTGATGGCCACATTCCTTCTTTCCCGTCTGCAGGGCTAGTGCCAATGGAAACCAATCAGAGGTGCAGTTTGGTTTCCATCTACACCTGAGCACTGCAGAATAGGGTTTCAATCGGTTCCTGATTGTTGGAAATCATGCAAGCAGCGGGTAACTGGGGCTAGCCTTTTTGGGCTTATCCCCCACTGTTGCCCACATGGACAGCGCTGTTTTGTTGGAAATTCTCTAGGGTTTAGGTCTGGATGGGGATCACTTGAGTATTGTTCTGCAACTGAATAGCACATGTGAAAGTTCAGTTAATCACAGTCATGCGGCGAGCAAGACCGGCCTCTATTTGCACCATTACAGTTCTTCCGACTCATTGATTATCTGGAGGGAGACCCCGACATTCTTTCCCATGCCCAGGCAGGCTTTAGATCAGGGGTCTCAACTCTAGACCAGGTGTTCAGATTGGATTTGATACTACAGAAATATGTGCAATTGGAATCCAAGTGTAAATACCTGGCCTTTGTAGACCTCCAGGCAGCGCTTGACCCCGTCCCGAGAAATTGTTTATGGGAAAGATTAGATGAGCTTAGTGTTCCTGTTTGTGATAGGAATCAGGTGCCTATATCATAACAACAGTGCACAGATTTGATGGGGCCTGGGCGGAGGAACAACAGAACCAGTGCCCATTAATATTGGAGTAAGACAGGGTTGTGTGATGGCCCCTTTATTGGTCTTGCTTTACATTAATAATATAGTTTCGGCACTGAGCGCGACGGCAATAGACGCTCCTAGCTTGGGTGGCCATAAGTGGAGTCTGCTATTCTTTGCAGACGACGCAGTTCTGTTGGCTAAAACATCTGCCGGTCTCCAACAGCCTCCTCAGGCGTTTGAGACCATATGTAATAGTAAAGTTTTAACTGTAAACATAGCCAAAATCAAAACTATGATATGTGCCCCTGGTGGACATTTTCACTTCTCTGCTGCAAAATTGTATTTGAACAATCAACATCTGGATACCGTGGATACATTTGACTATTTAGGGATAACCTTGTCAAATAATCTGAAAGGGTGAAACAAGTTGGGAAGAGCACAGTGATAAGCACACGGCACTGTAGTGCGATTGTGGGTTTTGTATCCATCTTTGAAGGAAGAGTACTCTCATTCCCCATAAAGATCTATAGGGCCCAGTTGATCCTATGGTGCTGAACTATGGGGCTATGCACCCTGCACTTCCAGATATCTGAGAACACATTTCTAAAGTGTTTACTGGGTCTACCACCAAGTGCTCCTTCTGCGGAAGTGGACGGCAGGCCAAAATGGGGAGGGCCATGTGGGAGACTCCAGGCAGAGCCACAGTTTTGGACCAGGGAACTAACAGACCCCGCAGAGGTGGGCCTTGTATATGCGGAGTGGGTCCCCTCTCTGGCAATAACAGTCAGATTACACTGAAAAGAGGGAACACAAATGAAGGCACCAACATCTTGGCAGAAATAAGGAAACCGATTTATTACAGACAGGGAATTAGGCTAATTTCCAGCAGAGTAGGTTAGGCACACTGGACATGGATGATTGTCTGCACTGGGCTGCAAGAGCAAGAGAGACCGAGCGGCACAGATCGAACGAGAGAGAGAAAGAGAGAGAGAGAGAGAGAGAGAGAGAGAGAGAGAGAGAGAGAGAGAGAGAGAGAGAGAGAGAGAGAGAAGCACACAGAGAGAGCAAGTGGCAGAGAGAGAAAGCAGCATAGAAAGAGAGGGTGGCACAGAAAGAGAGAGCATGAGAGAGACAGTGATAGAGAAAGAGAGAGTCGGGCAGAGGAGAGCAGGTTGGGGATAAATGGGCACAAGGGGAAGGAATGAGGATTAGACTTGGAGTTACTTGTAGATGTTTACCTGTTAAGGGCCGCTGTAATTCCTCTGCCCCTAACCCACTCCTCCAGCACAGCAGTGCAACCAAAAAAAAGGCTGAGCCCTGGTCCTCTGTTCACTTATATGGTTGTTGCTTTGCCCCTCCAGAGCCTGACCCCTCCCAGCTCCCCCTGATGGACACAATAGTTTCCAGGCTCCAAGTGACAGGAAAATGGGCGGGAGCTATGGGCAGATTCTACCAAGTTTGGCAGCCACTATTAATGCGTCATCAAGAATTATTGCAATGATTGGGTGCTGAAGAACATATTGGATATCAGCCATGCGGAAAACTTGGCAGCTTAAACAAGCCGAGTTTGGGGATGGAACCATATCTCGATTATCGAGTAGATAGAGAGGTGAAAGATATCTTCATCAAATTCCGCCTCGGCATCATCCCGCTTGCCAAGTTTACAGCCAATTTGGGGAAGGAAACGTCATCATTATGTCCTTTTTGTACTACTATAATTGAAGATGAGTTGCACTTTATTTTTATGTATCCTCTGTCTGATCTTGAGAAGCGCAAATAGCTTAATTCATGTTCTTCTTATCCAGCTTTTGTGGCTGTTTCCTCCTTTTTAAATATAGCTTTTAAAAAAAAAAGAGGGATGTTTTTTTTTTTTTCAACTTTAGTTTTTATTTGCATTTTTATATGACAAACAACAAAAGAAAAACTGAACAAGCCCACCCCCCCTCCCTTTGTAGCCCCCCCCCAAACCCCTCCCACCCCCCTCCCCGTGTCCATTCCGGTGATTTGTTCATGGGAGACTCCCTGTGTTGGCTCCGGCTCTCGAGCCTCGAGGGCGATGCGATTCGTGACCGTGTCTTTAGCTGACTTAATGCCTCCGTTCCCCAGGTTGTGGGGACCCAATCCATAGTGTCCTGTCTTACGGGGCTTAACCCGTTCCCTTATGGATAGGCACCTTCCCTTAAGTTCAATGGACATCCCATCCCCAGGATTGCTGCACCCCGTACCAGTCTGTGAGGAATGAGCTTGTGTCATTGTTCACCATGGCAGTTAGTTTGTCCATCAGAAACATGTTTTTTACTTTTTTCAGCCAGTCTTCCTTGGATGGGGGTTCCGGACTCTTCCATTTCTGGGCCAGGGCTACCCTGCCTGCTCTCAGCATGGTTTCCCACATCCTTGGGTATCGGTGGAGCTCTGTGTCCTCCGGGGGGAGGCCCAGCAGCATCGTTAAGGGATTTAGCGGCAGACTGTCCTCTGTTACTTCCTCTATCCAGCCCCTCACCGACTCCCAGTAGGTCTGTACTTTCGGGTAGTGCCACCACATATGGCTTCTAGATCCCATCTGACCGCAACCTCTCGGGCACCTCGGTGACACCCCTGAGAACATTTTAGACAGTTTTACGGAGTCTCTGTGCCACCCCTGTATTATCTTAAAGTTATGCTCCATGTCCGAGGTGAATAGGTTCCCATGGAATGCTATCTTGAATATTTTGGCCCAGGCGTCCTCAGAGATCTCCTCGCCTGCCAGGTCGTTCCAGAACAGGCGGAAGCTCCTTCTTCCTTGAAGGTTGTAGGTATTCAGTATTTTATACACACTGGACACCGCCCCCTTCCTGGACGTCGCTGAGTCTAGAAGCTTCTCAAAAGGAGTCAATTGCCTCCTCAGGTTTGGGCCCCATGATTGGGCGCAAAGGATGCCCTTCAGACGGAGGTACTCGAAGATGGAAAGTGATCCTTGTCCGAGAGCATCTTTCAAGTCCTCATAAGGCATGAATTCGCCTTCTCTGAACATCTGCCCAGCCCACTCCAGTCCCTTATCTGACCAGATCTGAGAGTGCCTGAACCCCTGCCCTCCCAGGTTGATAGGGTGGCCCCAGAGAGAGGACATCGGAGACGGCCATGTGGTAAGGTGAGCGGTGCTGGGGCCCTCTTTCCAGATGTCCCAGAGGACTCCCAGGGTTGGATGGGATCTTAGGTGTTTCGGGATCGTCCTGCGTGGTGCCCATAGGAGATCTCGGACCTTTAGGGGGTGTGCGTCCATGTCTTCTAAGTAAGACCAGTACGTTCCCAGCCCCTCTTTCATGTGCTCCAGGAGGACACGCAGTTGGGCCGCGCAGAAGTATAGGTGGAAGTCCGGTAGCCCAAATCCCCCCTCCTCCCTTGGCAGGGTCAGCGTGGCCCTTCCGGTTCTCGGGGTTTTCCTCTGCCATACAAAGTCTCGTACCCCGTTCTGTAAATCTCTGAAGCTCTCTGCTGGGACTCTAGTCGGGAGTGCAGTAAAGAGGTACAGGAGCCGTGGGAGTACGTTCATTTTGATTGCAGTCATTCGGCCGTACCAAGAAAGGATCATCTTCTCCCATCTCCTCAAGTCTGAAGTGATCACCGCAATCATGGGGTTGTAATTGGCTGCTCCCAAGTTCGCTAGATCCCTGGTGAGAAGTACCCCCAGATACGTTATGGCAACCTTACCCACCTTAATCCCGTGAAACCTGTCCAGAGGGTCTAGCACTGGGTCTATTGTTCTCATTGGTAGCATGACAGATTTCCCAGTGTTTATTTTTAGGCCAGAAAAGCGTCCAAAAACAGAAACCAGGGCCAGGAAGGGGGGGGAGCGAGGAGCCCGGGTCCACCAGGTAGGCCAGGACATCCTCCGCAAACAGGGAGAGTTTGAATTCTACCTCACCCCTTTTAATACCCCTGATATCCGGGTTGGCTCTGACCGCTATTGCCAACGCCTCCATCGTGAGGACGTATATCAGGGGAGAAAGTGGGCATCCCTGCCTTGTCCCGCGGGAGAGGGGGAATGATTCGGATAATATCCCATTCACCTGTACCCTTGCCGTTGGGGCTCTATAGAGGGCGGTTATCCAAAGCATGATGTGACTTCCAAAGCCCATCCTGCGGAGGAGGAGTTCCATGTAGCACCACTCCACCCTGTCGCAGGCCTTCTCCGAGTCCAAGGAAAGGACGCATGCGTCCAATTCCGACGACTGAGCGAAGTGGAGTAGATCTATTGTTTTGCGGATGTTATCTGACCTCTGCCTTCCTCTGATAAAGCCCACCTGGTCCCCGTGTACTAACTTCAGCATTATACCTTCCAACCTCCTCCCCACCATCTTGGCCAAGATCTTGACGTCAATGTTTAATAGTGATATGGGGCGATAGGAAGAACAATCCGCTGGATCCCTTCCCTCTTTGGGCAAGACCGCTATAACGGCTCCCATCATGGATTCTGGGAGGATGTCCCCCTCTAGCACCGCGTTGAAGACCCTTGCTAGGTAAGGGGCCAGGGACGAGTGAAATCTCTTGTAAAAGAGGATGGAGAAGCCGTCCTCCCCCGGGGTAGTGCCCACCTTCATCCCACTAATCACCTTGTCCACCTCATCCTCGGTTATCGGGCCCTCCAACCCCTCTGTCATTTCCCCGGAGAGGGATGGAATCTGTATGGAGTTCAGGAAGTTTTCTATCTGGGTGTCGTCCCCATCGTATTCGGAAGAGTAGAGGGTTCTGTAGTATTGTCGGAAAGCCTCTCCTATATGGGGAGAGTCGCAGCCAAGGAGTCCCCGGGCGTCCCTCACCTCCTTCACCCTCCTGCTTTTCTGTACCCCCTAACTTCCAGGCAAGGATCCTGTCCGCCTTGTCCCCTTTCTCATAATATTTTTGCTTAACCATTTGAAGACTCCTCTCCGTTTTGTGTAGGAGGAGGTCTTTTAGTTGGAGCCTATAGTCCTCCAGTGCTGCCACCCGGCCACGGTCTAGGGGTTGGGTCAGGGATCCACCCGGTTGGAGACGGGCTATTTTTTCTCGCAGGGCTTTCTCCTGGGCCTCTCTCTCCCTCTTCTTTAGAGCGCCTATTTTTATCAGGACTCCTCGTAGGGTTGCCTTGAAGGCGTCCCAGAGCGTGTACGTGGTCACCTCCCCGTTATCATTGAGCTCAAAGAACTCTGTTATGGAGTCCAAGACCTCCTGAGCAATGACCTCATCCTTCAACAGGGCGTCATTGCATTTCCAGCGCCCTCTGCTTTCCCTATTCCAGCCCATTGTGATGGTGACTCGGGCCATGTCGTGGTCCGACCAGGGGTCTGGGTCTATCCTGTAGCCTGCTACATACGGACGAAGAATTTCGTCCGTTAGGATGTAGTCTATCCTGGAAAATGAATTATGAATGGCTGAATAATAAGTAAAGGAGGGGATCCCTGTCCTGGGGGTCGGGATAGTATCTATCAGGCCCAGGTCCTCATTCACTCTCCGAAAGCTCTGTGCCATGGCCTCTTCTGTGGGCCTGGGGTTGAGGGGGCCCATCCGCTTCCTATCTATGGAGGGATCCAAGACCATGTTGAAGTCACCCCCCACCACCAGTGGGCCCTGCGTGAATAGTCTGAGCTTGTCCCTGGTTTCCTCCCAGAATTGGGCCTGGTTCTCATTCAGGCCGTACACCACCGCCAGGGTAAGGGGGGACCCCTGTAGGGCGCCCCGTATCAGCTGGTAACGGCCTTCGGGATCTTTCAAGATCGCCTCCTTCTCGAACCCTACGTTCCTTCCTATCAATATGGCCACCCCCCCTTTTCTTAGTCCTGTGGGATGCATGGAAGACCTCCTCAATTCCTCCCCCCCGCAGCCTGGGTTCCTTCCCCCTTGCCCAGTGTGTCTCTTGCACAAACAGTAAGTCTAATTTCGCCCGCTTAAACTCTCTGTGGGGTGTTCAGCCCCCGCGCGTTCAGGGTACCCACTCCCAGGGCCGGACGGCTGTCAGCCATAATCAATGTTTCCTGCCCTACTGGTCAACAACTTCGCATCAATTCTCCCTTTTCGCCCCCCTTGATTCACCGGTTGGACGCTATTGAAATGAACCCCCAACTACCCCCTTAACCCTTTCACCAACCAACGAACCCCAACTTGATCGTGAACCCCCACCCCCTGCCCCGGCGTCCAGCCAGATAGTTCCGCCATTGCTGGCATTTTGGCCGGACCATCAGCCTGCCCCTCTCGGCCAGGCGATCATTGCAAAACTTCCTTCTTGTGAGCCCCCCCCGATTTCGTTCCCGTAATTGCCCCCCTTGTACTTGCTGTTCAGCCTGATTCTGGCACCATTCTTGCCTTTCGGTGATCCCCGGATTACCGCCCTGTAGGTAGTTAGCTAACTCCGGTCATCCCAGGAGACCATTCTTTCGCGCCAGTGCTGGCTGGGACCCCTTGGTAATCATCCCTCCGAGTCATTCCGCTCTGCCTCTTTCGCTGGTGAGGGTGTGTTCATTTTCCTAAATTTCCGTGCCCCAGATTTCTTCCTTCTTTCGCTCGCCGGGCCCGGGCCACTTGTTCCGCCTGTCCCCGGCCCTGATGGCTCCCTTCGGGGGGGTGGGTCCACCACGTAGTCCTGGATGGCTCCTTTGATGTCTTCCTCCGTGATCAATGTCGTCCGTTGGCCCTGGTATTCGAAGGTTAGGGAGAAGGGGAAGCCCCATCTATATCGTACTCCCTTCTCTTTCACCAGCTATGTGAGGGGGCGGCACATCCTGCGTTTGGATAGTGTGTATGCGGAGAGGTCTTGAAAGATGGAGACCTGTGAGTTGTTGTACGTTATCTCTTGGGCTCTCCTGGCTGCTTCCAGTACCCGTGTCTTCTCCAGATAGTAGTGGAACCGGACCAGAATCGAACGAGGGCCCCCTGCTCGTCCTCCCGCCCTGTGTACCCGGTCAAATTTGAGTTCAGCGGTCATCTCCTCTTCGAAGAGGAGGGCGATTATGTTCCGCACCATTCGGGTAAGCTCTCTCTCCGTTTCCCCCTCTGTCTCTGGGACTCCAAAAAACCTGAGGTTGTTTCTCCGTTCCCTATTCTCAAAATCGTCCATTTGTCTCGACCTCTCTTCCTCCTTCTTCTCCAGGGCTGATAACCTCATATTAGTCTCTATCTCCAGGGTTGTTGAGGAGGATTGGTTGGATTCAACCTGTAGGAGTCTGTCCTCAACTTTGTCAACCCGTTGGTCCATCTTCTCAAACTTCTGGGCAATGTCGGAGCGCATGTCTCTAATTTCTTGCAAGATAGACGCAAAGCCCCTTTCCATTGCCTCCGTTGCGGGGGCAGCGGCCTCTGAGTGGGCCATCTCTCTGACCGGGTCTTTTCCGTAGGGGCCTGGGTCTCGGTAGCAGTATTTCTGCAAGTTCCTCTGCCAGTCCATTCAGTCCCCCCCTGGGCTCTCCGTTGGGTGTACTTGGACTGGGGGGAGCTCCTGGTGGGTCACTTCGCGGGTCCACCTGTGCCCCACTGGTGGAAGGGCGGGCACACGCCCCGCCGGCCTCGGGCGGGGGCCTCACACCCGGTATCCTCAGGGCCTTCTGCGCCCTTTGTGTCTTCCTTGGGGGGGGAGGGGTGCTTGTTTGCCGCGTTGATCACAGCGTGGTGGTGGGCCGCGTGCCCTATTAGCGTGTTGCTTGCGCCCGAAGCCCTCTCCGGTGGTGGGGTTGGGGACCCGAGGGGATAGGCCGCTTCTCTCTCCCTTCACTGGTCTCTGCTGTGCCTGGGGGACCCCTCTGGGCGGGCACACGCCCCGCCTCTCCCCGGCGGGGGCCTCACACCCGGCGTCCTCTGGGCCTTCCTTGCCCTTTGTGTCTTCCTTGCCGCGGGTGGGGTGCCCGGCCGTGGACGCGGCCCGCGCGTGCTAGTCGTGGGGGCACCTCCCCTGCTGTCTGTGGCCCACTATGGGGGTGGGGGGGGCGGAGGAGCCGTCGCCCGCCCCGCGGACAACCCGCCGTCCCCCACCGGGGGCCTCTGAGTCCGCTCCGGAGCTCTCACCTCTCAGTGGCCTATTCGGCCCGGGGCTCCTCTCCCCGGGTCAGGCGCGCCTCTGACACGGTCCCCGCCGACTTCGCTTGGGAGGTGCCGGCAGACCTCTCCCCAGGGTAGGTCCCTCTGGTTCCCGCTCTGTGTTAGCGCCGCGGGGGACGGGTGTCCGCCGCGGTGTAGGAGGACGACCCTCCCGTCCCGATCTCCTGTGCGATGGGCTGCGGCTCCGACTTCCGGCTTCGCGCCGCCCGGGCCCTCTGCGGCGCTCCCGCTGCTGGATCTGCAGCCCCGGATCTCCGCTCTTCCTGGGTCCTTCGACCCCGCTGTTTCGCTCCGCGGGGGCACCAGGGGTTCTCCCTGCTCTTCGGCCCTCTCTTTCGCCTCGGGGGGGTCTTGGGGGGGGCTCAGTTCCGGTTAAGACCTGGCCGTTGGCGGAGCACGGGAATCAGGCAGCCATTGCCTGTGCGCCCCCTGGTGGCCCAAGAGGGATGTTTTTAAAAAAGTAGGATATGTGTATGAACACTATGCTCCTTTCAATTTAGGTGCAAAAATTGTGCATAATATGTAATGTATAACTGGGGATTCAGGCATTGCGATGTGCGAATGTTCATGCATTGTAATGAACTCCTGATTGTGATTTTTTAGAAATGTTTTTTTTTTTTAATTTACATATATTTTAGTGATTTCATGTTTTGGATTACTTGTCTTCTTTTATAGTGGTTTCCCGCCAAAATAAAGAGTAAGAAGAAGATGGAGGCAACTGTGAGCACGGCTGTAATGAGAGACACATGTGTTCCCTTCTTACTCTTTGCAAATAATGCGGTCCGCGTCACCCGCATGCCCATTGCATAGCATCTAGGAAACTGTCCTGTTAAATATCCAACTCCAATGTGGTGTAGGTGGACTCTACAAGTTCAGAAAAAAGCTACATTTCCATGAATGGGGGATTGTAGGAAGTGAAGCGATTTGATTACCTGGTTCTAGATATCTCTAAAAGCTTTTCATGGAAAGGCGTTGGAATGATATTGGAGACTCGAGCTACGCAAGGTGAATAGGGTCGACAGCTTCTATGCAGATGTCAAGAGGCACAGCCCAGTTATTGCCCTTTTAAGTAGTGTGTAGGGCCATGAGACAGGGTGTCATAATGTCTGCGAGAGGCATATGGGGCGGCGGGTATTAACCATATAAAGAAATAGAAGTGGTAGAAAGGAGGTTCCTAGATAACCTCCGGATGATTGTGCTGGCTACAACCAAAACATTGGTTTAACTGGAACTAAGGGTGACCATGGTTTGTATAAAGCCACGTCTCTCATATATTGTTTTGGAACACCATTTTGTTGAATCCAGTGGCTTCCCCATGCCATAGAATTATAGAGGGCATGATCTCAAACGAAGAGTGAAGCCATATACACCATGGCGGGAACCACATGGAAAAGAACCTAGGAATTGTTGGACAGTTACCTCTGTATTGGGAAAGGCATAATTCTTATAATCTCAGGGACAAAAGTATCCTAAAACAAGACATTTAAAGGGGCAGCCTTCTCGCAATCGAGGATCATGTATTATGTAAACCTTTACCTGCCGCTAAGAAGCAGCTTGCGGGGTTAACCATATACCTTGAGTATATTGGGGCAGTAAATGCCAGGAGACAAGTAATGAGGGTCAGCTTCAGACAACTGGCGACAGATGGTTTACTGGCACGGTAGAATAAAGCTGACACCATGCCACCCACACAGCAACATTCTGTGATTGTGATCTATCCATTGACACACAACCATGCATAGATTGTTTTTTTCCAGCCTTGATATAAGGAACCGAATTCAGAGATTGTAATCCTTATGCTGAAAAGGTACAATTTTAAACCATGTAGAATGGATTATCTGTGCCTAGACCCCAATCTGACACAGGTTCTGGGAGCATTTGCAACCAGCTTGTTACACTGCTCGCCCTTCGAGGATCCTCTCACGCGGGAACACTTAGCTTAAGAGGTCTTCTGTCCCGTCCTTCTCTGTGCTTCTGCTCCTCGGCTGGGGTATGGCACCTCTACCCAAGGTGGCGTTTCCCTCTGCTCTGCTTCTCGGGGTCGAGGCATTCCGTGGGCGCAGACATGTTGGGCGCACTGCACATGCTGCCGTGCTCATTACTCCGTGCATGCGTAGTGTTTCAAGAGCTTGGCAACGACGGCTTGCGTTCCAAGCCTCGTTCTCATGCAAGCGCTACTTATTCCCCAGTAATGCCCAGCTTCCTCGCATCTTAACGAGGTTGATCCTTTTCCTCCTTGGAGCACTCCGGAACCCTTGTGCTTCCTGCCCTATGCTCTTGCCTTGTTTTCCTTGCCTTGCCTAGCCCTTGTTTCCTTCCTTACTTGCAGTTCTGTCTGCTGCTCCCACCTTAGGTCCTGCCCTGCTGTTCCTGCTTTTGGTTCTGCTCTGCTGTCCCACCTCTCCTTGGTTTTGTTCTGTTATTTTGGTTCTCTTTAATTTCCTTTCCTTTCTCCGCCTGTCAGCCCCAGCCCGTACCTTGCCTTTCCTTTATCCAGCTCTGGGACTCTTGCTTGTCGGTGGAGGCTTCATCTGGACCACACCATTCTCCTGAAGTCCCAGCTGTTATCTACGACACGACCTGCCTGGAGGTTTTGAACTTAAAGACAGCAACTGGCCTTCCCAGTCCGTGCTTGCAGTGTTCTGTGCCACGTAAATCCTGGGAAGAGCCGTCCCGTGGCGTGGGGAGCTGATTCAGGACTCCCCAGTCGCACCCTGGTGGGTCCTGGGTTGGTTTCTCGTGTTACACAACCTTCACAACTCAAGACAGTCTGGCGTCAACCACACAACCTTCAGGAAAACCAGGTACGCAGCGCCAGCGAGACGCATTGCTTAATACAGCTGCATAGATTTTAAAGTGTATCAAATGAATGAACATGTCTGGTTCTTTGTAGTTTATTGTATTCAGTGTTTTGTGTAGGACGTATTGCTTTGTCTATTTTTTATATCCAGCATCAGAAGGTACATGCATTAAATGCCAAATTTGTGTTGTATTGATTAATGGGTTTTACAGATCTATAGCAGATAAACTCTGATTTGAGTGATTTATTGAAGACTATGGGCCTCATTACAAGTATGGCGGTAAGGCAACAACGGCGCCCGTATCGCTACCGGCACCGTTGCTACCGTACCGCTATACTAGGAGTTCTGCTCGCGGGTGCCCTTGCAGCCACCAGGTCTGACTGGAATGGGGATGTACCGGGCCCGGCAACCGCAAACGTGCAATTACTGGGTCCGGCTGGGCCGGAATAGCCCAGTAATTACCCATTTGCGGGTGCCGGACCCAGATGCGGGCAAAACCGGCAAGGCTACCTCCAGCCTCGTAATGAGGTCCTATGTTTCTGGTGTGCTATTAAAGCATGAGGAAGGAGACTCGTGTGGTTTTGAAAGCTAACAGACAAAAATATGACCCTACTAAAGATTTAATCTCGGCAAGATCCTGCTTTTTTAACTTGTTTTTTTATTAAACAACAAGTAAAAAATCGTGCTTTTATTAAACAGCAAGCTGTGCAGATTGTATGACTAAAACGATACTCCAGTGATGTGCTTTAATGTTGTTTATTTAGATGTTCTGGCTAAAACAGGAACTTTGTGTTGGCTAGAGTCCTCTCCAATATCATGACGTGGCAAGCCGACTCTTGAGAACGTGTCTGCAAAGCGTACAAGGAACATTATGAAGCGAAAGTACTTGGTGGGGATCGAGGCAGTGTGAGACAAATGTCTGTCACGAGGGCATCCAATAGGCATTTGTTTCACGATGCACAGAGGTCATCCAATAGGCATTTGTTTCACGATGCACAGAGGTCATCCATTAGGCATTTGTTTCACGATGCACAGAGGGCATCCAATAGGCCTTTGTTTCACGATGCACAGAGGGCATCCAATAGGCATTTGTTTAAAGAACGGAGCCACTTCAGATTCCAAAGATTGTTGATTTATCTATCCATTTCTTGGTAATTGCTACTTAAAATCGTGCTAAAAAGAGATGAGGCGCGGTCGTGCTGCAGGGCATTGTGAGTGTCACGAACAGGAAATGGATCAGCAGACCAGACCACACCTGGTTGCTCTTTTCTTTACTCTTTATTACTGTTTTACTGCAGACAACAGACAAAATGAAGCGGCGGCCAGTGCCATGTGGCTCTTTGTTTCTGGAGTTTTTGGAGTGGCTGGCTTTGTGGCTCAGGCCTCTTTAAATAAAAAAACAGAGGTTTCCAAAAGTGTAACACTTTGAGCAGTGACACTAAATAAGAAAGAACCAGAATAACAAATAATTTGACTTTCTGGAATTCTATGCAATCATTTCTAGACTCATTAAATGTGTTTATTTCAGGCACACTGCAGGGGGTGAGTCACTAATTTAGCCTGTTCTTAAACACCTCAAAACAGCCCTTTTATCCTTCTGAGGTCGATAAATGAGTACCAACAGAGGTTAGGTGGTATTGTATGTATATCTGCTCTATATAAAGTGCTTAAGCTTAAGTGCTATGTAATAATGCACCATTATCGTTTGGCCTTGGACGTCTGCTTGCGTTCACAGTAATTTGGCAATATGGGCCTGCATGCACTGATAGTAACGATGCATATGGCGATCCATTCTTGTAGGAAATGTATTTCACTTTACAGTGATATCGTAACCATATTTTTTGTGGTGTACTTAGGAACAATGCTATGTGATGCCAGTTCCTGTTTTGTCAAGGGGTCAAAGGCCGTGTTCCATCGCTTCCCGTGATGTTACTTCAGAATGGGGTCAAATGACATCACTTCCTGCAATATCATCAGAGATCAAGGGCCATGTGATGTCACTTCCGCTACTCCTGGCATTTTGGTGAAATGACGTTCCAGGGCGACCACACGAAGAACGGAAAAGGGGGTCTCTCAAAGGGGCCACCAATCCTACCCAAGTTCCTTTCCTTCTCTACCTTCGCCATCAGGACCCCCGGGTTGACTCATAGCCAAAATCTGATTCTAAGGGAATCCGAGGGACGGATAGCCCCTGAACAGGGATACGCAAACCAAAAGAAAACCCTTCTTCCAAGAGCATGGCATCCTCCAACCTATGATATTCATTTGCCCATGACCATATTAATTCCTCCGCACTGGCGTGGGCATTTCCTTGTCGCCTGGCAGGGCTCTGACCACCTTATTTATGTTCCCTATCTTTTGCTTGTTTGATACACTTGATTTCTGGGTGTCCCAACATCCTGAAAAAGGCACAAGCGTGCTTGAACTTAAAGGCCGACCTGGTACATGTCATAGGGTTAAATGCCCAGCAAGTCCCCTTCTTATCACCAGGCTGGGTGCCGGTCCAAAAGGACTGCCCAGCGTAGCAGACTACGCCCCCCTTTCTTACCAATATTTGGTTGCACTACTGTGCAGCTGCCCACAGATCCATGGCCCTAGTCCTCAGTCTAGTTGAACACTTCCTGCTTTGGAACTACTAAACCTTTCGTCATAGTTCAACCCTGTCCCGAAGACACACTCACAGTAAACAGAAAGGAATAAGTGCATGTAAGATAACAACTTTTGATGCAGCTCTGGGAATTCCTCAACCATTACTGCCCCATTAACTATTGGTGTGTCCACTTGACATGCCTTCACCTTTCCCTCAGGCTTAGCCTCCTTAATTTCCTCTGCTATGGTATAATTCAACAAAGACAGCACATCAACAAACTTGTCTTTCCAAATGTTTCCTTCACATTGGGTTTCACATGCCATGTAAGCATACCTGCTGTACCTGGGGTGGGGGCAGGGTTAGCCCTTGCATCCCCCCCTGAAAAGCCTGACTGTGGTAAGCTTGCAACACTCTACCTCGCCTGTGCTCCCATCGTTCCCACTGGTCCCATCGTGGTATGGGACGCTCGTGGCACTCTTTGAGGCGGAAAACCTCCTGACATCCCAGGTCCCCCTGTCGTAACGCTGAGTAACTGACCAGCGGCTTCTGACAGGGTGCGCTCAATTGCAGGTGACCCAATTGTACCCTAGCTCCATGGAACTAACCACTATTTGCTGCAGCAACCACAGGGAAGTTGCGGTACGGACTGCAACCTTACCTGTGCAGTTACCATACCCCAGGGGCTATGTAAGGGGTGGATGTTACTACCTGCTGCCAAAGAGGGGCTGGCCAACACCTGTCCGCCCGCTACACGCACTCCCATATACAGAGACCTGCACCCTGTTGTCACACCTGCATTAAATAAGGCACTTGTGTGTAATTGGAGCACTCCCGCGCCCTGTTGCCCCACTGGTGTCATCCCTATGCTTGTACCTCCTCCTAGTGTGCCTACCGCGGAGAGCCCTGACCCGGGACCTGGACTATTATCCCGGGTGGATGTTTGCACATCGGTGCCAGTCTCTGTCTCACCTGATAACGAAGTCTGAGCCCCTATTATGATATGATATGAAATGGCATTTATAATGTGCCTATACACAAGTGTTTCAAGGTGCGACGAGGCAAGGAAGGGGGAAAAGAGGGAAGACAGAGACAACGATCTTACTAGGCCAGGTGACATTGAGATCACGCAAGTGCAGGGTGGGGGGGGGGAGTGCTGGGGGAGCGGGAGGGGTCAGTGCAGTACATGGGATCAACAGCAGAATAAATAGAAACCAAACCACAAGGAAAAAGGTGCGGCCAGCTGGTGGCAAGTGCAAGGGTAAGTGCAGGCATCAGGTGTCAAGTGCAGGTAGTGGGCTGTAGGGATACAGAAACAGTCCACAAGTGCGGGGGTTACCAGGGAGGCGGTGCAGTGTGCAACTGGCAGAGGAGGGGACCTGGGCTCAAGATCCGAGGGTGGCCAGGTGACCAGTGCAGTTTCAATTACAGCCAGGAGTTCAGCAGTGGATAGGAGGAAAGAAAGCAGAAGCAAAGAGGAAGGTTTAGAGGTGCTTCCGGAACTGAAGATGGTTCTACTCAAATTTCAGGGGGGCAGGGAGGATGTTGCAGAGGGAGGCCCCAGCTGAAGACGGAGATCTACAACCAACTTGTTGCTTGGAGAAGCGACTGACCCTGAGGGAGTTGGAGGCGGATGAGCGAAGAGCTCAAGAAGGAAGATATTTAGGAGGAGAGAGTTGAAGGTATTGAGGCCCCAGACCCCTGTAGGCCTTGTGGACAATGCACAGGGTCTTGTACTTGATCCTTGCAGCCACCAGGAGCCAATGCATAGATTTCAGTCCTGGAGAGATACGATCCCTGGCCTTGAGGCCAAGGACAAGTCTCGCAGTCCTGTTCTGGATGAGCTGCAGAGGGTGGAGAGTAGAAGCAGGCAGATTTAAAAAGAGGCTGTTACAGTAGTCGAGCCTAGAGAGAACCAGAGCTCTGGAGACAGTAAGCTTCTGGGGGAACGTGAGGAAAGGAGGAATACCTCTGAGGAGTTGCAACTGGTAGTGTTCTTAGAGACGTCAGAGATGTGAGGAGAGGAGGAGAGTGTGGAGTCGAAAATGACCCCGAGGTTTTTAGCCTCACAGGTGAGAGCAGGAAGAGGGCCAAGAGAGGCCAGCCAGAGAGCGACGGGAAAGGAGGGAGCAGGTGTGCCGATGAGGAGAATCTCAGTCTTACTGGCATTAAGGGAGAGATCATTGGTGGTACACCACTGCTGGATAGCAGACAAACAGTCAGAGATGTGAGGTGAAGAAGAGGTGGCAGAGGGGAGCCTGAAAATGAGTTGAGTGTCATCCGCATAGAACTGAAAGTTGGGGCAGAGGGCGGCAATGCAGTGGGCAAGAAGTGCCAGGTATTGGTTGAACAGCCAGGGAGAGAGGTTAGACCCCTGGGGAGCACCACAGGTAGAGAGTGAGATAGAGGAAAGGAAGGACCCAAGTTGGACCTACGAGGGTCGATCGGAGAGGAAAGAGGTCAGCCAAGCCAGGGCCTGATCGTGATACCCAGGTTATCACGGAGACGGTTGAGCAGGACGGCATGGTTGACCGTGTCAAAGACAGAAGAGAGATCAATTAAGATGGGGACACAGGGGGTGTTGGAATCAAGGTTGGAGAGCAGGTCTTCATGGATGTTCAGGAGGGCAGTTTCCGTGCTTACAGTTTGACCTTGCCCTATCAATGCCTCAGACTTCCCCACTCTGTTCTTCCCCAGGGTGGGCAATCATGGCGCCCATGTCTGGAAGGTGCCCCCCTCCCCCATTGGGGCGCTTCCACCTGGTGTTGCCTGTATGGGTGTCACGCCAAACCGCACTAGGTTGGACAGGGGGGTTCTCATTCTCCCCACTTTCTTCCCCATTTTTCTCAGTTTCACAGGAGGGAATGCCCCTCTAGGTGGTACATTCTTCCTCCTGGGGCACACTGTTGCCTGCTCAGGGACAAATGGCACTGGAGCCTGTACACTTTGCACCAGCATGCCCCCTGCAGCTGAAGTAAAGCAAACAATTCTGCCACTTTTGCTGGAGCCATCTACCTTGACCCCATCCTTGTTCTACCAATCTGCCCAAAAATAACTTGTCCTGCTCTCCCAAATTGCTACACCTCACAGAGGTAACCCTACTGCAAAATGATAGACCGTGTTGCCCCAATTGTAATATTCCGGCACAGGAAGGCCTTCGAGCCAAACCACAAAAACACCAGCTGTTTGACTACAAAACATGGATCCCCATGCAAAACAACCATAAACATACACACGTCCTCTCTCCGCTTCTTCTGCTGCTCAACCCGAGCCCTCCCCCTTCCTGGCTCCAAGCACTGCTCTAAAAAACCATGAGACCCTACCTCTGGGATGTCACCAAGTCTGGGGGTCGAGTCTGCACAAGATCGCTCCCCAGACACCGAGAGGTGGTGGCGGCCGGAGCATGGAATGAGCAAGGTCGATAACGGATAAATCCTTCTTCCGGCAAAGTGCAAAGTTTCCTTCCTCTGCAGGGCAGGGGGTTCACAAAGCAGGAGGAGGTGGCGACAACAATCCAATGGTAGGGTGGAGGTTGATGCTCTCCCCGGCTCCCTTTTGTGGTCCGTTTTTCCCACCGCTGGCCCTAGCCTCAAAGCCTGCAAAGCAGAGGTTTGCAGTGGGTGGCATAAACCACCCTGATCCAGCTGTTGGCGGCTGCTTCCACTGCCCGCTCCTTTCACTGTTGTCACCCCCTGGCCCGCCCAACCCAGCAGCCCCTCCATTCTTGGGAGGGACTTGCCTTTGGAAACTGCTGCATCTTTTCAAAGAGGCCTCAAATAAATGAGGACAAAAAATAAAAAGAGGACAAGACAACGCAACTGTCTTGACTCCACCTGAAGTGATGCAAATTCGGTCTCTCTTCCAAAAATTGAAATTGAGCTTCTTTAACTGTTTGCAGCCACCTAGCTGTTGCAGAGCACTTTCTGCAATGTCGCAGTTCCGGTGTCCAGTTTCTCTACAGCTGGGTGCAGCACCTCGCTAATGTCTAAATCCGTTGTATGCAGGGGTGTTGCTAGGTCTGGCAAGATCCGGGCTTCGCTAATGTCAGGACTGTCGGGACTCGGGGCTAGCTAGCCTTTTGGTTGTAGCCCCTGAGCTTCTATCCGGGGCTACAACTAAAAGACCCGGGGCTGTAGACCCCCCAAACTCCCCCTAGCAACGCCTCTGGTTGTATGTCCTTGAAGGCTCATCAACTTTATCAGTTTGTCTTTTATATTTGGAAGTAATGGCTTAATGTCTGTAACATAGAAAAATGTGTGTACAGCCGCGCTATAAATGAATTATCATATCGGGAAATGTTCTTTGTCATGCAAGTGAGGAATATGACTAACAAATTATCAACGCTGGCCATTCATGTCAAAGTCAGGGACGTCATTTGTGGTCGCCAGGGGTCGCTCTTGCGACCCCTGAGGTGTCCCTTGCTACCCCTGTGGTCTCCCTTGCTACCCTTAAAATAATGGTTTTAATTTTGTTTTAATTGAAGCTCCAGGGCTGTGTCCAGCACCATGTGGCTCTTTGTTTCGGGAGTGGCTGGCTTTCTTGTTCAGGCCTCTTAAAAAAAAACAGGAGTTTCCACAAATGTAACACTTTGAGCAGTGACCCTAAGTAGGAAAGAATAAGAATAACAAATAATTTGTCTCTCTGGAATTCTATACAATAATTGCTATACTCGTTAAAGGTTTATTTCAGGCACACTTCAGGGAGTGAGTCACTGATTTAGTCTGTTCTTAAACACCTCAAACTCACAATGCAGACAAAAACGTCCAAAAAGCATTTACAGTAGAATAAGCATCCATTCCGGACTATGCATTTTGCTTTTCGTAAATTGCATTTAGAGCATATTTTTTTCTGACATTGTCTCTGTTACGATCATCACAAAACATTCCATCTCGGTGTCCTCAGTCACGTGACAAAAACATTGTGCCTAAAAGCTTGTGTACAGTGTAGAAACCTTTGATCATAGCAAATAAAGTGGCCCTTGATTTCATTGTGCCACAATTACTGCTTTGTTGTAATGTTTCTATCTTTCCTGTCGGCTGTTCAGGATGTTTGTTTGCATGTATGAGGTAACGAGTGCCCAGAGTACGGGATGTCGTGTGAGTGCACTGCCTTCCATGCCCTACTGTATATTCTTTAATACAGTTATGAACCCTCCCAATGGTATGTATTTTGTCAACCTCTGAAGCCTGAAAAGTAGACCCACGCTTGTTTGACATGTGGCCAACGTTGCACCAGACCTGCAGATGAGCTGGCCTACTGTTAATCTCAGTTACCAGTTTATTGGTATCCACTACAGAGTCTAATTTGCTTTCTGACTTTGAGACCATTCAGACATGTAATTACTCATTTTACTATAGCCGGTAAGATGGCTATAGGCGGTAAGAAAGCTCACTGGGTTGAGCGCTCGCTGTTGTGATGTGTGTGTGTGATCTGCAGGTTGTAGGTTTGATTCCCTGCAAGACCAACTCAGCCTTTCATCCTTCTAAGGTTGATAAATAAGTAACTACACAGGTTGGGTGATATTGTATGTATATTTGTTCTATATAAAATGCTTAAGTGTAAGTACTGTATAATAACATATCATTATCATTTGGCCTTGGAAGTCTGCTTGCATTCACAGTAATTTGGTAATATGGGCCTATATACACTAATATTAATGATACATATGGTGATCCAATCTTGTATGAAATATATATATCACATTACAGTGATATCGTAACCATATTTGTCATAGTGTACTTAGGAACAATGCTATGTGATGCCACTTCCTGTTTTGTCAAGGGGTGAAAGGTTGTGTTCCAGGTGGGGTCAAATGACATCACTTCCTGTGATTTCAGAGGTCAAGGGTTGTGTGATGTCACTTCCGCTACCCCTGGCATTTTGGTGAAATGACTTCCCTGGGCGTTTGGTCTTCTCTAGCAAGTACAAGGACCAGCAAGGTTTCTCTCATATTGAACAGTGCCATCTGAAGGATCACAAGGGTTCTACCACTTCCCTGTTTTAGGATTCTGGCTTCTATCTCTTCCAAGCCTCGCTTCAACTGGTACTCTGCAGTTCCCCCTCAATGCCACGGCACATGCCCATTCCTCCTCCCACTGTGAGATGAACCCCTTCAAATGAGGGTCTTACCCAAACACGCTGCCTTAGACTAGACATGCTCTCTCAAACCTTTCTGCTCTTGCTATTTACTACCTTACTAGCCTTCCATACTTTCCCCTGATATCCCACTTCACCTCCTACTAAACTTACTTCTCCCCCTCTCGCTTCTTGCCTCCTGCACTCTAAGCTCCCTTCACAGTGCCTTTCTGCCCTGCAGACTCACTCGACTCCTTCCACAACCACTGTCTCCAAACATCCACACTACCCTGGTACAGGCTTGTCTTTTTACAACTTTGGCAATGTGTTTGAGTGTTTGCACCAGTGCGTGATGATTGGTGGGAAGCTGGATTGGTTTTCAGTGTGTAGAGAAACCACTCAACGCTCAAACCAGGAAATAATACAACCTACTAGGGGAAAAAGGTACCGGACACCTCTTGCAAGGATAACAAAGTTTTACTTCCACAAAAATAGAAATATGCCAGCAAAGAACTTTGCTGCCATGGAACGTTCTGCTAAAATCGGTATGAGGAACACTTTATGAAGGAACACAGCATCATCAGTGACATAAATGACATAATGTACAAATCCAAATGGCTGGTTGATGCAACCCTATTAATTGGCTGCACGCTCCACCGGAGGTGCCAGGCCATTGGTCACAATGCCCGTCTGTCCATATTCTTCCACGTGGGCTCCTCTTTGCTCATCATCAGACCTGAAACTACATTGAATTGGCTATTAGACAAAGAAAAACAATGCAGGCCCTATCTCTAACCTGATGTGCACCTGGTACCGCAGACAAGGGCTAAGAGGATACTTCGAGGCCATCGTTTTGCACACGCTAACTCAATTCCAGACACGTCAGCACTCATCCAAAGCTCCCCACCCTCGTTTTAGATATGTTGTTTTACCCCTCCCGGCACCTCGCAGCACAAATCACGTGACCTGTGGGGAAGGCAACTGGTCCCTGCTTTCTTATCTTTCCTGATCGATTGGGGGCTTTAACAGTTTTATGGTTGGTGGTCTGGAGCTGACTAGTGCCTTGGAATGCTGGGGTCTTGGGACGGGGCTTTTAGGTGCTGTTACTTAGAGCTGGGACAGGGAAGGTCAGAGACTTGTGCCCTCCTCGTGGGATCGCTTTTCACAGAGAGCTCTCAACCCCCTTGTGGCCTTGCAGGACGCATTCCTTCTGGAATTGAAAAGTCTGCCTGAAATATCAGTGACAGTAACAAGTGTATCCATTGTGTTCTCGGGCTATTTGGGAATGCAGGGGTCTTTATCTGGTCTGGTTTACTTTGGTGAAAATGTACCTCTTTCTGCACAAAGCATTCAGGCCACTCAGGTTGACTTAAAGGACCAGGGTTTGGGTGAAAAGGTGCTCAATGAGTCCCAAGGCAACATCCAATAAGTTCATCCTTTACTCTTAAAATAGTTAGACAAAACAATTGGGGTTATCATTCCAGTGCTCGTCCCTGTACCCTTTCCCTCAACCTTGATAGGGGGGGCTCACCCCTTCCTAGCCCAGGCACCCTGCCCCACCATGGTGTGTTACAAGATTGGTTTACTGCAGCTAGGCTACCATTGTCTAATTCTTTCCCTGCCCTAGGGAGCCCTAAAGGCCATAGCCGTATCTATCTGACTCACTCAGGGACTTCTACAGGACGCACCCATCTCCCAGTGGCTGTCTCTTAAACTTCTCCTCACTCGCCTTTATATATATCCTTCTCTTTTTCTCTCTTTTTCTTTCTCTCTCTCTCTCTCTCTCTTCCCACCCTCCCAAATTAGTTCCAACTTCTCAGTCCCAACACCTTACCTTCACTCTCTGAAACTACTCCACAGTCTCCTCCAACTCCTGCTACACCCCCTACCCGGTTTCTTGGTCATCCTCCTCATCGTCAAACCTCATTTGTAGATCTTTCACTCTCAACTGAAACTGCTGGCTTTTCTGGCTCGCCATCCAGCTTCTACTGGTTCTCCAAGTTAGCATTTCACCTAGACCAATCTCTATCTGTGCTATACCCTTAAGGGCTGTAACTTCCCATGGAAGTCTTAAATAAAAAACTCCAGCCTGCCACCTTTTCATTTTCCATTTTCCTCAAGTCAGACATGTGGTCAGAGTGGTTGCTTGCTCTCTGGTTCTCTCCTGTCTTTGGTGAGTCATTGCTTAAATAGGGAGTTCCTTGACAGTTCCAGTTGTGTTGCTACTTCTCCACTGTAGCCTGTCTGAGGTTTGTGGGGTGTGTTTGCTCTCCCATTCCACTTCTGAAGGGGAAAACCCAGTCCATTCCTATTTGGGCAATGAGTCTGTTCCTCCTGCTCAAGGCCAGGTCTTGTCTGTTTGGCACAGATGCATTCTGGTCCTTCCGGTTTGAGTTTCCCTCTAAATAGTATGCAGTGGTCCATGCCAGGTTTCTGAAGAGTCTGGTGCATACTGGTCATCATAGTTTCTGAAAGAATAGAAGAAGAGACCTGGACAGCAAAGACTCATTGGTTCTGAGAGAAGGGCACTACTATGCATGCACGGCATCAGACTAGCCGCGGACAGTGTCCCCCTAGACTCGCTCCTCCTGCTTGACCGGGTCATGCCCACGACCCTGTCACAGATGTTTATGTACCGCATGGGACTGTGCCTACCCTATGAGGGGGATTAAGCAACGATGACCAGGAGATCCTCCCCATACCTTCCCTGGGTCTATCATGCACTAACTAGGGGTGCGCCCTGGTCCCCTTGGTCACCCCACTAGTTATTCCAAGGGTTAGGCAGAGGATTGTCACAAGAAGCAGAACATGCCAATGTGAGGTAGCATATGCTCTCCACGAATTGATTGTCCATGATTGTGAGCATCTGCATGTGGGGACGCCAGATCACTTGGTTGGGGCAGATCAGTTGAATATTCAATAAAACTTAATAATCTTTAAAAGGGAGGTGGTAGAGGTTCGGGACTGGCCACCAGGGGGCGCAGAGACCAGCATGCTCTCTCTGTGAGCTCCGTAACCAGCACCCCGGAAGATGAAATGAGCCCCCATTTTTCGGACCCCCCCGTGGAATAAATATGGAATCCTGCTGTGTGAACGTCTCCCCCACCCCTGGGAGAAATCCCAATGGAAATCGGCCCACCATAACCCCAGAAAACAAGAAGAGAAGTTGGGACCGCTGAGCCCTGTTGAAACCGAAACTACCTGCGTGTCGTTAACCGCCAAGGAGGGCCTGGAAGCGTGTGTGCAGCTCCCGAAGCGAAACACCCTCCCGCGTGGGTGAAAGGCATGCCAGCCGACTGAGCGAACACGAGGCAGTGTAGCCCGGGAGGGTGGACTACAGACCGCAGGCAGAACGACTCCTAACGGAGCGACACTGGAAAAGACGCAGAGTGGAGCCCTCGCGGACCTGCAACTTTCCAGGTGAGCCCGCCGGCAGAGCTGTTCAGGCCAACGGCTGTACGCGAGCCCCTCTGAAGTCAGAATCTGCAACCAGATTCGACAGGAGATGGCGCTCACCCCCCCAGAGGTCGGCTCCCCTGCACAATTTACCGCCCGTCCACTGAGCCACCACGGGCCCCCACAAGTCCCAGCACCACTTCATTGGAAGCCCATCCACAGCGTAGCCCGTGAGCAAAGGGGGCGGAACACTGCAATAATTTAACAACGAGCGGACGATCAGTCTGCACAAGGTGCGTGCCCCAGCACAGGCGCTCGAGCCTGCAGAAGCACCGGCTGCGTACTTACAACTTACAGGCGAACACCCGGAACTTAATTTGACTTCACCAACCCGTGCACCCGGGTACGGTGCTCCCACAGGCAGGAGCGTAGTAATCCACCTGGACCCAGATAACCCGCCTGCATCCAAAGGGGACACAATTGGCCTGCCTGTGAGGGACTTTGCCACCCTCCAGCCTCGTAACAGAGTTTTAACGCTACATCATTACTGGAGATCGCCGGCATTCACAGCACGCACAAGGTGAAAGGATCAAGAGAGCGGCTTAACGAACATACCCGCACTCCTCCCTGGCTCAGCAGCGCCCACTCCTGGGTACATCCACTCCATTTACTGGCTTCATAGGTACCACCCCCACTCACATGTGGTGATTGCAGCAACTCTATGGGGAACACATACCTACCCCCCACCGATTGCAAGGAGGTCACAACAGTGAACAGTCAATTACAGCCAGTCACATTCGCAATGAACAGTCACTAGTTCTCGCTTACAGCTGAATCCTCACGATGCTACAACACTCAACAGTGCATGTGTAAGAACATTCTAACGCCCTGTTGCCCTACAGCAGTGCATACCACTCCGCAAAGGCCCTTGGAAGAAGAAAAAGACAATGCACATACGTTAAATCGAAGGAAGCAGTTGCATAGGGGTGCCCAGTCTGAGGCGCAAAGCGCCATCCTCGAGGCATTGACTAACACTCTACAGTCGCATGCAAGTTTGCCTGACATCATCACCCACCTCCAAAGCAAGAAAGGTGTAGGGCACCACAACTCATGCAGTGTCTACCCGAAGCCACCAACGGTGACCTGTATGAGTATTAAGCACAAGCTAGCTCACTTCGCCTACATCCCCACCTCACCTATAAACTCCGATGACAGGATGGCAAACTGCGTCACTACAGGAGATAACTTAGCTGCGGCTACAAAAGGAGACATAGCAGCCCTACTGGGAGAAATCAAGAACCTGGGCACTAACATAGGTGGCTAAATAGACAAAATCACCCAAAGGCTCGACGGCATGGAAGACAGGTTTGAAGGAGTTGAAAACAATCAGGCCTCCATTGACACACTAGAACGGCAACTTGACCAGAGAATGACGGAACTGGAACAACGTGAACACGAGTTCAAACTCAAACTCGACGATTTGGAAAATAGAGAGAGGAGGAATAATATACACATTTTTGGAATTCCTGAGAGAGGGGGAAACAGAGGCAGACCTCAAGGAAACACTCCACAACATTATCAAACTTCTGACCACGGATGATGAGGTGGATGAACCGGTAACGGAACGAATCCATAGGGCAGGCGGCCCCGCAGGTGGACCACGCTCAGTCCTCGCCCGATTTCACCGCTTCAGGGACAAAGCTAGAATTCTTGAGAAAGCCAGAAAGAGCGGGATGATTACGCTGGCCGGAGCATAAATCTCTATTTACCAAGATCTTTCCTCCTTGACCCTGGCCCTCAGAAAAATGTGTGGTCCTCTGACGAAGATGCTCAAAGAAAAGAATGTTCGATATAGATGGGGCTACCCCTTCTTGCTCACATTTGAATACGAGGGGACCATATTCAAATTACAATCCGAGAAAGAAATAAAATCATGCATATCCGACCTCCTGGGCGCCCAAGGTGACGACGCTAACCAAGAAACGCCAAATAGAGAGGGACGAGAATGGCGAATCCAAGTCCCCCGGAGAAAGAGAGTGAAGGGGTCACGAAAATTCCTGAGAGGCAATCTTTCCCTGGAAACAGATAATTGAAACCATGTGATACCGGTAAGACAGTTCCAATTAAAGTATGTAAATGGTGTAATGAGGAGGTACTGACACACACACATTCCTCTGACTCTAATGAAGAAAATTAGGGGGAACCACCGAGGGGCTCATTTTGGACAAAGATAACTTATTTTGGTCAAGGGGCGTGAAGTAACGACCCCCGGAAGTGGTCCGATGCCGACCTGGAATAACAAGCCGGGCTCGATCGGACGCCATCAATTAGGAGTGGGGAGGGGGTGGGGGGAGGGTGAGGGAAAGGTCAACGAGCCGGGTGAAGTTAGATCACCGAACATAGTGAATCACAACAGCCAATGCAGCGGGCAACTCATGAGCATAAAGCAATGTCGATTATACACAAAGAGGCAACTCCGCGCGAGAAAGAACAATGACTACGAACATTAACATAAGGGAACCTGTCTCCCTAAAAGTTGGGACACTCATTGTTAAAAGGCTCAATTCACCGACAAAACGGTCCCTTGTGGCTAGAGAATTTCGTTGAAGTGGACTAGATATTCTCCTACTGCAGGAAACAAAATACATAAAAGGAGAAGAACGACAGATCCTTGGGAAACGAGTTGGGACTGAATTCTGGGGTTCGGGCCCACTCAGAAAGGGAGGGGTGGGAATCCTCATCAGAAAAGACATAGAGTTTGCACTCACCAAGACATGGTCTGATGTAGAAGGACGAGCAATGTTGGTAAATGGGCAACTAGGTAAGATGAATGTCACAATTGCCACTCTGTATTCCCCGAACACAGGCCAGTCTAGATTTCTCTCCAGAACGATCCCTAAGATACTATTGGAAGCCACAGGGCACATTATTTTGGGGGGAGATTTTAACCAATGGGCGAACTTGGCCTAAGATCGTAAACCTGGGAACCCTAACACAGTTCAACAGAATAGACCTGAACCGACTGAGCTAGCTCATATGATGGAAATGTATAATATGATAGATGCATGGAGGGCTCACCATCCAGAAGAGCAAGGCTACACTTTCTATTCAGCTCCCCATAATACTTACACCCGCATCGATTACGTATACCTCTCCAGAGAGCTCTCCGAAGTAATATCACAGGCAAAGATAACCCCGATCACTTGGTCTGACCACGACATGGTCCTCACAGACATTCAGTGGGCTGATCTGCCAAAAAACGGTGGAAAATGGCGCTGCAATGAGAGCCTCTGGAGAGATGTCGTTTTCAGAACTGAAATGAAGACAGAAATCTCTGAATTCTCCAAAACAAACGATAATGGCGAGGTGTCCAGACAAACAGTGTGAGAGGCTTGAAAGGCCACCTGGAGGGGGATTCTGATAAGGGAGGGTGCATCAAAGAAGAGGGAACATAATCTCATTGAACAAAGGCTACGAACTGAAATCCGCCAGTTGGAAAGCAAACCCAAAATGGGCGAAGAATTAGACCCGCAGAAAATGAATAAAGCCAGAGAGAAAAGAAACAAACTGAAACTATTGGAGCATGAACAGGTAGTGCGCAAATTGAGATTTTTAAAACAAAAATTTTACGAAAAGGGTGATAAGGCAGATGCACTTCTCGACGCCAGATTGCGAGAGCAAAGAGCTGAGTGAAGAGTATTAGAAATCACGGACGATTCCTCCCCTACACCACATGCCCGCACCACTATCCCAGAATTTTTCGCTAACTTTTACGAGACATTATACTCCTCTGAGGTGGATCCTGAGAAATCAGACACAGAGTATTACCTGTCCTCAATAAATGTACCCCGGATTCCTGACCTAGATGCTGAATCACTAGAATCCCCTATTAAGGAATCGGAGGTCCAGTCTGCCATAAAGAGGTTAACCTTGGGCAAGTCCCCGGGCGAAGACGGCTATACTGCCGGATTTTATAAAACCTTCAACGCCATGCTGACTCCCTTCCTAACACTCCTCTTCAATGAAATAATGAACACGGGGAAGCCCCCAGACTCCTTCACCAGGGCGCTGATTATCGTCATCAGAAAAGGCTGGGAGGGATCCTACGAAATGTGCCTCATATCGCCCCATCTCGCTACTCAACCTTGATGCAAAGATATATACCAGCGTCTTGGCGGCAAGGCTGGAATCCCTCATCCTGCAACTCATACACCACGATCAAGTTGGGTTCATACTGGGTAGACGGCAGGCAGACACAATCCGCAAAACCCTCTACCTGATCCAATGCGTCCCAGACCATGGAGATCGACCCGGTTTTACTCTCCATCGACGCAGAAAAAGCCTTTGATACAGTGGAGTGGGGGTTCCTAAAAGCAGTACTGCGTAAGGTGGGAATGGGCACTAGATTCAGACGAGCAATACACGCAGTATACATGGACCCCAAAGCATCTATATTTGTGAACGGTGAATACTCACGGTGGTTCAACCTCCAACGTGGGACCCGAAAAGGATGCCCCCTCTCGGCGATTCTCTTTGCCCTCTCCCTAGAGCCTCTAGCAATAACAATGAGAGCGGACCCCACACTAGAGGGTATCCGACTGGGGACAACAGAATACAAAATTGCCCTCTATGCAGATGACATTCTCCTTCACATCACGAACCCCTCCTCTTCCATCCCCCGGGCTCTCTGCATGTTAGAAGAATACAGCCAACTCTCAGGGTTTAAAGTAAACAAAACAAAGTCGATAATCTTTCCCCTCCAGGGTCAAGAAGATGAGAATGCCACTAAATTTTTGGCCTCAACATTGAACACTCAAAACTGCAATACCTGGGGATACAAATAACGTGAAATTTGAGCGATCTATACGAAGCAAACTTTCCCCCTCTACTGAACCAGTTCAGGTTAGATTTGGCAAGATGGGATAAGCTCACAATATCCTGATTAGGTCGGCTCAACGCAATAAAGATGGTATCCCTCCCCCGGTTCCTATACCCCTTCCAAACGATACCCATTAGGATTCCGAAAAGCTTCTTTACTGAGATCAAAAGGGCCATGCTCCAATTCCCATGGCAAGGGAAGAAAGCAAGGATCCCATATAAGACCCTAACGCTTCCTAAAGACAAAGGTGTGGTTGGACTTCCCAACCTTCAAAAATATTATGAGGCCTCCCAACTTAGAGTATTGATTCCACACCTGTGCGATCAAACAAATATCCAGTGGGTCAATATAGACAACCATTATTTTTCACCAGCCACTGTGTCTGAATGGCTCTGGGCACCTAAGAAAAGAATTGGTAGGAAACTCAAAGATCACCCGATACTAATGACCATCTGGGAATTTGGACACATGGCAAGAATATGCAAAATATTACCACCTGGCCGGCCCCTCTGAGCCACTTATGGTCCCCAGGAATCAACAACCACATTCCAGAGGTAGAAAGGTTCCAAATGTGGTACGCGGCTGGCTTAGAAAGAGTGCGGCAACTACAAAGGAAGGACTCCTTCATTTCACTCACTGAATTAACCGAAGCCCTTGGAAGAGGCCCATTATCCACTTTTCAATATATACAAATAAAAGGGGTCTTGACAAGAGCCATGTGGAGGCCCAAACTAATAAGAGAACTCACCCCCTTTGAGAAAATACTGGACTCAAGAACTGTAATGAAGGGCCTAATATCTGATATGTACAGAGCTCTGATGGAGGGGGAGGGGGTGAATACGGACGCACTAAAAGGCAGATGGGAAAGAGATTTCGCTGACCAGTTCACTCCGGAGCTATGGGACACCATATGCCAAGCAGCCACACAGATATCCATTTCTAACCAATACAAACTCCACGCAATCAAATTACTGCATAGATGGCAATATGATCCCGTCAGACTATCCAAAATGTTTCAAACTGCAAGGCCGGAATGTTGGCGTGGATGCGGGGAAAGAGCAGATTACTGGCACATGTGGTGGGGATGTCCCCGAATAAAAGTCTTCTGGTCAGAAGTCCTGGGCTGGATTAAAGAGGTTGATGGCATTACCAGAACAGCTACTCTCCCTCTCATATTGTTTGGCCTCAAGAAAGATGAAGATGACTGGGTCAAAATCAAAGATGTAGCCCCGCAACTGTTGCTGCCTGCTAGGGCAATGCTAGTGATGAGATGGAAAGCTCCCACGATTCCCACAAAAGACGAATGGATCCATGTA
Organism: Ambystoma mexicanum; assembly: GCF_040938575.1. NCBI lineage: Eukaryota > Metazoa > Chordata > Amphibia > Caudata > Ambystomatidae > Ambystoma > Ambystoma mexicanum. Next base: position 1,244,850,733 of record NC_090934.1, read on the forward strand.
TCCACTAATATATGCATAATGGAACATGTCACTGCATCGCTCCATGGAAAACTGTCACAGACTGAAGCCTTATGGATGGAATACAAAAATATATATCTGCCCGATGGTCTATCCCGTACCAAAGCTCCTACTCTGGTAACGGAGGAACAAGGATCGACCTAAGCAACGTACGAGTTGAGCCCTCCAAATGACTCTTTCACAATTGAGGTGATCCCGACAATACACACTGACTTTGATAGCCATACGATGAAGGAATGTGTCTGCGGGACAGACACGAAATACATGGAACTCTAAGGGTTTGCTTCTTCATTGTGAGATATGTAATTGTTTATTCATTTTATATTTTTCCTGCATGACCTGTATCTGTAAACCTAATAAAAGCAAATTTAGAAGAAAAAAAAAAAGGAGGTGGTAGGCGCATGGCACTGTCGAAGAACTGCGTCATCTCAATGGAAGCTACAAGATGCCAATGCGAGATCTGGCTAAGTGTGTCTGTGCTTAGGTTGTGATTGCTCTCCTGTGCGGGCTAAACCTGCAGGTACGGAGCATGCCCAGATTAGACCTGAAACCTTGCGTGCGTTCTGACCTGTGTACCTTCTTGAAATAAGTTAGAGCTCCTACACTGCGTTGCTGTTTTGCCCACCTAGATGGATTGCTGCCAGGTGCAAATTCCTCCTAACATCAAGCTACTATGTGATGTCATTTCAAATGTGGACCAAAAAGGGAGCTGGTGCTGGTCCATGATCTAGGAATTTGTAGAATAATGGACATTGAGCACTGGTTGAAAAATGTTGTGCTTGCTGAGTCTACGCTCTGCCATTTCCTTCAGCCATTAAACAGTGTTCCTACCAAATGCACAATAGAGAATCCTCCAATAACTAATACGAGCGACATTTGAAGATATAGGGAAAGTGTGGGGCCGTGCAATAGGAGTTGGGGGCTACAGTATCTGGTACAGTAGGCAGTTTATTTTTTGCATTTATCTTCCATTTAGAACCGAGGACACCCCAGCATTATCTACTGGCAATAAGGGGTACCATTGATTTGTTCATAGTGGTGTCTTAATGGTCAGTGGCAAAGAGCGCCTCTCAGGCTGGTTCTCTTTCTAGGATCATTATTCCACCTCCAAGGCCTGCAGGCGCCTCCCTCTGATGTCAATAATAACCTTTAGAGCGATGCTAGATCGTCTTCTACATCCTGCCTTGCTTGTGTTCCTTGAGACACCTTTGGCTCTAGACCAATCCCACGGGTTGTTATAGGAATTGCCCCTCCTTCCTTGGATGGGCCAATGAAAGCAGACACCCTTGAAATGATAATCCCTGGATGTGTCCCTGGCATGGTTTGCTGTCTCATTCTACAGGGACTCCTGCCTGTGCTGTATATAGGAAGGTACTCGAGGCTTCATCTGCCACCTTGTCCACTTTTCGTCCTCTGGACTTGGAGAAGGGGAGGTCTTAGGCTGGATAAACACCTATAAGCACTAGGGAATGGATCAAAACGCATAAAGAATAAATATGTAAAACAGGGTCAATGATGGGACAACAAAAAGTGGGGACCACCAGAATCTTCCTGCACCTCAGGATTGGGACTTCTTAAAACATCTAAGTATTATACCCCATTTTATATGTCTCAACCCCTCCAGATTCACCCTAATCTAGTAACAAATGTCCAAAGATGATGGCCAATTTAAAAGTTCAAACTTATTCTTAATAAGTCATTTATCCTCCAAGCCAACCCCAAGCCACAACAAAATGTTCTGCAAGTGCTGCCAACAAGATTGTTCATAAACCAAAGGTTTAAACTCTAAACTTATACTAGAAGTAAACGTATATCAGGCGCTTCCCTGGGTTGTGCCCTCCAGTGATGCTCACGATTCTGGCTTCTTCAGCGACTTTGCTTAGTAGCACTATGTTATTCTTTAGAGACCTTTCCATGAACTTTTAGTTCTCGGCACAATTCTTTAGGTCTCTCCATGACTTCTGGTTTCTCTCAGATCCCTCCACAACCTCAGGTCTACTCACAATTCTTTAGGTCTCCCCATGACCCCTAGTTTCTCCCATATCTCCCCACAACTTCTGGTTCTCTCGCAATTCTTTCATGTCTGTCCACAACATCTGGTTCCTCTCGGGTCTCTCCATGACCCCTGATTTCTCTCAGATATCCCCACCATCTCTGGTCTGGTTCTCTCGCAATTTGCAATTCTTTTATGTCTATCCACAACATCTGATTCCTCTTGCGTCTCTCCATGACCTCTAAGTCTCTGACATTTTTCTTTGGGCTCTCCATGACTTCTGTTTCTCAGCACACTTCTCTGAGTGATAACACGAATGTCTGCCCCACACTCAGGGTCCTCTTCAGGCAGGTGAGGTTCTGGCCCTCCTGCTAAGAGTTCTTCATAAGCTTCCTTAGGAAGCGCCCACTCCTCAGGCCTTCCTTCTGTTCTCCATTCGTGTTGGTAGATCCTAGCTCTGGGGTCTCCTCTCAATGCACCACTTGTCCTGTTGGTGGGATCAGTGGTAGAGACCAGCAATAGCATCTGCTGTACAGCTGGGATCGGTTGAACTACCTCGTCCCAGGGAGAAGGGTCCCCATATATTCAGTGAGCAGTGAATAGCACATCTGCTTCCCCCCTTTGGCTTTCTTCAGCCTCTTTTATAATTGTGTGCCAGTGGCTGTCATTGTAAGATGGCCCGCGATTGGTCTTTGCACTGAGTGCTTGTTTTGGGTTTTTTAATTAGCTTTGCTTCGTGTAAGGTTTTGTTTGAAAGCTTGCCTTATTCCCCCCTCTGGTATTAGCCGGGATTCAATTGGTAGGCATATGACTTAATGGTCGGCTTTGTGGCTGAGCCATCAGTGCCATCTTGAAACTACAGATGAGTGTGATTGCAGCTCTGCCGTGTTCTGTGGAGATCTGCGTTCTCCCAGCAAGCAGGGCATGCGTTCCCGCCTCACTGTGATCAGTCGATACAGTGCTTCAAACCTGAAGTTACAGTGCTTTCTCTGTGTTTTCGTGGATTGACTTCCTTCAGCGTTCAGTGATTGCTTGCGGTTCACTACCCCTTAGAGACTTAAGCTTGCTACAGTTTGCCAGTTAAATTCAACTCTGCGGTTTCAGTTCTTTGCACACTGAGTTTTTAATCCTCCTATCTGAATAGAGTTTCGTGAACGTTCGTAATTGCACCCTTCCCTGCAGCTAGACTCTAAATATTCCCAAGGCATGCTGATACTTGTAGTCACCGGTCATCATTTAAAAAAATGGTAGCTCCAAAGCAAATATTGGAATACCTAGTTTCAGAGACGAACAAGTCCAAGGAATCCCACTCCACCCCTCCACACCCCCATCCATCGCGCAGTAGCCAGACCGACCATGTCCCTTGTGTCTCAGCCCCCTGATAAGGATGTGAAGCTCCCCCAACTCCCCAGGCGATGATTTAAGGTTGAATGATGTCTCAATAATCTTTCCCCATATTCCTGATATGTGACTACCAATGAAGTTCACCAATGTCAAAAATTGGCCAAAGAAAATTGACTTGGCAGGATGTTAATTAAAATATGTGCTTTATAAAAAATAGTCAATGATTCTGCTCTTCGTAGTTCGACTTTGAGGGTGAGGCCATAGATGTGAAACAGAGTAGAACATGCTTTCTCATTTCCAGAGGAGACCAGGGTTGGATCTGAAAGGGAATGCTAAGATGCTCTGCTTGTAGCATATTGCAATGTATCAGACAAGACTATCATCTTTAATTATTAACCTTGGGTTACCTTGATCAGTTCTCACCTCTATCGTTGGGGGCAAACGCGAAAAAGATTATTTGTAAACCTTACAGTCGGCTTCATAGATGTCTAAAATCTGTCTACAAATGTTCTGCAAAGGGGGATTTGGCACCTTCGTCTAGGACGCCAATGATCCATCTACGTAGTCACACGTTATGCCATATAAGGGGGGCATGCATCGCTGTGTATCTGAAATCATGCTGTCAAGATGGAAATGCCCATGGCGGAAACCAAGCCATTGTCTACCGTTCTGATGTGTGGCGTATTCAGCCCTCGTGAACTGTAGACTCATTTTACGTTGTTTGTGGTGCAATTTCTGAGTTTGTGTGGACATTTGGAAAGTAGTTGAAAGATCTCTCAAATCAGCTGTAATTGGAGTATGCACAGATGCAGATTTTAGTTGATGTGATATAATAGATAAAACCTTTTTAGAATAAAGCTAAGGGCTCGAACCTATCCTCTATCCTAATTATCCTTGACCTGTCTGCTGCCTTTCACACTCTTGATCACTCTGATCTCCTTAATACTCTCTTTCTTCTTGGGATTCTTGGGATTCTTGGGATCGAGCCCTGCCTGGATTGAATCTTACCTTGCACCTTACCAATTCCCTGTCTCCTGGAGCGACAACACCTCTCAACTAACTCCTCTAACTGTTTGTGTTCCACAGTGCTCTGTCTTGTGTGCCCTCCTCTTTACGCTCTACACCTCTGCTCTTGGGGCACTAATCTCCTCCTCCTTAGCGTTCTCGTGCCAACTCTTCATGGACGACACCCAAATCTTCTTTTCTTTTCCTGAACTCTCCTCTGATCGCTCTATCAAAATGACCAAATGTCTCTCCATTAAATATTGGATGGCTTCACACTCTTTGATGTTAAACTCTACCGAAACACAGATGCTCTTCTTCCCTGCCAAAAGCTCTCTCATCTCTTCCTCTGCCTATCCAGTTCCCACCTGACACACTCCCCGACTCTTCTTCAACCAGAAACCTCGACGTCATCTAGGACCCTTCTCACACCATCTCTACTTTCATTTCCAAAACTGGAACAGCAGTTCACCTCAACCTCCTAAATATTAGGAAAATCAGGCACCTCCTTCCTTTCAACATCTCTAAAAATCTCTTAAACAACTCTTGTCTTCCCTAAAATGGACTACTGTGCCGGCGTCCTCTTTCGTCTTCCTTACTATGCTTTTTGTCCGCTCGACAACAGGGGCGTTCTGGGCCCGAGCCCACCCCAGGAAAGGTCAATTTCGCGAGTTGCAATGGTAAAAAAATGTGTTGCTGTCACCCAACCCACCACTCACCTCTGATCCCCTGCCAGGAAAACCAAAAGTCAACGCCCCTGCTCAACACGATCATTAACTTTGCTACCAGGACTCTTTGAACTCTTTCACTTCACACCTATTTCTGCGTACCGTCACCAAGCTGGATGGCTGACGATTCAAAACAGGGCCAAATTTAAATGTCTTCTCCTTGTTCACACCTCTATCTGAGGCAAGGCACCACTGTATCTATCCCCCTCTATCCAACTTGACAAGCCCTCTCGTAATCTCTGCTCCGCCTCCGCGACTACCCTTGTGGCTCCTCCTCCTCCCCGTGCTTCCTCTCGCTTTTGCTCTTTCACTCTTCTTGCTCCACCTGCATGGAATTCTCTTCCCCCGGACATCCGAGAAACAGTCCACACGGATGTGTTCAAAATTGTGCATTCTTTTATGATCAAAAGAGCATTGTTCCTGTATATGAATAAAATAAATACATGTTTTGTGGTGGCTTTATCGGAGTGTCAGTTCAAAAGAGAAAACTGTCTGATTCTGAAGTTGCAAGTTCCTATTGCCTGCTCTTGAATTTGCCTAGGAATGCACTGTTGCGGGAAGCACTGCCTGAAATAGGCACGAGCCTGCCTGGCGGCCATGATGCGACAAGAATGTCGCCCTGCCGCTCCTGGGCACAGTCAAGTGGGCGGGAAAACATGGCAGGCGGCGCGTGCCTTTTAACCCTTTTACCGGATGAAGCATTCTTTACATTTCTCGGCATACAAGGACACTTAAATTGTATTCAAATCATGGTGCGGTGCTTTACATAAAAACTGCACGTTCGTGTTATGCAGACGATTTTTAGTACAGATCAGCACTATGAAAAACACGCCCCAGCGTCACCTCATAACAAAATACTATCGCGCTGTGTCTTATTGTTGATTTGTATAGTGCCAATTGCTAAACGAGTTGCTTCGCAGCGCTGTTCTCCTTCCTAATTATTGATCCGGCCAGTAGTCCTTACTCCCCCTCGCGTATCACGTGCAGGCCACTCATTCAAGGCTGCTCTCCTGTGTATGTGATGTATTGGGATCTCGCGCAGCTGGTGGATTTCTGAACCGATACATATATAACCCTTTGTAGGTGTTGGGTTTGTGCAATTCAGTTTCCCGTGTAGAAGACCCCGCTGGCCAGCTCTCCACAGGCTGGTACTGCCTATTGTTATGGTACGTCTTCCGCCATACATGCCATATTTTATTCGGGAGATGCAGATCACCTCCTGGTTTCAACTTTGCATTCTGGGACTTGTAGTTCTGGGTTGCCACATTATAAACCGGCAGACAACTAGTCCCAGAATAGATCAGACCAGAACTGCACGTCTCCCGGATGGAACGTGGCATGTTGGCACATATATCTACGCGGGTTTAATATTACAGATCACTCGGAAAGTACAGAGCTCTTAAGTTTCATACAGTCCGTGTTTGAGAAAGTTGTCCGGTCAAATGGGCTCTTGGAATTCTGGGAATTGTAGTCCTAAATTTAAAAGACACTAGAAGTGCCAGAATCCCAAGGAAAAAACTGGGGTGGGTTGGTGGGGGGAGGAGAAAGGGGGGAGGGGATGTTCTCTCGCACATTGCAACTGGGAAACGCGCCTACTCTGAAAAAGCAGAGCTTACAGCTGAGGTCGAAAAAAAAGAATGCATTTAATTTGTATGCATGTACGTATGCCTTGGGTACTCATTGAGCAGGAAAGTTGCTTTGGGAAGTAACGTGGTGCTGAACATGGTCACAGCAATCGGGAGGTGCAAGGCAGCCCTGCTTCCACCTTGGCATTGATTGCTGGCATAAGGGTGCCAGGGGAATAACTACCATTTACAGTTGGCATGCAGCATGATACCATGCTGAGGGGCGGGCATGGGGGGGGGGGGGTTCCACAAGTGGCTGGGTTGTAAAGAGCGGTCACCAGGAGGGATGCTGGGCTAGTGCCGGGGTGTGGGGTTAAGGGCACATTACATGGTGTGAAGAGGGTGCTTCTTGGAGAGGGGGTTGGGGGTCTTGATTTATTTTCTGAAGTGCATGAGGACGGGGGCGTGCCTGATGTTAATGGATCGGAAGGAAGTTCTCGAGTCTTAGGGCCTAGAAAGTGATAGAAGTGTACCAAGAAATGTGTGGATCTATGACTCCGGCGGGGGGCCCATTAGGAAGGAAAGGAGGAACGTGCAGCACATTTTTCAAGGTTTGCAGTTATGCTGCTTGACAGCCAATTGAGGTGAACTGTAACTGATATCCGGTGGAAAGTTAAGAAGTGTGATTGGTGAAAAGTGTTGCAAAAAGTAGTGGAGCTATCAACAGTAAAAAAAATAAAACTAGTTGAACAGGGCTCCTGACCGTTCCCGCTCACTTCGACCACTGGGCGTGGACCGAGAATGATTGCTCTTTTGTATTGCTTAGGAGACCAACATAGAGGTTCCTTTGCTTTCCTTCTCCTCGCACATCAGTGCGTGGGGTCAGAACACATGTAAGCTTCAGGAAGTAGAACATGACCATCACTGGAACATGATGGATGATGTGTTGCATGTAGCGCTGGCAGCATCCAAGTCTAACCCTGCCAGCCCTCAAGGAGAGGTCACTCGCCAAAAGTGGATCACCAGTGACTTCTGGGACCACAGGAGATCCAAGGGACCGTGTGATGTGGCCACATACTTTCTACACAGAGGGTACACATTAGGCTTTGGGGGCCAGAGGCAGGTAAGAGCCGAAAGCAGATAAGAATAGGACACAGTACGGCACCGTAAGGATTCAGGTATCCATATCACCAAACAACAATCATTGGCTAAGCCAACAGCTTGGGCCTTTGTGTAGGTATAGGATAGGCACTGCTATAGTGATACTACCCGACCTTAAGATCCCAACAGCTGGACAAGAGAGTGATTGCTGCTGAACTCCTGACTGCAACTGCACTGGTCACTTGGCTACCCTCTGATCTCGGGCCCAGGCCCCCTCCCCCGCCAGCTGCACACCTGCACTGCCTCCCGGGCAACCCCTGTACTTGGGGGCTGTTTCTGTATCCCTACAGCCCCCCATCCCCAGCTCTTGACACTTGATGTCTGCACTTACCATGCACTTTTACCTATTGTTTTATTTATTTTATTTATTATTACTGTTGATCCTATGCATTGCACTGCCCTCTTACCTCCCGCACTTTCCCTTTCCCCTGCACTTGCGCAATCTCAATGTCACTAGGCCTAGTAAGAGTGTTGTCTTTGTCTTACCTCTGTTCCCCCTCCCTTGCCTTGTCGCGCCTTGCAACACTTGTGTATAGGCGCGTTATAAATGCCATATCATATCATATATCACTGGGCATATGATGGCAGTACCTGCCAAGTGACTATCTACTGCCTCAAGCCTTAACTGTTGGCTTTGTCGTTGCTTGTTTTTAATGGGATATGAAAGAGATATAAATCAAGTGACTGAACGCACACTTGATTAAGACATATGTATTACACCAGTAGTTGTTTACAGCTGTATTTCAGCCAGTAACTCCCAGCAAACTGCTTTGAAATTGCTAAAGTTTGATGTTATCTCTTTATAGAGGGAACTCGAAGAGATCCCAAAAGGATGTGTTTTGGGCCGGGAAGGGCAGGTAGTGGGTGGGAATAGTCATAGGGATTAGCATGGCTGGGGGCAGTTGATGGGTGGGTAAATAGCCAAACACCCACAAGCTGTGTGTCCCTCCTCACATGTCCTCTCCCTCACACCTGTACTCCCATGCAATAGTTATGGGTTATAGGTGGCGCATAGGCACCACCTAATGGCTCAAACTAAATATTGCTAAAGAACCAGAAGCCATGACCAAATACTACAGCAATAACCCAAGCTACGTTTATAGAGAACAGGGTTAATTGCCACTCTCATTTTGTCATTCAAAATAACAAGTCGGTTAAAGGCAAGAGTACTCGATCCAATAAAATCAACGCTTAGAAAATCACAAACACTAAAGGAGCACCACAACCGGAACTGAGAGGAAATAAATCCGACTCAATTAAAAGTATGCAGCCCCTGACAATAGGCTGTGCTGCCAACTTCCAATGACCAAGCAGACAAGACCAACAAAGCATGGAGTGACTGAAGCCAGGCAATCAGGGCCGGCCTTAGTGCAGGGCAGACCGGGTGACTGCCTGGGGCGTCATGCCTCCCCAGGGCGCCATTAGCCCCCTGCCACGCCAGCTTGCAGGAGTCTTTCAAGGGCTCCTCCAGCTGGCGTATTGGGAGAAGACATGGCAGGCGCCCTTTTGTTATTAAATGCGCCCGTGGTGGCAGGGCGTATTTAACAACAATAGGGTGCTGATGCACATGATTACCTCCTCGCCCCTATGCGGGAGCGAGGCGGTTTGGATTGGAATGTGATTTTCCTATTCCAGTGATTTAACCCCCTGCGAGGCACCAGAGCAAGGAGGTAAAAAAAAAATGCAGCGCATCCTGCCCCGCCCCTGTTGACCAGCGGCATGTGGGGAGGGCCAATTCGCCCAAGGCGCTGCTGCCGATAAGGCAATCTCTCTCTGCACAGGGGGCAAAGGGAGAGCAAAGGGTACTGTAACGTAGAGGGTAATTATGATGGGAGGGCAGAGGACCCCACATGCGCGGTGACCCTTTAGCACAGACGGCAAAGAACAGTGCAGAAGTTGGATGGAAAGAAGATTGAGACCTTTCACAAGGAACAGTGGCGGTGGCACCCATTGTATAGTAACAAGGTATGCTGCACCAGGGTCATGCAGGCACCACCCTGCCGCAGCTGGCAGACACCCACAGCTACCTGAGAAGGTGCAGTAATCATGGCAGCCGGAGAGGGAGAAACTTGCGGAGAGGTCTGATGGGTGCTACCGCATTCAGTAGTGGTCCATATATCTACCGAGTTGGGAGCATATGTAAGACCATCCCAGGTGAGGGAGACCCCTGAAACCATGCCCTGAGCGCCCTGAGAGGTAGAACAGAGGTTTCAGCAAGAACCTCCTATGGCCAGGATACTCATGGAGAAGTTATAGCTGCACAAGAGACTTGGCAACTTACTCCACCATCTGGACCGGTCAGTGGCGGGCAGGAGCATTTATTTGCGGCCGAATTGACCATAGTCGATTTTGCCGCAAATTGCTTTGCACTTCTGCCTAACAAACCCAAACGCCCCTTACACCACCCCACCCGCCTCACCTACTTGCCTGCTTGCTTGGCTCCGCTTCCCCTGCACTCCTGCAGTGTCAGATCGGTCCCTCTGACGCGGTTCAGATCTGATGCCGCAGGGGCCCTTTTTCTTTATTTCCTTTTTTTTTTTTTTTGGTCCCTCGCCTCCAATGTTGAGAAAGCGGGGGACTCCCACGCAACCCCACAAGGCCAAAAATACCGAACATAGGGAGCGGGGGACACCCCGCAAACGCTGCTCAACATGTTCGGTATTTTTTTATAATCGATCCAATGGTACAAGCCGAATTAGGTCAAATGCACCAAATCGATTTTAAACAATCAAATTGTCTAATAGCGTCTGGTACAGGCCATTAAAGTAGTATTAGCAAGTCCAGTAACAACTGAGTCTTAAGCGCCTTCTTAAAGAGAGGAAAGGAGTATATTTCTCTCAGGTCCAATGGAAGTTTATTCCAAAGATAGGGAGCTATTGAGTCAAATTTGACTCGAGGCATGGTCAACAACTTGGTGTAGCTGGAGCGTAATGTCTGAGCACATGATTTAAAGGTCAGCCAAGAATTTAGAGAAGGCAAGCTTTTTCCATACAAGAATTTATGGGAAAGAGTAAGAACTCTTAAGACAAAACGCTCTTTGACCGGCAACCGGTTTAGAGCCCCTGTAACATGATCCTTACATTTTGATTTGGTTCACATTTCTAACCACGCTATTTTGAAGTGTCTGTGGCTTAGTTATATTTCCTTGCAGAAGGCTGCCTCAGTAATCAATCTTTGCTCCAACAATGGCATGGGCCAGGCAAGCACAATTGTCCTTGGACAGGAAGGGAACAATACAGCACAACCATTAAAAAAAATGAGGTTTTAGAGATTACATGGTTTGTGTAGGCTTTCATCATAAGGGAGGCATCAAGATAAACTCCCAACATTTTAACCTTTGTTGCCACTGCAATGACACAGCCAGCAATGGTAAGCTTGCTAAAGTCAGCAGAGGGCTTTGCAAGTCTTTGTTGGGTGCCAACAATAGGCAGCTCTGTTTTGGAATCATTCGATTCTAATCCATTAAAAGCCATCCAAGGTTCGACTGTATTAAAAGTCTTGTTAATGTTGTCATAATCCTGTTTAGAATCCCCCGTAAAATTCAGCAAAATCTGGGTGTCATCAGCGTAGTTGGTATATAACACTCCAAAATCATCAAGAATATCAAAAAAGTATTTGAGAATACATTATATAAGGTAGGGGAACGACAAGACCCCTATAGGACACCACAGACCAGATTAACATGGGGGGGCTTCTGCAGAGTTGCTAAAAACTCTTGCAGTGCATTCAGACAGAAAAGAGAGAACCCAGGCTCTGGCCTTAGGGGAAAAATTAGCAGAAGAGTGCAGTCAACCACTATCTTACAGTCTACCAGATCGAAGGCAGCGGAAAGATCCAAAAACATAAGCAGAGCCAACCCACCCTTATCCATAATCTGAAGCATGTTGGATTTAAGGTCTAGGGTGGTCTCTGTCCCATGTGCGGTTCTAAAGCCTGACGGCCTAAGACCAAGTAAGTTGTACTCCTCCAAGTATCTGTGCTTGTTACTGCAGGCCTAGCAACAATGTTAGCATCAAAATCAGGAACAGGAACAGTACCAGCAAGATAGGTATCTATGCTTGATACTGCAGGCCTAGCAACAATGTTAGCATCAATATCAGGAACAGTATCAGCCAGTTTGGTATCTGACTACGCACAGTTACAAGTATGATCAACAAGACGCCCCTCCCGTGTATCCTACAGCGGTAGGTCTTGCTTAATAACTTACATATCAATAACCTCTAAACACAGGACATTAGCTGGAAACAGCTGCAGCTTCCTGAGACACTTATATCGGGCAATTATTTCAGCGGAGCTCTGACGCTTAGTATGCAATGCTATTGCTGTTTCAGTCATAGTAGAGGTTTTCGATTTTGCCCTCCTCTCCTCAATTAAAGCAAATGGATTAGCCTCAATCATGGACGGCTTAACAAGAAACGTACAGAGACTGGAGCGAGACAACATAGTTTAACACACCGACATGTCTGCATTTCCGGTCACGAACAGGCACAAACCGGCTTGCACATGCCGTCGCTCACGCGCCTAATTAGGTAGCAAAATACAGCGCAAAGCACTTTAGTTAATTTAGTCCCTATAAATATTGTCAAAACTCAAAGGGAACAGAGGCCAATCCCACTAATATTCACTATGAGCATAAGCCCAAGGGACAGTGAAGGAAACCTAATAAAATTAGCACGTCTTTAACAGTTGTGTAGTTGTACATTAAAGTATCATGGCCAGTTCCTTTTATGTTCAATTGCCTCATCATTGTATATATGTTGGTCCCTGTTCATAAATTATAGTTTATATTGTACCAATTTTGCACATCATTGGTAGTAGCCATTGTGTCCAGTTTTCACATCATTGCCACCTAGCACATTATTGCTAGTTTTCATTATACGAGAGCACATTGTGACCAGAATATATTGAGGCCGCTGGCACCAATTCTTTAAATTATAGTATGCTCAGGTTGTACCTAATTGGCAATTTACATTATCCCTAGTTAGTACATAATTGCCAGTTTCTATTATAGAGAATGAGGACATTACATGTTGACAACTCAACATGATTGCGAATTCCGGGCACATTTCTGTCAAGGCGAGACCAGCCCATCCTTGCCAGTATCCACTAAGCCCACTTATCAGGCCATTGCTGCTTTATGGCAATTGTGTGTTATTTCCAGTGTTTTATACCCACTTAACTCCATAATTACCAGTTGTTATATTGGGCCCAATTAGCACACCCTGATTCGCTTTCACATTTAGTTGGGAGGCGTTGCTTTCACTTCACAGCAGCCTTCGCATTTAGCTGCCAATTCTGGGAAGAGGGGAGGCCAATGCTGCCTGCTCTGCATGGCTAGAAGGACAGCAACACTGCTGCCTGCCCGCAGAAGAACCACGCGCCTGTGTCGCGGTGCAGGCAAGTCATCAGGACTTTGCTATGACCCAACATTAGTCTCAAGAGCGCCATTGAGAGCACAAGGTGTCAACAGCTAACAAGAAACATTGAAGTTACACTTCAAGTTCTGTGTTTTGCAATGTCCACTTAAATCCTTTGAGAGCTTTGCCTGCAGTCCTAGAAGAAGCCTAATCCACACCAAACACGTAGGACCTCATTACATATTGGCTGGTATATGGTAAAAGTGCTGGTAACAGCATTTACGGGCACTTTTACTGGACCAGCCAACTACAACTCTTATTTATATATTTATTTATTTGCATTTATAAAGCGCACATCGGCCGTGGGCCATCATGGCGCTGGTACAGAGTACCCACTTGGAAACAGGCATAGCAATGAACAGGGGTGACAGTATATAGAACAGTCATAGCACTGGACAGTAGTACGTAGAGTGCAAGCGTATGTTGAGCTGTTACTAAGGTTACAGTTGAACAGCGTTTCTATAAATATTGGTTGGATCTATCAGAATAGTGTGGTTTTCAACATTTTGCGGTAGGGATGGAGGATTTACCTCCAGCTAAGAGCTGGAGATACATCTGACCTATGGGACTCCATGAAATGGGGATTTACCGTTTAAGCCAGCACTTGTGATCTGCTGGTAATTCCTGGCAGACAAGTGCTGGGTAAGGTATTAGCATTTGCCGGTATCCCGCCAGAATTACCGGCAAACTTGTAATGAGGCCCATAGTCTTAAAGGTGATGCTGAACCACTCAAAGCCATTCGGGTGCCCTGGAAGTAGCTCCGCCGTACTCCATGTCACCCGTAGCGCAACTATTTCATAGGACGGGCAAATGGAGACTTTACTTTTGCTTTTATTTATTCATATAGAGCTTTTATCCACAGTGCTTTACCTAGGACGCATTCCATGCATTATTATTATACGATTAAAGGCGGAGTAGGCCTGCTGGGATTTGAAACTGCGACCTGTAAATCAAACACAGATCAGAGCAACGAGGGCTGAGCCCGCTGGGCCATCTTAACGGTCCACTAGAATGAACAAGTATGGCAAATTCAGCCACCGTGATCAGGGCCTTCTTGGAAGAGTTATTCCCGTTTATCGAATTGTGCTCAGTGGCAACCAACCTCCAGAGCCACCAGGGATTTTGAGTTGTAAAGATATAAGAGGGGAAGAGGGGAGTAGAAGATGGATCCAGCCTGGCCGTGATCAGCTCTAGGAAATGATTTGCCACCCAGGGAATGATGTCAAACCGACGATGGGTAAAATATTATTCAAAGGCACACCGTTCCCCAAGCGAAGGTACAGCTGGGTGTGATCTTCATGGAGGTGTTGTGAACAGATGTGTATTAACCACTTGAGCACACCTAGGCCCTTTTCTCCCAGTGGCCCTCACCACAACACCACATACCAGGAACACCTTCCCTCTTCTCCGCCATACCCAATCGAGGAAGGCTGCATCCTTCCTCACCTAAACCATGCCTTACCCATGAGATCATGCCAAAGAATTCAAGCCACACGGGAACTGCAATTGAGAAGGTGTTGATGACTATTTTGTGTGCAGTGCTTTATTTGTGGGCCATGGATTAGCCAGGCGTTGGGGCTCATGGGTTTGGATGGGTCTCTTGCCCAATAGAGGAACTTGTTTTTGGTGTTGATTGTTTGGATGGGTGCTAGTGTGGTGGGTGTGGGATCTTTGTATACATGACTCAAAAATAGTTGTTGTCTAGTCTCATCTCTGACACTGGATTGTTTTTCTGGACTTTGGAACTGAAGCCCTGCAGCTCTTCTGATCTGTCAGATCAGAAGAGCTGCAACCGGCCCATAGAGTCGGGGTTTGCCCAGAAGCACTTTAAGACACAATAGCAGCACCCTTGAGATGGATGGGGGTGCAGATTAATACTCCAACACCAAATCAATAATGACAACTCCACGGTTTGGCAAAGGGAGTCTGTTTAATGACAAGTACAAAAAACGGGGAGTCTCATGAATATCAGCGGATGCGTGATCTTCTCTCTCACTTCACAACTCCAACGAACTTCATAAAAACAACATCATTTATACTTAAATCTCATCATCACTGATGTTTAACGCTCAAAAGTTGGCATGCAATTATATTAGTTTAGGAAAGGTAACTTTAATATAGGTACTATATCTGTATATGGTAATGGAGTAAAGGGATTGGATAAACACTGTCAGGTGGGACATCTAAGTCCTACCTTCAAAATGGTGACTGTAGACATCACTAAAAGTACAACGTCCTATTGGTTCTACTAACTATAGGACCCTAGATTACTTGGTCCACTGTGATTTGGTTGGCACCAAACCCCACACATACTTTTCCACTTTGCCTAGCAGCACACAGAATGGTCGGCCAGGTGCAGGGTGCCCCTTAGCTCCCCAGCCTTCCTCCAATTTTTGTTACAATCGATCATCACTTTAGTGGCCATGTGTCAATTATTTCACTGTGCTTGGCCTCAAGACTGCATCTTCTGTCTGGAAAAGTTCTGATATCTTCGCCTGCCCTGCTGCCATGCGTAGGTGTGAAGGTCTCACTTCTCCTTGCTTGGCTGGTCACGTGATTCAGACACCGTAAATTTGTCTCTTCTTTATGTAATTCGTGTATTTGATTTTCGTTTCACCCACCACCTGCCTTCAGTTTCTTATCTTGACCTTTCTGAAGCAGGATATTCTGTTCTTAGCTTCAATTAATTGTAGCTACTGTGCATCTATTCTACTGAAACGACCTTGGCTTTCTTAGCACGATTTGCCTCTGCTGAGTTTCGTTTCTGCCGTCTATTTTCGATTTTGCTAACTATGAGCTCTCCTCGTGTGGCCCTTAGTAACCTTTAGTTAATTCTGCTTCTTCTGCAAAGTGGAAGTATACTTATACAACTTGCTTCTTTTGAGGTAGATTATGTATAGTGGCGCTTGCCGCACTATCTTTCTACTAAGCATCGAAGATCTTTACCATGCTTACAGCTTAAGCTTCTTATATTTGACATCGTCCTTTCACTTTAGGTTCACAATGTTCCTTGTTCATGGCGTTTCGTCTCTTTACGTCATTCTCTGATCGTCATTTCTTCTATGTGTGAGCCAGTCCGGGTTCTTGTGATGTCACCATTCGTCTTCCATTAAGACCTTTTTGGCTTCTTCAGGGAATGTACTTAGACAATCTTCATTTCGTTTCATTTGTTGATATGGGTTTCTCAATGGGTACCTTACTGTACATGGTTTCCTTGGTACTGGTACTTCAATAGGCATTGTTCTTTTGAGAGGTACTGGACAGAGCCCTACTGCGGCTCTCTGCTGGTTTATTTGCTCATCATACGTCACATATTTCAGCATGAATGTTCCTGGTACTTCAAAATGGACGGTTGGAGTGCGGGCTGTACTTGGGACCTCCTCTACACTTGAGTGGTACATTGCTGTAGCTATGAATTACATGTGCTACCGATTACTTCCTGACGCATCCAGGAGGAAAGGTCTGAGTTAAATGCTCACCTGCAACATAGGAAAGCCTGCACTTCGAAGGTTCGAGTTCTGGCAGGGTCAACACAGCCATTCCTCTGGTCGCTAATTTGAGTACGTTAAAATTGAGTGATATCAACAACTACTCCCACAACCTTGGGAAGTGGAGAAATGCCACATGAAGAGCTACATTAAAATAAATAAAATCAATGTCATTGAGGTCTTGAGGATCATGTGATGTGACTGATGCTATCCATGCAATTTTGGTAAAATTACAGCACATTATCAGTACAGAGCAAATAGTACCCCTAGGATCTTACGGGTGCTTGAATTGCATGTACGTTTGTGGCCTAGTATATTCTGCTGCTGTATTGAACCTTTGGTTGGCTGTCCAATGTTATTTCATTGTTGCAGCTGGGTTCTTTTTGGGTACAAATGCACTTTTCATATGCCAAGTTCTTTTGGGTTTTCTGAAGGCATCTCAGATGGTTTTTAGGATGCAGACTGTTCTTGATGGTTCTTTTGTTATGTTTGGATGTGGGATTAAGATCCTATGATTGATTTGATTTGAGCAGTATTTGTAAAGCACAGCGTTCGTCCGAGGGCATCTTGGTGCTACCTAGCAGGAGGATGTAGAGAAACCAACTAGAAGAGACAAGTCTTCAAAGCTTTACGGAAAGCAAGATAGTTGACACTAGATCTGAGGGAACATGGTAGGGCATTCCACAGGTCAGCTGCTACCATGGAGGAAGAACAGCCACCAATGCGGCTGTATTTCACAACTGGAATGGGCAGCATGCAGGCATCGGCAGAGCGCAAACCCCCGTCTTGGGACATAGGACTGAAATTTTGCCTGTAAATACTCGGCACCAAGTCCGTAAAAGGCTGTAACGCTCACCTGGTATCAATGGGGACATCACTCAGCCTGTTCTGACCTCTTACGACCTCAAACCCTTCCCTGGAGGCTATTCGACTGGAGACTGGGCCTGAAACACAGGATTGGTAGAGTTTAACTCCCTATTGTCTCTGTGTGCTTGAACCCCTTCTTCTCCAGGGTGCAACCCTTCCCTTTGATCCACAGCTCACCTTGTTTTCTTGGATAGTGTGCTCCACGTCCTGCCTTCAGCACAGGGGCGCATTGATTGATGCAGGCTCGTTGCTGACTAGTTACTTCACTGGCAAGAGTCCGACAGGTAAGTATAATGAGTCTTTTGAACAGTTCTCTAACTTCGTTCCTTTCCTTCCTTAGATGATGGCCGGCGTCCGGGGATGGCGGCGTGCTGCTGAGATGAGTAGCGCTGAAGGTGAGTGAGAGCGCGATGCGCGATGCACCCCTTTCGTATTTGCATTGAACTGAGTTCTTTTTCTGTGTCTTTTAGGTGCCGCAACGTTTTCAGTGTGGATGCCGGTTATGAAGAACAAATGCGGTGGGTAAGCGCGGTATGCGGCGCCTCTAGATGTTTCCACGCTAACCTGGAGTGTCTTTTCCCTCTTGCAGATGGATGAGAAGTTCCGGAGACAGAGTTCCCCCAGAGTGGCTGGGATTCAGGTAAGCGCTTGAAGCTCGTACAGTATTTAAAAATAAGCGAAGATTTGCAGAATGCTTACTAATGCCTTTTTTCTGTTCTTTTCCCTTTTCCTTAGGAAGCGGCATGCCGGGATGGGAATGACACCGCCGAAGATGCCCACAGAACAGAAGGAGCGATGACTGATGGGCAGAAGCGCCGCATGGTAAGGCTGTTCCTAACGGTGTTCTTGTTCTTGCAGGAGCTGAGCGCAGAAGAAAGAGGCAGGCCTACTGGAGACTGATCCGAACACGGTGAGTGTCACGCTGCAGGTGCAGAAAACGCAAAGCATGTTTCTCAGCCTGGGTGTGGCTTAAATAGTCTCTGGGTATCCCAGGTGCCTCTGGGCTGAACCACACCCTAAAGACTAGACCGCACATGCAGTTCTGGGAACCGAAATATGTGGGGGAATCCATCTTGTCCCCATCAATGCACTACAAGTCCAATCCCCATTGTTATCCTATGGGAGTGAGTGAGTCTGGTGCCACAAGCGCCAAGTCTGGCTCCAAGTGTGTCTTTGGAGGGATGGAGAGGCCCTTGAGGGCCATGTAGGAGATCGTGGCTGGCGCCAGCCTGACATCTTGGAGGGCTGGGGACTTGAGGGGCAGGAATCATGACAAAGGCACGATGAACCAAGCACAAGGACTTAAAGACTTGAAATTAATGCAGTTAATGAGAACCAATGAAGTTGGGTTAGAATAGGGGAGATGTGGAAGTGGCCAGCTGTGCAGAAGAGCTTTGGAGAACCTGAAGGTGCTGTAAGATGTAAGCAGGTTGGGCCAAGAAGAGGGAAATGCAATAATCAATAGAATAAGAAATAAGTGCAGAAACCACTTGGGATTGAAGGTGACTGGAAAAAAAGGAAGAACCAGACAAAGAAGTTTGAGCTGGAAATGACCCTGTTGACAGACTGCACTGACCTGGTGTTCCATCGAGAGGGAGGAGGAAAGCTTCTCCCCAAGATCTTTAAAGGTAGTGCCAGGTGTCGCGAAAGGTCGAAGAGAAGGGGGCCGAAAATCAGTAGTCTATTAAGATGAGGCCGTAGTGGGGCCTACTACCAACACCTTAGTCTTGTCCCCGTTCAACTTGAGCCAGTTTTTCTGCATCCATTCTCCCACGCCAGTGGAAGGGTGTCATTGCAGCAGGCCATACCACTTGTTATACTCATGGTATCAACTAGCGCACTGTCTAAAACTACAACCCCAAGTTTTCCTATTTTAGTATGAATATCATTCTTACATTTCGTGGGCTTGAGTTGATTGATAATAATTTCTAGTTCCTTTTCTGTTATAGGGGATAAATTGAATGTAGGGATGAGCAGTGATCTAAGAAAGGACCAATGTGCAGGCTTAGTCTCGGTACATTTTAAGTTATTACTTTTTTCCATGATATTTTCCTTGATGGTGTTGAGTTGGTGTTATGCATAGCTTGTTGCATTATATTACACCAAGAGACATCATCTTTGATGGATCTTTCCGGGATGATATGCTTAGTTCTTTCTTGTTCTTTCAATATGCGGAAGAGCTCTTTAGTATTGTGCTGAGCGTTTTCAATTCTACTGTTGAAGAAGCTGTATTTGGCTGTTATGATGGCCTTTTTGTAGATGGAAACCAAAGCTTTGTATTTGCTGAGAAGCAGTGGTGTATTATACTTCTTCCATGTGTAATAGAATTTGAGGGTTAATGACTTTAGCAATTGAAGCTCTGATATGAACCATAAATTGCGTTAAATTTCAGGTTTTATCGATTTCATTTTGATGGGAGCCAGAATGTTAGCAGCAGTTTCTAAGTTAGTAGAGATCAATTTTGCTAGGTCTTCCGGAGTATCAGTTTTAGAAGCGGGTATGGTGTCAAGTATCGATTGTACTTTGTTCATATTAATGTTTTTTAGGTTCCGGTACAATGTTTTAGTTGCACTATGACATTTGGGTTTGATAGTGGGATCTACCAAAATGTCAAAGTTCACAAAAAAATGATCCGACCATGGACATGGGAATACTAATATGTTATTGATAATAATTTCATGTCTGGATACCCAATCCAGGATATGGCCCATGTTGTGTGTGGACTCTTGAATGAGTTGTGTAAAACCCAATTCAAGCAGAGCTTTTTTGTAGTTCAAGTGTGTTCTTATCATCCTTGTGGTCAAACCATAAATGAAAGTTTCCCATAAGCAAATATTTGGTATTTGCCTTAAAAGATGAGAGCAGAAAGCTAGAAAGATTTCTCACAAAGTCAGCCATTATGTGGGGTGGTTTATATATTAGGCGTATGTTTAAGGTGCTCTCCGCATTCGAGCTAGCTTTGGTGCAAATAGAGTCAACACCCTCCATTGCAAATTCCCTGCTTTCCCAAATATTAAGAGCTTGTGTATAACGGTGACTCCCCCTGCCCTACCGTCTTTCCTGTCGCATCTAATCATTCCATAGTCTGATCGAATGGCTGAGTCGAGAGAGGGGCCAGCTGCAGTGTGGGCCCAGGTTTCAGTGATAGCACATATATCTACATTGTGCTCTTCAATATGAGTGGCAATCTCCACAGCATGTTTTACTAGAGATCTAGTATTAATGAGAAGAGATTTGATAGTATTCTGATGAGTGGGCGGTTTATTAGATTCAGAGTTAGGGACAGGATCTCCTTTAAATGAAGAGCTATTGTCTAAGGCCAGAGAAAGTACGGGTTGGTGAAAGACATAATGATAGGGAGCTATATTGAGTAGGCATAGCAGAATCATACTTATGGGTATCCTGTGAATCAATTGGATCAACGATATTTTCAGAGACAAGCATATTATTTATATCAGCCAACACGATTTCCAGACGATTCGTTTTGATATTAATATGGTCAGTAATGATCTGTTGTCTGTTTTAAAGTACCTTTAGCAGCCTCGAGTGCAGCAAGGGCCCCCTGTAGTCCCATAGTCCACATGAGTTTCAGGGCACAGACGTGTAACAATTATGGCAGCACACCACATTGCAGCCAGATGCGGACTGACGCTGACTGGTTTGAGCCATGCGCGCAGGCGCGTTCGCGCCGGGGTCGGGAATATAATGGCAATAAGGAACTACAGAATGGATGGGAGCTGTAGTTGAGGATGTCTACCAGTGTGTGCAGGGCTCGCAAGGAGCCTTGATTCAAATCGCACAACGTAAGTATATAAAACAAGTAATTAAAACATACAGTATAAGTAGTTAACACAGGTTAACAGTCAGAAGTCTTACCAGTGGCTATGACTAGAGTGACCAAACGTCCCGGTTTTGCCAGGACGGTCTGGGTATTTGCACCTCCGTCCCGGGGTCCCGAGATCCCGAGATCTTTTTAAAGTTTAAAAACCCTGTACTGGGGTTTGGGGATCAGGTGGATACCGTCCCAATTTTTGGCCAGATATCATGATTTTTGCCAAAAACCGGAATGGTATCCACCCGATACGCAACATGACACGGGACAGGCCACCCGCATAGAAGTAAGACTACAGCTTCACAGCTGAAGCTGTAGTCCTACTTCTATGTCAAAGGCCTGTCCCGGTATTTTATTTTCAAAATCTGGTCACCCTAGCTATGATACACATGAAGAATTGCGGTTTTAGCCATGCAAGACTTGAGGGTGAGGGAGCGGACCAAGCGAGCAGATGTGATGTTTCCATTGTGGGCCAGCACTACAGAAATGCTGCTCCCAGTGTGATGCTTGAAAACTACCAATGAAGCCTCCGTCCACACATCGTTTGTCTGCAAACTGCGTACGCAATGAATGCTCGCATCGCCGCCTGGATCCAATGAAATAAAAGTACTATGCTTTTCTGTTGCTGGAAGACATCCTGAGAGGTTTACTATTTAACCTGCGCCATAAAAAATGGTGACGCGCCAAATGCAAGAGCAGATGCATCACGTGTGTTTGTTCTGAAATGAATTCATTCATTTTCTTCCTGGAATCGGCAATAAAGCGGAGACAAGGTGACTCCACATGTATAAACCCGGCCAACGGCTCATGTGATGACAGGACTTCTAATTTAATTCATGGGCAGAGGCGTATACAAGGTAGGGCCTGACCGGGCAAGGCCCACCCAAAACCTGTAAATGCCCACTCAGCGACGCTGTCTGGGCGTTTACAGATGCTAATGTCACTGTTGTGGTCCCACCTACTTTTTCTGCAGGCCCCACTTGTAAGACAATCCTGGCAACCCAATCGTGGGGTGGACAGGGAGACTTGGCGGGAAGCCCGCGCGAGGCAGGTGCTCACGTGTGGAACGGTAGCTCATCAGGCGGACTACCTTATCTGCGTGAACCCTGCCTCTGGTTTTAAGGACTTGCTTGCCTCATCCAACTCAGGTGAGAAACAGACTGGCACTAGGTGGGGGGGGGTGGGGTTGGGGCCTTCTCAACTGCCTCCTCCCACCTCAGGAATAGTACTGGCTCTGTATTTATCCCCGGTAGGCAGCCTACCCTGTACTGAGAGGCGTTCCCATCCCCACAAGGCCATGTTTCTCTTCTAGGTTCACTAAATACGAATCTATTGTGTGTGCATAGCTTGAAAACATGGACTGGATTTGGATCTTGAGGATCAGACTCGAGGCGGGCATCTGTAATGTATTGAGTCCGTTCCGAATGTATTTTGTGTGCATAGTTGAAAACATGGACTGGATTTGGCTCTTGAGGATCGGACTCGTTTTGGGCTGACTGATGGGGCTAGACTAGAGGAACCATGGGACCCTTGTACTATGGCCCACTACATACTGTAAGGCCCGAAAGAGGATTGGGGCAGGTTCCTCTGCCTATCATCATTCAGGGAATTAATATGCTGGCATCCAAGCCTTGGAGATCGCTCTACAGAAAAGACGCGAGCCCTGATATGGGGGTAACCTGGGAAGAAAGGGCCAGGGCCAAACCCTGCGGATCACGCCAGATTTAAGGGAAGCCAATAGTGAAGTAAAGGGCCTTTGGGGAAGCAGTACACTTAAAGACACCCCTAGGGCACCATGTGTTTCCATTTAGATATTTTAAGACCCAGGACCTCCCCGATGGGAGCACACATCATATCCACCTAGAAAGGCTGGGGAAGCAATGAGGCATTCTTTGTCTCACCACTATGACCCTCACTTGGCATCTATTACTCAACGGGTATGTTGAACCCCACGCTAAAGCATTCCTTAGAAAGGGGCAAGAGTCACCCAAAACACTGACGGGCCAAGGACTGTGTTGCAACAGCGTTTGTAAGTGCTGAGGACGGGTACACACATCCTATTTGCATATGATATGATAGGTTATTTATAACGTGCTTAATAACCAAAGGGTTCAAAGCGCAGACCCGGGGATCGAACCTGTGTTGCTCCGTGTCATCTTGCTTCCAAGGCGAGCATGTTGCCTCTGAGCTATCCTCCATAGACACGCATAATAGGCCAGCAGTTACGGGGTTAATTATAATGCCTGGCAGGATTGTACCCGAGTGAATGGACAGATGGCAGCAGAATCATCAGGCGTGCCCGTGGCGTTGAGGTTCCCTTGTATAGGTCTAACATCTTACAATGGTTTGCTGTGAGACAAACAGTGCGCTCATACCAGACACGCGTTCAGGAGCGGCATCAGCGGTGTGTGAAGAGTGCTGCACTCACAGGTGGCGTATTGTGGAGGACTTGGAGGACTCTGGCAGATGCCTGAATCTTGTTAAGGGGCGGAAAAGCAGAACCAGAGAAAACCTGCAGTGGGGTGTTGTAAGTCAGACATCAGACATAGACATAGGTGATGGACAAATGGACATGTTTGAAATAGGGATCTTTATTTAAAATAAATAATTCCTCCTCTAAGCACTACTTTTGAGATGGGTTCCCTCCTTTACAAAATAATAAAGTGGTGTTTGTCAGCACGTCATACAAAGAACCTCTGTCCTTGGTGCAAACCTACACTACCCTAAGGTCTGCCCTACTACTATGAAACGAAAAGAGAACATACACCTTAGTTGGGATGGAGTTACTTTCCCCTTGGCGTGGATTTAGTGGTGGCTGATTTTCCAACACCCCACCCAAGAGTTCTCAGTGTTTCTTCTAGACCCAGGCCCATCGTTGTAGTTCAAGAACAAAAGCAAGAAATGTCTCTGTTTGCCTCTTAGCCAAAATGCCTCTTCAGGTAGTTCAAACAATCCTATAGCTATCCGATCTTGGGGGAATGCATTCTACTCTGTGGAAACCACAGGTACTCCTGACCCGGGTTGGTCGGTATTCACAACACCTAATATGGCTCTCAGGCCAGCTTGAAGTACTTTGCGACTTAGGGTAATTCCCTTCTTCACTCTGGCTTGAGTAGTGCAACTTCTTCAGGGAATACTTAGTTTCTGGGCCCATGGGCTCTTCAGCTCTTGAGTCTCTTTGCAAGTTAATTCACTCACCCCCCCTCCCCCTTGTACGTCTCAGCAACGTGTGGTGAAGAGAGGGTCCCTGGAATGGCCCTCCTGTCCCCCGTTCATATGACAGCCTGAAGAATGAGAAACGAGAGATGCCAGTCTGTTAGGCTGGCCACCAGGAGGGCCAGTACATTCTACATATGTGAGTAGATATTCTCTTAGACAACCGTTCAAATCCCTATCCTGCTGGCGTCTTCACAGACACAGCTGCCACATCACTGGAGCAGGTTGACTAATGATAAATATCCAGCGGGGCTTACATCATTAGTGACACCACGACGTAGCAATGTTAGCCACTAAGCAAACTCACTTCCCTGCACGAAGTTACACCGACATGCATGTGCACACACGAACATGCATACACAGCTCTGTAGATAGAGGACCGCTACATGTACACACTGTCAGAAGTTTTTTTGTTGCAGGTCGCGTACCACGGCGTCCTGCCTCTGTCTGTTTGTGTTGCTGATTTGACTACCTTTTTGTCATTATTTTGCATTTTTTCATTAATAAAAACATCTGTGTTAACTACATTGTGTTTTTTTTCTTCTTCCAGTACATATTGTGGAGTTCACATTTGGCCCGCGGGAATGTGGTTTCTCCCTCCTCCTTCAGAGAAACCATAGAACGACTGTAATTGCACAAAGCCATAGACCTCAGAATGAGGAACGAAGAGATGCTGGTTTTGCAGCACGAATCAAAGGGCCAGTGCTTGCAGCCAAGGACAAGAGCGGGTGGAACATTCCTGACTACAGGGGCAAGGAGCCACCTGCAAAATAACAGAATAAATGCTCACTAATTGCAGACCGAAAAGCTCAGTTTTGTGGTCCTCACCCACGTGACTAAGCCAAGCAGAACAATATGTCACGACCCTCACCCAAAACCCCCTCTGGCAAACCCATTGGCCAGGTGGAGTCAGGACTCGGGCCTCTAGAACCAGGCATCCTTTTTCAAAACCCTCTTGGGGCCACTCCTGGCGCCTATGGCTCCAGGCTCAGACACCATGAGAAACATGTGCTTGGGAACTACTTATTGTGTTGCCAGCCAACATGGAGACATCCACATAGCTTGGTTCTCAAGAACCAAGCTATGAGGTCTAGTGTTTTGGGTGTGATAGCCTAGGGACTACTTTACCTGGACTATTTTGTTGGGGCTATTTAAACTACACCCGAGCAAGACAACACGCTTCGCGTTACTTTGCAGCTTGCAGCGTGACGCTCACTGTGTCCAGCTATTCCCTCAAACCTCGGAGAAGCAGAACCTGTAAGGAGACAAACGGAACATCATTAGCAGCAGCATCTTACCTGCAGTCTTCATCTTTAACCACTCGCAGCTTCTGAGAACAGCTTCCTTGAATCAGCACGCCTCCCGGACAGTACAACCTGAAAGAGGAAGGTAGAGGCAACATTAAAGAAAGCGGTAGAGACAAATTTAAAATTTCGAACTGCTCAAAAGGCTTACCTGGCTGGTCGCCTCACGGCTGGCACCATTCTGGACATTCTACTCGCGCTGAAGAACACCGCGCCCTACAAGGAAGGAAAACACAGGTTAGCAAAGGCAAGACTTTGCAGCGCTGCGCATAGCACTTACTTACCGCATCATAGCGCCTTTAAAGCGCCATCATTTACCAGCGGGGATCAAACAAGCCAGTTTGCCGCGCTGAAGCTCTGCATACCTAAGGGAGGAAAAAGAGACATTCTAAACAAAGAAAGGCATGCAGGATAGCAACAAAACTAAAGAACAGCAATAAGACCTACCTGAACAATATCAAACGGGCCGGCGTCAGTGAAGTAACTGGACCGCACACGCCCATGAAAGACAACGTGCCCCTGCAAAGAAGGCAGGATGGAGAGCACGCCTAATTCTACCACCAGGCAGAACCTTCCCCGCGGACCACATCTGGACAAAGCTGAGAAGCATACCAGCGAGTAACCCGGCTGGGTGGCGTCCCTGTGGATACCAGGTGAGCATAACAGAACGCGAAGCCTAACATAATAAATCCACTTGGGCGCCATGGAGACATCAGAAATTGACCAATTGGCCCAATTACTAGGAGAGCTTCGTGCTGAGGTTCATTCTGCCCGATAAGAGACTAATGCCCTCCGGAGAGACCTAATAGTGACCAAAGAATGCACTGAAGAGATTAGCAGGCAATACTTGCAATCACAGGCAGGACAGACGCCTCTACCTGGACGCAATCCAACGATGCGAAACCCTGCCATATCATCCACTCCGGTACAGATCACGTTACCTGGAACAGTTCCCTTGGCACCACCAGAAAGGTTCTCAGGCCACCCATGGAAGTATGCAGCATTCATCAATCAGTGTCGCCTTCATTTTCTTTGTAGGCCTGGAGCATTTCCAAACGACCAAGCTCGGGTAGCTTTTGTCTTATTATAACTGAGTGGTAGCGCAGCAGATTAGTCGGTGCCATTGGTAACCCATGACGATCCTCTATTACATGACTTTGGGGGGTTCCAGAGAGAAACGGAAAACCTTTTTGCTTGCCATACCCAGGAACAAGCAGTAGACAATGAACTCTTGTTACTCTGACATGGGAATCAGGACTTGTTAACGTACATTGCTACCTTCAACAGACTGGTTGCCGAAGCTAGGTGGCCAGAAAACAAAAGAACCACGTTATTCCATCGAGCCTTATGAGGCGAATTAAAGGACGTCTTAGCCCAGGTGGTGGTGCAGGACCGTGCAGTTAGACCACCGGTTGCAGGAGCGAAAAGCAGATCGGTCTAAGACGGACCTTCGGACCGTGTATGTTCAAAAAAGGGAAAACACACCCCGTGTACCTGAAAATGATGTAGAACCCATGCAGATTGGAGGGATACGGCCTCCATTAACAAAACAAGAGCGGGACAAAAGAAGACAACAACAACTTTGTTTGTATTGTAGGAAACAAGGACATTTCCTGAAGGACTGTCCAGTAAAACCCCCAAGAAGAATAGTCGGGGCCACAGAGAAGGATGAAGCTAAGGAATCGGAAAACTACCAAGCTCGACAAACGTGAGGTCAGTTTGTCGAGTGAGAAGAAAGAGTTGCTGACCTCGCACTTTGCAATACCAGTGATCTTAATTAATCACCAACAGTCGTCAAGAATGCATGCTGTTGAAGCATACATCGATAGCAGAGCAGTTGGAAATTATATTGGTCAAGAACTGGCAGCAGAGATGGGGCTTCCTTTGTGTTCTAAGCCAACTATGGACAAGGTAACCACCGTGGATGGGACAGAATTCGCTTCCGGACCAGTAACCCAGTGCACAGCCAGGGTAACCTTGCTGTGCCAGGACAGACATCAGGAGTCTATTTCATTTGATCTCATCAGGGCACCTCAGTTCAAGCTAATACTAGGGATGCCATGGTTGGTTGCTCACAACCCTTTGATAGACTAGTGGGCACGCAAATTAACCTTCCCTAGTGACTGCTCCCCTGCCTGTTATTACCAAGAGGAGAAACCCGACGTCTGTATCCCCATGATTCCCGGAGCAACAGTATCAACCCTGGGAGCAACTAATACCTTGCCAAGTGAATACCATGATTTCCAGGATGTTTTCCGAAAGGATCAAGCCAATACATTGCCACCGCACAGGCCCTATGACTGTCAGATCGACCTTGTTCCGGATGCACAAGTCCCTTGCGGCAGGATCTACGCTCTCACAGAACCGGAAAAACCTTCATTTGAAATCCTATTCAGACCAGTACCTTGCAAACAGATTTATCTGTCCTTCGAAGTCCCCCCAAGCCAGTCCTTTGTTCTTCGTACCGAAAAAGGAAGGAGACTTGAGAACCTGTATTGACTACCGCGCATTGAACCAGATCACCGTGAAGAACTGCTACCCCTTGCCACTTATCCCTGAGATGCTAGACCAAGTTAAAGATGCCCAGATTTATACCAAATTGGACCTTCGAGGAGCGTACCACCTGGTCCAAGTCAGAAAAGGAGGTGAATGGAAAACCGCCTTCCATACTAAGTACGGCTTGTTTGAATATCAAGTCATGCCCTTCGGGTTATGCAACGCTCCTGCGGCATTCCAATATTTCTTGAATGACGCCTTAAGGGAGTTAATTGATGTGTGCGCCTTAGTGACATAGATGACATCCTAGTATACTCAGCCTCTAAACAAGATCATGTCAAGCACGTTCGTTCAGTCCTCACCAAGCTCCGTCAACATCGCTTGTTTGCAAAGCTTGAAAAATGCTTTTTTCACGTC
The DNA here is from genome assembly GCF_040938575.1 of Ambystoma mexicanum. Classification (NCBI taxonomy): domain Eukaryota; kingdom Metazoa; phylum Chordata; class Amphibia; order Caudata; family Ambystomatidae; genus Ambystoma; species Ambystoma mexicanum. The sequence continues at coordinate 1,244,879,582 of NC_090934.1, forward strand.
ACCGAAGTAGAGTTTCTTGGTTTTATCCTTACTCCAGGAGGCATCAGAATGGATGTGCACAAGGTAGATGCCATTCTGAAATGGCCTTCACCGACGTCTCTGAAAGGGGTACAAAGCATGCTGGGCTTTGCGAACTTCTACCGCCGGTTCATCCCAGACTTCTCTCAGGTTGTGCACCCAATCACAGTACTATTACGAAAAAACAATAAAACGTTTGCTTGGACTGAAGAAGCAGAAGAAGCCTTTCAGGAACTTAAATGAAGGTTTACCTCAGCTCCAATCCTGCGATATCCTCGTCCAGACCTCCCTTATGTCGTTGAAACTGATGCGTCCAGTCCCGCAATGGGGGCTGTCCTTTCACAGAGAGACCCGGAAACCGGCCAGCTGCATCCTGTGGCATTTTGGTCGAAAAAGTTCTCACCTCCAGCAATTAATTAAACCACACCCAAGCAAGACAAAACGCTTTGCGTTACTTTGCAGCTTGCAGCGTGACACTCACCGTGTCCAGCTATTCCCTCGAACCTCGGAGAAGCAGAACCTGTAAGGAGACAAAAGGAACATCATTAGCAGCAGCATCTTACCTGCAGTCTTCATCTTTAACCACTCGCAGCTTCTGAGAACAGCTTCCTTGAATCAGCATGCCTCCCGGACAGTACGACCTGAAAGAGGAAGGTAGAGGCAACATTAAAGAAAGCAGTAGAAACATTTGTAAATTACAAACTGCTTAAAAGGCTTACCTGGCTGGTAGCCTCATGGCTGGCACCTTTCCGGACATTCTACTCGCGCTGAAGAACACTGCGACCTACAAGGAAGGAAAACACACGTTAGCAAAGGCAAGACTTTGCAGTGCTGCGCATAACGCTTACTTACCGCATCATAGCGCTCTTAAGGCGCCATCATTTACCAGCGGGGCTCAACCAAGCCAGTTTGCCACCCTGAAGCTCTGCATACCTAACGGAGGAAAAAGAGACATCCTAAACAAAGAAAGGCATGCAGCATAGCAACAAAACTAAAGAACAGCAATAAGACCTACCTGAACAATATCAAACGGGCCGGCGTCAGTGAAGTAACTGGACCGCACACGCCCATGAAAGACAACGTGCCCCTGAAAAGAAGGCAGGACGAAGAGCACACCTAATTCTACCACCAGGCAGAACCTTCCCCGCAGACCACATCTGGGCAAAGCTGAGAAGCATACCAGCGAGTAACTCGGATGGGTGGCGTCCCTGTGGATACCAGGTGAGCGTAACACAATAGTCCTTTACCTGTGGTGGGAAGAGAAACTGTTCCCAGCAAAGCAGACAATAACTGATGCATGTGTTGCCCAAAAACATTACAATCTGCAGGCACTCTCTCAGGCTAGGTGGCTATACCAGTGGCAACTATTGAGAAACACAGTCTTTCTCATTACCATGAGGAGGTACACTGAGCGCTGGAAACAGAGCAGGGTCCCAGGCCAGAGACCCGCTCCAGCCAATCAGGGAGTACAAATCATGGGGTGCAGGGTAATGGTCAATGGCCAATGGTAGTGCTGCGACCGTGCAACAATGTAATAGGTAGTTTTGGGGGAAGTCTCAGGCGACACCACCTGACATGGAAGGACCAGTTAGCGAACCGATATAGATGCCTTCGATAGGTACTAGCACCCCAGCCACCCAATAGGATGGGTTGTAGGTTTTTGGGGAAAGGTCAGAATTTGTGATGTAATTTGGTAACAAAAGCTTGTGACACGGTCCAGAAACTGTGATTGCTGGAGATTTTGGTTTCCTGCATACCTTTACAGCGGCCTGTATGTCTGCTCAGCCTGCCTTGGTTTGCCAGTTTTTTCTTGTTGTGTTCTCAGCCCAGTGTGGCCTATGGGCTTTCTTGGCTCTGTTCTGCTCTGTTTTTCCCACCCCTTGTGTAGTATGCAAATTCTCAGCCCGGGGTGAGCTGCCTCTGCCTTCTTTTGGTGCTCTGTTTTCTCCTCCTCATAGAGTATGCAAATTATCAGCCCAGCGTGGGCTTGCAGCTTTCCCTGCCTTATTTTTGTACGTTTGCTCATTCCTTCATGGAGCATGCAGATTCTCAGCCTGGCTTGGGGCTTTCTCAGCCCAACGATAATTCGGATATGTGGATTTTTAGCCCAGCCTAAGCTCTTCAGTGGCCTCATCACCCTCCATCTACTCTTTGTACAAGACTGTGTCCCGTTTTTTTTACAGTGGTGGTGCTACTAAGGGGATGGGGTCTCTCTGGCCAGCATGGTTCGGCACTCCTGACTTGGCTCCAGTATGAACAGTCAGGACTCTCTCGTTGATCCCTTGCATCTGGGACTGATGGGGTTTCGGCGTCACTTCAACAGGATGTCAACGCGTTTCTTCTGGCTTGGCTTTTCTTTCTTCTGCCTCGGCGGCTATGTGCTGTCTTGGCTCCCCACCTCCGACCAAGTGGCAGCATTCCACATGCTTCCTGAATTCTACGCTCACCACACCAATGGCATCGTACCCCATCCAGTCTTCTCCTACGAGGGAGAGATTCCCTCCTCTGCGCAGCTGCACAAGCCTGCGATTCTCACACTCTGGTTGGATCTATACTCCTGTGTTTGAGTCCTGGGACTTTTATGTTCCACTCTGGAACGAATGGGGAGAATTCATTGGTTCTGCACTTCAGGAAAGCCCAGCGACAAGTTTAAGTCAGAAACCAAGCCATCAATTGTATAAGTGTCCTGTATATTACTGCGCTGTTCAATCCCCACATAACCAACAAACACCTAGGACTCTGAAGAAAAGGGAAGTGGAATAAAACCCTTACTCTGAGATGCCTTGTTCCTAGAGGGTGTTCACCCCCAGTGGGATCCTGCTTGCCCTGTCTTCTAGGGAGGGAATTGCATAGTAGGATCCCTTCCCTACTCCCACAGGGGGTGGCTCCCCCTTGGGAAGATGGGGTTTCGGTGTCACTTCAACAGGATGTCAACGTGCTTCTTCTGACTTGGCTTTTCTTTCTTCTACCTCGGCGTCTACGTGCTGTCTTGGCTCCCCACCTCCGACCAAGTGGCAGCATTCCACATGCTTCCTGAATTCTATGCTCACCACACCGATGGCATTGTTCCCCATCCAGTCTTCTCCTACAAGGGAGAGATTCCCTCCTGCGCAGCTGTGCAAGCCTGCGATTCTCACACTCTGGTTGGATCTCTACTCTTGTGTTTGAGTCCTGAGACTTTTATGTTCCACTCTGGAACGAATGGGGAGAATTCATTGGTTCTGCACTTCAGGAAAGGGCAGCGACAAGTTTAAGTCAGAAACCAAGCCATCAATTGTTTAAGTGTCCTGTATATTACTGCGCTGTTCAATCCCCACATAACCAACAAACACCTGGGGCTCTGAAGAAAAGGGAAGTGGAATAAAACCCTTACTCTGAGATGCCTTGTCCCCAGGAGGGGGTTCACCCCCAGTGGGATCCTTCTTTCCCTGTCTTCTAGGGAGGGAATTGCATAGCAGGCTCCCTTCCCTACTCCCACAGGGGGTAGCTCCCCCTTGGGAAGATGGGAGGAATTCCCTGGATTCGCCACAGTGGGCAGAGAAGACACGGGGGTTAAGGAAGAGAGAAGACAAGGTGATACATACTTTGAGGGGCAAGAGAAGGCCAAGAAAGTGATACAAGTCTGGACAGGAGAAGAAGAAACACATGTGGGAAAGAATTGGCAACCAATAAAGCATTGGCGGGGAGAGGAGAGAGTAAGATGGATGAAAACGTCCCGGGAGTGTGAGAAGAAGACAGCAGCGGTACAACAAATGTGAAAGTAAGGACAGGAAGAAAAGGAGAAGGCACACATCCAAAAGACCAAGAGGAAAGTGATGAAGTATCAGAAGGCTGAAAGATTTCAAGAAAGACCACAATATGCATTTAGGAATAGGCAAGAAAGAGGATGAAATCCAGGGGGACGAAAAGCTACAGGCGAAGAAGGCGGAATAGGTGAGGTAGACCTAATCGTTGCAGAGCATCGAGAAGGAAGAGACCAGTGTCGGAGCAGCAAGGGATGCAGGCACTATGAGATCTGGGGAAACATGGCCCAAGTGTGGCAAGACTTAAAGCAATCCTGGATCACATGAGATGGTATTGGAATACCCTGCCTTGCGGCCGGAAATGCACAGCCGAGCAAAGCATACTTCGTTGCCACCTGTAATACCTGCAAGGAGGGTGATACCAACACTCTCTGCCTTTCACTGGCTTGCCACTTGGTTTGGTGAAGCTGAGTGGATTTGGGTGGAGTCAGTGTAAAGATACTGCAAGCAAAGCCAGCAATAGCTCCATATCCAAATCGGTCAGTGCTGGCAAAGAGCCAACACAGTTGTTGGAAGGAAGCAGAAGCCTCCTTTCGACAACCTTTGAAGACACCTACTGTATGTCATTAAAGTGATGCACCTAGGCCCTGTAAATTGGCTCACGGTGTGTCTGTGAGTGGGGGCGATGCCTGATGTTCATTATTTCTAATTATACCTGATATCATAGATAGTTTTTGTGAAGCTGTGTGAGATTTTTTATTTTTATCCTTTATGATCTGGTGATTGCTTCAAACCGTGGCTGAGTATTCTAAATTGTTTGTGTACAAGAGAATGATCTGATTTAACCTTGTTATGAAAAAGGGTTAAAACGTGATGGTGAAAGGGCTGCTGGTGACTGTGGTGTGCAGGCCATGCATGCGAAGAGATGAAGACACTTTTGGGGGGAAAGGTGGTGCTGTAGTAGTTAGGACAGCTGGTGTTAGAGGCTGGGGACAGCAAAATGACCTTTCACTTAGGGCAGCAAAAACCCTTGCACCAGCCCTCTTATGAGCTCACGCAGGAGAGTGGAGATACCATGCCGGAATTCTGGGGCCTAGTAGAGGAAACTTTAGATGCTGAGCCAGGGCTGTGAGCTCATACAGTAGAGTGGAGATACCATGCCGGAATTCTGTGACCTCATAGTTGAAGGTTTAGCTACTCAGCCAGGGCTGTGAGCTCCCACAGCAGAGTGGAGATACCATGCCGGAATTCTGGGGCCTAGTAGAGGAAACTTTAGATGCTGAGCCAGGGCTGTGAGCTCATACAGTAGAGTGGAGATACCATGCCGGAATTCTGGGGCCTAGTAGAGGAAGGTTTAGATACTGACCCAAGGCTGTGAGCTCATACAGTAGAGTGGAGATACCATGCCGGAATTCTGTGACCTCATAGAGGAAAGTTTAGATGCTGAGCCAGGGCTGTGAGCTCACACAGTAGAGTGGAGATACCATGCCGGAATTCTGTGACCTCATAGTGGAAGGTTTAGCTACTGAGCCAGGGCTGTGAGCTCCCACAGGAGAGTGGAGATACCATGCTGGAATTCTGTGACCTCATAGAGGAAAGTTTAGATGCTGAGCCAGGGCTGTGACCTCACACAGTAGAGTGGAGATACCTTGCTGGAATTCTGTGACCACATAGTGGAAGGTTTAGCTGCTGAGCCAGGGCTGTGAGCTCCCACAGGAGAGTGGAGATACCATGCCGGAATTCTGGGGCCTAGTAGAGGAAAGTTTAGATATTGAGCCAAGGCTGTGAGCTGATACAGTAGAGTGGAGATACCATGCCGGAATTCTGTGACCTCATAGAGGAAAGTTTAGATGCTGAGCCAGGGCTGTGACCTCACACAGTAGAGTGGAGATACCATGCTGGAATTCTGTGACCTCATAGTGGAAGGTTTAGCTGCTGAGCCAGGGCTGTGAGCTCACACAGGAGAGCGGAGATACCATGCCGGATTTCTGGGGACTCATAGAGGAAGGTTTAGCTGCTGAGCCAGGGCTGTGAGCTCACGCAGGAGAGTGGAGATACCATGCCGGTATTCTGTGACCTCATAGTGGAAGGTTTAGCTACTGAGCCAGGTCTGTGAGCTCACACAGGAGAGCGGAGATACCATGCCGGAATTCTGGGGCCTCATAGGAAGGTTTAGCTGCTGAGCCAGGGCTGTGAGCTCGTACAGGAGAGTGGAGAACCATGCCGGAATTCTGTGACGTCATAGAGGAAAGTTTAAATGCTCTGCCAGGGCTGTGAGCTCACACAGTAGAGTGGAGATACCATGTTGGAATTCTGTGACCTCCTAGAAGAAGGTTGTGATACTGAGCCAGGGTGTGAGCTCGTACAGGAGAGAGAGTAAATACTATGCCAGAATTCTGGGGCCTCGTAGAGGAAAGTTTAGGTGCTGGGCAAGGGCTGTGAGCTCACACAGTAGAGTGGAGATACTATGCCGTAATTCTGTGACCTCATAGAGGAAAGTTTAGATGCTGGGCCAGGGCTGTGAGCTCATACAGGAAAGAGTAAATACTATGCCGGAATTCTGGGGCCTCGTAGAGAAAGGTTTATATACTGATCCAGGGCTGTGAGCTCACACAGGAGAATGGATATACCATGCCGGAATTATGGGGCCTCATAGAGGAAAGCATAGATACTGAGCCAGGGCTGTGAGCTCATACAGCAGAGAGTAAATACTATGCCGGGAATTCTGGGGCCTCGTAGAGGAAAGTTTAGATACTGAGCCAGGGCTGTGAGCTCATACTGGAGAGTGGAGATACTATGCTGGAATTCTGGGGCCTCGTAGAGGAAAGTTTAGATACTGAGCCAGGGCTGTGAGTTCATACAGGAGAGTGGAAATACTATGCGGGAATTCTGGGGCCTCGTAGAGGAAAGTGTAGATACTGAGCCAGGGCTGTGAGCTCATACAGGAGAGTGTAAATACTATGCCGGAATTCTGGGGCCTCGTAGAGGAAAGTGTAGATACTGAGCCAGGGCTGTGAGGTCACACAGGAGAGTGGAGATACCATCCCGGAATTCTGGGGCCTCGTAGAGGAAAGCTTAGATACTGAGCCAGGGCTGTGAGCTCATTCAGGAGAGTGTATATGCTAGGCCACTCCTCAGTGGGCTCATAGAGGAAATGTTCATACTATAGAGGAAATGTTCATACTAGCACAGACCTCTGTGGGCTCATTGAGGAAATGTACATACTAGAACAGGCCTCTGTGGGCACATATTGGAAATGTTCATACTGGCACAGACCTTTGTGGGAACATAGTGGAAATGTCCATACTAGCACAGACCCCTGTGGGTTCATAGTGGAAATTAGCATACTAGCACAGACCTCTATAAGCACATAGTGGAAATGTTCAAACTTGCACAGACCTCTGTGGGAACATATTGGAAATGTTCATACTAGCACAGACCTCTGTGGGCACATAGGGGAAATGTGTCAATTAGCATAGACCTCTGTTGGGTCATAGTGGACATGTTCAAACTTGCACAGACGTCTGTGGGAACATATTGTAAAGGTTCATACTAGCACAGACCTCTATGGGCACATATTAGAAATGTTCATACTAGCACAGACCTCTGTGGGCACATAGTGGACATGTTTATACCAGTACAGACTTCTGTGCGTTCATAGTGGAAATGTTCATATGGGAACAGACATCTGTGAATTTTTTGATAGAAAAGTAGGCACAAGGAATTATGGCAATGGAAAAATACTGCATCAATAGTACAGGGGGAGGGAGCAGATTTCCCGAGAGGGGGACCCTTGGGAAAAAAACATTTTTCAAAAAAATAATTTTAAAAAGGGAGTTTCTTTTTGAAGTCACTCTGCTTTCATGCTTTCATAAAGACATTATTACACAGTAACAGAAATTTGAGTGACTTCAAAAAGAAACTATTTCTTTTTGAAGTACGAGGGCTTCCCCCACCCCCTGGAGGCTGGAGGCTTCCATGTCATGAGGTGGGGGGGGGGGAGGAGGCGGCGGCCTATGAAATTATTTCCGTTACAGTTCGGTCCTTTTACGGAAATAAGGTCTTTAGTCAGAGTGACTTCAAAAAGAACCATTTTGTTTTAAAGTAATGGGACTCCCCTCAACCCCATGACATGAAGGCCTCAAGGTCCCCTGCAAATGATGGGGACACACGTTCCTGGCTGCTGTAGGGAGCACAAGGCCTTGTTCCCTGGACCTATGGATTAAAGTTAAGAACATGTATTTTCTTTAAATGTGTCTGCGTGCATGTAAGCGTGTGTGTATATATGTATATAATGTAATGTGCATGAATCAGTGAGTGCATGATGTATGGGTGGCTGTCTGGGTGTACCTGTGTGGGTGTATGGTGAAATGGTGCACAATTATATTTAGGGTTGGCTGGGTGTGCGTGTGTGCTTGTATGGTGAAAGGGTGCACCCTTAATGTAAGGGTTGCTGCCTGTGCCTGTATGGTGAAAGGGTGCACACTTAAATGTATGGGTGGCTGGGTGTGTGTGTGTATGGTGAATGGTGAGTGTGCTTGTGTTCAGGAGTGCAACAAAACCTACATTTCTGGGGGGCTAACCCTTCAAATGTTGGGAGAGGCGCTAACTTCAAGGGCAGTGGCGGAGGGGAACATGTATTTGTGTGGGGTCATCTAACTTCTTTACGCATTCTAGTGAGACTATAATAGTGCATCTTCAATGTTACAGGCAGTTAACTCTCACTTTTGTCTGAAAGCACCCACGTATTGACTGCTGTGATAATGAGCTGTCTCCTGTCCCCACTCTACCCATCAAATCACTCCTCTGGTATACAAGTTCTAAACCCACATCACAATTTCAATGGCCTAAAAAATAAGCATTTGTATGCAGGTACTAACAGTGTAATGCTTTACGTTAGTAATTGCCGGGTCTTTGTCAACAGAGAAACCCAGGCCCTATTTAACATCTGTGCCCTGTTCTGTCCAGAAACGGCTCTGTAGGTCAGCCGGGTCGAGTCAACATAGCTCAAAATGTCAGGGGGTGAAGGGGGCAGAAGCCCTGCCAGCTCAATGGTGTTGCACTACTGCTTGTGTTCAATGCCTTGATTAATAATTGGTAATCTTCATAACCAATAAGGCACCAATGAGGCACCTTGTCTCATAGGTACGTACTGGGATGAGGTAGAGGGACATGGAGGTAATGCCTGGCTTAGTTACCTGTAATCCTCATGACTCCCAGCCCCCCTCGTCCTCGTCCCAGTACATGCCTATGAGGCAATAGGAGGCAATATGCGTCATAGGTAAGCACTGTGACAAGGAAGAGGCACATGGAGGTTATTCAGTCTAGGTATGTCTAAATGTGGCCTGGCATGCTTTACTGTGATATTTAAGCATTCATATTTTACAAGCATTAAATGAAGAAAGTATTAATGTTCCTGTGCACCGTTGGTGACTTGCATGTATTGGATTTTTGGATTGGTGTTACCTATAAAACAACTGCAAACACTCAGGCCTTTTAGCCAATTTTTCTCAGAAAGTGTGCTGTACAATGCATTAAATCACATATTTATATCCTCCTAGTGCAGTGTGCGGCGTACCCCTGCAGCAGCATGTTTGTGTGTATTGCGCAAGCGTGGTATTATAGGCCTTCCCAGAGTGAGAGTGTGGCACTCCCGTGATTTGTTTCCGAGCTCCGGGGGGGTGGGGAGGGTGGGGTGCCTCAGCATGGCTCACAGGGGTGGGGGGGCAAATGTTGTGCTACGCCACTACAAGTCTTTCTTCCTCAGAGAAGGTGTTGTCTTTCCTCCAGCCATTCATGAAGAGCATGGTTTGGTCCTCCTTGACACATGGGTGTTTGTTCGCCACAGTCCCACAACTCTCTGGCAAGCTGATACTTTGGGAGTCTGCCAGACCTTTGCTTCCTTGGTGTTTCCCCAGTGGTTCTCCTAACGGGGAGAAACTGGAGCATCTTGCCTGCTTGCGTATTCTACTTCTGCTTGTCAGGTGGTCTCCCTGGCCTGGGCAGAGTGTGTTCGAGAAGTGTACCCGTTTCTTCCCATGATACTTTATGCCTGGCCTTCCTTTCTCCTGGCTATCATTATTCTCTCGCTCTTGCTCCCTGGTGTAACAGCACTCTTGAACATTCACCCACTCCTCCACGCTTGCCTGGACCAACCTCCCTGACCTTACACTCCACAGCATTGTTCTCTTCAGTATCTCCCCCTCCCAAATAGTCATTGTGTATCCCTGTCTCACTGGATTCTCAAACAATATCTTCCCTTTTCTCTAAACACTCCAAAATTCCCTCTAGTTGTACTCTCCTACTAGTCCCTTCTTTACTCTTTAATTCTCTCTCTACTACTCTCAGTCTTCCTTTACTTTTGCATGTTTCTTTGAACTTACCACTCACCAGAGCTTCCTCCCGCGGCACTCTGCCATTGCACTATTTTCTCTTAATGGGCCCTGCTTGGTCTCCCTGGGTTGGTTACTTTCTTCCTGATAGCTCTTTCCCGAACTGACAAATGTGGACTGGGCCGGCTGCCTTTAAAATGGTGTCCGCTGCTCCCCCTGGGCTGGTTCCAGGGCCATTGCCTACATGTGTGCAGAGCGGGCCGGGCTCTTGCCTGGTTGGGCCATGTGCTAATTGTCAGGTCTTACAGGGGGTCGGCCTAAGGTCATTTCATGACCAGCCGTCATTTAGGATTCTACACTGGCTAGGGATGTGTGTTCTTAATCCTCCTACCCGGCCCCCCCCCCCACACACACACACCTCCCACCCCCCTACTGAGGCTGTCCGCTTTCCTCTGTGTTCCTCTGCTAACCCAGCATGTGTTTATTTTACATAGAATCTCTCTGGTAAACGCGGGGAAGGAAAGTATCCATTTCGGTTGGTGAGTTGGAAATGGTAACATTCCATCACCCGCAATGCTTGCTGGAGCAGGCAAGCAATGTTTGATGCAGTGAAACATTGTTGGACATGCAATTGTTCTCAACAATGGAATAGATACATTGTACCTGCAACTTCTGTGGGTGCAGCCAATTCTGTGTCGTGCTTCCCTTGACAATGTCACAGGATATAACAAAGTAACAATCCTATTGTTCCGATTGTTACCTTAAAGCGAACATGTTGAATTTCTCAGTCATACTACTGGTTCAGGGAAGCTGCAGGTTCCTGCTCCCTCAAACATGTGAGGCTGTTGTTTGTAACTATGTATTGACCCATGGGGCTTCAGGGCTCTATAAAGGGAGCGTCTGATGGCCCAATATGTCAGGCCCGCCCCTCAGAAAGGAGGAGTTGTTGCAGGAGTACAAGCATTCTTGCTCGGGTGCGCAGCAGCAGCATTCATGTATGCGTCAAGAGAGGTAGCGCTGCTGCGCGTGGGAGCAGCGGAAGACGTCTTCAATGGGCTAGCGGTGGAGTTTTGCATGTGCAGCCAGGTTCCTCATGCTCTCTCTAGTAGGTGGAAAATCGGTGCTTGGGGTGCTTATCTTTCTAATTTCACTCTTCAAACACGTTAATTCCCAGAGTAAACACTGTGGAGTGCATTAATTTGCCTGCCCGTAAATACTGCCCAGCGCTCTCAATGCCGGATTAAACCCTGTGAGTGCCCCTAGGCCGTCGACATGTCCCCTCCCCGCTCCGCCCTGATGCAAATTGTCTCCTAATGCGTTTTTAATTTTCTGCACCACTTTATTTTGATCCGTTTTGGGTGGGGGGGGGGCTAAAAGGAGTGAGGCCCATAGGCCGGTGCCTTCTTGGCCTAACGGATAATCCGGCACGGAGCTCTATGCCTTTAACTCTTGTCTGCCCATGAGTTTTCTTTTGTACCTCGTTGTGTAATACTGTACCCTCACTAGCATCCTTTTGGCACATTGTGTTGATGTTATTGCCTTTGCTCGAGTAGTGCGCAATAACAGCACAGCACTTCCCGCACCTTTGTGGTTTCTAATTGCATGGAATTCCGTAGGTCGAAAGTCCGATGCTACGAGTAACTTGCATATAGCCACGTAAATGATTTATTGTTTTTCTTTCAATCTGATTTTTCCAGGTTTCCAACTTTTACCCTGCGGGTTCTTACCACCCCAGAGGGCTCACATGTTAGCCATTCACCCCAGAGAGCTCACATGTTAGCCATTCACCCCAGAGACCTCACATGTAAGCCATTCACCCCAGAGACCTTGCTTGTAAGCCATTCACCCCAAAGAACTTACATGTAAGCCATTCACCCCAGAGACCTCACATGTAAGCCATTCACCCAAGAGAGCTCACATGTAAGCCATTCACCACAGAGACCTCAAATGTAAGCCATTTTTTCGATGTGTTCCATAAATGATCTAGGCTTCTGCTGATCACGCCCCCTAGTAAATGTCCCTTTTTTCATAGTAGTGCCCTCGCCTGGCTGGATGTTTTGGAGACTGTGGCTAGTTCTTGATTTGTGCTTTATTGATGGGTGTACTGGTGAGTGATGCCCACCTGGCTCTCACCACACACAGAACCGCAGTATGCCCAGCCGCTGAAGAGGGAAAATGGGACTATCCTTTTCCCAGATTCCCGTCCAGACCATGGCCTATGACTTCATGACCTAAGCACCCACCGTGGATGATTTCAGCCCTCTGCCCCGGACGTCAAGATCCACCGTGGCCACGGCCCACACACCCAGGCCAGCTGCGCGTCATCCAAAGTATGTGGTGGTACCTCGGGTGGAGCTGAGACTGCCCATATGGACCAACTCGATTAGACGTCGCCCACCAATATCGCCATCGTTAGAGATGACATGACGACATAGCCAACGGACAAGAACACACGTGCCATCAAGCACCTGGATCAGACACACTCCAGCCCACACAAAGAACCTACAAAGAACCTACTCAGTGCTATGACATAGAGGACCGCTCACAGACATGCATCATTGTTATTTTTCACATAGGCTAACTACTGCACCGCAGAAACACAAGACGCCAGAAGGGCTCTTGTATATGCTTGCAGTGCTTTTTTGCTACTAAAACCATGAAGATGTCACCCTGTAGATGGACTAATATATAAAGACCCAAGTCGCCCCTCGCAACCCCCGTGTTATGGACTGTATGCCGCCACCCATAGACTTGGCCAAGGTGGGCCGCAAACCAGAGTCCCCAGACCTGTCCATTGTCCATCACTGACACATAGTCATACATTGTTGCCAACAGCAGGTACATCGCGAGCTGGGAACGGCGATGGTCCCCGGCTTGGGAGCTCGCGGATGAACCAATCAGGATACGAGGGGCTAACCACTGACGACACTATAATTCAACCAATCATTAACTTTCCCCATGTAACTATTTTCATGTAGCAATTCTTAGGGACGACCCAAGCGTCCCACCTGACCCCTTCTCTACCAATAACATTTCCTCTATACGGTTCTATACTGACCCTACCACTCGGGGAGCCAACCCGAGATAGCGTTAGGTTTAGGGGCTAGTTTTCCAAGGTGACGCACGTAGTAGCGTCATCCGGTTAGAAAAAGGGCCTGCGAGCCCATCACAGCTGAGATGTTCCTTGGGTACCTATGCTCCGAGAAGCTGTCCCCGTCTGTTTTGTGCAATAAACAGCAGTAACTCTTTGCTCTTGTGTGTGCCTCATACTCCTTTGGGACACGAGAGAAGTTGGGGCCTCCCCAACCCCGGAGGTCCGCGGACAGCCCTGCTGACCCCCAGGAAATCACCCTGACACCGCCTTCTCCACCTCCCCATGGACAGTATATGGCCAACATTAAGCAGGCCTGGCTCACCTCCAGGCATTACCAAGTGGGTTTTTATTGACCTGTTCTTTTCTCGTTGGAAGTTCCTAGGCAGCCTGACGGAATACAAAACATCTGCGCCCAGACGCCCCTGTGAGTGAGCTCTAGAAGAATATCATTGAGGGATTATTTTCCTGAGCTTTGTCACTTTCATCCTTGTTGCTGCAGGAACAGCCTAAGCCTGTTCTGCACAGGCAAACGTGTGATTTGTAATACGTGCTCTGCCTGCACGTTTAGTATACCTGTGTAAATGCGTGTGGACATTTCATGAGCGACACTAGTTCTGGAGTCCAGTATATTTAGTGTGGGCAGTATCTGGTCTTTGAATCTAACACCTTTCCATCGAAAATTATTAATTAATTGAATTGCCTTTCCATCGAAAAGCATATTCATTGAATAATTTTGGATGGTTAATTTTGATGGATAGGGTTAGGGTTGGGGCTAGATTTAGGGTTGGGGTTGGGGTTAGGGTTAGATTGAGGGTTAAATTAAGGGTTAGATTAAGGGTTAGATTAAGGGTTAGATTAAGGGTTAGATTAGGGTAGGGGTTAGGGTTAAGGGGTGGTGGGCATGGGGGTTGGGGGGCTGGGGGTTTACCCATAATATTCAAAAAAGCATTAAAACCTTACAAGGAGCTGGCCAGTGCCGAAATTTCAACACTGGACAGCTCCATATAATGTTTTAATGTACAATATAAATGCATCGAAATGCTTTCTTTTACATTTAAAAGTACATATCCATTCGATGGAAATGTTTAGATGGAAATGTACTTTTAATGCAAAACATAGAATTTCGATGCTGTTATTTTCGCTGTATTGTCATTTCACTGCATATTTTTTGATGCAATGATCATAAATCGTGTGGGCTATTAGATGGCACTTAGGTGCCACCAATACGCCAAAACTATTGCATTGGAGTACAGGTAGGATGGATAGGACATATTTGGAGGGAGATACAGATTGTGAGTGTGTTTGGTTATTTACCCACCCATTGACTGCCCACGACAATCCCTATGACCATTCCCACCCCACATCTGCCCCTCCTTGCCCTAAGCACATCCTCTTGGGATCTCTTTGAGATAGTCTTTCAAGCAGTAACATCAAACCTTAGCATGAAAAGTGTTTTTTCTAAGCAACCTGATGAGATTTAATGGTCTAATTGCAGCGTTGAATGGCTACTGGTGTAATCAAAATGTCTTAACCAGGTGTGCCTGCAGCCACTTGATGTATATCTCTTCCATTCACTGATATCCTGTTCAAAATAAGCCATGACAAATCAGAAAGTTATGGCTTGAGGTACTGAATAAGGATTTCCAGATACTGACCTCCTGTACCCATGTAATGGCTTCGTAATGGCTTCGCTTTCCAGCTGATGTGATTTTAGGACCAGCTAGTACATTATATCAGTGCCTAGCAAATGCCTTTCCCACACCTACACAGAAGCCCAAACTGTTGGCTTTGCCAGTGCTTGTTTATAGCATACAATGTATTCCATAATTGTTTAATGGACTTTGAGTCCATGTTGTGGCTCTACAATTGTTTCATACCAGCAGGAATCTCTTCAGCACTGAACTGCTCCCTTTCTTTTCCAAATTCGTCCTTCCCTCGTTCTGCCCCACCCCATATGTGTAACTCTCTTCCTCTCTCAGCGCTGTGAAAGTGCTTGGCTAACATGTTTTCCTTTTCCCTGCCCAGATTCCCCTGTCCTCTCTTTTTGGCCTCCTTCCTCTGTAGGAGGCCAGAACAACCTCAGGGCTAAGCACATACTGTACCTGTGTTAGGTAGAAGTGGACCCCCCCCCTTCCAGGGCTTCTGGGAGTCCCGGGGTAGAGGAGGCCCAACACCTCCCTTTTGCCACAAGGAATGTAGCAGAGTCCAGACAAGCAGCATGTTTCAAACTGTGTTTTATTGGCCAAAAACACACAGGGATTTGCACAGGGAAAGAAATCCAAGCACCTCTCAGAAGGACTGGCTAGCAAGCCAGTTTTGTAACACAACAGCACCATACTGACATCACAAAATTAGGCTGGCTCCCAGAAAACCTATCTCATCCGGAGATTGGTTGCTGGGCGATTGGCCACATATAGTTCCCTTATAGAAACCCTGTTAATTGGTCCTACATTGTCAGGGGGCTGGCCTGGCTGTTTTCCCAATTACCTAATTTTTAAAATGTTGCATTGTGAAAGCCTTACCATCGATTTACCTGAGCAAGGCTCTCTGCCCCCTGGTGCCTCGAGTGGTGATTGGTCACAGCTGGGGTCTCCAGGCTTGAGACCAAATCTGCTCCCAGGCCGAAATGTGTGTTTCCCCCATAAAAGTTACTATCTCTTGTGCGTCATAAATATGTGTGAATCACCACTGCCTTTTGAATGCACTTGCTTTTAAATGTGACATGCAGGCATTCTTGTTACATTGTTGCAAATCATGTCTGGCTTTTGCAAGCTTGTCTTTTGTTCTCATTAGAAAACATGATGACACCGTGTTATGGGCTTTTTCTGTGCTCTGAATTACTCGTATTTATGAAGAATTAAAAATGCTTGTCTGCCAGAGTTCACTATCGTTCAAAGAAAAAGAATGTTATCTTGCTTCACGACCTTGAGCTGAGCTGGGCTTGCAAGATGCGTCCCTATGTCTCGCGCCGTTCCAACGGCACCGGACATCAGTGAGACAAGGGTATTTGGCTGTAATGTCCTGAGGCCGGGCATGGTTACACTGTGCCATTTGATAACGCATGAATTAATGAGTTATAGCACTGTTAGGTGGCTCAATGCTTTTGCTTTTCCATGGGGTTAATTCATGTGAGCATCTGCAAGCCGTTAAACAGGAATTCTTGTGTTTTGTAGATTCTGCATAGCGGTATTGCTGCATCGAGGCTAATGTAGCATGTCTTCTTAGCACTTTTAATCAATACTGTCATTTAAAGGTTCTCTGCTAGCACCCAGAAGCTCTTCATCCACTCTGGGCAAGGTTTGAGTTACTTTTCGGTTGCAGTGTTGGTGAAGTGGGTGTCTTTCAGCATATTTGTCACCCATGGGTGCACTGGGGACTGGTGTAAAATGGTGTGTGTGTGCGCCTTATTCTTCCTGCTGTTCTTTCCAGTTCATGCATCTGGGATGAGGGGGACAGGAGTAGATTCTGAATTTTCCTCTCCACTTTCCCAATCCTCGCGTTGAATAAAAATACTGGTGATCGTCCTCAATACATTTGCCTCAGCAAGGAACATAGCAACGATGTGAAATGGGTTAAGGCAGTGGTCTGCAAACTTTGGTTCTCCAGATGTTTTGGACTACAACTCCCATCATCCCTTAACTAACCTAGTCAATAGCCAGATATCATGGAAATTGTAGTGCGAAACATCTGGAGATCCAAAGGTTGTAGGTAGGGGAAGAGGAACAGTGGATAGATGCCAGTTTGCTCCCCTATGGGAAACAAATTCTGCGGCGCCATTGCACACGTTCGAAGAAGTGCAACAATGCCCAGAACGTTCCTATGCCTAAAAAGAGACTACACTTCTGCTTGTCCTGGACTCCAGGACTCAAAGCACCCTGTTAGGCAAGATTCTATGAAGTACCCTTTGGGTGCACTACAACAACCCTGATCTCCTGTCAATAGAACCGAACCTTTGGTATATGTCTGAACTACACAGGTTGCTAGTGTGGACGAGTAGCTAGGCTTATCTCAAGAGGGGTCAATGTGAGCTGTAGGGGAGTTACACAGAGGTTTACAGTGACAAGTATTCAAGCAAACACTTACACACAGGGTTTCTTGATAAAACAATTATTCATTTTTTTACCAGTCAGTTAATGTAAGCCTTCTTCAGAAGGGAGCACTGTAAAACACCACACAAATACACTTAAAAACTTAAACTCTCTTAATTTTCTAAATCAGCAAATACCCATTTGGGATGGCATACAGCAGTACCTACACCCACAGGTGACTTCAATAACTAGGGTGCTGTTGACATTAATATATCACTGTGTGCATTTAGAATATTCTTAGGAGAAGTGTCAAAGGAAAGAGGGGTTAGAATAAAGCAAATATCCACACAGTTATCTCAATCGGGTAAGTACTTTGAAGGACCCCCCATTGCAAAGTTAGTAAACCCTTTCCTGGAAGTAAGGCAGAAAACACTTAAACAAAGGAGAGGAGTCATTCAGGGAGCCAGGCCAGCCAATGTTAAGTTAGCAAAAGTCAGGTGAACTGAAGTACATCTTGCAGGTAAGTAGAAAGTATTTCCCAATGTTTTAAAGGTTTTGTAGGCTAGAAGAAAATCAAAGTAGAGCCACAAGCTGATTAGGCTTGTGAGGTAAAGAAGCTGGCAGCAACTCTACAAATGCAACCAAGCACGTCTCCAACAAAGACATGTGATTACACAACAAGAGGTAAGTTCTCTTAAACTGTACAGTACCTTTAGGTTGAAGAAAAAGTGCAGCAGATGACGTCCGTTCCTGTGCAGCTCTGCAGATCTCGCTGTTCCTGGACCTCAGTCGTGGGGACAAGAGGGAGGACGTCTGGGGACTCCTGCACTGCAATGGGACAGTCACCGCTCACAACCAGCAATCTTCAAACAAGTGGCTGTTCGGTGCTTCAACTCCTTTCGTCTACCGTAAATAGCACCACCGCGGCTCTGGCTCAAGATGGACTTTCCTTGCTTCTGGGGTCCCACACTCTGTTGAGGGGGCTCAGGCTCGGTCAGTCCTGCTTCCTGGGAGTCCGGAGGATCTTCCTGGAGCTCTTGGCCAACTTAAAAGCACAGCACATGAACTGGTGTTCCTCTCCCTGGCTATCTGGTTGCAGCAATGACTGCAGTGGAGACTCGGCGAGCGTTGAGAGGATGTCTAGGTGGCTTACTTTGGAGTTGATTGGTCCCACCAACTCAAAGGGAGAAGTCATCCGTGCAGGAGCTTCCCTGTCGTTGTATATTTGGAGTTTCAGCATAGCAGCAGGGCTTCACCGGGTTTACTGCCAGCCCAGGAGTTGTAGCAGGTAGGACAGCCAGCCAGCCAGCCAATCACCTAAGAGTGCATTCTTGTCTCCTAGGAGACTAAGCACAGGGAGCTTCGGGCACCTCCCTCGCTTCCTGCCCCCGTCAGACACCCTGGAGCCAGAGGTGGGCTTCACTTGTGAATCCCAAAGACAAAATGAACAAAGGGACCAAACATGGTTTGGCGGACAGAGTAAATCTCAAGAAGGACTGTTCCACAAGGAAATGGTGAATAAAGAAGACCAGGGCCATTTTGACAAAAATGGCACCCATGGGTGCTTCACTGTGGCTGCAAACGCGGCCCGCGGTAAAATCCCATAGGTAGTAAAAAGTAAACCACTGCCACCGGCCATTCAGTGAGGAAAGGGTAACATAAAATGGTTACATGAGAAGCTAGACAAAGGGGATACTAAGTAACCCCTCCAGCACACTATGGTAAGATAGTGTGTGCTGGGTCTAGAAAGTTACAAAGGTAAGTAAAGTCAATTTCACTTTACGGCTCTGGGAAACAATAGTTTATCCCAGAGAAGGTATTTAAACCTTGGGGAAATCTGAGAGACTTCCCTTTGCCACTGCACCGAAGGTGCTGTGTGGCACAATGTAAAAGATGAGGCCTATGGAGTTTGTCAGACTCCACAATCAAAATCACATTAAAATACATGAGTGAGTGGGAAAATGGGTCTCACTCTCTCCAGATAAAAAAAAATTCAAGTCCTCAAAATCCAGAAAAGTTGCTGGGGGTCTCTAAGGTAGAGGGCATTGGCACATTTCAAAGAATTCTCCCTAACGCACCCTGAAATACATACATTTTTGGTAGGACTTTGAGAACTGGAAGTTCCTTTTGTGTTTGGAGAGCAGAGTGACACGATGATGGGACTTGATTGTCATCAGTTGTGCCCAAGAGAAATATCTGGGCAATATGCTGAGCACCAAATGGTGAGCACCATGCTGAGCACCAAATGCTGACCACCATGCTGAGCACCAAATGGTGAGCACCATGCTGAGCACCAAATGCTGAGCACCATGCTGAGCACCAAATGCTGAGCCCCATGCTGAGCACCAAATGCTGACCACCATGCTGAGCACCAAATGCTGAGCCCCATGCTGAGCACCAAATGCTGACCACCATGCTGAGCACCATCCGTTTATCAAAAAGCAGAAGAGCTGGCAACTTCCCTACGCAAAGGCAAACAATGATAGCATGGCAGAGGGGAATGCTGTGACACGGGAGACTAGCAGGTGTTAAGTGGATCAGTAACATGGTGGCTGGTATATAGAAAGACACCAAATGCAAGAACGCATGTACCATGGCGAATGCCATGTCCAGAGCACATGCAAGAGGGTAACGAGCCACATCCAATGTCCAGCGAGAGATGAGCTTGCTGCGTGTGACAAAGAGGGTCATGATTTCGCCAAACAATGTAGATGCAGACCTAGGCGATCACGTCGCCCCGCGCTACCTGGCTTGCTAGATGCTGCTCGCCCCTCTCCTCCCTGCCACCCTGTACAGATGTACCCTCCTCTGTACACTACCCCTCACTGTAGAGTTGTTCTGTTTGCTCTGAAAAGCACTCAGTTATGCATCTGTACTGTTGCGCACCTCTGTAAAGCGCTACATTGCTTCTCAAAGCTAGGTCCGCACTCAATAAATACTGTAATAATTATAATAATAAAGGTAAAAACCATGTGGCAGAAATGGCTCTTGAGTATGACACTGAGTATGACACTGAGTTGTGCTTTGAATAAGTAACACAGCTAAGCATTATTTATTTCATTGTCACTTTCATGGTTTATTTGCTCCCTTGTTCCCGTCCCTTTTGCCTTGTGGTGCTTCGAAGCACTGTCTTGTTGTATAAGCGCCATACAAATAACCAATAAATAAAACCACATCACTGCATCATAAAGTTAGCATAGGCATAACCAGTATGAGGTTCCCCTCCCAGCCTCTTCTGGAGCCTCATGCTCCTTGTGGTGTGCTGCCTACTGGGTACCCTCCTGAGCTCCCTTCTAAATCTCTGTTTAGCTCTGGCAATGCCCTGTGGGTGCCTCATCTCTTGGGCTTTTATCCTCCATACCACTACCTCGCGTCCCTTCTGCTTTCTTTCCCCCTTGATTTATTTATTTTTTGTTTGTATTTATTTGAGTCTATGCGTATTTTAACCAGAAACCCATACAAAAGCAATCAACAGTAAGCGAGACAGATCTGAGTCAGGTGCCGTACAATATAGGGAGTGTGATGGTTGTTGGCTTGTGGAGGGAGCGAGATGGCTGTTGGCTGGTGGAGGGAGCGAAATGGTTGCTGGCTGGTGGAGGGAACGAAATGGTTGTTGGCTGGTGGAGGGAGTGAGATGGTTGTTGGCTGGTGGAGGGAGCGAGATGGCTCTTGGCTGGTGAAGGGGGTGAGATACCTGTTGGCTGCTAGAGGGAGCAAGATGGTTGTTCGCCGGTGGAGGGAGCGAGAAGGTTGTTGGCTGGTGGAGGAAGCGAGATGGTTGTTGGCTGGTGGAGGGAACGAGATGGTTGTTGGCTGGTGGAGGGAGCAAGAAGGTTGGCTAGTGGAGAAAGCAAGATGGTTATTGGCTGGTGGAGGGAGTGAGATGTTTATTGTCTCGTGGAGGAAGCAAGATGGTTGTTGGCTGGTGGAGGGAGCGAGATGGCTGTTGGCTGGTGGAGGGAGCAAAATGGTTGTTGGCTGATGGAGGGACCGAGATGTTTGTTGGCTGGTGGAGGGAGCAAGATGGATGGTGGCTGGTGGAGAGAGCAAGATGGTTGTTGGCTGGTGGAGAGAGCGAGATGGCTGGTGGCTGGTGAAGGGAGCAAGGTGGCTGTTGGCTGGTGGAGGGAGCAAGATAGTTGTTGGCTGGTGGAGGGAGCGAGATGTTTGTTGGCTGATGGAGGGACCAAGATGTTTGTTGGTTGGTGGAGGGAGCTAGATGGTTGTTGGCTGGTGGAGGGAGCTATATGGTTGTTGGCTGGTGGAGGGAGCAAGATGGGTATTGGCTGGTGGAGGGACCGAGATGTTTGTTGGCTGGTTGAGGGAACAAGATGGTTGTTGGCTGGTGAAGGAGTGAGATGGATGGTGCCTGGTGGATGATGCCAGGAGAATGCTACACAGACCATGGACAAGACAAACCCATACATCAGAACAGGATTATGAAAGGCCCACGAGGTGCATTATGGGGAAGGGTATTATCGTCTGGGAGGGGTAGTGACATGAGAGTAGGTAGATGGAGAACCTTCATGGTTAAGGAGGTCGTGCCTGAGTGCGTATTTGAATAAGGGAAGAGTGGTAGAGCTTAACGTGCAAGGTCTGGGTGTTCCAGTGAAGCAGAGGCAGGAGGGAGAAGGAGCAGCATTGAGGGGGGGGGGATCAAGAGGATGGGAAGTGAAGGAGAGCAGAGGGTGTGTAAGAGACAGTGTTGATTAGGTGGGGGTGAGTGCAAGCGATAGTATTGATTAGGTGGGGTGAGTGAAAGAGATGGTATTGATTAGGTGAGGGCGAGTGCAAGAGATGGTATTGTTTAGGTGGGGGTGAGTGCAAGAGATGGTATTGTTTAGGTGGGGATAAGTGCAAGAGATAGTATTGATTAAGTGGGGGTGAGTGCAAGAGATAGTATTGATTAGGTGGGGGTGAGTGCAAGAGATAGTATTGATTAGGTGGGGTGAGTGCAAGAAATGGTTTTGATTAGGTGGGGGTGAGTATGGCAAGTCCATGCAAGGATATATAGACTGACAGTAATGATTTGGTAAGAGATTGTTTTTCATTGATGCACAATCAGCAAGCCGGGGGGACAGCTCAGCGGCAACGTGCTCGCATTGGAAACAAGACTACATGAAGAAACACAGGTTCAATCCCTGGGTCTGCGCTTAGAAACCTCTGGGTATTCAGCGCATTATAAATACGCAACTAAGAGACATATTCCTGTAACGGCGCCTCGATGCCACCGGGCTGTGTGAGCGCTTTAAAAATGCAAAAAAAGAAAATAAAAAATAAAATAAACAAGTCGTCGGGCAATAACTTAGTTCGGAGTGGGTTCCAAGAACTGTTTATCCTAACGGGACTCAGCTGATCTCTTGAACCTGATGTGGTTGGCTCTGTCGTCCGTAGATAATTCTAGGGTTTGGAACCCACCACTGCAAGGCCGCCGCCTCCTCCATGCTTGGGGTAGAAATGAAATGGTGAGTGATAGATCTCAAGTTCCTTCTGCATCAGTAAGTCTGCATTCAGGTAGGACGGCCCAGTGTTCACTTGTGCTTTGTGGACATAACACAAGGTATTGAGGCGAATTCCCTGCTCCATAGAGAGGCTTCATCGCTCCTTCAAGCATTGCTTCCGAGAGGGGGAAGATTAGAGGGATATGGGGGAGAAGGGAGCCCGGAGGGGTGAGCGGAAGGTGGATTGGCCTGATTCTCAACGAACAATTGACCCTGAAGCCTGCTGTGCTGTGACCACTGGAACAAGAGGAAGTAGATGAGATACTGGGAAGCAGTGATGGGGGTGGGGGTGGGGCTGGGAATCGGTTGGAGGGGCTGTTTAATGAGGTTCATGTATGTGGAGGGCTTGATATTGGAGGGCTAGGGAGGGCGGGGGGAAGTTCTGGAACTGTTATGTTGAAATGCCAATAAAGAGTGTTAAAAAAAAAGCATTGCTTCCGAGGGTTTCATGGGGAGCAGCATTTTATTCCTGCCCTATCTGGTAGCAGTTGCAATTGATTAATCCAATATTTAGCAAGGCTATCGGAACAAGCCCAGTGGACTGATTTCCATGCACACCAGACTACGACCCAGTTCTGCATGCATCAAGGGGGTTTGCATTAGGTCCAGAGAGAAGGGAGAACAGGGGGATAAGGGGAGCTCTGTGGTGCTGTCCTGGTACCTGTAAGCAGGAGGGGTGCAGGACGAGATCTTCTAGATCTCACTCCGGTCTGACTGGGAATGGCCCTTGTGCAGCCAGCCTCCATCTGCCTCAATGTCTAGTTAGTGAGGGTGCTTGGCCCTATGCCGGGAGGATAGCTCAGGGACAACGTGCTCACCTTGGAAGCAAGACGACGGAGCAACACGGGTTCGATCCCGGCTCAGTGCTTGGAAACCTCTGGGTATTAAGCGTGTGATAAATAATCAATACAATTACAATTACGCTGTTATGCACCCTACCCAATTGAAGAGCTCCATTTCAAGGTCTTCTTTCGTGGATCTGAGCTTGGCCTGTCCATCTCAGAGTTGTCAAGGCGAAGCATTCAACCCTGTGGATGGGTTGGATTGGTGCCTGGCTGCTGGGGACTTGGGGCTGGCTGGATGGTGCAGAGGATTGTGGTGCTATGCAGGGTCTGACCAAGTGCTGCATCCACTACCTGGATGAATGTCTATGCTAAGGATAAGAAAATCAAGGCAAGCCCAGGGGCCTTGCTTCATTCCAGTTTCCTGATGTTTTTCGGGGTGACGGGTGAGCTGCACTGTTTTATCTGCCCGTTCAACCTTTGCGCAAGTTGTCCAGACCCATGCCCACCTGAGCTATGCCACGCGGCACGGTGGCATACCATCAGCAGCATTAAGCCTGCAAGTACTTTATGGTGTTGTCAGGTTGCCAGTGGCTATCACTGTTCAACTAACCCTTCTCGCTCTCCTAGCAAAATCTGTACCTATCCCCCTCTGCTGCCCAATTAACCACTAAGCCATGCATGTATTCAACATCTGCTCTATCCAATGTAAGCTAAACACGTAACTAATTTCTACTGCCCCCATTGTAACCACCATGTATATTATGCCCTGTAACCACGAGTGAAGCTGTCCTGTAACCACTAAGCTAAGCTGCGACATGTAACCACTATGCTCTCCACTTTTTTGTAACCAGCAAGTCTCTTTTTTTTGTAACAGCGCCACGATGCCTAAGGGCTGCTGTGCGCTTTATAAATGCTAATAAATAAATAAATATGTCAAGCTACGCTATGCATGTTGGCTATGCTACACCTGTAAAATGGCCCCCAATTGTTAGCCTAGGATTACCAAATGCGCTACCAAATGTAAATCTCAACACCACCAAACCCGAGACCTTGGCAGTGTGAACCCACGACCTGAATCCTAGACCCACTTAGCCTGCTGCAATGTGCCCTTGCCCTCAAGCACTGGCGGTAGTAGCAAAACACCTGGGCAACTATATGGACTCCGACCTTAATGCAGAATAGCAGGTAAGTCTGGTTACTAAGACATGGTATTCGTTCTCTGCCAATTAAAGGCACGCTTCCAAGTTTGGCATTCCAGTCGCGTGCCAGCACACGGATAGCAATTAGACTGTCCCACCTGGGTTGTGTGAATGGTGTTTCGTCTGGGAGACTCCACATAACCTGGTGAACAGACTCCAGCGACTTCAAAAGGCAGGTACGTACCCCTCCCAAAAATCAGAAAGTCCTATTTCTTTCGTCATTAGATGTCTGCACTGTTCCTGGCCCAGCAGCAGATGCGGTCTGTGGTTCATCGTGTGGTTTAGGGCCGCCGCCCCTCCATCTTAAAATCGCGCCTGAAACTATCTGTCAGCGAGAAATGGACGCTTAGACAGAGAGGGCTCGCGCCGGGCACGCGATTTTCTTATCAAGCTCCTCCTCTGTGAAACAGCCTTCCCATGAGCCTGCAGGCTCCCGTGTAAAGTTTGGCATGCACATCTAAACCTTGCTTTCTAATTAAGAACATTTTATGAAACCGTCAGAATGCAGCTATTTAGGATTTCAGCGCCAAGAAAACAACGTGTTGCTAAATGAGCGCTTTATAAAAACAAACAGCATGCTTTGTCATGCTACAGTGTCAGGTGGTTGGGTAAACTAGGTAAGCAACTCTCAATGTGCATGTTAAAGTATTATGTTCATTCCTTATTTTCCTATATCAGGCATGTTATCCTACGCTCGTATTTAATCAGCGAAGACAATTCATTAGACATGCCCCACTCCTCCCTCTCAGCCCGCCTCACCATCCAATGTTCTGCCATCTGTGGTTTAATGACTGCTTCAATGCTTGCTCATCTACCTTGCTGGCCTTCCCTACCGCAGCTCCCAACTCCCGGACTGATCCTCCCACTTCACTCTGCTGGCTCCCTCTGCACTGTGCTGTCCCCCTCTGCACTCTGCTGTCCCCCTCTGCACTCTTCTTTCTCCCTCTGCTACCCCACTCTGCTACCCCACTCTGCACTCTGCTCCCTCCCTCTGCACTCTGCTTTCTCCCTCTGCACTCTGCTGTCTCACTCTGCTGTCCCCTCTGCACTATGCTTCCTCCCTCTGCTACCCCATCTGCACTCTGCTACCCCCTCTGCACTCTGCTACTCCATCTGCACTCTGCTGCCCCCTCTGCACTCTGCTATGTCCATCTGCACTCTGCTGTCTCCCTCTGCACTCTACTACCGACCTCTGCACTCTGCAGTGTCCATGTGCACTCTGCTGTCTCCCTCTGCACTCTGCTGCCCCCCTCTGCACTCTGCTGTGTCCATCTGCACTCTGCTGTCTCCTTCTTTCTCCCTCTGCTACCCCCCTCTGCACTCTGCTACCACCCTCTGCACTCTGCTGCCCCCCTCTGCACTCGGCTGTGTCCATCTGCACTCGGCTGTGCCAATTGCACTCTGCTGTCTCCCTCTGCACTCTGCTGTCCCCCTCCGCACTCTTCTTTCTCCCTCTGCTACCCTCTGTGCACTCTGCTACCTCCCTCTGCACTCTGCCGCCTCTCTCTGCACTGTGCTGTCTGCCTTCGCACTCCGCTGTTTCCCTCTGCACTCTGCTGTCTCCCTCTGCTACACCCTCTGCACTCTGCTATCTCCCTTTGCCCTTCCCTCTGCACTCTGACCCCTCCCTCCGCACTCTGCCCTCTTCTTCCTCCGTCACTCCCCCTCTGCACACTGCTCCCTCCCTCTGCACTCTGCTAGCTCGCTCTGCACTCTGCTACCTCCTTCTGCCACCTCCCTCTGCTATCTCCCTCTGCACTCTCCCCTAGCACTCTGTGACACCCTCTGCACTCTACTGTCTCCCTCTGCACTCTGCAGTCCCCCTCCGCACTCTGCTGTCCCCCTCCGCACTCTTCTTTCTCCCTCTGCTACCCCCTGTGCACTCCGCTACCTCCCTCTGCACTCTGCCGCCTCCCTCTGCACTCTGCCGCCTCCCTCTGCAATGTGCTGTCTGCCTCCACACTCTGTTGTTTCCCTCTGCTACCCCCTCTGCACTCTGCTACTTCCCTCTGCCCTTCCCTCTGCACTCTGACCCCTCCCCCTGCACTCTGCCCTCTTCTTCCTCCGTCACTCCCCCCTCTGCACACTGCTCCCTCCCTCTGCACTCTGCTAGCTCGCTCTGCACTCTGCTACCTCCTTCTGCCACCTCCCTCTGCTATCTCCCTCTGCACTCTCCCCCTGCACTCTGTTACACCCTCTGCACTCTGCTGTCTCCCTCTGCTATCCCCTGTGCACTCTGCTACCTCCCTCTGCACTCTGCCGCCTCCCTCTGCACTCTGCCGCCTCCCTCTGCACTGTGCTGTCTGCCTCCACACTCTGTTGTTTCCCTCTGCTACCCCCCTGCACTCTGCTACCTCCCTCTGCCCTTCCCTCTGCACTCTGACCCCTCCCTCTGCACTCTGCCCTCTTCTTCCTCCGTCACTCCCCCCTTTGCACACTGCTCCCTCCCTCTGCACTCTGCTAGCTCGCTCTGCACTCTGCTACCTCCTTCTGCCACCTCCCTCTGCTATCTCCCTCTGCACTCTCCCCCTGCACTCTGTTACACCCTCTACACTCTGCTACCTCCCTCTGCTAGCAGCCACATCTGCATCTTCCCTTTCTTTTCCACCCTCTCAACCCCCTCATCACCCTCTTCCCCATCAGCTGCCGTCCTCATGCTACCGCTGCACCCCTCCCTCTCCTCACCACCACACCTCACCCGACCCACCGCAGCTCCAGTCCAGTCTCCCCTTGAATTTGACTCCTTAATCTGCTTTTCGGGCCCCTCTCTTTGCCCAACCCTCAACAAGCAACCACACCGATCCCCTCCACAGCAATGAGTCCCCCTTTCTACAACCCCAATCTTGCCCTACTCCCCAGACCTCTACCTTCTCATGCAGCTGGTGTACTCTTGTTTTTCTTTACCTGACCACTTCCTCACTTTTGCCCACCTCCACATCTTCCCCTTCTCAACAGCGCATTGCTCCCCCTTCCACTATAGTCTGCCGGCAACCAACCTCCCCCCCTCCCCACATCCCTTCGCCTTGCTGTGCCCGCGACACGGTTCCCTTTTCCCTAGACCCAGCCATGCACATCTGCCTGAAATAGCCAACGCCTCTACCTCTAGATCTCTCTCCAAGATCCGTCTAGCATTCCTCACCCACGACAGTGGTCCAACTCCAGCTTTCTCTTCATTCCCCCCATCCCTTTCCTCCTCTATGCCTCTTCTCTCCTGTTCGCCTTCCCTGCTTACTCGGCCTTCTCTTTTCCTCACTCGCCTCACCTCACCCACTTTCTCTCCCCCGCCAAATCCTCTCTCGTTTTCTATCGTCTCTCCTTTTCTCCTCTCACTCCACACACTTTTCTGTTCCGCTCTTGACTACCCCATCTCCAGCAGTCACTGCCTCTCCTCTCCCCGCTCATGACTACCCCATCTCCAGCAGTCACTGCCTCTCCTCTCCCCGCTCTTGACTACCCCATCTCCAGCAGTCACTGCTTCTCCTCTCCCCGCTCTTGACTACCCCATCTCCAGCAGTCACTGCCTCTCCTCTCCCCGCTCTTGACTACCCCATCTACAGCAGTCACTGCCTCTCCTCTCCCCCCTCATATCCCCCAATGTGTCTCCCCTCACTCCTTTCTCTTCTCTTGTTTTGTTTCTCCTTCTCCAACTCCTCTTCCTCCATCTCCCTCACTAACTCTTTGGCCCCCCTCATTACCCTGTACCCCGGTGCATAATGTGTGCACTCTTCATTGCACAGACAAACGGTTCTATATTCTTTTATGGGGATTCCCCAGTACACGTTTCACCCTCCCACCCCAATACCCCTCAACCCCCAACATATATATATATATATATATATATATATATATATATATATTTTGTCAAAGTGAATTACCATGAAGTAATTCTCTCCAAAAAAACAGCAGTACACGAGACAAACACTTGTGAAGCAACCATTGTTGGTTTCTAACATTAGCATCTGGTGGCGGCGGGGGCAGCCTCCCATCCAATCATGAGGCTTAGAATGAGGTATTTACGTCAAGACACATGACTTCACTTACTTTATCAGAATTCTCCCTGGACCTAGTATGCTAGAAACCTTGTCTGTGTCCTCCCCACCCCTTACCTGTGCCCCCCACCCTCCAGTGCTATCTGAAATGTCATCAGGCCTAGTACGATAGTCGCTTGTTTTGTTCCTCCCCTCCCTTTCTGCACCCCTCTTCCTCACCTTTTATTTTCTCTGTCTCTATCAGAAATGTCGTCAGGTCTAATACGATAGTCGCCTATCTGTTTCCCTTTCCTTCCCACTCTCCCCCTCTTTTCCTCATCTATGTCTTAGCTCTTGCACTATCTGAAATGTCGTCAGGCGGAGTACGATAGTTAATTTCACATCCTTACTGTTCATGGCCTGTAAGAATGTCATTGTATTTTCCCTTGTTCCCTCCCTTGCCTTGAAGCGCTTTGAAACACATTGTGTTTAGGCGCTACATAAATAAACATATCATATATCATATCATAATCGTCACTATCCAAGGTGGATCTCTGATCTGCACTACTGAGCATGTGTGCGTGCTCTCTAACCGAGCCCAATGATCCCGTATCGCCAGTATAACTCAACTACCCTCGCTCTACAACCTAGCTCCACGATCGATCCTTTGTAACATGGCTCCACTTCCGCTCCACACCTCTGATGGATCGGACTCTCTAATATGGCTCCACGATCTGCACTCTTCAACAAGGCTCTGTACATGTACTCTCCAAAATGGCTGCCTAATCCTCGATCTCTACTCTCTGGCTCTTGAGAAGCGTTCTGTATCGTTGTTCTCTACGCTGTTGAACATGGCTCCATAGTCTTTCCGTACCTGACATGACCTTCTGATTATCACTGCTCAGCATGGCCCCATGAACCTTATTTTCCAACATGGCCGTACATCGGTACGCTCCAACGTGGCTCCATGATTCCCGCTCTGCAACTTGGCTTTTGATCCAGACTCTCGTGCATAGCTCCCTCGCCTGCCTCGCCCCTCATGGCTCCATGATCTGCAGTCTCCACACGATCTGCTCTTAGTTCATGTGATCATGTAAGCGTGGTGTCTTCCCCTAGGTTGAGTAGTTGGAAACATTGAGTGTAGTACCTGGAATTCAAGCAAAAATGCTTCACATCCACGCTTTGATGTAAACATGGAATGCTTCCCCTGGAAGGGGAAGCCCACCTGGGCTGCCGCTTTGACTTATGTGCTATGATAACATGCTCGATACTGCGCCAAATCGCCACCATAGGAGCTTCAGCGTGCCAAGGCGTGGCGCACTGTGCCTCCGCCAAGGGGTATCCCGACCTTGGTCTGCTTCAGGAAATAAAATGAGCAAGAGAAAGATAAGAGAATGGGACAGAAGGACATACATGCTACAATCACAGGGGCCTGGGGGGGATTCAGCGGAGAAGAGTGCTTTGTTGTAGAGCGGGTGCTTTCACAAAGCATCGTTGATGGAAGTGGGGTCTCTAATCTCTGTCCTCAAGCAGGCCAGGACAGGAATCTTGCAGCAGAGGAGGATGTGCAGAAAAGACCTGTACTTTTTTTTTCTTTTCCATCCATGGGTGGGGCAGCGAACAGGAAAGTCATAGATATGCGGGCATTCATACGCAGAACTTGTTTTTCCAGTCAAAAATGGACGATACTGTTTATGAATGGCGGACTTGGTTTGTTTCCGCAGACCATCCTTGTTTTTCTTGCATCTGCCCCGGATGACGCAATGCGTCGTCCACACCGCGTAGCTGCACCCGGACCTGCGGCGGGCATAGAATCACCCTGAGACATTGGCTTTTCAACGTGGCCTCCCTTTGATGGAGCTGCGCTTTGCAGTTCAAGGCTCCTCTTGGCTTTGTCTGCTTCCAGATGCCCGTGCAGTGCAGCACTTTGAAGTTCCGGTGCACTGCACAATCAAAATGCGTCTCATTACATCACCTGCCGCCCGCTCTCTGGTGATCCCAGAACTACCTCCGCTTTCATACACTCGGCCATAAGTGCATTCCTGCCTTGTTCTCTCATGCACCCCCGCCTCCTCTTTCTCTGTGTGCCCCCATCTCTCGCCATCTATCCCTCCCTCCATCTATCCTTTTATCCTTCCAACTTTCAGCTCATCCAACTTTCGGCCCATCCATCCTTTCACACATCTCTCTCTCTCTCTCTCTCTCTCTCTCTCTCTTTTCGGTCTCTTTTCAATCAATCCCTCCCTCCCTCTCTCCACCATCCACAAGTCCACGCGTTCACTGCTCTCTACATTAATCTTGGTGTTAATGACTTTAGGTCTACCTCTGATCCGTCCTCATGCCTCTCCAATCCTTGGTTTACCCACCCAATGATCCATACATTTTATTTTCATAAGGTGATGAGGAGCCATATGGATCAAAGGAGGTCAAGTGTGGAATTTGTGGAGAGTGGCAAAAGTGAAGATGCCTAGCTATGTGAAAGGTGCCAGATGAGTGAGGAAGGGAGGTGTGTTATATTTATACTGTTGGTTTAGATGTTGAGAAAATAAGGGTTGATGGAACGTAGAACATCTAGATGTCACAAGTGACAGAGGGATTCTGTGTGCGAGTTAGAAGAGAGGTCCAGCAGATCTGGATGGCTGGGAGTTTAGTCCCATATTACTTTGGTTACATCACAATAGGAAGACACTACATACCAAACACATAGTCAGACCAAGACGAAACCACTCAATCGACTCACCCACAGCATCACGACAGGTCCCACTCCTAAAGTTCAAGCAGCCACCATCAGATGGTAGGGTAAGAGGAGACGCCTACTCCTGCTCCGACACACAAGGGGAGAATAGGCACTCCAACCTCACTATACATAGTTCACTAAAATACTACAGTAGACACAGCTCACCAGAACACAACAGGGAATGCGTCGCGCAAAAAACAAATCTTTGTCAGGTGTGGGTCTCTCTCGCCTTGCGGCACTCTCGATTCGAGCTGTGTTTTGCAACTGCACTGAATCATTCAATTGTCTCCGAAATCCAGCGAAGCAGGCTGCTATGCTCAGCTGGGTGTGGGCCTCTCCCTCACTGTGCAGATCTCTAGTATATAGCCTTTTCTGCACCAGGTAGGAATCCAGAGGCCCAGGCATTCAGTCATGTTGCGATTGGCTGAAAGCTTTAACCAACTAACCGGAAAAGCTCTAAACTTTCTACATACTTATCACACTCCAACTAACACAACCACCTCTTGCACCGCAATCTGCATGTACTTCGCCACACCGCCACAACACATAAACAGCACCAACATCACACGAGGACTGACATCGCCTGATACTCGCACCTAAAGCTCAACACCCGGTGTATACTGAGTTGAAGCTGCCAACAGAACACCACTCCTCTGGCTATTAGCCCACCCTATTAACCCATCCCACCTTCTCGTTTGCAGATCCGCCAGAGCGCTTGGGGACCAACGCCGTTGGTGACGGTGCACGGTACAAATATCTTCAACATTTAACATATCCTCCCCTGTACACATCTATCCACCCGCCCATCACACATTTATTTGAATCCATCTAGCCATCCATACACCTGCCCGCAAACCTCGTTCTCATCTATTCACTACTCCATCATTATTTCCCTTCTCAAGTGATCCCCACTTCTTCCACCCTTTAACCCATCCGTCTTTAATTGCAACTACTGGTCATCCATGTGTCTAACTGTACGCCTCCTACGTTTTTGTCCAACCACCTACTCCCCATCCATTCACCTTTCCAATGTTTTCTTTTTCTGGACACCAAACCTCCACCCATCCACTAATCCTCCTTCAATCCATCCAAAGATCCCCTCATTCTTTCATCCGTGCACCCACCCCCTTTCTGCTTATGCACATTCTACCAATGACGGATTTCTCCATCGATTCACATACATGTTGCTCCATGAACCAATCCCTTCATTCAGCCACCAAGTCATGTATCCTTCCAACTCGGGAGGATAGCTCAGGGGCAACGTGCTCGCCTTGGAAGCAAGACAACACGGCACGAAACACAGGTTCGATCCCCGTGCTTAAGCGCGTTATAAATAACCAATCCTATCATATCATATCAACCTGTTTCTGCATACATCCCACCGAAACAGAGAACTCTGTGTGGGGGGGACACACTACTGGGTATTGTATACTTCAATGAGATTAAGTAAAGTCATTGAGATTGACAGACATATTTCAGGTGCTCCAGATAAGTGTCCCCGGCTACAGGGATGCAGAATACTAAGAACGTGAGGTTCTTCGAGGCGTTCCAAGAAATACCCGGGCACTCCTTTGGGAATCTCCCAATATGTCTCAAAAATGATACAGTCCCAAATATATATTGTTTTCTTAAGTGCCAAGGACGAGTATACTTGTCATTTGTGCATAGACTTCAATAATAGCCTGGCACTTAAGGGGTTAATGTTTATTTTAGACTCATGCGATAGAAAAATCCAATGTAAATCAACTGGTTCTGTTCACACGTAATTATTTATATTTTCAAGCAAAAATTAAATCTTAAAGTAGTTTTACAGATGATCTGTGAAAGTAAATATATAGAATATATGCAGTCGAAAAAGGTTTTGTTTTCTTAAGACAACTATGACAGTGTGTAACTCGACAGGAGTATTTCTTTGCATAGAGCAATGGTGGATGGTAAATGGTGCTCGTGTTGCTAGTGCGTGTTTCGGAATCACACCCTCCCTTCTTCAGGTAGGTACATCCTGTCTTCCTAACAAAGGATTGTGTGAATCAGTGATGCTAGTAATCTCATGGGGATACAAATATAAACTTAGACACATAAAACTACACTAACCTCATGTGGATATTGGCTGCCGGTGGCGACCTTTGATATAGTGAAAACTGTCAAAAGAAAGAAGAAAAGTCACGGTTACTCGAAAATGTTAGTCACTCCGCCTCACATTGACTGTTTAGTCAACGAAGACTGTTTAGTCAACGAAGACTAGTGATATCAAAATGGCTTACTTAATGGTGCGACAATACAGGGCCTGTCGGGGCCTCGCAAGTGTCTCTGTGGTCAGCCCTGCAGTAAAGATGAAGATGATGGATGTGTTTGGACAGTAACACATGCACGTTATGTTGTTCTGCGTGTGGATGCGGAGCATTAACAAAAGTGCTGCACACCCCACTGTTGAAGCTAAATTCCTTTGTGTCTTGCTGGGCTTGAAGATGTAGCACACTTCCTATTTTTCTGTCCAGCAATAGTGTCCAAAGGAAAACGTATCTCTTACCTCTGTTTATAGGAAGAGCTTTTCTCAGTATAGGCCTGCGCTGTGTTACTCACTGGATGCACCCTTGCCAGCCCTACCCTGGAATTTATCTCTATATGTAAGAAAAATCTGGCGAATACGGGAAAGGTACCTAAGATTAGGTACAAGTGCAGAAAGTAATGATGGAACTAGTTGAGCTGATTGTAAACATTTTTATGACTGTAAAGGCAAACATTGCAACAAGTTCATGATTGTAAACTATGTTAAAATTGAACCACAGATGTAATCTCACAAATTAACTGAAGTTTTAATCCTTCAGATTTGGGAAAATAGCTATGTAATAATTGTAGCAAGTTTTATCTTTTCTTTTTGCTCCTTTTAATAGTATGAAATTGAGCTATGTAATGGATACCGTAATGAATGAATTATGATCTTATGTCGGATTTTAATTGATTGTGTCTAATGGTTGCAATGGTTGTGCATGTTGTATCTTTTATGGATTTTTTGTTAATCCGAAATAAAAAAATTACCTACTTACCTACCCACCCGTGGAAAAACCAAGCAAAGTTTTTAATATGCATTATTTCAAGGATTTAAGTCAAACAAACCCGTTGCCTACCTTCCAATACTTGAAATGCCGAGCACAGGATGGGAAACAGCTGAAAAGCAGCCTCCCGTCCCGAACTCAACTTTGTACTAAAAGACTTGATCACGTGGGCCGTCTGACGTTACCGTACGTCATGACATGGCTCAAATCTGATTTTAAATGTCAAAATATTGTCATTGAATCACTATGTTTTAAGGATATTCCAGCGCGATCTTAAGATGGTGTCACGCGAGTGTCCTGCATAAAGATACCAATGCTATGTTATGTTAGGGGCATTTACAGCACACACGTTTACCCAAGGGCATCTTTGCGCAAGGATTTCAGCATCGTAACCAGCAGCTAAAACAAGGAGGTTTTCAGGGCTCGCCTAAAGAGGAGATGATTTTCCGTCCCCCTCAACCCTGCAGGTAAACTGTTCCACAGTTTAGCAGCAGCGAAAGAAAAAGCTTGTACGCCCACTCGGGACAGTCGGATCTTAGGAATGGCCAAAAGGTTGGCTTTGCTAGAGCGGAGCAGTCGGACCGGGACATAACTATGACATTTTTCCCTCAGATATTCAGCCCCATGTCCAGACAAGACTCGGTGGACCAGACAGAGTGACTTAAATTTAATTCTCTGGGCTATTGGAAGCCAGTGCAGAGCCCGTAGCACAGGACTGATATGAGCTCCATAGGGAGCGTTTGTGGCCACTCGTGCCGACAAATTCACAGTAGCTGTAACCGATGGATTAAGGCCAAAGTTTGGGCCAGGTACAGCCCACTGCAGTAGTCTATTCGACTAGTGATCAATGAGGCTACTACCAATGGCCTCAGATGGTGTGGAAGAAAGGGAAGCAGCTTCCAAAGGACTCTCAACATGAAGTGACCCATCTTACACACTGCACTCACCTGAAGCACCCCAGATGTTAAAGTTAATTTCACTACTCGGAATCTCGATATGCTTTTTACAAAGAATGATAGCTGTTCGTCTGCTCAAAATAACCCAGGGATGTAATTTCCCCAAAATGCCAGCTGTAGCAGAAGTGACATCACACGACTCTTGATCTCTGATGATATCACAGGAAGTGATGT